>NC_041814.1:16647797-17344612 GCF_900964775.1 Scleropages formosus | reverse complement strand
GCTCTCAAGACAAAGCTCATGAAATACCGTCTGTCTCCAGGCTTCCGTGAATATAATATATAATCAGGCCCTGTTCAATGTGTAAGTGCTACCAAGTGAGGGTTTCAGCAGTCGTAGGCCCGCATTACAGTCATGAAAAATGGTAATTAATTCATCGGATAAAGCTGAAGTTCACGCTCTTAAGCAGTCATTGTTGGCTGAACTACTTTATACATGTTTTTTGGAAAACATTTCCTGTATTTACAGGAATCAGCCGAAAGAGGAAGGAGCGTATAATAGCAGCAGTGTTAACGCAGTTCAGGGTTATGACTTTCTTATGTTTGTTTATTGAGGGCTCAATGAAAACAAAGCTGTTCAATGCTATCAGGAACAGCAGGATGGCGTTTTCTAGAGCTGTTGCCTTGCAGCTGACGGGTACCAGGTTTGCATCCCCCTTCGTGCTATGCTACCCTTCAGCAAATACAGTAAAAATTACCCCGCTGCGGGAATAGGTATATAATTGTGAGCAGATTAGTATGCAAACCTAACACTGCAAATTGCTTTGGAGAAAAGTGTCAGCTGAATGAATAAATAAATAATAATGTCCAAATTAAGAACGACTCGAATCCTTAATGAGAGCACAACTGCTTCGTTGCGTCAGCCAGCGACTTTTTTTTTTACCACTCTTACGCGTCCTTAGTTCAGCGCAATCTGCTCCGTCATGTAGGCCTAAGAATGATTGGCAGGCACTGATATTATCTGCTGGGATTTGAATAGCACCCGCTGCGAATTCCCTGTCTAGGAGAAGGTGCCTCAAATTTAGCGGTACGTTTTATGTGCGCAATTGAAGTCTCACAATCTTTTGGCTTATACACACTCGGAGGTTAAAACTAAAGCTATAGCTTATAAGCAGTAAAATGTTTTGGGACACACACACACACACACACACACACACACACACACGGGGAACCGGAGCCTACCCGGCAACACAAGGCGTAAGGCCGGAGGGGGAAGGGGACACACCCAGGACAGGACGCCAGTCCGCCGCAAGGCACCCCAAGTGGGACTTGAACCCCAGACCCACCGGAGAGCAGGACTGCGGTCCAACCCACTGCGCCACCGCACCCCCCTTGTTTTGGGACACATCTGTCATAAATGCAAACTCCTAATAAATACCACGGCCTGAGCGGAAAGGTTAAAGGAGGCGCTTCCTGTCCGACTGCATCTGTGATACCGCTGACGTTTTCATAACGTTCACGTGTCGTAACGCGCTCCTGCCAGCTCTCGCTGACCCACATGTGCAAAAGCAGGAGCAGCCGCATGAAAGGTGAAAACAGCGCAGCTGCCGTGTACCGAAGGACGGCGCCGCGAAGATGTTTAACGCACTGCCGAGCGTTTCAGAGATCGTTTTTCTCAGCGCAGGACAAACTGATTTTCCCACCAGGAAAGAAACAGGATTACATTTACATTCATTTACTTAAGATATGCTTTTCTCCAACGCGACTTCCAAAGAACTCTGTAGTTTTATCAGCCCACACGCCTTACTCACCGTGGTGACTTACACTGCTAGATACACTACTTACAGCGGGTCACTCATCCATACATCAGTGGACACACACTCTCTGTCTCTCTGTCAGCAGTGACTCACTATGGGGGAACCTGAACGGCATGTCTTTGCACTGTGGGAGGAAACCAGAGCACCCGGAGAAAACCCACGCTGACACGGAGAGAACACGCAAACCACACAGAGTGAGCGGGGATCGAGCCCACGTCCTCTCGCACCACCCAGGCGCTGTGTCACCGTACTGCCAGATTGCTGCGAATCTGGAAACCTTCACTAAAGAGCTGTGACAAAACTGGCATTATTTAAACTTTAAATAATGCCAGGTTTGTCGCAGTATTCTCAGTCACTTTCCAAAGATGTCAGCAAGATAGCGCATGTTTGAAAGAAATGCAAATTCAGCAAATGGAGGAAACAGCGCTCAGCCATTCCTTCTCTTGTGTTACATTGACATCTAGTGGCATACGTGTGTGCGTGTGTGTGTGTGCGCGCGTGTGTGTGTCGGAGGACACGGAGCCCCAACAGCTGATGGTGAGCAATTTCTTTTCGCTCATAGAAATTCAAACTTTCAGCTTCTTTCACAATGCATAATTAAGAATGTTAAATCCAGGTATGGCCACAGATTATTTTAGGTAACGATATCATAAGTGCCAGTTCTAGAATGTATTTGTAATTTCTAAAATGTGTTTTTTTTCTGGAAATGTCACCCAGACGAATTCCTTCTGCAAATCTCTTTTGTAAGAACTTAACTAGAAATTAATAGACAGACAAAATGGTGTGGAATTTAAATATTGCTGTTATCATTAGATATAGATGTGCCTTATTTTTATGGGAAATGGATTTCACATAGTGTATTGCATTTAGTCTGTGAGCGAAGCATATAAAATCAAAAGGTTTTCTTTTGACATAAAGGATTATTTTATGCTTCGCCTACGTTAACCCAGATCTTATGTTACCTGGATGCCGGAGGAGGCTACGGGCGGACATGCGTGTTCTGTGCCTGTTTGCGGCTGTGACCCGACACCAGGTGTGCAGGAAGCTGTCGGAGCCGAGGGGAGCGGGCCGGGGGCGCTTTCTCGCAGGTCGCACACATCCTAAGCGACTCCATCAGATAAAGCGCAGACGTGCGTCTGAAGAGCCGCCTCGGCCTTGAACGTCGACGGGGCCCTCGCCCACGGGTTCCTGGGCAAAGTGGGTCGCAGGGCAGCTCCCCTCGCGCCACCTGCCGGGCCGACCTTGCACCTGGAGGGACCCACCCCGCCGTTTCATCTCGCGCGTAAATTTACAGTAGTTACACCGCTGAGCATCAGATTTGTCAGCTTCATGTCATTCCTGATGTAATTCAAGGTAATAAACATATAGGCTCTTTCTGTTGAGCCTGTCTGTGATTTTTTCTCCTACTTACAATAAATGCATAAATATCGTTGGTGTTTGTTATTTTTTTCTTATATTCTCATATGGAGGCAAACTAAAGAAGGGGAATCAGCGTTACACTGAAGTTCAGGGCTTGTCGAACAGTTCGTGCAGTAGGATAAGGACATATAAGATGTATATGCTCGCACGAATGCTTTCAACAGTCAGAAATTTTACAGAATACCGTAGTGCAGCTGCACAGCTGTCAGTGTGTGTTGCACAGCGTATAGGAAGTAAATAAAAGTGCACGTGCACAACAAGGAGACGTTTCTATAAAATGAAATTTTATTGATTATTTTTGCCTCAGAGTGCCAAAATACGATTTCATATGGTTGAACAGAACTGAACATGTCTTAAGCAGTTACGTAAAGAACAGAAACAAGTTTGATTGTAGCATGGTAGTGCTGTTTAGCAATATTTCTAACTTTTCCTTCCTACATTACAATTATACAGACGCTGACCGACTTACCAAAATTCCTCTTCATAATTTATTTCTTCTGAATAAGTATAAAACAATTTTTGAAAACTACTGCATTCTGCAACTGTATGGAATTTACATTACATTCACGTTGTTTAAAACCAGCTGATAACCCGAGATTTAAAAAAAAAAAAAAAAAAAAAAAAACCAGGTACTTAAGGAATATTTGCCCGCATACATTGTTTATAGAACTTTCCAAACAATAAAACAAAAGGTAATATAATAAGCATGATTATACAAAGCTTTTCTTATAGCTCCACAATTACATCGGGACCGTTGGCGACCCCTTCCGCTTCCGGAGACGTCTTGGTGTCCTCGGAGGTCGTGGTGGGCTCTGCGACCGCCCCCTCCCCCGCCTGGGACTCGGCCTTGCCGCCTCCCTCCGTTCGGGCACCGGCTGAGGGAACGCCCTGTTCCGCTTGCTCGGAGGCCTTTGGGTTAGTGTCCCCCTCCTGGATGCCTCCGGCAGCGCTCTCCTCCGGTTGGCCCTTCTTGGCCTCCTCGGTCTCGTCTACCACATGCGCAGCTCCTGCGGCGTGGTTCTGCTTCACCTCGCCGTTCTGGGTGGGGTACGTTTGCTCCACCGCGTTGTACAGGAACTGGTACTGCTCCTGAGGGGGAGGGAAAAGGGGCATTTTACGTACAGATTGCAAACGGCGTAGCAGCGTGCAGTTGTCTTGGTTTCACGAAAATGTTTGCCATTATTTATTCAAGAAATATTCAAATAAAGGAACCAGAATAAACACATCACTTTTACACTTTGAAACAGAGTACGCTGGAAACGTTTTACAGAATGTACATTATATCGCTTCCATCCATCTTTGATCATTACTTGTCCAGCGTCTGTCCTGGAAGCCCAGGGAGTGTGGCAGGGTACACCAAGTCAGATGTGTGTTTCTTATTTTATTCTTGTTGTCACAGTGACGGTAAACGTAATGTCACGCTTTGTAGCAGCAAAGGAGCGCACTTACAAAGCTGAGCATCATCCCCGGCCTCTCCTTACGCAGAGCCTTGACCACCTGGAAGATGTCCATCAGCTTCTCCGTGTCAGCACTCTCCAGAACGTTCCAGAGTGCGCAGAAGAGACCGGTCCGTGTTGATCCATCACTAGAAAACCAGCGAGATCAGGAGCTGTATCAGACTCCGCTGGGTGGTCCTGAACAGGCTAAACTGTTACTCAAGCACCGCACAGGTGGTGTGAAGGGCGCAACAAACCAGAAACATTCTGATACAAATCAGTCTAAATGTGCTTTTCTCGAGCGCTTCTGCATTTTCCACATGTTCAGATGGTGGCGCGGCAGGTAGCACTGGGTAGCACTGGTACCCCGCACCGGCTCGGCTGTGGGTTTGAATCCAGTTCAGTCTATGTGGAGGTTGCATGGGATTCTTGCAAAAGACATGTGTTTCAGGTGAACTAGATGTCTAATCTGTGTGTGTGTGTGTGTTTAAGTCTCAATATATAAAGGTGCCAGCAAATTACTAGTTAAAAAGAGAAAAGTTTCACTCGCTACAGCGGTGGCAAAGTTACATACTTGCAGTGAACCACGACTGGCATGTTCCTCTCGGGCCTCATTTTGTCATACTCAAACTTCTGCTTCATGCTCTTTATCATGTCCACCAGGTCTCCGGGGGTCTCCGGAAGGTGCTGCTCAGTCCACCTCGGGAAATGATACTGATACACTTTGCGGCTCTCTTTCCTCTGTAGGCGACACAGCAGGTGACAGTCAGCCAGCAGGTCCCAACTCTTTCCAAGGCGCCAAAGAGCCCACAGGTTCCAGATACACCAGGCAGCATCACATTTAGCTTAGTAGAGAGAGGGAGAAAGCCAAGAGTACCTTCGTGTGTCGTATTTCGATGCACCGGGTTTCATATGCAGGGCAGCTGTTGCTGTCTTTCATTTCCACCTCAATGTCCTCGAAGACCATTTTCTCATCGCCCCAATATGGTGAGCAGAACTCCTGCAAGTCACAACAGATAACAGAATTTAATGATGATAAATGGTAAGATGGATCCTTTAAAAAAAAAAGAAAAACATCCATCCATCCATCCATCCATCATCAATAACAGCTTGTCCAATTCAGGCTCACATTGGTCTGGAGCCTATTCCAAAAAGCAAATGCTTTGAGATAGAGTTTCCGCTGGATGTGATGCCAGTCCGTCGCAAGCCGAAATGCTATTCATTAATGTATTAATTCATTTTTAGGAATCACCTTGCCATTTTCCATGCAGTCTGTAAGCATGACAAGTGCTTTGGCCTTCTTCTGGAATATCATTTGCCAGAAGTCTGCTCTGGTGTCTGGAAGAGGTCCCTGAGCAGCAATTAGACATCTGGGACCCCAGTAACCCTAATAGAAAGACAGAAGTGTTTATTCTTTATTGTCAATAACACTGACAGCAATAAATAGCGCAATAAGATGCTTCTCGGGTTATCCAACCAATGCTTTTCTCAGCAGTCTTACGTCTATGTATGAGGCGTTGATGTATTTGGTGAAGTCTTCATCATCTTCGTCTGTTGAATAATCCTCATCCTCCTGGTCACTCTCACGGCTAGCCTCATCCTCGAGTTTCACGAGAACTCTGTTGTAGTCAACTGTAAAAAAAAATATTCTGTTAGCTTTATGTTCATGCCATCATTATGGCAGACCATGATTCTCATGCATCTTTACTGCAGGAGTCCAAGAGCCATACTCACATGGGACAAGTCTGGAATAACGGTTTTTCTTCTTGTTCTCCTCGCTTGTTGCTGTGTTGCAAGTCCTCCAATTTTTGTACTTTGGTAGTCTCTGAATGACACAATGATGGGGAAGGAAAGACACAAATTGAAATCTGATATTCTAATACAAGTAAAACAAATATTATATATTCATAACTTGGTACTGCATCACTGTAGTAACACTTTACTGTAACCAGTAAAAACTAGAATTTCATAACTCTGAAATGCAAAGCAGTATTCAGAGGTCCAGTATCACATATTTTTTGTGATAGATCAAATAGAACAAATAGATCTTTCTGTGAACCGCAGTTCTAGTGTATTCACAACCACACTTTTATTCTATGTTATCTGGCGAGGCATTGCGCGCTCCACTGCCCAGCTCACGCACCTGGAACTCCATCTCCAGAAGGGTCGTCTCAGAGCCTAGATCCTTCTGCTTCAAGGTGTTGAGGGTGGAGTGCAGCTCTGACAGGTGGATCTCCGTCTCCCCAAACTGGGTGTACTCTATCAGAGCCTGGTGGATGAGGATGTACTGGGCCTGCGCAAACACACTTCCCGTTAAATGTGTTTCACCGCTCTTACGTTGATATTGCATTTAGTGCTTATGCTACAGGACACTGTGCTATTTGTATTATTTGTTCAGCACTTTGTGGAAACATGTTAGGAAGGGTTCTATGCAAAAGTAAGACATTGAACTAAACTGAACTGATTTAAATTAAACTGAATTCAACTGAACTTATTTTCGAACTGAACCTAATTTAACGTGTAATCCCTGTATGAACATTTGCCAGGATCAGAAATCAAACGCAAGGTGAATTTGTTTTTTAAGATGCTTCTAAATTCCTCTGTGTGTGTAACCTGCAATGGTAGAAGTCAACAGTTCCGTGATTCATCACTGTATTCAAGGTATAATACCCTGTTGAGGTGTGCAAAGGTGTTCTTTTCCTTGTGTTGGAATGTTTCTTTTTTCACCATGACAACCAACCCATTACCTCTACTTGCACCATGAGGCATCGCTGGCGACGAAGTTTGACCACATATCCGTAAATATCCATCCTTCCCTCTGCCTCCAGACCCTCCATCATGGCGTCGATTCCGATATAGGTACCCGTGCGTCCCACTCCGGCGCTAAACAGAAATCATACGGAAGAACATGAGGCTGGTTTGATGTCCAGTAAACAGATCACGCCAGTGTGAGAAAGAGTTCATTGAGGATGTGCAAAAATAATTTTATATTATTTTGTGCTTCAGTTTTTTTGAATTTCTTCACCAATTGTTAACATACGTATCATTACAACTGTTCAAATGCCTAGTGATTTGTTATGATGAAGCTCTTTAGGTCAGAAAAACAGCTGAACAAGCTCTAGTTTAAGAAAAACACAGCTCTCCACATGAATGAAGACAGTAATCTAATTTATTGACTCAGGTGCTGCTGGGAGATGGGGGCGTGGTGGTGCGGTGGTGCGGCGTGTTTTGTCCCGCTCTCTGGCAGGTCTGGAGTTTGAGCCCTGCTTGAGGTGCCTTGCGATGGACTGGTGTCCCGTCCTGGGTGTGTCCCCTCCCCCTCCAGCCTTACGCCTTGTGTTGCCGGCTTGGGCTCTGGTTCGCTGTGACCCCGCTTGGGATGAGTGATTTCAGACAGTGTGTGTGTGTGTGTGTGTGTGCACGCTGCTGGGTATGACTGGAATGAAAACCTTCAGGACCACAACTGAGTGGTTCAATTCTGACCTGCAGTGGACTACTATCGGCCCGCTAAAGAGGTTTTTGAAAGCGTTGACACGACGTCTCAGCTTGAGGAGAAGGTGCGGCTCGCCAGGAACCCCGTGGTCAGGCCAGCTGGTGAACTGGATGTGGGTCACTTCTCTCTCCAAGCTCTTCTCCCGCTTCTACAAGCGTAGCAGTGTGGGAACATTTGTTCACTGATGCTCCACATGCGATGCCACTGTCCACTGCAATTCATTAATACTAATGTTAATTAAGAACGCGCAAACGCTTACGTTGGTAATGGTGAGGTGTCGAATGACGTAATCCGGGAAATGGTCTTCTGTGCTGATTTTCACCACAAAGTCTTCAAAAATCTCTGTCTCTCTGTCCATGGAAGGCCAGTACTGAGCACATTTGTTCTAAAAAGTAAACAAAAAGGTGTAATTACATTGTTGTCTTCTCAACCTCATTAAAGATGCAGTGGGATACTCATTATCAGCGTAAGATTTCACACTGATTGAAAATCAGGAGAACTGCTTTTAAACATCCCTACATATATCAATGAGCGGCAACACAGCGGGGTGATGGTCAGCAAAATGTGCAAGTAACGTGCTCAGCTGTAGCTCCCTTGTTTTACCATGGAATGCTTATTTATTCATAACTAGTGTTTCTTGTGTCATCTGACAAAATATGTTTGTAATGACCAATTCCGTATGTTGTTTTAGAAGAAATCCGTTGTGTAGTAGAAGAACGGAAGTACTGCAGGTACGAAAATACGTGAACCACAAGTTGTATTGATTGAACCAAGTAGGTAAGTAGAATCACACACACACACACACACCACTTCAGAGCCGCTTGTCCCAAGCAGGGTTGTGGCAAACCGGAGCCTAACCCGGCAACACAGGGGTAAGGCCGGAGGGGGAGGGGACACACCAGGACGGGACGCCAGTCCGTCGCAAGGTACCCCAAGCGGGACTCAAACCCCAGACCCACGGACAGCAGGACTGTGGTCCAACCCACTGCGCTACCGCACCCCCTAAGTAGAATCAGGTGGTGTACAATGTAATCATTTATTCATTTGTAGATTTAGATTTTGACTTTAACATTTATTTTAGTTATTTTATGTAAGATAATGACCATCCCTACAGGGTTCACATAGTTTCAAGCATCACTGAATAACAACCAGAAACAGGAGTTAAACTATCTGAGCAGCATGTTGTACAGCACTGTGAAAATACTTCAAATTAATTTAATCAAATGAAGTATAACAAAGCCTCATGTGTTTACCCGGTTCCTTCTTCACAGCGGGTAACCATGACGATTACAGATGACTGCTGCTCCCACACCATTCTCCAGAAGTCAACCACTGTCTCATTCTTAGCCCTAGGATGTTTTGGGGAATGGGATTACAGTCATCGCATGTCCCTTATTTAGACACTCATTTCATCAGAGCCAGTGCAGTGCCATTTTTCTGAATCTGCACGTTGATCTGACATGACTATGAGTACATTTTGCAGGAAATGATACTAGATGAGTGTAAAAATCTCCCTAAAATTCTGTAACATATATGCTCTGCTTTCCTATCACACTTTACACTGGTATCTTAATTTCAGATACAAGTTAATCTCTTATATGAAGGCTGTCTTTGCTGAAGATGCCTTTCCAGGAACTCTTTCCATAATCCATCCATCCATCCATCCAACTTCAATAACCATTTGTTCTGAGCAGGGTCACAGTGATCCAGAGAGTATCCTGGCTCAGGCTCAGGGTAGGTACAACCCTGAATGGGATGCCAGTCAATCGCAGGGTCGCCACACATACGCGCACAGGGCACACACACACACGCACACAAAGGACAATTTAGCATCATCAATTCACCTGAACTGCATACTTTGGACTATGGGAGGAACATGAGCACGTGGAGAAAAACCCATGGAGCCAAGAGCAGAGCATGCACATTTCACAGAGACTGACAGAGGGGAATCCATGTTCTCCTTGCAGTGCTACTCATTGTTCCACCTTGCCGCCCTTTCATGACCATACCAAATTCATAGAGTATGAGGAAACTAGAACTCTGCATTGGTCTGCAGCATAGGTTCTGCCTCCCTGTGTGAAATAAGCGCCACTCTCCCACTTGGCTCTTGATAAACCTCTCAGCATCTAACAAGCGATCTTTACCTTGGGCTGCAATGTACTTCTTTGGTTCTTTATAACCCTGCAACAGAAATAATTCAATGTTTTAGGTAACATTGTTCTTCTGTATAATTGTCATATAACTATATGAAGATAGGACATTCTTACATCTATGAAGCTTGCATTAATGTAGTCAGACCCATCAGTACTCGTGGAAAGGCGGACACGGTTGTAATCGTCTGACAAAGACATCAAGTAGAGATGTAACAAATCAGATCTGTAATAACACATTTGCACATGTTAAACATGAATGTATTAGTAATAATATCTCACTCACATGGGTAGGATATCAACATAGCGGTTCTTGATTTGATTAGAGGCCTTTCTGGCATCCTTGATGTGGAACTTGCTGAAAACTCTTGGTATGCTCTTGAAAATAATATGAGTTGACCGTACTATTTAGTGATGGACTTTTTCAGACCAGTGAGTTTACAGAATCTGTAAACATCTTCCATGTGGTCTTTGACTGAACTGGTATTAAAGGAATTTAGCACCATGTTCATTTTCAGTACATCATGTGTTAGCAGCAGCTTTTTCATTTTTAATTTACTTTAACACCAACATGCACCAGTTTTTCCAATATCCAATGGTTTACCTGAAATTCAGCCAGGAGAAAGACGACCCTCATCTGCAATCTTTCTCTTGTAGGTCTCAAGAAGCAGATCAGCAACCGATGGGCTCCACATTCATTAATGTGTTTTCTTCAACTGGGGAAGGAAGTCAGTCACAGGTTCTAAAGTATTCCAGAAAACATGGGCTGATTCAGAAGTCCAGGGAATCACTTACTGTTGGTGAGCGGATATCTCTCATCATCATCGTTGCTGTAAAACAAACAATACAAAAATTAATAATTGTACTAAAGAAAATTCGGCATTAATGACAAAACAATGTGTGAAACACTTTGTTTTGGAAAATACTTTTGAAAACAATTGACGTATCAAGACCTATTTGAAGGAACAGATTTAAACTAGTATTGGATAGGATATTCAAATTATATTTCAATTTCAAGCTTTTTATTTGTTAACAATTGTTTAATATTTGCAACCTTGTAATCTGGACAACCTAAGCGCACTCTATTCAAATTAGAAGAAAAATATCTTAGTAACAGATTTTGTCCTGTCATACCCCCTTGATGGGGGGGGGGGGGTTAGGGTGAATTCATTTTTATTTTGAATTGTACATATCTTACTAATATAGGGATTCATTCAAGATGGTTTCATGTCATTAAATTTTAGAGTAAGTTAAATAACATAGGGGGTGCGGTCACGGGGCAGGTTTGGCCAGGTCCTGCTTTCTGGTGGGTCTGGGATTTGACTCCCGCTTGGGGTGCCTTGCAATGATCTGGCGTCCCGTCCTGGGTGTGTCCCCTCCCCCTCCGGCCTTGCGCCCTGTGCTGCTGGGTTAGACTCCGGTTCACCGCGACCCCGTATGGGACAAGCGGTTCTGAAAATGTGTGTTGTGTGTGTGTTAAATGACATGGTCACTGTCTCCTTGTATTACAAAGTTTCAAAAATAAACACATTTATTTAACTTTGACAACATTTATTTGGTTGCCTATTTTGTAAAATTTCTGCTTGTGAATGTTTGCAGCATGAAAGCAACCGATATTTAGACACCTAGCTATGGCAGTAAAAATCATCCAAATGGAAAGTAGTGTAGGATCACCTTCATTTAATTCACTTCCAGAGTCGAGAGTAGCACAGCTGTATGAATCTCTGCCATTTAGCAGATAACTAAGAACTGTAATTATAATAGTTTTAAATTGTGTCACATACAGGTGGTGTATAGAAACGACCACAAATACATAAATGAGCGCATAAGCTTTGGACAATACTGTGTCAAAGTCTTTCTGCATAAGAGTGTTGGCCAATAACTAGAGTTTGAAAATACAAATATAAGGCTGTACACTTGTTGACTGTCCACTTGTTTCTGATTGAAAGCAAATTTATATACTTATTCTGCAATTATAATTTATATGACTACTGAACTTTATTAAAACTACTGTGAATATCAAATTCTATATGCCTGTGAATTTAAATAACCTGACTGCAGTTAAAAAATATAGTGCATTATAGAACTTACTTTGAGTTTCTTTTTGAAGCAGATAGATCTTGAATAGAACAAAAATAAGGGCCACAGATGTAAGGACAATAAAAATGCAAGAAATCCAATCAAAGCTTTGTTGTTATCTATAAAAAGAAAGAGAAAAGTTAAATTGTAATTACACGGAAATTCAAATGTAAACCATATATTCACTTGACAAAAAATCATTAAGATTCAGCTAAAAAAAAAAACCCGTGTCCAACCTTTTCATAACTTCTGTTGAATCCTAGACATGCTAATATTTTACAATTACGATTGATCTGAGGGTGTTACAGAAAGTAGCTTACAAAATCTGTTCCCTGTTACGTCGCATGATATTTTCCTAACATTTCATATAAGCACCTTGCTCAATGGTACCACAGCAGCTGGAAGGAATGGGACCTGAACTGTGAACTTTCAGGTTATGTGTCCATATCCTTAACCACTGCAGTAGCTGCTGCTCTGGGTAATAACAGTGCAAATATATTCTCATGTATAACAATTTTTATGCATGAGGATATATTTACACATACAAACAAAGAGTTTGCATGTTCTCCCCATCTCTGTGTGGGCTTCCTGTGGGTGCTCTGGTTTCCTCTCACAGTCCAAAGACATGCTGTTCAGGTTCACCCATAGTGTGTGAGTGACACGGAGAGAGTGTGTTCCACGAATGTATGGATGAGTGACCCTTTGTAAGTAGTGTATCTAGCAGTGTAAGTCACCTTGGTGAATAAGGTGTGTGGCTGATAACCCTGCATAGAGTTCATTGGAAGTTGCTTTGGAGAAAAGCGTCTGCTAAATAAATGTAAGCAAAGTAACAGGGTTATGGCATTTAGGAGGATGGAATAAAAATCAAAAATTCTGCTTGTATCGTCTTTAAATCTGTAGTTAAGCAAATGTAACACTAAATGTAATATAAGTAAAACAAGTACAAATAAAATTAGTATATAAATAAAATTAATTAGATGGTAGTTTATTTTGCCACCTTTGCCTATATATTGGAAATAGTGTACACTCGGACCCTACTGCCCAGTTGGCGACATCTTTCCAACTGAAGAGTGAAGTGTACAATTCTCCTTATCATACCGATTTATCACATTTAACTGTTTTCTCATGTATTAGATGTACAAGCTGGGAAAGCTGTTACAATACAGTGCAAAACAAAATGGACTTGTAATTTAAAAAATTGTTGAAATTAAAGGAAAAAAGTGTTATATTGAACTAAGTGACATATGAAATATAAGAAAGAAAAAATACATTTTTGTATTTCCAAAGTAGGTTTTTCTTAAAAGTTGTAGAAATGATCAATATTAAAATGTTTAGTTAAATTGCAAATACATTACCTTAATTCTTAAGTAATTTACACTTATTCCCACCAGCTGTTTAATGGGCAGCAGAGGAGAGAATTGAAACCAAAGATATAATCACAGAAATTTGGTCATACAAAAGTGATCTATTGTAACCACCTTAGCTAAAAACTAAACAAAATTTAAAAACTGATCTTAATTTATTTTAAATTAATAAATGGTGAGAAAATAAAGAAAACTTACATGAAGTCTTGAAGTGCTCCATCGTTGTTTGACTTGCCTTTATACCATTATGTACAAAAATCTGAAACGTTGGAATTATTCTGTTATTAATAAGAAGTAGTGTTTTAAAGTCCAAAGTTTTAAAAAAAATCGATTAGTCTTATAATTTTTGGAAAACAACATTTTATAAATGCTTATAATTTACAGATGTTCAAATTCAGAAAAAGTATACATATTTACCTAAACCAGTTCACCTTTTTTCTATTAATTCTTTGTGTAAGCTGTTTTTTTTTCTCAGAATTCTTGACAAATTACCAAGATTGATCGGTTTATGTAATTCTTGTCATGAATGAACATATTTTGGTCAGTTTAGACAACAAAAACTGTTAAATAACTAATGACTCAAAATCATTTCTGGAACCTGAACAAATTAGCATGCAAAATAATGAAAAAAATAACTCTGGCTCATTGTAGGGAACAACATCAGTTAGGGAATTGTTAAGATAAGTTTTCTGACAAATTTTTGACATTTCATTATTTTAAGGGCTATATATGGCCAAAAATGATATTCATATATATAAAATAAGGAATAAACCATAACAGGCTGTGCAGTCAGTGCAAATCAAGAAGTGCAGCAGTAGGCCCTATAAAATGCAATTTATGTTGCAAAGTGTATCGTTTATCAGTGAATGTCTTTATTCACTCTAAATCGCTGAAAGGATGCATTGAAATATACGATAATAACCTTCTGTTGATGTAATGCAATTTTTATTGTTCTTGGAGATGTAATCGCTTTGTAGAAGCATCTGGTAATTTAATAAATGTAAACGTACCCATTAAGTGGTTTGCTGTAAAATTACATAGACTTACAGAATTATATGTGCACAGTAAATCTGTGACTTATCCAATAAAATTTTCACATATAATCATAATTATAAAGCCAATTTTAATGAAAATACTTTAAACCACCTACAATGAAAAACTTCAAAATTTTAAGAAAACTGGATGAACAAACATACCTCCACAGTGTATGACGTCAAATAATAAAGGTTCTTGAACTCAACTTCATTTTCAGTGGTGTTAAAATTTTCGAATGTGCCAGATGACTTTATTGTTCCAGCGAAAAATTTTTTTTGGGCCTTTTGGTTTTCCTTCAAAGTCCCATCTAACTTTAACTTCATTGTTACTTTGGAGCTCATGTTGAATGTTTGAAACCGGATCTGGAGCTGGAAATGTGGAAAGCAAAGAAAACAATGTTTTTAAAGTGAAAAAGCATTGCTATGCTAGTGTCACTGTCCTAGAACAGGTAAGGAAATAATTATGAACACCTTGTGTGATAAGAAGGGGGCACAGTGATATTTTAAAGTAACGGAAAATAAAAATCAGTGTAAAAATCCAGATACATACAGTAGATTCTCAGTATTCAGCGGTTCTCAACGCATCTCCTTTACCATTATAACTAATAGTGTCAAGCCAGAGCATTTGGCAGGGATGAACCTAAATTAACTTAATGGACATCTCTTCACTGCACACCCCAACCCTCAGCCTCCGACCCCACCCACCCCTCAACATTGCCAAATCAATGTACTGATGACCAGGACGACGAAGAGGAATATATAAGGCAGTTTGATAGAATACTGGAGAGGAAGGAAAGACGGTAAGCAATAGAGCAGTATGAATCCAAATAACTGGATTGTGACTGGCAAGTTTGCTGAAAAATGGTTTTTTTCCCCATTGGTTTTCTGGTTTACTTTACTTTTTGCATAACTCTTTTTGTTTGACTATGAAGATAAAGTTATTTTGTCTGGGAACAATAATGTCCTGTTGCATCTGTCCTGCCCCTGTGTCCACTTCTGTCCCACAGCTGGCCACACCTGTCTTAAACTACCATATCTGTCTATAATTGTTTTGAGCTGCATTTATAATGGTAGAAAGACAACTACGGCATTACAAAAAGTCAATGACGTCAAACTGTTAGCTTTCTTAATTGCTGAATTGTTCAACATGCTTTTTAAAGGACCTATATCTATCTCATAACTTCAGATGGTATGAAAGTGGATTTTTCATGCTGGCCTTTTAAATTTTGCATTATCTTGTACGGAAAAAGTCAGAAAAAAAACCATACTCACTCCCAGCCAGTGTTTGCACAGTTTGCGTCACATTTTCTGTCACATTTTTCACTTTGTTCACATATAGAAGCCCGACAGTGCATGTATAGGTTGTGTATGGCTCTAGATTTGAACATGTTGATTGATTGTTTCCAAATGAGACTTTACAGTTTGACCCTGGAAAATTAAAAAGCAAAAAATTAATATTCATATATTTGGCTGTCTCTAATTTTTAGTGTGCCTTGGCTAAGCACATCACCTACAGACCGTGCTGATTTTATTGTATTAATTACTGCTGCCTATGTGGTGCAATTCCTTGTAGAGGTATTTTCAGACACAAGAGGGTTAAATGTTGATTAGGATGACTTAGATTTATAGGAAATCAACAAAACAGTTAAAGTAGAGTGAAAATTCACTGTTGCAAAATTCATATTTATGACTATTCTTTGAAAAGACAAGTTCTCCTTAAAGGTACCTGCTTGATCCTTCATTCTGGATCACATGCAAACACAATCACAGCATCTACTTTCTTTTTAAATTAGTGCTTGGAAAAGCTTACTGACCATTAGTTGAATTGCAAGAACTTTGGAATCTTCTGTTACTCTGTAACAGAGGATGGGTGCACTTAATATCATTAGACCAAGAAAAGATGATTGTAGATTCACTCGTGTTGGATATGGAAACCATCCTGTTGTTGAATTCTAAAAATGAGATATGCGTTAATATCATAGCTGCACATACAGTTGTTTTGCAATTTAATTTATAAGACAATGTTGTTTCTTAATTCTGGATAATTGCATTCATGTTTCTTGAACAGTGTAGTCACAAACTATTACAATAAGATTTCCTGCAGTTAGATCAGAGTTAAACAGAAAGTCATTCAGAGGAAGAAATGAAAAGTGATCTTTCTCATTATTTGATTGCAAGAAGAATTCTGCAGTTGAGCTTCACGCTGACTTACCGCACTTAAGGGAGAGCTTTACTGTTCCTGAGTTAACTGGCTTTTTGCTTCCATCAAACACTGTTCCAGTGCAGTTGAATTCACCAGGATACAGATCGTCAATACTGACGTTGTTTTTAGTTGCCTCATCTTGGGGGTTTAAAAAAAAACATTTAACACTGAGTCTGCAGCCAGCATTGCTTACCGAAACACTTTGTGTTCATTTACTGGATTTCAGTATTTACAGCATTTTACATGTGCGACAACATATTGAAGTGAAAGTGTTTGGAAACACTTGTATTTAATCAGTCACAGGAAGAATGCCTTATAGATTGTATATGAAAGAGGGTGAGTTGTTTCGCCTTTTACCTATGCAGTTGTAATGGATACTGTCATTTTGACAATTTTCTGGCCGATTTTTCCATTCTATTCCGTTTGGCACATTTTGGTTGTGTCGAATATCAACGGAGTCAAGAACTGGTAAAGCACAACATTTCAATAAGTATTTTTACAGTGTACATAATGAAACCAATGAAAATAATACATGAACTGGTCAATTTAGAAGTTAAAAAAAGCTTATTTAAGTTGGGTCCCCAGCAGTATTCATATATATTACTACTAATGGTTGTTTAAGGTATATCTAATAAAACAATATTGTAATCTGAACGCATACACATGTTCGTATTTACATTACTGTTGAATAATTATGAGTTTTGGATAGTTCTGTTATTACACATTAGACCATCATTTTGAACTGAAGTAATAAAATTAAAAGAGGTGATAGAAAAAGTTGAAAAAGACAGAGTAACATACTTGGTCCGGTACTGTAGACTTTGGAAACTGATTCAGAAACATTCCGTTCTTGAACTGGAAGGTAACGTTCACGTTTTGACAAGATTCTTCCTTCTTAAGTTGTACACACTTTGTCGACAGGTTTCGTGGTTCTGGCTCACTATTGATGAAAACTTTTGCTGCACTGATATTCCAGTCCGATTTATAACATAAAGTCATTTTTGTAGCATGAAACGTTATTTCATCTGAACCTGGAAAAAACGAAGGGATAAACACACTGTGCTCATACAACAGATGATCGCATGCTCTGCTCGACAGCTAGATCTGCAAAGAAAGTTTCTTTTCTCTTTCATGGTGTGGAGGGGTTACAAAGTGACTGAAAAGAAAGACGTTTTGGGGGAGTGGAGAATGCAGAATGTAATAGGATGTAATAGGATGTAATGGCAATAGGTAGCGAACGGCCCTCACACACGTGTGCAAGAGACGAAACACTTGCAAGACCAGAGCTGTCTGTTTTATGAGAAAGACCAGGGAATGTCATTGTAAGTACTGGACACAAATAAATTCTTCTTTATTACATTGACATGCCTGTGGAAAGAAAAGCTGGAACACAAGCCTGGCTGGAAACGCTGATTATGATGGTTGACAGCTGGCAGTGAGCTGGATTTCTAGTTGAGGCAGAACCCTCTGTGTCCCAAAACACTGATGTTTACAATGCCAAACAGTGCCTTACACTTACCAATTTCTCCTGTTGTAAAATTACTGTCTCCTTTAAGCTTGCAAGACTTCTTTAAAACTGTTATATTTTGGTATGTTTTCCAGGGTTCCAGTTTGATTGTTTTGCCAGGGGATAAACTTCTGTTATATTGTCCTCCTTTGTCATCCTCAAAAAGCACAGTGTCGGCCGTTCCAGATACGTTTATTGTCATGCCACCCCGGACTTTCGAAATTGTAAAACTGCCTGCGTTTCAAAAAAAAAATATATATATATAGTTTCATCAGCTTCATAAGAAAATCTATTTAATTTAGAAATGAATCTCATCAATTAAGATTAATAACTGACACAGTCATAAGTGGCATATGGCAGAGCAATAAAAGGTAAATATTTCATTTATTTACATTCTCAAAACTTCAAATTTGAACTCACCACAGTCCTCTGTTGTCGTGACTGGAGGAAAGGGATCAATAAAATCAATTAGCAAAGAGAGAAATGAAAACACAGACATCAGATAATAGAAATTAAGGTGCTTCAGTCATAACCTTCCAGGGTTCTGTTGCCTGTGAGATTTCATTGTGTCCCAGCAGACAAGTCAATAGTTAATCAATGACTTGTTACTAGTGATTATTATAGTTTCCTTCTGGGTAAAATTATTTTATCAACTGACTGCTGGGACCCAGTAAAAATGCATGAACCCTGTTTTCCTTGTGCGGGATGGCAGCACACCCCACCCTGAGAAAGGTTGCCAACCTATGGTTGTGGCAGTGGTAGTTGCAGTGGTGTTTTCTGCAGTGCGTGGAGGTGAGGTTTGATTCTGAGTGGGTGTGATGCTTGAAAGGTTAGAGGAGTCTGTGGCTGAGGGGCTGGAAGACTGATCAGAGACATTCCGTCCTGGAAATTAAGAATATTGTTCAAATCCAGAGCAGGGGAACATAATTCATATCAGGTTCACACAAATAGTAACATGTGACAGTACTACAACTTAATGCATTGGCATTATTCACTTCAGTTCAATGAAAGCAAAGCACACAAAACATTTGATGAATAGCTCACAGGACCTCAAGCTTCATGCTATGTGGTCAGAATAGCCAAAGAAATAAGATGTGATTTGATTTTCAAACTAGTGTTTCTGAACTTATCATCAAGTACTATACATTGTTTTTACCCCTTCATGCTGTGTCTTCATTACTGAATCTTTTGCTCGATCAGTGAGCTGATTCATTCACTGTGTTGAGTGGAGAAGTTGTGTTGTTTGTAGGCGAGGGCTCAAATTTTGCAGTTTACCTGCAGTACTGTCATTGCTGGCCACAGCAGAGGGAGTTGTAGTGAAGGGTGTAGGTGAGGCGCTTGATGTAGAGTTGACTGTGGAAGGACAATCCAAGTCAGTGAATGCTGTGAGAGCAAGACCATTGGAGCATGGAGAAAGGGTGTTTGGAGAATGGCTTGTCACACAGTCGGAAGGCTGTGGATGTTGCTGAGATCACTCAGCTATCTCAGTTTGAGCTTTTGTTAGTCTGATCACACAAGGAAAACCCAAACAGCATAATCTTATCAATGAACAATGAGTCATTTACCACTGTCATGAGATCAGGTTGGCTTTTCAATGTGCACCACAACACAATGTAACGATACACATGCTGACACAAAATACACACTGAAGCGTTACCTTTCTCAGCACTGGAGCTTGAGCCCTGGAGAAAGGAGGTTGTATTGGTGGGTGGAGGTGAGGTGACTGAGGAGGTGGCTGTGGATGAACAAACCTGGTCAGTGAGTGTTATGCGAATAAGAGCCGTGGAGCGTGGAAGAGGAAATGATGGCTATTCATGCATACATACAAACACACACTTCTTTCAAGAACAAGAGGACAAGAATGGTTTCCATATGGCACAATATACATGGTGTGCTTAAATACAAACATTTATTGACATTAGTTAGTAGAAGACGAATCTTTTCAAGCATAAAGAAAAAAAAACTTTTTTCCAGGAACGCAGAAAAACAACACAAAGACGTATTGTTTAAGGCATATAACGTTTTCAAGTGTGCTCTTATTCATCTTTCTAGAGTTTCCCAGCACACAATTTGCCCTCCAGACCTGGGTTTGGCTATTGAGTAATTTTCCAAACTGATGAAATCTGTTTGAACACAACCATCAGCATGTTGAAGACATAACTTACAACCTACTTCTTACTTGACCTAGACATTAGTGTCTAGTTATTGTCACTGGAACTCCTTACCCCTGTGTAAAGAGGACATTACCTTCGGTAGCACTGATGGTGGTTTGCGTGGGTGTAGAAGAAACTGAGCTGGTGTTTGTAGGTGAGCCTGCATATAAGAATAATAATGTTAAATACACTTTGTTGAAAAGAATGTTGTATGAAGAGTTAAGGAACATACAGTTTAAGAAAGAATGGCTGTCTGTTTAAAACTAATGCTTAGGAAGTCTGGGTCAAAGAAGTTTAATGTATTTAATGCAAAATTACAGTTCTCACACGGTTTACCCTTAAGTTAGTTTATCACTGTATCTCTCTACAGCAAAAGTCACTGCATCCCTGTATTTGAATTTAAATATCAGGTAACTTTCCAAACTGATTCAATCAATTTGAACAAGACAGGTAGAATGTGGAAGACAGAGCTTTTAACCATTGTTTTTCTGCAGCCTCTACTGTCCAGGTCTGAAGGTAATGGTTATAGCTGGAAGAAACTGAAATGATGAAGGTTTAAATCTGAAATGTTGGGACTGAAACCTTCAACAGATGAAACCTTGAAGTTACTCAGTTCTAACTACAGTGTGGTGGAATGAGCTCCCTCTTTCACTCAGAGGTACTGGATCCCTCTCAACATTCTGAAGGATCTCAAGAAACATCTCTTTCAGGCCCTCTTATCTCCTGAGCTACTGTCTCTTTCACAGACTTGCACTATATCATCTGTTCAAAATCAAAGACTAGCCAGTAACTCTACAGGCAACTACACAAGTAATGTATGTAGGCGAAAACAGTGGTACCTGACTAACTGATTGTACTAATTGTACTTTAATAATCTGTCCATGTCTGTGTGTGTATATTTGTAAGTTGGAGAAATGCACTTCTGTCTACGCTGAGTTGGATGCCTTTGGAGAAAAGTATCTGGTGAATGAAGAAAGGAAAATCCAAAACAGCGTTGAAAAGTCTGAGCAGAAAGAAGGAAAAAAATACTCGAATTAGACCTTACTGTCTTGTCTGTGTCCTTGAAACTCCTCTCAGTGTAAAGAGGATATTACCTTTGGTGATAATGATGCTGTTGGTTTGCGTGGATGTAAGAGGAGGTGAGCTGATGCTTGGAGGTGAGGTTGTACTGTCATTTGCTACAAAATAAGAATTAAAGGATTAAATATACATTTTGAAGGGTTACAGAACATGGGAGAAAAAAAAGGTTGTTTGTCCAAAACTAATGATTGAGGCATCAAGACCAATGTATCTCATGGTGAATTATACTCCTCTCACAGTTTTTCCTTTTAATTGCAGTTTATTCTCAGACTTCATCAAAAGTCACTGCATCCTTCTATTTGGGTTTAAACATCTGGCAACTTCCTAAACTGACTCAATCTCTTTGAACAATAACAATGAAATGCGAAAGACGAAGCTTTCAATCATAGTTTTTTACCAGGTCTGCAGGTAACGGTTGAAACTGGAGAAACTGAATCACTGAAGGTTGAAATGCCCACTCGCGAACACAGTTGTTGAAGAATTCAAGTCCAAGCCAAAATGAGGAAAAACGTACTTGACCTACACCTTACTCTCTTGTCTGTGTCCTTGAAATTCCTCCAAGTGTAAAAAGGACATTACCTTTGGTGGCACTGATGTTGGTTTGCGTGGATGTAAGAGGAGGTGAGCTGATGCTTGGAGGTGAGCCTACACTGTCATTTGCTACAAAATAAGAATTAAAGGATTAAATATACATTTTGAAGGGTTACAGAACATGGGAGAAAAAAAAGGTTGTTTGTCCAAAACTAATGATTGAGGCATCAAGACCAATGTATCTCATGGTGAGTTATACTTCTCTCAGTTTTTCCTTTTAGCTGTAGTTTATTCTGAGACTTCATCAAAAGTCACTGCATCCTTCTATTTGGGTTTAAACATCTGGTAACTTCCTAAACTGACTCAGTATCTTTGAACAATAACAATGAAATGTGAAAGACGGAGCTTTCAATCATAGTTTTTTTACCAGGTCTGCAGGTAGCGGTTGAAACTAGAGAAAACTGAATCACTGAAGGTTGAAATGCCCACTTGCGAGCACAGTTGTTGAAGAGTTCAAGTCCAAGCCAAAATGAGGAAAAACGTATTTGACCTACACCTTACTTTCTTGTCTGTGTCCTTGAAATTCCTCCAAGTGTAAAGAGGACATTACCTTTGGTGATAATGATGCTGTTGGTTTGCGTGGATGTAAGAGGAGGTGAGCTGATGCTTGGAGGTGAGGTTGTACTGTCATTTGCTACAAAATAAGAATTAAAGGATTAAATACACATTACGAAAGGTTATGGAGCATGGGAGAAAAAATGGTTGCTTGTCCAAAACTAGTGATTGAGGCATCAAGACCAATGTATCTCATGGTGAATTATACTCCTCTCACAGTTTTTCCTTTTAGCTGTAGTTTATTCTCAGACTTCATCAGAAGTCACTGCATCCTTCTGTTTGGGTTTAAACATCTGGCAACTTCCTAAACTGACTCAATCTCTTTGAACAATAACAATGAAATGCGAAAGACGGAGCTTTCAATCATAGTTTTTTACCAGGTCTGCAGGTAACGGTTGAAACTGGAGAAACTGAATCACTGAAGGTTGAAATGCCCACTCGCGAACACAGTTGTTGAAGAATTCAAGTCCAAGCCAAAATGAGGAAAAACGTACTTGACCTACACCTTACTCTCTTGTCTGTGTCCTTGAAATTCCTCCAAGTGTAAAAAGGACATTACCTTTGGTGGCACTGATGTTGGTTTGCGTGGATGTAAGAGGAGGTGAGCTGATGCTTGGAGGTGAGCCTACACTGTCATTTGCTACAAAATAAGAATTAAAGGATTAAATATACATTTTGAAGGGTTACAGAACATGGGAGAAAAAAATGGTTGCTTGTCCAAAACTAGTGATTGAGGCATCAAGACCAATGTATCTCATGGTGAGTTATACTTCTCTCAGTTTTTCCTTTTAGCTGTAGTTTATTCTCAGACTTCATCAGAAGTCACTGCATCCTTCTATTTGGGTTTAAACATCTGGTAACTTCCTAAACTGACTCAATCTCTTTGAACGATAACAATGAAATGTGAAAGACGGAGCTTTCAATCATAGTTTTTTTACCAGGTCTGCAGGTAACGGTTGAAACTAGAGAAAACTGAATCACTGAAGGTTGAAATGCCCACTTGCGAGCACAGTTGTTGAAGAGTTCAAGTCCGAGCCAAAATGAGGAAAAACGTACTTGACCTACACCTTACTCTCTTGTCTGTGTCCTTGAAATTCCTCTCAGTGTAAAGAGGACATTACCTTTGGTGGTATCGGTGCTGGCTTGCATGGATGTATGAGAAGATGGACTGGTGCTTGGAGGTGAGGTTGTACTGTCATTTGCTACAAAATAAGAATAAGATTGTTAAATGAAAAGTCACTGTATCCCTCTAGTTGAGTTTAAAAATCTGGCAGAGAGATAATTTTGAAGCAGTAGAGCCTCCTGTAGAACGTTATGGTTCTTGTTTTTTTCCTGTAGTGACAGGACACAACTTTCTCTTCATATTTTATGACACATTTTTAAAAAGCCACATTAAAATGAAATACTGGCTGAGTTTAGTTTTAAAAACACCTTTTCATTAGTATCACAACAGACTTGTGTTTTTAAATTAAATCATGAGAAAAAAATAATAAAAACATCACTGTTGTCATGATTATTGCAGGAACTAAGTCTTGTGAAACAGATTCATAAACGTGTGCTTTCAAGTTTCTTAAAGGCAGTTGTGTGTTTTGTGAAGGGTAAAACATTACCAATAGGAACTGTAAATATTGTAATACAATTGTAGTATTGGATTATACTATTATAATATGAATTCATAGTCCTGGGGAGGGCATTAAGCTTGCTTGAGTGTCTGGGAAGGGGATATCCCTGCCCTTGTTACACTTATGTTTCAATCTCTAATAATTGTTGTTTGGTACTACAACTGCAGTGACTGGTTAGAGTTAACAAAATACTGAGTTTGGAAAGAATATCTTCCAATATATTCTGAAATACATGGAAGTAAAAAAGAATCTCTTTCTAAAGCGTCTTTAAAATGCCATATTGTTCATAGTTGCAAGCCACATTGCAAGCTTTTGTAGCACCCTGTCAACTGACGGAAGACGAATTTCATTTTTTAAGGTTTCATTCCAAAATCTTCAAAATTGTACACCTATCACAGTTTGTAGATGTGTCACAGCAGAAACTATTTTTAATGCTAATATTTATCTGTTTTTCCTAAATGTGGCACATTAAGCTCTATATTAAGTTTCTTCTAAGTATTATTAAATTTATTGTACTAATCCAAGATATGGTGACAGTTCTGCTTTTCTCAAGTATTTAACAAAAACGTATAAAGAAAAGAGCAACTGCATACTGACTTTTGAGTGGTACTGTACATTACGTTACCATAAACTAACATAAACTCCTGAAAAAGGCCTCTGGTAAACAATATCAATTATCTTTACATTTCCACAATTTTTGTTACTTAGCTTTGTTGTAAAAAGAAAAACCTCTGAATTAAGCAATATTAGGGTTGAGGTCTATAATCACAATTACACATTAATTCAATGCTGTACTGGTACTAAAGTACAAAAGAAAACTGTTTGGTTTTACTACAGTAGATTATCAGTGAGGTTAACTGCAGTGAACTTTTACAGGGTCTTGAGCAATGACATTTAAGTATTTTATATCTGTTGCTATTTGAACAGATTATGGGAAGGAAGTGAAGCATAATTGTCTGACGGTGTTTTGTTGAAGGGGGGCGCAGTGGCGTAGGAGGTTTGGTCGGGTCCCGCTCTCTGGGAGGTGTGGGGTTCGAGCGCTGCTTGAGGTGTCTTGCAGCAGACTGGCATCCCGTCCCGGGTGTGCCCCCCCCCCTCCAGCTTTGAGTCCAGTGTTGCCGGGTTAGGCTCCGGTCTGCCGCAACCCCCCTTGAGACAAGCGGTTTCAGCCAGTGTGTGTGTGTGTTTTGTTGATTATTTGGTTACAAGTGAAAAGCAGGTTTTACTTGTTTTTTGTTTTTTTTTCTGTGAACATTTTGGTACCTCATATGAGTCACACGCTGCAATAAACAGCCTATAAACAGTTGTTGCATCTTTTTGGATATTTCAAACAAACTTCTTATTTCTCTTGATTTCATCAGAGCCATGCTAAAAGGAAAAAGGTGTTGATAACAGTGGTTAGCAACTTTAGGTTCTCTAAATGGCATAACCTGGTTGCCATAGCAGCAAACTGTATAGCTGAAGTCTGCTATTTCAACACTTTAAACCACAACTTCCTGAGTATTGAATATGTGGCATGGTTTACTGAAGCATTTTACTTGGTTTCACTTTTGCAAGGTCTACGCCGAGGCGCAGGATAATAACCGTAATGCTTCTACAAAAAAACTTGTTTCTTTACCTAAGAATCATTATATTGAGCATTGTTGCAGCACCATTACGGTGATTCAGAGAAGAACAGTAAAAATATCGTGAAAAGCATTTCAGATTAAAAAATGAAGCTTTAAGAGGAAATCAGTACACAGATATCCTTCACGTCTTGACAGTCCCGCTAAGAAATTTAATCAAATATACCTGCTATTTTGTGCAAATACTAATTTGCTCAAGATATAAAGAAAGCTGTTCTTAAAAATCAACTTGTTCATTTAGCTTCTGCACACCCCTGTTACATCCGGTAACAGTAAAGCTTGATGGTACCAGAACATCTGGATACTATAAAAATAAAATAAATCATAAATAATTAAAGTAACTAAAATTATATGAATTGTCAGTCTGGTTTTATAAGCCCAGAGGTTCAAAACAGTTGAGCAGTTTGTGATGAAAGAAGCACCAGAAGCAGCAGGTGGCTTATGCGTTAAGGACATGGCCTTGTAACCTGAAGGAAGCTCCTTCAAGAGCCACTTCCTGTTACATCTGTAGTACATTGAGAAAGACACATGGTCTTAGCTCCAGTGTAAAACCCAGATTTAAAAAAAAAAACACCAGTTTCTGTCAGATTCTTTTGCAGCAGTAAAGCTAAGCACAAAATTTTGTCAGAAAAGGGAATGTCTATGTCACGACCGTGCCCGCACCTCAGCCAGCAGCACCTGACTACGATGAAGCACCTGACGGCAATCGGAGCATTCAGCTATAAAAACCATCCCCAGCGCCTTCCCAATCATGGAATCTCTTTGAGACAACCGGTCCTCCTGTGGACATGGCTCTTCCACAGCACCCTGTCTACTGTCCCCTGTCTACCTCCCTCCTAGTTCCCTCGCCCTTCTTCCTATCTCCTACGGCATTGACCCTCGCAATGTCCTCATCGACCACGTCCTCGACCTTTCCCCAAGTACAACGTCTGCGCCTCGGATTCACCACGACTGTCCCTGACTACGAGTACTGCCTTGTCCCAAGAACCTTAGCAATAAACGAGCCTGTGATTGGGTCCATTCCCGGGTCCCTGCTTTGCTCTGATTGGCAGTCTAGTGATTTATTTATGGAACACCTGTGCATTTTTCAATAGTATTTTGAATTGTATTAAAAACAATGAAAATAATTCAGTTTGAATTTTTAAGGTATATTAGAATCTTTCAAGATCATGTTCCAAGTCTGTAAAGCAGAGGCATCAACTGAATTCCACAGTATGCACAAGTATGATGGGTCCCTGTATATTACATGTAGTATTTTTCCCCTATTTTACCCTATGCAATAACGTACAAAGAAGATACAGGCAGCGCTGAAATGCAGAAATATATAAAATTCGAAAATACTGAACTGACACAGATAATATATGTTTTCTTCTATGCATAACGAAGAGCAGTAGATATGCAAGCTGACAAACGGTTGCATACATATATTAGACCTGTGGAACAATAAATAATGCCAGGATGTGGTTTTACACCGTTCTCAATGGCAAGCTTGCTACATGCATGCTTTGTGCAAAGATGAGTTCAGCTGCCCACCCAGTTACAGCAGCAGTCAAAACTTGTGAACAGACAAATAAAATACATTTTGGATAACAGTAAAAAACTGATTTTTATATCCCCATATCAAGGCAGAACATTAAAAAATAGACCAATTGCACGCATATCTCATATGCATATCCCACAGCAGTCCTCAAGGATCTAAAGTTCTTGTACAACAGCGACTATCTACTTCTACAACTAAGATGGCAAAGACAGATAGATAACACTTTAATTGCCAAGTATGTTTCCTCTTTCAGACACTTAACATGCAGCAAATATTATGAGTAGTGTACTGGTTAGAGCTGCTGCCTATGCACCCAAAGGTTACAGGGTCAAATATCACCTCCAGCTGTAGCGCCCTTGAGCAAGGTACTTGCCCTGAAATTGCTACAGTAAAAATTACGTAGCTGTATAAATGAGAAAATAATTGTAGGTCGATTAACACTATAAGCTGCTTTGGAGAAAAGCATTATGTAAATGAATCACTACACATAAATATTTAAAAGAATGTTTATATCAATATCTGAGCAATATGAGAAGTCGTGACAGCACCACTATTAGTTGCAAAAAAAGTGTGATGGGTGACATCACGTAATTCTATAAATGCGTAACAATAAATATATAACTTTATTATATATGCTATATTACTAACACAGAGTTTTAATGACGGGAGCTGAATTCCAGCAGTGATACCATAATGGCCTTTTAGGGTTTAGTGTATGGAGTAAATGTGCCCATTGGAGGTCAATACAAGACGCTGCTTCGTGAGAAAAGTACTACTGCTCTTCAGAAGGAAGGACCTGAAAGAAGTGATGGCTGGGATGAGAAAGGGTCTATAATGATCATTCAAGTTGGCAGCTGGAATGTTCAGATCTCAAGAACAGGGAAAATGTAAAATACTAAAGTTACAACTAAATTTTTTTAACTGAACAAAGGAGGCCTCTTAAATTATTTGTTTGTTACAAGCGTTTCTATAAACGTTACCTGTTTGGGGAGATATGATACAGTATTTCCAATCTGAATAAGATAATCTTTTCAATAGCTACAAACCTAATTTAAATCAGCAACAAATTTAGCAGAATTAATTACTGTTTAGTTTACTCCTGCAATAAATGTATACAACAGATTTATACTAAAACAGGTAGCTATCCAAAAACGCAGATCTCCTTCAGTTAAATTTAACGACGATTACCATCTTTGTTTTATTACAAAACAGCACACTGCATAACCATATCGACTCCTGCTTCATGATCCTTTACATGTGTGTCACACTGGGTCTGCCCAGCTAACTAAAGTACTCAAAGAGACCACTGAACGTAAAAAAGTATTCGCTAAATAGCTATCTAGAACAGCCTGCTGTCTATGTAATGATGCTAAAAAAAATGTGAAGCCTTTCTTTTATTAAGGAAGCTGATCGTTTTCATTCATGTATTAATGTTGCCAGCAATATTAGTTAAGTCTATTACCTGGCACAGCTAGAGCATCTTGACACTAAAGGAGTGCGTCTTTACCACGTGCTACTTATATAGTCGTGTACAGTAGTATGTGTGTTGTCTCCTCACATCTGCAGAGGTTTGAACTTGGACACTTGTCTGTTCTAGTTACGGTATGAGTGTCTTCTGAGTACTTCGGTCAAGATCTTAATTTATTTTAGTTGATCATTTGCATACGGCACCATGCATTATAATTAGACGCTAAAAGGGGTGGGAAAAACCCGTATTGTGTGAGTACTCTATGATGTCCATCCATGATATATCCTGTCATACACCACGTGCGTCAAAGGAGAGGCTAACTGGATGAGCAGTTACTGAAGATATGAACGATGTGTTGCCGGGTAGGCTCCGGTTCCCCGTGACCCCATATGGGTCAAGCGGTTCTGAAAATGTGTGTGTGTGTGTGTGTGCGTTAAATATAATCACATACCTGACATATATTACATATATTAGCGTGTGTTTTTTTAAATGTCGCAATCACATTTTTCTGCATTGGTTTTCCGTAGCTGCCTGTAGCAAGACTCTGGTTTTGGCTACAAGACGGTCAAAAGAACTGCTCCCCACCACCTACAATACCTCTCCGGTCTCTCATCACAGCAACATTGCCGCACTCTTCCATTTTTAGGTGCTTGGTGGTCCAACTCACAAGGAGTCTTAAACTGAAAGCCCATTCGTTCTCAGAGAGTTCTCTCTGTCCCTCAGAACTGCTGAATCCATATCAACATAATCCAAGATTTCATCTGTCTGACCCATTTCTCCCCAATCAGCTTTGTCCAACACAGTCTGCTAATATTGTTTACATATTCACGACTTGGGGGGTGCGGTGGCGCAGTGGGTTGGACCACAGTCCTGCTGTCTGGTGGGTCTGGGGTTCGAGTCCCGCTTGGGGTGCCTTGCGATGGACTGGCGTCCCGTCCTGGGTGTGTCCCCTCCCCCTCCGGCCTTGCGCCCTGTGTTGCCGGGTAGGCTCCGGTTCCCCCGTGACCCCGTATGGGTCAAGCGGCTCTGAAAATGTGTGTGTGTGTGTGTGTGTGTATTCACGACTTGAATGGCACTTCTAAAGGCAGCTACTAGATCAAATGTGTACCACGAAAATGGTGGCATGAAACAAACAAGCTGTGCGTCAACAATCATCTCTCTATCTAAAGATCTTTCTTGCGGAATGCATTTTTGTGAACTCTCAGTTGCGCACAGCTCAGTATTAAAGCATCTGCCACATAGATAAGTGTAAACTTTTTTCTTGAAATATTTCAAGAAATGAAGATGGTACATCAGAGCTCATGGGACATTAATTGTCACACTGTAACGATGTGTTTAAATTGGCTTTCCTGTCACGTGGTCTATTTTTGTAGCTCTTCATCAAGTCCATTTTAATACATATTTTCCATCATCTTATTCTCTTCTGAGCCACACTTTCATCCCTTTGTCTCTGGACAAAGCCAAAAGAAAGGAAATGTACATAACTGTACATAGAATGAGATACACTGTCAATGTGCTTGATACTTTTTTCTTGCCATCTTTTACTAAACATGAATATTTACACATATTTTTAAAAAGTAATGAGAAGGAAGTCAGATGTTCTCTTTCAGACTGCAGACACTGGCTGTTGCGGAGGCCTTTTGAGAACTGTTAACTTCTTCATTTCAGAGCTTCCCCTTTCTCTCTTTTTTCTCGTTTGCCTTTTTTGTGAGCTGATTCTGACGAGAAACTAGGCGTAGGTTTGTCTCAAAATGCAATTAGGAAGTGGTCTGAACTCCAGGCCTTTGCTAGTGACACGTACAGCAGCCAAGTGGAAAGTGATTAATACGTTTCTCAAGTTTAATTACAAGTGCACAGTGCCCTTTATTCACATTTCTAGCAAAAATATTTTAAATATGTTGCCTTAAAGAGTACTGTCAAGCTCAGTTATTATTGTTCGCCTCATACCATGTTTTACTGTAGTTCAGGTCACAGCTACGGGCAAAAGTTAAAAATACGGCAGCTGTCTTAGGTGTATTATGCATGAGAGAATGGAATATACATTTAAATGTAACTTTTAAATTAATCTGTATCCCTTTCCACATTAAAATAACATTTTTTAAAAATTGCATTATGATTTCTCGCTCATTGTAATGTCCTCAATAATGAATAATGTTGAATACAGACACAGTCCAATATTATTTTTAAAGACCACTAGTAATCAGTATTAGTAATCGGTATGAATATTTATAAATAAATATTAATCCCATAAAGGGCAGCACAAAGTCAGATTCAATTCAGGAAGTAGAGTACAGGAGAGAGAAAGAGGAGCCGTCAAGAACACCTCATGTCAGACTGTATCCATAGTGACCCAGGGGTCTGACATAACAGGACCGTAGGCCATTAAAAAAAAAGCTGAGTTCAAATAGACTATTGCCGTCTTCAGATGACTGAAGATTCTGCAATAATGTCACTATAATTTGTTAAGAAATTAATGATGCTGTTAAAAATCAAGAACTAAACCTTTGTGTAAGTTTTAGGTAACACGTGATAAGGTGAGATTTAGTGTTGTGTGGGACTACGATCTGCACTTTCAGCAGTGATTACTGAGGGTTGATATTTGTTTTCGGAGAAAGTAAAAATGGGTGGACACACCCAGAGAGCACACTAATCTCAGACGGCTCCTCATCTGCCAAGTGAACGGAACACAAACACATTTAGAAACGATACCGTATTTCGGCAATAACTGCAGCGCCATCGTTCAGGAGTAGCTAATAATTCAAAGAAGATGGTTCTGCTCATTTTTGGACTGAGCTCCTTTAAAAAAGTCTCGCCATGCAGTTTACCGTGTCCTTCTGTTTTTGCCCTTTGTCTCAAATCCAAACTGTAAATGCTACAAATAAAAGCATCGCGAAAGAGGAACTGTTGTGAAAGTTGCAAAGAGCAAGATATTAAAAATAAGATGTTTAACATAGTAATTCCTTACCCCAAACCCTGTGACTCAGCTATCATATGAACAATTTTCCTTTTCATAAAAGCAATTTTCTGTAAAGTCTTTTAAAGGTTGCATACTTCAACAATTTATTTCTTTCAAGCTGAAAGCACAGCTTAAGTATAAGCTCGCTGACCTTGAAAAACCACCTGATTCTGGTGTATCATTCTAAACTGTATTTTCAGAGCACATGCAGAAATAAAGGCTAAATTATAATCGCGATACATATTAAGAAAAGACTTCCAAAAAATCTTCACACTTGGCTGTCAATAAACGATAATTAACATTTAAGTAATCAAAAAAAATTACGATTTTACCTACGCTTTCAAGCTGCTCACAATTTAAGAAAAAAAATGAATGTTCCTCGAAAAGGTCCACTTGAACGGCAATCACATTTCACTTAAGAGTACCAAAACTACACATATTTTCGCCCACTGACGTTAAAAGTCACTTTGTCACTGGGAAAGCATTACGGCATCATTGTAACATACGTCCCTTGCCCACCCGAAACAACCACGAGCGATACACGCAATGGTCTTTATCAGGCAGATACTTACACTGGACCAAGAAGACCAAGCCGAAAAACAGTGCCAGCATCTTTAATCCGGAAAGACCAGCCATGTCCAGGAGTTTAGAGGAGCCCGCAGACTCACCATGCGTCCTGGCGAAAACCAGTACAAGAGTAAATTACAGAAAAATACCGTCCTTTTGCTCAAACTACTATAAAACACTGAATGTCGAGTTAAACATACGTTTTCTTGACTGTCTTATCAGTTTGTGCAGTTTCCTGTATGTGATCCCAAAACCCTCAAGTTCACTTCTAGACATGCAGAAGCGAATGATGTAAGAGCGACAAATTGAACCTACAGCACAGTTCTTAGGCCCCTCTCTACAGGAAGTTGCATTTTGACTGCGCCATAGTCGTACATAGCACTTCAGTTTAGTTTCCTAGCAAAAGCACAAAGGCCTCCTCTAAGTTTCTCACCTTCATAATTACCGAATTTATTGCCTTCTCGTAAGCACATCGTACCAGTTGCAGACTAGAAGCCTTTATAAGACATGTCTGCTTGCAGCGATACCTTTTAAAGCATCTTTAGGGTGATTTTGTCAAACGTTTGCATGTATTCAATTAGCGGGGGGCGCGGTGGTGCGGCGGGTTTGGCCGGGTCCCGCTCTCTGGTGGGTCTGGGGTTTTTGTCCCGCTTGGGGTGCCCTGCGGCAGACTGGCGTCCCGTCCTGGGTGCGTCCCCTCCCCCTCCAGCCTTGTGCCCCGTGTTGCCGGGTTAGGCTCCGGCTCACCGCGAAGCCGCTCGTGACAAGCGGTTTCGGACAACGTGCGCATGTGTGTATTCGTTTAGCAGATGCTTTTCTCCAAAGCGACATACAGCTCGTAGAAAATACAGTGCGTGCATCACATTAGCAGAAAACTCGTCTTCACATTTAATGTTAGATGGTTCCTCAGAGAAGAAATTCCACTTATATTAAAAGTCTAAAATTCACAGTGACAGCATAGACTAAAACCTGCTCGACATGAGCAACCGCACAGTTTCTGAGCAGCTATTATAAATGTACGAAACATTAAAGTGTTTTAAACCTGGTAAAACTTTTGGTACAATGTATTGCCTTTCTTTAATTTTTTTATATTTTTAATTTTCCTTATTGAACATAAACTGAAAGTGACCATCGGAAAATAAAAGCCAGGATAGTAAACCCCAACAAAACCAACTAATTCTGTGTGTTCTCACGAAGAAACATTTCTGTGTTACTTTCAGCCTTGGCTGTGACTTTTTTTCCACCTCGCTATGGGCGGGTTAACTTTCCAGACTGAGTCATTTCAACAAGTTGCCTTGGTCGTGGGAGTGGTTGCAAACGAAAGACCTGAAAGGCTTTTGCATCTTTCCAGATGCCGTAATATCACGCACAGTCCAATCCAGGGCAAAAGCCATAAGTTACGAAGTTGACAGAAAGGTGAAGGACGTCCACCAGAAGTCATTCCATAGCAGCCACACTATGCAACGCTCATGTGTCTTTTTCTGAAATCATTGTAAATGCTGCTGCAGAGGATACGGATTTTAGTGAAGAGCACAGCATTATTATATTGTATGTTTGCACACAGAGTTTATAGATATTTCACTTTGCAGTAATTTAATAAACTTAACATAATTTCTTCCGCTTCAAAAAGGGTTTCTATTCCACTCGCTTTGAAGCAGCATACTCTGATGACGTATGACAGGACAAGCACTGGTGCAGAAACCACATCCTTTAAAACTATTTATGTACCGTGTGCCGAGATGGCTGATCAGAGACGCAGCAAGTAGAGACGTTCGGCGCCATGGTGCAATCACGGTTCGCAAGGTACAGGGGAGTGTAATAGCATCTACACTACGCTGCGGGCACTCGACAGCTGCAAAATTCTCACTCTCTCTCTGGTGTGCCCAACAGTCCAAAATGAAAAAGAGCAGGGTGAGATGACATTAAGTCAAAAAGCACAACATTCAAATTAGTTATGCAACAGTGCAGGCTGATGAGAGTGCAGATAGCATATTAGTGCCATCATGTTTTTTCTTTTCAGATTTATCATTCTCAGCCTCTGCCTTTGGGTTTTATTGTCAAACTTTTAAGGTGGCAATTTCATAGTTTGCATCAGAAAAAAACTGTACAGTTGTCCCGAATAAAATACCTATTGCTGAAATAAAATTGCTGAGTAACAGGCATAAATACTGGTGTCCAGTGTCATAAGCTTGTTGCTTACAAAAAGGGTATAAGCCATTGTAATGTTTTTTGGTTGTACATGAACTCTTTATGTAAGTGATTATATACAAATACATCACCAACTCCATTACAAAATAAACTGTAAATGTATAAGTTACACACTTGGCCACCACCACACTTCACAGTAGGCATGGTGTATCTTGAGGTATGTGAACTGTTAGGTATGTGAAAGGTGGCAAAAAAAGAAGTCGTTACTCAAAAAGAACCTTCTTAAAGTGCATCTGAAGCTTGCTAGACAGCATGGGTGGCACGGTGGCACAGCAAGTAGCGCTGCTGTTTCACAGCGCCTGGGTGGTGTGAAAGAATGTGGGTTTGATACCTGCTCAGTCTGTGTGGAGTTTGCATGTTCTCCGTGTGTCTGTGTGGGTTTCCTCCCACAGTCCCAAGAGATGCTGTTCAGGCTCCCCTGTAGTGTATGAATGATACCCAGTGAGTGTGTTTCACTGATGTATGGATGAGTGACCCAGTGTAAGTAGTGTATCTAGCAGTGTAAGTCACCCTGGTGAATAAGGTGTGTGGGTTAGTGACACTACATAGTACCTACTGTAAGTTGCTTTGGAGAAAAGTGTCTGTTAAGTGAATAAATGTAATATAAACATAAGATTGACCCAGCTGAAGTGTGTGTGTGTGTGTGGGTCTGAAACCAAAATACAGTTTTTCAGGTAAAACTCAAAATGGACTGTGTGGTGCAAACATAATTTTGTCCACACCTTCAGAAACACCAGAATTGAAGTGGGATGGTGGCAGCATCATGCTGCGGGGTTGATTCATGTCAGCTGGGACCGGGCACCTTGTAAAAACTGAAGAAAGATGGAGCAAGAGACTGGATAGGAAAAACCTTACCCATTAAACTACTTACTCCCTCTCCCCTCTCCCTAACCACTACATTGGTGAATCCCCTTCTCAGGTTTAACACTTATATGATTCATTGTGATTTTGCTCTCTATTTCAATCTGGTCACTTCACTGTAGTTGAGTGTGGCCTACAAAGGAAGCAGCCAGTGAAGCATGAATAGGATGTCTATTGCAGGAATGAGACCCTGAAAGCAATCATGGGATACAAAGGATCAGTAATTGTCAGATCACACTTCAGCTTGCGGCATGTTTATGTACAGACGCTTTTGCAGTTGTGTCATGTGGCCTAAGCACAAGAGCATCTTGACAGATGTGGAGAGTACGGTAGAGGCCCTGAGGTACAGGCGCGTATTTCTGGGTATACAGAGTACCGTAGAGCCTGTGAAACACAGGAATGTATTTATGGGTATGGGGAGTACGGAAGAGCCTGTACTGCAGAAGTTATGAGTACAACCTCTCTGAAGATTACATTTTACATTCTACATGAAATTTAGAAACACACACTGCTGTTACAAAGCTGAACCGTATGTTCAGAGGCTGTACCTAGCTGAATGACATCCAGGAATAAGTTGAAGCACAAAACATCACGAGTACCCAGGCAATAGGATAAAGCTGAAGTCAATTTTCTGAGCACTGGATGAACCCATACTTTGCTGTAAAGTTTTACTAATCAAGTTGACATGCTATGCTTTTTCTACAAGGTCCCTGACCCTAATAATGTCATTGAGCCTTAATAGCCATTAGGAGCTGTCACCTATTGACAAGTGCAGAACTTCATAAATTCCCTGACACTCCAAACTTTGGGCCATCGCTCAACAAGCAAGTGCTCCTCTAAGCAACTGAGTAATGATCTGAAAATAAAGCTAAATGATGCCTACGAAGCAGGGAAAGGCTATAAAAAAATTGCAAAATGCTTCCAGCTCGCAATTTCCACTGTTTGTAAAGTCATCAAGAAATGGCAGTTAAGTGGAACTGTGGAAGTCAAGGCAAAATTTGGAAGACCAAGTCAACTTTCTGAGGGTACTGCTTGTATACTGACCAGAAAGGCAAAAGTAAACCCTCATATGACTGCAAAGGACCTACAGGAAGCTTTGGCTGACACAGGAATGGTGGTGCTCAGTTCCACATGCAGCGTTGCTTGTGCAAACATGATCTGCATGGAAGAGTCATCAGGAGGAAGCCTCGCCTACAACCTCATCACAAAAGCCAATGTATGAGGTATCCAAAACAGCATCTAGACTAGCCAGGGGTCTTTTTGGAAACAATCGTCGTGGACTAATGAAGTCAAAATTGAACTAATCGGCCATAATCAACAAAGGTTTGTTTGGAAAAAAGAAGGAGCAACATCTGATGGAAAAAAAAACCACTTTGCCAACTGTTAAACGTGGGGGTGGATGCATTATGCTTTGGGGTTGTGTGGCAGCCAGTGGCACAGGGAACACTGTACAGGTAGAGGGAAGAACGGATTCCACTAAATGACTGCACATTCTAGATGCCAAAGTTAAACAGTCAGCCAAGTGGAAGCCATCCCCTTTTCAGCTTCAGCAAGACAATGATCACAAACAGACCTCAAAAGCCAGTATGAGCTACTTGGAGAAAAGCAAGCCGAAGGTTTTGGAAAGGCCCTCACAGGCCTCTGACTTAAACATTATTGAAAATCTGTGGGTAGATCTCAAACATACTGCGCACACAAGACGGCCCAATAACATCTTGGAATTAGAAGTGATCTGCAAAGAAGAGTGGGCAAAAAAATCACTACAACAAGAACGGAAAGACTCTTAGCTGGATACAAATGGCGTTTACAAGCTGTGATACGTGCCGAAGGGGGTGTTGCTAAATACTTACTCACTAGGGTGTCTAAACTTTTGTACAAGGCACAGTTACTATTTTTTTTGTTCCCACGTTCTGAAGTTCATGAAATATAAACTAACTGTGCATGAACGATTGCAAATTTGTTTTTTAACAGTTTCCTGCAGCAGTTGTCTACTACTTTTCACTTAGAAAATTAACGAAATACGTAATTTGGCTAGAGGTGCCCGAACTTTTGCATTAAACTGTATATGCAAGACATACTGCGCTAACACAGAAACTGAGATTATACCAGATTTTCACCCATTTGCCAGTCGGACTTTTTCATCTATGTTTTGCTGCAAGATACCATTCCTTGCATGCTTCTGCCGGCTTCCACCAAATTTAAGGAAGTCGGAAAGAGAGCTACTCTGTCGAGAAAACAAATTTAAACATAATAACCTCTGAGAGAGAAACGCTGAAAGCCTGCATTCTGGGTGTTACTTTTACAGTTGATCTCTATTTTTTCCTGTGGTACCTGGGCTACGCTGTGGGAGGACAGGCAGTGTGGTTGATTCATTGCAGGCTTTTCATAATCTTCTCATGTGTGGGTGCTTGGTGTTAGAAGGTGTTCAGCACCAGGTATGATGGTTTGAAATTGTGCGTGCTTACTTTGGTTATACTTCCTCAAACCAGCCATTGAACTCTTTGAGAGCAGCCTCGCGTTCCCACGATCGGCCGGAGCCCAGATGTAACGAGGGACGCGTGTATGAATGGACCGTGGCCTTCAATATAGATGGCTGACAGCTGTACTTGGGTCCAGACTGCTGCTCCTGCTATTGTACTCTTTTGAAAAGAACTCAGGACCAAATTACTCAGCGCATACCGCATATACAGTGATGTAAAAAGTAGACGTCCTGGAAAGTTTTAAATATATTAAGATGCGGATTTCTAATCCTCATTTGAATACAATCAATTTGAAAAAGTGATTACATTTAACAGACAATACTGGAAATTAGTACTTTGCGGTTGTTTATTTAACACAGTTTGACCCAAATATGATTTCAATGTACTTGTACATAACTGGTAGGTGTATAAAATAAGATAGCGCTTTATTGGCCAAGCATATTTCCACAAAGAGGAAACTTGACATGGTCGATGCTTATTTATTTATCACATTATATACTAAAGATCAACAGATGTCACTAAGCATTAATAACGTTACAAATTTTGAAAGGGGGGGTGCGGTGGTGCAGCGGGTTTGGCTGGGTCCTGCTCTCTGGTAGGTCTGCGGTTTGAGCCCTGCTTGGGGTGCCTTGCGATGGACTGGCACCCCCCATGGGTGTGTCCCCTCCCCCTCCAGCCGTGTGCCCTGTGTTGTTAGGTTAGGCTCCAGTTAACCGCAGTTCCGCTTGGGACAAGTGGCTTCAACCAGTGTGTGTGTGTGTGTGTGTGTGTGTGTGTTTGAAGAAAACTGAATAAATACTACAGAAATGGGGACGGTATTTTTAGTATTTGCATTTATTCATTTAGCTGACGCTTTTCTCCAAAGTGACTTACAATGTAAAGGTTGCAACTGTCATAAGCTAATAATTATTTACCCATTTATGCAGCTGGGTAATTTTTACTGGAGCAACTTTAGGGTGAGTATCTTGCTCAAGGGTACTACAGTCGGAGGTGAGGATCAAACCTACGACCTTTGGGTTCCAAGGCAGCACCTGTAACCACTACTTATTTAGTAGTATTTAGCGGTACCTAAATGTATTAATTATACGGATCTGCATAAACAGCTGTGAGAAGCAAGTTATCGGATGTAAGCGTGACCAAAGTGAGAAATGTTTAGCAGTAATATCAGGACTGGCCTATAGGAAGGTGAAGTTTCCTGTCAATCAGGGTTCTGATGAATGGGGAGGCCTGATTCACATATTATAACTTTGCTCAAGCTCAAAACTTAAAACACGTTAGTTAGAGCTGTTGCCGTTAGACCCAAATGTCACAGGTTTTATTCCCGCCTCCAGCTGCAGTAGCCTTGAGCAAGGTACTTTCCCTAAGTCGCTCCGGTAAAACCACCCAGCTGTGCAATGGGTAAAGAACCGTATGTAGCTTCACATCGTACGTTGCTTTGGAGAAAAGCATAAGGCGAATGTAAATAAAATGCAAAACAGCTGGCAACAGCTTAAAGAGGCTTGCGCAGTTTCACTAGGGCTCAGGGAATGTAGTGATGCTGATTTAAAGCATGATCGCATCATTCTCCTACATTTGGGCTGTACGGACGACCAACGAGAAGGTTGTTTCTGAACCTTTACCGCAGCCGTTGCTGTTATACATCAGTGCACGAGGTGAATGAACAATAATAATAATAATAATAATAATGATGATGATGATGATGATGAAAAAAATTAATAAATTTAATGTATTGAGGTATCGGTGCACTAGGGATGTAGTGCTTGTTACTGTTCATTTCTTCTCATTTTTTTACCCTCGTGTGATAGTTGTAATTCTGGATGGATGTCTAAGTCACTGCATGAAAGTGCGAACTAAAGGAAATACAGTAAGAATTGTGTGTAAATGTAACGTTATTTTAGGTGTCGTTTAACGTGAACGTATGAAGAGAAATTGTGTTATCTGTCTTATCGGGGGAACATGCTGAACCAGGCATGGACATTTAGGAAGGAAATATAGGAAAGCAATTTTAGAGAAACGTAATAAACCGAATAACGCACGCGCCGTCTGAAGCCACTCGTCCCAAGCGGGGTCACGGAGAGCCGGAGCCCCGGAGCCTAGCCCGGCAGCGCAGGGGACGCACCCAGGACGGGACGCCAGTCTATCACAAGGCACCCCAAGCAGGGCTCGAACACCAGACCCGCCCCACAGTGGGCCCCGGCCCAACCTGCTGCGCCACCGCACCCTCCCGAAATCTAAATAATGATAGGTAAAATAAGAATAATGACCAGAATGATTACATCTGCAGGTGAGCACAACAGTGATTTCGCTAGGGGCGCAAGATTATTAGTTATGCAAAAGGCATTTGCAATAAGTCTGCGGAATTAAAGGTTAAAGTTTTGAAGGGAGAGGGGTTTTTTGCCGTGGTTTTAGTGTGTGACTGGCAACGCAACCTTAGGTGCAAAGTTCTGTGCCTGGTGCCTGATCACACTTCTATGTTTAACCCCAGCTCTTTATATTCCTGCTCAGCGCGAAGGGTGTGGCTTGTTTTTTCTGCATGATAAACGGCTAGATGTCTGACAAGATCTCACGACACGCACCTCGTTCCTTCCAAAGAAATCCGCTCTGTCCGTTCCAAAGAAACTTTCTCCCTTTCGTTCCGCGCCGTGACGGATTTCCATCCGTCACGTTCCGAACTTGGTTTTCCTTACCTTCCCCGCCAGGCTGCGGGTCAGGTTGTTTCGGGCCTCCTAACTGCAACAAACGTCTTCAGGCTGACAGGCCAAAGCAATAGAGGAACTGCTAAATTTGTCATGCCTGGCTAGAGATTTACATGAAAAGTTGAAGTCATGCAAGTCCCTAAAAAACCTATTTCAACATTTCAATGTGTTGCCAGTAGCAGACCACAAGCGAGCGAAACTGAATCCACCCATTTCACAAATGTGGGAAGAAAAAGTTACTTTCACAGCAAGGCTATCATTTCTGGCCATACTTCAACCTAGCGTTTTATTGTACCTGCAGCATGCTGCAATAATCCTCATTATTATTGTTCTTTAGCTCATGTTTTGATCCAAAGGGTCTGACTGTATTCGGCCCGGTGATGGAGCTGCGCATTTCCGCTGGAAGAGCTGGGTGAGTCCCTTCCTCATGGGTGCTACAGCGGCACCAGGGAGTGGGGACTGAAGCAGAACCTTCTGTTTAGAAGACGGGGGGTGGGGGTGGGGGTGGGGGTGGGGGGTGCAGTGGCGTGGCGGGTCTGGGGCTCGAGCCCTGCTCGGGGTGCTCTGCGATGGACCGGCCTGGAGTCCTGTCTGCGTGAGTCCCCCAGACGCCGCGCCGCCGGGCCGGGACCCGACCCGCCCGGGACGAGCGGCCCCGGACAGTGCGTGTGCATTGTAAAAATCCCAGTAATCTCAAAAGCAGCTCCGTCATCTCATTGACCACATTGTCCTGATAACTGTACTGCTTTACAACACTGTGAACTCTACCCTCATTAGGTGAGACTTTTCATTGTGTCTCAGGCCTGTCAAATGTCCAGGCAGGACACATTTAGTGACTGAATCCTCAACTCCCACATTCATACACCATCCAGTTAGCACTTCCACAACAGCAGCAAAGGTGTGAGTATGTTGACTACCTGCAGGATCCATCCCATGTGTCTCTGGGCTTCCCGTCCTCTACTGTTGTAACTTCAGCAGACATTGTAACAACTATATAAACGTAACCAAGCAATGTGAATATGACGTGCACTCATTGTGGAGCCTTAGGCTCATCTCCTGTGCTCTGGTTTCCTCCCACAATCTTAAAACTTGTTTTTCAGGTAACTTTGTGACTCTGAATTGCGCATAGTGTATAAATACATAAGTTATTCTGTGTGTGTATACAGGATGTGGCTACCCTGCAATAGACTGGCATCTAGTCCTATATTATTATATATCCCCAAACACACAGTCTGAAGCAGGGGTCACAGTGAGCCGGATCCTAACCCAGCAACACAGGGCGTAAGGCCGGAGGGGGAGGGGACACACCCAGGACGGGACGCCAGTCCGTCGCAAGGCACCCCAAGCGGGACTCGAACCCCAGACCCACCAGAGAGCAGAACCTGGCCAAACTCACCGCACCGCCGCGCCCCCCCCGATTATATACCCAGTACTATATTATTTACTGCAGCTTGTCAAACTCAGAAATGATAAATCATCGGAGACGGAACTGTTTAGAAGTGTATATCTCCGGCTTACAGAGTCACCCCTCAATTTATACGCCGACAATAAATGCAATATCAAAAAAGCATCCGGTCCTGTAAGATGTTGTACCCAGGGGCCTCTGGGACTCGGACCAGCAGTTAAGAAACGTGAGCGAGTCAGAGAGTCTGTTATGATCTTTTACATGTACTGAGCGAAACATCAGTCTCAAAGGCACTGACAGCTAAATGTGAAAGCTTGGCAGAAGACAATAGATCTTTCATTCCAGACAGCTCACTGTGTGCAGCCATCGCCTGAGTAACTACAGCGAAATGAGTCATAAAGGAAGTGACATGTGAACTATTTAAAATTTAGTGAGAAGTCACATATGGGTTCTCTTATCAAGATGATTGGTACTGTAGGAACATATATTCAGATGAAGAGGGAGTACAGCTAAGAGGAAAAAATTTGCAGACTTTTTGGGAAGATTTTCGGTTTTTCCTGCAAGTCAAGTGTCCTGCCCTTTGCAGGGTTAAAGTGCATACGTATGATACGGCGTTAAGTGCTCGTCTTTGGATGCACCCTCGTTTAATAAACAAATCGTGACCCGCTTGGAGCACAGGTGCCCCTTTCCTGTTCCACCCTGTGACCTTGTCGCCGTGCATGTTGTGCCATCGGGTGCCGCTTCAGCCGAAATATAAAAAAAAAAATTTGTCTGAGGTAAGGAAGTGAGCTCGAGTCTTACTTCCTCGCGCAGCTTCCGTCAGCTCGCTGGAAAGAAAACAGGATGAAAATGAAAAAGAAAACCGGCGGAAGTGAATTCCAGAAGGTATCAGCGCGCGCAGCTCCGATATCTTTTTTGCGCTGAAGCGCCGTGAAACATGCAACCCCGCTGCCCTAGAAGTCACTCTCTCCACAAACTGGAACAAAGAGAAGGGAAAATTCAGGGACCGTCCACTGGGTGTCAGTATTTTCCCACTTGAGCTCTCCATCGGCGTCGGCGCTTCCGCAGGTACTCTGCTCCTTGGCACTGGGGGTGCGCTGTGCTCTTCCTCCAGTGTATATATGTGCCAGGGCTCATTACCGCACCGAGGGACTTAGAGCTGACGCTGACCAAACATCCCCCACAGCAAGAACGCCATTAAACTTTAATACATCCTTGCATGCGGGTGCCCTGCGGTCTTTAATTCAGGAAGAGGCGAGCACAAGCGTCCCCCAAGAAGGAGCCTGATTCGGGCATGGACGCCGTCTAAGGAAAAAGTCGGGATAAAGTGCTCCGGCAGCACTTCGCAGCGTTCCCCTCGGTGGGCGCAGCGCCGTGAGCCTGGTGGACATGATAATGAGCTCAGCTGAGGGGGTCAGCATGAGCAGGGCTTCTAAGTGGCCCTTCCTCCCACGAAGCATCAGTAAACAGAGCAAAGATGCTGTTCGCCGCACAGCATCTTTAAGAGGAGTCACTGTCGCTCGCAAGGGCCGCTTCATCTCGCGTTACAAACAGATTCATCAGTTGGCATCATTTGTGCACAAACCACCGGCACAATTACAAATAATGCTGTGAATAAACATAATGCCTCCTGCAGACAACAGATTTTTCTAAAAGATGCAGGAAAAAGCTTGATGGCGGCATTTTCTGAATAATGTATTTTAACTACGTAATCTTTTCATCAAGAATTTTGATCCCATGTTTCAGGACAAAAAAACAAAAGCTAGCTCTGCAGTGGAATGATGCTGGAAATTATAGAAGCTTATAAAAATATATCTTACCGCCATACATTTTTTTTTCTCGACATCAGAATTTAAAAAAAAAAAAAAAACAAACTGTTTGTACTTTCCGCCTCTTTCAAAATGAGGTGTGGCATGTAAGGGTAGGGCAGCTATTGGAAAGAATTCTCTGCATGTGGAAATGGGAATTTGGGGATTTCGGAAACTAAGATTCAGCACGCAGTGTTTTACTGGCGTGTTTCGGCGAGGTCGGTAATAAGAAGAAGAGCCGAACTCTATACTGGTCTATTAAAAGTCCTAACGCGTGACTCTGTGTGACAGGAGCTTAACCCCGGAGATGCGAAAACCAAAAGAAGGGAAAGTCGCAGAAAAATGAGTAAGAAAAATATAATGGCTAATGGTGTGGGTTCTGGTTTTGCAGCCAGCGTACCGGAGGACACACTTTCAGTTTGGTTTGGCACAATCGCACCGACGGCGTAAAGTGTAAAGTGAACAAACCCAGGAACTGTAGCAAAAATACATTGTCGGCTGCAGCGGCTTTTCGACTGGTCCAAGATGCAAAATCTGACATCTTAACAATTTATAGAAGCCTAGCGACAATATTGACTGTGAAATCTTATTTTTCTGACATTTATTTAGACTTTTTATCTGCATTCATAGAACCGATTCTGCCCTCAGTTTTTAAAACCTGTTAAAACAACCGCATAAACTGTCATACTGTTAGCTCTAACACATTTTCTGAAAGCATTTGATTTTCCTCTATTTTTCTTCACGTGAAAAAATGTCTTTTTTTTAAAAAAAAAAAAAAATATGGTCTAAAATACATTTCTTGTTGTTTCTTATTTCATTGTATGTGACAATAACTGAAAGAGTCAATGTCAGTAAAATAGTCATGCGTTGTGGGTTGAGCAACGAAGACGGAGACAGACGGCATCATCCCTTAAATCAATACTTCATATGTTCATCTTCCAGAAGCTGTGACTTGTTTGGGAAATGTCATCAATTTTTAAAAAATATCTGAAATTCTCCAGTTTAGAGGGGCGTGGATTTCTGCGGAAGAAAAGAAGAAAGAGGCCCTGCGATGTTTCCGCATACAGCGCGCGTATTCACTAAGCCACCGGTGCAAAACGGCCAGTAAGACGCTCTTTCGAAGGTGTCGCTTTTGACCCTTTATAAGAGTCGATCGGAAGGCGATCGGAGCTGCGCGCACGCAAACATTTTGGAGGCCAGCGTCACGGCGTAAGGTCGAAAGATGGCTATCGGGTCACGGCTGGCAGCTCCGAACTGGAGCTTGTTGTAAGCGGGCGAGTGCGTGATGGCCTGCAGTGTGTTCAGCTGTACTGTCACTATCACTGTCACTCTCACACTTACTGGATGCCGCTGGAGCCATGTGCAAAGATCTCTATCGGCGCAGTCGGTCGAACACTCCTCCCCTGCATCTCACCGCTGACGGCTGTCCGCCTGCAGTAGGAAACCATGTTCACGGCGTTTTTACCGCTAAATTAATTTACAGAAATTATATACTCTGAATGACTGCGAAACTTTAGACGTACAAACATCTACACCCTTGCAGTTTTCTTTTTTGGTGGGCAGTTCGCTAAAATTTGGGTTTCAGCGATGAGAACAATGTCACTGGCACTGCACACAACCTTTATTGGAACCGAATGTCCAGATGCAGAGGTTGCAGGTTCGAATCCCACTTCCAGCTGTAGTACCCTTGAGCAGGGTATTTACCCTAAAATTGCTCCAGTAAAATTACCCAGCTCTATAAATGGGTCGATAAGCGTAAAGTCGCTTAATGTTCTAAGTCGCTTTGGAGAAAAATGTCAGCTAAATGAATAAATGTAATGCAAATGTTTACCTGGCATTTAGAGAAAACTGATCTATGATTGTTGAAGAGGTTATTTTCATGTGAACCACTGGGCACTGAAGCAGTGTTTCGGAACAGAAATCAGCACTGGGACATTTTCAATGCGTTACTACATGTCTATGAAATACAAATTTTTCCTCTTTTCGCAAAGTACTGCATGTACATGATAGCACCCATATATTAAATCATATTTTGGGTGCTGCTTATGGAGCTCAGTATAAGTATTAACATGCACATTTTAATGTACCAAAATGAAATTTTTAACTAGTACAGGACATAAAAAAGTTGGTACATAGCAGGGGGTTATGAAAAATTGTAAAGGTGGGAAATAACTGTTACAGTGAGACTCACTGTATTGACATTTTTATTTTTAGTAATTCAATTTCTCCTGCAAAAGTAATAAATAAGTCATTTAAAGAGAATTATGAATGTATATCTGATATGCCAGCTGCCTAAAACAGTGAAATTATGCATTCCAACGTTTAATATATTAAAAAGACATTTCTATGGAAGATATAATTTGAAGTCATACACTGATTACAAATACCAGTCGTATTATTACATTTATTCGTTTAGCTGACACTTTTCTCCAAAGCAACTTAGAAAGGTTTACTCATTTATACAAATGGGTAAATTTTACCGGAATTATTGAGGGTGAGTACCTTGCTCAAGTGTATTTATAGCAGTAGCTGGGACCTCTGCTTCTCCGCAGCACTGCATACTGTGTATTTCCTGTCAGTTTCCTGTCTTGTCATATGTGCAGAATGTACCACTATAGTACAAGTAGTGGGTTAGGGTTTGAACTGCTGCTTCTGGATCTAACGGGTGCAGGTTTGAATCCCGCCTCCAGCTGTTGTGCCCTTAAACAGGGTACTTACCCTTAAATTGCTCCAGTACAAAATGACCTAGCTGTACAAATGGGTCATTTTAATTTTATTTTGCAAAAAACTGTCTGTTGAATGAATAAACATAAACACACACACACACACACACACACACACACACATACATTTTCAGAACCGCTTGTCCTATACGGGGTCGCGGGGAACCGGAGCCAACCCGGCAACATAGGGCGCAAGGCCAGAGGGGGAGGGGACACACCCAGGACGGGACGCCAGTCCATCACAAGGCACCCCAACGGGCCCAAGCACGACTCGAACCCCAGACCCACCAGAGAGCGGGATCCGGCCAAACTCGATGTGCCACCGCACCCCCTAAACATAAACACGCTGTACAAATTACTTCAGAAAGTTTACACTGGAAAATGTGAAATTATGAATATTAATTACAACAGTATACTAATTTCTGTGTCAAATTCTCAAAATGGCATTGCTGGAAATTGGACAAATCAACAATCGTACCCCAAAAATAATTGTTTAGAAACCAAAGTACTGAACGTCATGTAAATATGACTTAAAGACTCATTTATTGAAATATAGGAGGCAGTCTGCCGACCTATGACTGACAAGCGACCTCACTAACACCTTACGCACAGCAGGCAAAGCCTGTCCGGTGCGCGCAAAGGTGTGTAGAGCGTATCCCTCATTTCCACTGACCGCCTGGACTGCGTTTTTCAGATTAAAAGCTGCTGGGTCAGGGCAAAAATTTGCTGGTATCAAAAAGTAAGAGAGAACATGTAGCTCATGACATTGAATTACAGCATGATGACGTGCGCCCTGAAAACGGCTGCAGGTTTACTGCCACCATCAGTTTCGACGAGTCGAACGAATCAAAGAATCGCGTCCAGTTGAGAACGAACGATTAGACGAGCGCCCTGAAAGGTAGCCGAACGCAGCGCCGCTTTCGTTACGTTCAACGCATCCGCCTCGCTGCGAGTCTAGTAAAACAGGGTTAAATATGACTCGGGTCTCGCTGGAGAAGAGCACGCAGAAGCGGGAGTCCGGGGACTCGTTCTCGCAGACGTAGCTACGGGCTTTGAGCAGCACGCAGCCCCAAACTTTCGCGTTACTATAAATCTCCGCAAAAGCAGCGTTCGCTCTTTCCGGTATTGGAGCGGAAGGGCATTTCGCGGACGCTTTTCTCCAAAGCGACGTAGGACCGCGAGTAAACAGGAGTGCTCGTCCCAACAGACAAAGAGCCGTAGACGCACGATTTCCAAAGTCCGGCTCATTTGTCGGATAGCGTCGTTTCCGCGGCCGCTCGGAGAAGCTGCGCATTCACGCCAACTTCAGCCGTACGGGGGGCGCTGGGCCGTTGCAAGGACGTGAGGCAATAACTGTGAACGCATTAACAATTCATTTGCGTTGTTTATACACACTGAGTAATACCAACTCATCTTTCACACCGTGTAGGGAACCTGCGTTCTTTTTGCACCGCCTCGTTAACACGGGAGGCCTGACCGCGCCGTTTGGCTCTCCTAGCTCTCGAGGCCTGGTTGTGGGGATACCGTTAGCCGCTCCGGCAAATCGCCGCTACCACTAAAAAGTGCCCTGTGCTTTTGGACCTGCGAATCTGACCTTCCCTTTCAGAGGTGGTTCACCTCCAGGGTTAACCCCGTGTGTTCCAGCTAACAAAGAAATTCTAGGGCTCCCCCAATCCCCCGGCGCGGGCCCAAGGAGCACCGAGCAGCACTAGATGATCCGCTTGTCAACGGCCGGGCCGCCGCACATACATCATGGCGGTCATTAGCAGAGGATCGGCCCGGACCTTTGGCCACCGCGCCGTGCTCGCCCGGGATGGGAGGGCCATAAAACCCGGGGTTCTGTCACTCATTGTCATTTAAGTGAGAATTTATCAGGCATTGCGGTGGCCTCTGCCTGCTTGCCCATGAATAATGAATGAGGGCACCGCGCTGCGCTCAGACATTAATGGGCCTGAAAAGAGCGAGGACATGATCCTGCGCAATGAGAGCCGCGCTCTTGGTTGGAGGCCCCCCAACGCACCCGGCTGCGTCCCTCCGAGGGCCCGTCTCCAAAACGCTCCCTCTCCGTCCATCCTTTGAAAAACAGCACAAACTGTTACTGGGGTTTTGGGGAAACATCTGAGGGCCAAGCTGTAAGAATTAAACATTGCGATATCGGGAAACTTTCAAGATTTAAATTTAGAAGTCTGTATTGAACTGTTTTTAATTCAACCACAAGGATCGACAGGTATTTTCATTTTCTGTTTATTCACTGCGGGTGCAGCCACTTCTGCATTGCATGGTGTTTCTAAACCCTGATCCCAGGAGCAGGTGCGGTGCAGTGCAGCGCAGTGATTTTTGCTCAAGCTCTTAATTAATGAGGCTGAAATGAACTGTTGCTGAATGAACGGACATGTTCCACCAGCTTTGGACCGGAACCTCAATTTATCATTAGTGCTAAGAAACAAATTCATGTGACCTGAGAAATAATTGTGAAAAAACATGATTTTTTTTCGCGAGCGAAGAAGTGAGTGTTTTTGCTTAAGGTACAAATAAACAAAACTAAAGGGAACGTACGTTTGTGTTTTAGCACAAATACACACGTACTGTAACTGCGAGTCACAACCTACAGACAGATTCGTTTGAACAGCGCAGCCAAGCCTATAGAGTTATAAAGTTTTCCTGCGCAATATTCTGCAAACCACTGCTCCCCGGGACACGGACCCGCAGAGTGACGTGAAAACAGTCCTTGGACTGAACCGATACGGTAAGAACACTCTGCAGTAGAAATGGGCAAATCACTGTTACACTGATTATCTCACATTTTAGTAACGCGAGACAAAGGTGTCAGGGACGTAAGGGTTAATAACATACATGTGTTATTAAAATGCGAAAATTTTTAAATCTATCCATTTCACTTTTGTTCAATATGCGAATCTGCCGAGACTAATTTCACCATAGTGCCATATGACCACGGCTCCGCTGTCGCACCCCGCATCCTATATATAGCCTCATCCCCATCCTATATGAGCCGGCGGGAGGACTAACAAACTATCACAGGCCTATATATCTTCTACAAGTGAACAAAGGAGAGCAGTGTTGTCACAACTTCTGGAAGTTGGTTTCTTTATCTTGTTAGCAATACCTTGTTACAATGATGCAACTGTTTATATAACTGTCACATTGTCCATGCCTTGGAAAAAGGAAAAAAAAAAAAAAAAAAAAAATGAGCCTAACTTTGTGTGAATTCTGGTGGGTGAGCGCGTTTTGATCTTTGAGGAAAAGCAACTTCTTGGGGGGAGGAAAAAAAATAATAAGCAGAGGAAAGAAACATTTTTCAGAAGTTCAAAATTGCACTTTTCTGTCTTGGCAGTGAGAGATTTCAGTTAATTACGAGCAAAACCTCTCCACGTAGAATTCAAATCTGTCGTCTCGGTGCAAACGACAAAGACAAAAGGGAGAGACAACAGACACGCCGAAAAGAGAGAGCGAGGGTTCAGAACTCGCAGGCGAGCTATGGCGGCATCTAATAAGCTGGTTTGGCGGTGCCTTGAGCGCTGCATTCGCCGCGCATCCTTGTGATCAGCAGACAGGAGGAGGGCTCCCGCTGAGCCGGCTCCCCTTCCCCGAGCCATGGGTCAGTCCTCGGTGAGGCCCCGTTTCTCCTGTCATCTCCGACAGGCTGCCGGCTCTTCATTACCACGCGGCGCCGCGTGCCACAGGTGAGCGCACCCCGGGATCGCCTCGAGGAGCGTGCCGAGCAGGCCTCGGCGGGACCCCCTCCCCCCCGCCCGCCCGCCCCCGTGCGCGCCGCGGCGGATTCCGCCGTGCCTCGGGGTCACGGGAACGACGCCGTGCCTTGCCACTGTAACCCCACTGGGGTAAACAAGAGGGAAGTGGGATGTCATCATCCCCATCACACACACACACACACACACCTTTTCTGAGCAAACTGTAAACTAATCACGATAACTTTCTTTTTAATCTTAGCGGAGAAGTGGCACGAAACACTCTGCTGGTGCCGGTTTCTGTCGCGTTGAGTCAAGCGCATCGCAGATACCAACGCGAGCTAAGTAAATAGGAAGACCGTAGCGCGACGGTACGGAAAAACAAATCCATGCATCCGGTCGCGTTAAGACATGGCGACGCGATTCAGTTCGCGAGTTTTCGTTTCCCGCTTAAATCCAGACGTGAAAATCCAATTCGAGAAGTGCGAGTGTGCGTCTGCGTGTGTTTTTAATCAAAAGCGTGTGCTGACGGTTTGGAAATGAGCAAGTTTTTAATTTGAGGTCTGTAACTGTACGCGGAATTTGAAAGCAGCAGGGAAATCGTAACTGCCACCGAGAAACTTGGGGCTTCCGGTAAGATATCTTGAAATAAGAAGAAAATCTGGGCGTTTCAAAAAAGCTTCATATTCCGCACCTTGAAAATATTTCCTGAATTGTACTTTATACGTGTTCTGTGACTCTTCCAAGCAGCAGCAGATTCACATTGTCTCTCAGCACAGGTGCACCTGGGTCTGAAGACACTTTCCGTCGACACCGTCGATACGGAAGGAGCGTAAGGGTACCTGAGGACATGAAGAGTGTCAGCACATGTTTTATATGAAACAGCTTTGTTCCAGTTTGAGGGCAGCAATTTCTACTAACTCTTCTGTACAACTTTAAGTTGTGCTCAAATTATGGTCACTTGCTACGGTGATGAAATGCAGAAGTAAAAAATGAAAACGAAATCTGTAGAGTTCGTTCTTTCGGAGACAGCTAAATGTTCCGGCCCAGTGGAACCACAGTCGGGGGGGGTAAGAACAGGTGAGTTAATTGCATGCGGCCAGGTGACAGAGGGCTTCTATTCATCATTTACCGTTATTTATCACATTTACATTTATTCATTTAGCAGTCGCTTTTCTCCAAAGCGACGTACATCTCGTAGAAAATACGATTTGTTACTTTACTTATTTGTTAAAATACTACTAATTTAGCCGATACCTTTAAAAGCGTGTTGTCTCCCTATATTTTCTAGCTATTTACAATTTCTTTTATTTAGCCGTTTTCACGGCTGGATTATCTTTATTGGAGCTATTCAGGGTAAACTAGCGACAGTGGCATTCAAATCCACGCGCTTAAGATTATATTATTTCTATACGTTCCTTATTTCAGTTAATTAGCCGCTAAAATGCCGGAGCAATTGAGGCATTTTCACACGAAACAGCGGCGACGTGCAGGAGCGCGCCGGCAGCAGGCCTACGATCAGTCGGAGCCCGAGCCGCTGGGAGGCTCTGATGTCTGACACACTCTGCTCTCCCGGGCTTGTCACTTATCACGGTAAACAAGGTGTTCCTCCCGATTCCAGGGGTCAAGCTGCTTTGTAGTTTCACTTCTGCCAGAGTAGCCGGCCTTAAATCTAGACTGCGCCCACCTTTGTACCGTCGGCTTACCGCCTGTCACGGGCGACGTCTGGCATCTTCCTCCAGCAGAGCTCCACCGAGAACGCTCGCCGATGTGCGCGGCTTCTAGAGTGAAAATGCATTTCGTTTCTACAGCGATGGACAGTTTAATGGCGCACGTCGTTCATACAGGAAGGGAAGAGCAGCAGCTCCGGTGGAGGAGAAGACAGGAATCGCAGGCATTTGCCAGAATACACCGTGGAATTTGGCTTTAACCACTGTTCCACTTATAAGGACAGATACAGTGTGGCTGATTCAACCCATCATTCGAAACCAGGTCTCTTGATAAGCGCTAATTTTTAAAATAAAGTTGTACAACACACAGCAAAAAAAATGTAAAAACAAAACTCAAATTATATAATAAAAAAAGAAAAAATGAGCAAGCGTTTTACTTATAATGAGAAACTAGAAAACGATTAGAAAGCATATGTCTGGGGTCATTATCTAGTTATTATTTCAGAATTTTACTTACCTGTCATTGACTAATCCAAGTCTAGCCAAAGAATGAGAAGATCCCGTGAGATTACTTGGGAAGGAAATAGACTATAATGTGTGCATAAAATTCCCATTTTACATTGAAATCAATCAACAAGATGACAAAACCCCTTTATTACACAGTATTTGGAAGTTAGTGCTAAACACAAACTCCATCCATGTCAATGGGTTTAATTTGATGTACAGACTTGACTATATTGTACAGTATGTTTAAAACTGATAATTACATTTACATTCATTCATTCATTTAGCAGACGCTTCTCTCCAAAGCGACGTCATCTCATATTTCAATGCAACAGCTTTGTTCGTCAATCGGTACAAATCACCGCTTTGCCCTCGAACGGCGGGAACCGCAGATTAAAGGGACGAAAGGCCCTCCATCCAGAATGCACCGCGGCCCCCGCGTTTCCATTTCTGCTCTGCGATAACATTTCAAAGCAGTAGCTGGTCAAGCGTGAAATGTTCATACGTAGTACGCAGGTTTAAGTTATTGCCGCACCTCGCTAAAGCGCAAGCAAATATATGTCAACGTTATACGCATCTGAAATATACAGTATATCTATATATTATCTATAATAACCCAATGCTCTTTCTTCAGCGGGGGGGGTGGATGGTCACCGGGATGGGACGCGGAGGAGCCAGCTGGGGGACAGATCTCTGCCGCAGCGTCGATGCCCCCAGTAAAAGTGGACCCCCGCACTGGGTCGCCGTCAACGTTGCAGCAGGAAAGCGCTCCCGTCGGCAGCCCGGCGCTCCACGGACGTCTCCGATCCGCAGGACCCGACGCGACGGTGCCGCAGCGCGCAGCTGGCCCTCGGCCTCTTGCCCTCTCACCGCCTCCGCACTCAGCGTTTTACCAAGCGCTCGTGTTTGCGTCAAATATGAGAAGCACGCACTACTACGTGCACAAAGACATGGGGGAAAGCACTAAATTGAGAGCACTTTGCACATGATTAAGTGTAAAACTAGAGCCCGGGGCTGGTGCGACGCGTCTCTCAAACGGCACGTCAGTAAGAGGGATCACGCTATAGCTGTCAGCTCAGTAAATACACCGTTAAAAACTTCATTTACATCCACGTCTCAGAGCGTCGCCAACGCGGGCCGGCGGAATCGACAGAAAGCTCCGAGTCTCGTCAGCGAGGCCTCGTCTCACTAAGTCACTACAGGCTCGCTGCGCTCCGTTTGTATTATTTTTTACATTTTGGAAGCCCAGGATTTCCTCTCATAACCGCAGCGCTCAAAAAATAAACAGAAGGGATAAATACTTGATGCTAACACTGTCCCTCGGCACTCCTTTCCTAAACCAAAACTAATATGTTTGAGGTTTTTAGTTGCCAACAAAGTGCCACGAGCTCTTTCAGCGTGTGCCGCGCGCTGCTCGTGTTTCCTGCTTGAGAAGGCGAACCTTTCAACGCTATATTCTTCAAAACTGAAAGGATTTTTTTTTTTTTTTTTGTTTCGTTTCCACAGGGGAAAATATGTGGGAAAGAAACACTTCTCACAAATTCCTGTTTATGTCGTCTGCAGAAGCAAGGCGCATTTGACTATACGCTCCTGAAGAGCGCATATATATCCGAGCGCTTCTCAATATGTATTCATAAATAGGCACTCTATGGAATTCGGTGATCAAAACACACCAACTAACTGCAAATATCAGCTCATATTTGAAAGAGCAAAAAGATGAACTTTGTTGATTCAGAATTTTGTTTTCCAATTTCTAGTAGCCTTTAGCGGCAATTATAAAAGTCTGTTTTCAGGAGGAGGACAGTGCTGCTCCGCAGACTTCTATAAATGTAATGATTTTATTTTGCCACTAGATGGACTTCTGCATCTGTACAACTATGCAACCACACATAGAGGAGATAAATTTAAGGTGCAAAAGTAAAATTAACACCACTTTAGAAATGTTATCTGCTCCATTAAAAATGAATCCGCAAGAAAGAAGCAAATAGAATCAAACAGCAAATGTGTTGCGGCATTCAAACTGTAGAAAAACAAGTAATTTAAGTAATTTTCAAGTTTCTTGTTTTTTTTGGCAAGCTGCTGTAAACAGAAGGTAAGTATGGGAAATTATCCACAGAATGCTAAATTAAAGAGTACAACAAAAGCCAATGGTGCCCCACACCGAAAGCTTAACTGAGGTAGTACTGAAGCACATTTTGACCATGCCCTCCTAGGTGTCAAAGTCACTCCACGCATTCGGCAGTTATTCAAGTGCCATTCGAAATTTGCAAAGCGATTATATGTCGCAGCAGCGTTGTGGAGTCTTGCATTCATCGATCGCTGCAAAGACAGAGTCGCCCCTTTTAAAATTTCCCCTAAACAGACATGGTTCTTTAACAGTATGAGCATATGAACAAAAAAATGTGTTAATATGAGGGTGTAAGAAACATCTTAACAGGAAGCAATGTTGTTTGTGCCAAAATGAGAAGGAAACCTATTGATGTGAGCTGTTACATCTTTGGTGGTTCACAGTAAAATAAGGCACATCTAGACAGAATGAAACCACTACTGACTACTCCGTGAAAACACATTACACAAGTGATATAAACACAGTAACTGAGCATATGCACTTGAATACACTCAGCACGACACAAACACATCAGAAGTACCTGATGGTTACCGCTTATAATACACTTGGTAAGTTGGTCGATGGTTTAAGAATGTTTATTTATAAGGATGTACAACATGAGCAAGTAGACAAGTATTAACAATAATATACCAGGAAGCAAACCACGAAAGCATACCATTTAAGATTAGTATCTACTCACTAGGTAATAAAAGCTCAGTATCTACAAAAAAATATATATATATTCATGAAGTGCAATAAAAGTAAGAGTAACATGACATTATTAAATACCTAAATGAACAAAGCAGGCTGAAAGGCCTCATTTTGCAATAGGTTTTAATGTTCTAATACAGACAGCTTCCTCCTCAGACAATTAGTTTTTTTATTTAATAGCAAATACGAAAAGAGCATCACAAAAAGGGCAGGAAATGTTCTTCCTTGTGCAATCTAATTAGGGAACACTGGTAATCATGACCTTTGCCATGTACCAGCCAAGGTGCTGTACTTATTTATTTAATCTGTGGCATCTTCTCACGGGAAAACAATTACTTGTTATAAGCCTCCATGTTTATGCAAATATTCTTGAAAAGTAGGAGTCTTCAGTTACAAATGCACAACTCTTGTTTGACAAGACTGGTGCGTGAAGAGCAATCTTTCGGAAGATTACCAATACCGCAGGCAACGCTGAGCTAATTGAAACTCGCAACGAGCTACACACAGAGCAGCTGCTTTTCCTTTTTTTTTTTTTTTGGCTTCCATGTGTTTATCAAAACAACTCACTTTATTAAAAAAAAAAAAAAAAAAAAAAGTCATTTTCAAGATTAAAGTAGTAGCAAATCAAGACAAATTCAGACAAATCTCAGGATTCCACGTCCAACAGTATGCAAAGGCTCTCCACAGTGGTGATGTTTGTCCTCACGTAAAAATGGTTAACGCACAAGAGGAGGCCAATCGATCACACCCGAAAGGGGCGTCGCACTATTGAAGTGGAGAAAGGTTCACATAGATTATTAGGGTCACAACTCCTGGGAAGGGTACACAAAAGCAGAAACAAACTTTGCCAAACTTAATAAGCAAATGGTGAAAATGTCAGTCTCTCTGCTCACAAGGTGAAGCATCAGTAGTCAGAACCAATAGATGGAAAAGCAAACAAGCCATGGTTCCAAACAGAAATCTGATACATTTGAGAGACACATCAAGTCCACAAATGCTTTATTACCTTTACTGTGTATGTTTACTTTCATCTCATAATAAACAATATCAATATTTAAAGAATAAACAGGTTTTTGCATTACATTTGTCATAGAGTAATTTATTTAAAGAATACAATCTAGGAAGGCACTGAGGTAAGATATGTTTACTGAACAGATCTTAACAAGGACTGTGCTCTTCATTAATTGTACTGTATATTGTTCAACACGTGACAACTTCAAAGATAAATATGAATACATTCATTCAAATTTAAGCAATTGGCAGAGGACCATGATCACGTCTTAAGTACAAAATGTTCATCGGTACAACATTTTATTTGTAATATTTTCATGACTGTTCTGTAAACATGATTCATTTTCAGAGGCAACTTGGTGTAAACTACATTTACGAATAACAAAATTGACAGAATTGTGCTAGCTACTCAATAATACTGAGGGGAACATGCCTTAACCAGTGGGTGGTGCTTTAACATTATAGGACAGTAGCTATAGAACTACATCTGTTTGCTATTTAAGCACCATTTCAGCACAATCCCCTTAACGTACCAATTAGAGCAAATGACTATGACTTCAACGGGAAAATAACTAAGGAGAAGCACTTAACTTTATTTCTCCTGTATCTTCATATTGGGAGCATGTTATTCAGCGAAAGTGATAAATTAAACATATGATAAAAACACGTGTTACAACTTGGAGCCTCTTCTTTTGGAAGCCTAGTTGGTGTGTGTCATCTCCAGCATCTGCTTGGCAATGTCGTACACGTAAGTGATGTCAGGCCTCTTCTCGGGGTCAGGGTTGATGCACATGTCCACTAACTTTCTCAGCTAGCAAAGACAGAAAGAAAGGGAGAAAAAAAGCCAAAACTGCTCATTAGCAATACTTCCAGACCAAGATGATCTAATCACATCACTTTCAGTTCTAAAATGAGAAATCAAAATTTAACTGAATATCCTGAAATGATTTGCAAGTTGAAATAATTCCTCCAGGTATCCAATTTTATGGCACAGTTACTCAAAAAGTGAAAGATAAACATAATTTTAAACAATCCTTCAAGTACCTATCAACAGGAAAATGTGCACTGCTCCCCAAGTTCCCACAGTTCCCGTCTTAGCAGGGTCTCTCTATGTCCGTTAAAATTCAGATTGTAATGTACCGGAGCAGCTTATTGGAACAGTGGTGCAGGTAGCCTGATTCAAGCCCCACTGCCAGCAGCATCATCATTAAAATCTTGCACAGCGTCGCCATGGAAACCACCTGCCTAGTCCCCACTGCCCCAGCATCTCCTAATCAGCCGGCATGTGAAATGCAAATGCAGACAGTCTGCAAAAATTAGTCAAGAAGAATAGGGGATGAAGACACAGATACGTGAAATATTCATGCGTTCTGTGGACGGGGTTTGAATGGGGGGCTTCGGCATGGGAATTCCAGGGAGACATTAAATGACACAACAAAGATCAGCAACTGACATTTTTTTGCCATTTTTCAGAGGCATTGTTTACACCAAACGTGTAGTTGCAGGCCTCGCAAACAGAATGGATACACAGGAAATCTCTTGGCCTTACATGTAAGGAGAAGTCTGACACTGACTACAGGAGGAGCAATTAGCACTTTTAAACCATCTAATTCCTAAAGGTCTCCACACTGGAGCAATTACACCATCTACTTTGTTTCAGGTTTTTCTATTCTCAATACAAAAACACATATTCACACCACATACTGAGAGACACAAAATATCTCCACGGAAACTGTTTGTATTTTGTGATCTGTTAGATTCCAGACTTTACCAGTCTGAAAAATGAAGCACATTTCCTACCTTAGTGTTACAATTAACTCAATTCCCATAAGATCATTTTATTTTATACCAGTGAAAAAGTAGGGTAATGCCTGCAAACAATTCAACAGTTAAGTACTATGGAAAGACCACACCATACTGAAATAGTTTCATAACCTTGTGAGACAGGTCATTCGGACACGTTTTCTGAAATCGTGAAACGTTCAAATTCATGTGTGTCCAGTGATAAAGAGCTGCATGTGTTTAAATCTATCAATTTGTTTTACCCAGTATTGGATAAATATTTGTGCAATATGTTAATACTTACCTTATGGCCACCGAAATTTTATGGAACAATCTAAAACAAAGGCTTGCAGTTCAGAGATGGAAAGATAGAATTCTAAGTTAGTCTAAATTTAAGAACATATAGAACCAACTGTGCACTGTATGCTATACATTATATGAACATCATATGCAGCCTAAATTTCTGCCACAACAGACCAGCACTTTCTCTTCTTCATCCTTTCTGTGAGTTATGCATGAGGCAGACAATGGCCAATCAGGAAACAGTGTTCTGAGTTGACGGTGAGAGAGTCACAGGGGAAGTGGAAGCAGGGCACGGTGAATGTCTTGCGCTTTCACCAAAGCAACAAAGTGCCACTGCCTGACAGCGAGAAGTAGCTACTGTACCATCCACACCAGATCCCAGTGAAGGGGGACAGCTGAAACCGGGGGACTGGGGGGCAGGGCTACGGGCGGAGGACAGGGAAGTGAGAAATAGCCACCTCTTCAGAGTAGTGATCCGACGGCAAGGGAGGGTAGTCACACTGCTCTATCTTCTTACACAGAGAGTACAGGTTCATTTTATCTCCGTAGAAGGGGCTCTGGAGGGCTGCCATCTGACAAGAAAAAGAACAGAGCACAAAATGAACAAAACTCCAAAATATACCAGATAAAACACCATATCACCATGTATGACCCTGTAGTCCAGGACAGAGACATAGAGGCGAATAACTAATTACAGCTGGATTAGGGGATTACAGTTAGACTCCTGGGGGATGTGGTGGTGCAGCGGGTTTGGCCGGGTCCCGCTCTCTGGCGGGTCTGGGGTTCAAGTCCTGCTTGGGATGCCTTGCGACGGACTGGCCTCCCGTCCTGAGTGTGTCCTCTGCCTTCCAGCCTTGCGCCCCGTGTTACCAGGTGAGGCTCCGTGTCACGGCAACCCCGCTCCGGACAAGCGGTTTCAGACAGTGTGTGTGTGAGTGAGTGAGTGAGTTGGACTCCTGCTGCATCCCACTGCGCAGCAATGGGTGTTTGTTCACCAGGTCCCTTTTCGAAACGATCGTGATATTGACAGCTCGCCCAGCAAAGATCCGCAGTCAAGTTAAGATCAAAAAGCAGTATTATAGGCACTGTGTCAATGTGCCCATCTTTGCCCTCTTCCTCTGGCAACAAGCTCCTTTTCTACTTCACAAGTTCATTCTGTACACTGCTTAGTGAAACCAGAACAAGGACCACTTGTTTCTACTGTCTTAACTGAGATGTTTATTAGTGTCAGCACAAGTGTTCACATGGGCAAAGGGGAGAAAAGTAGACAAAATAATGACCGCTCACACAGAAAAAGCACGTTACATGAACAAACATTAGTATTTCTCACAGAAAATTACAGTCATCATTGTGAATTGTATTTGCAATTTTTGTGTGTATTTTTTCTGTCTCTATATTGCTGGGACTCAGTGCTGTTCTACTGTTAATTTGAAGAGAAACTATAAGAGAACAACTGCTCCCTTCCAGAAAAGAGAAGCCCTTTGGATGATAACCACATAATCTATTCCCAGTCTGGATACAACAGAAAGAATAGAAACATTTCAAATATACCTTTTAATGACTGTGCATGCAGTATTTTAACTGTATTAAGTCCTTGCACATTTAAGATTAGTGCCTGAGAAAACAGTTTGACTAATCTTATTTAGCTCATGTTTTTCTCAAAGGGACTTGAATATAAAGTTACTGCACTAAGCTTACAATGATTTATCCATTTACATAGCTAGGTAATTTTAACTGTAATAAATCAGGGCAAGTACCGCGATCAAAGCTACTACAGACACAGTAGGGATATGAACAAAGGATCTTCTGATTGCAAGGCGATTGTCTAAATGCTGTTTGTTCCATGAGTTACACTCAGCGACTGTCCAGCCAGACGTCAGAGGTACGTTTTCACATTTTTACCTCAGTTACTCATTGAATATCTCAGTATAACCTGTGTAGTAATCACCCCGTTCCAAGAAGCTTTTTAGATTGTTTTTCCCCCAAAAAATGATAAAAACAATCACACCACCAGATAAAATGAGAGTATATCCATTTTTTGTTCACGTGTCAACTGACTTTCACACAGAATGCGTGAAAGCGTCAACATCCAGGGGGAGATCAGCGAGCCTCGCGAACCAGCCGAGCTGAAGCTACTGGATCATGGATTAGCAGAGACAGGCGTTATGCTAGGTGTCAGACTGACTCCAGATGTTCCGAAATTGCCGATGTTTAACTAAGCGGCTGAAATCTCCAAGCAAACATGATGAATCACACACCTTCTTGTGTTGTTTGATACAAACGCACACAGTACCATGACCATGGCAAGACATGAAAGAGTTACATGCACTAGTAGTGCTGTGAGCACAGTAATAATGTCGCGACCCTCAGTCATACTTGTGGAGGAGATTTTACATACATATATATATATATATATATATACACACACACACACACACACACACACACACACACACACATATATATAGTGCGATGGAGAGCGAGACAGACACACATGCATTAATGATAAAGGTTCATTTTTCCAGTCCTGGAGGCAGGATACACCTGAGCACAAAAATACTCATACACTCTCTCTCACACACACACACACACACACACACACACACACACACACTAAAGAATATGTCCAAACCGACAGCACCCAGAGCTGTGAGACACCTGCTGTGCCACTGTGCTGCCCATTCTACTCTATATTCTGTATCTCCCAGCTGAAGTCCTCATGAAACAGTAGCTGTTAGTTAACTTAAGTTGCTAAAACAGATATTTCACTTTAGAAAAAAAAAGGAAAAATTGCCTTAAAACGAAAATAAAGGGCATCTGTAAAGCGTGGTGCGGGGAGAAGTCACTTGTTTACATTATTTATCCTTTTCTCCTTACCGTGGTAAAAGCGTCTTAGAGTTACTTACCCATTTAAACAACCAAGTAATTTAGAACCACTACACCACCTGCTGTTGCTTAAGGAAATTTTTACTATTTACTCTACGAGAACAGGAAGAACATAGCACCTGGTTAACTGTATAATTATTTCCTAATATGTACATTGTAAGTCTAAAAGGAAAAAAATGTTACCAATGTAATCAGGCTGTGGATCGTATGGATTTCACACGTTTGTAAGAAGGTGCCGACATTCTCAGTCTGTATCCACCATCCATTTTATCCCTTAACACAATGGCAGCGTTGAAAGGGGGCTGCAAAAAGTATGCTGTATGCCATCTTGGCACTTCCATTTGTACAAAGCTCACAAAGTACCAGGCAAAATGTACTCTGAAAAAATCCTTGCATTCCTGCCTGCCTTGGAGCATCCCCGTCCAAAAAGGCTAGCACTTTGAAGGATTTCACACGCACGCTCTCTCTCTCTCTCACACACACACACACACACACACACACACACACACACTACGGGCAATTCATAGTCACCAGTTTGCCTGAAACGGAAACACTACAGGTGTGTCTTTAGCCTAAACGACATGGATGGCTTGAATTTCTAACACTACTACATATTAATGACCACATAAAGGATCTTTTTTTTTTTTTTTTAAATAAACCTCTGTTATGATCTTCAGTGCTCATTTAGGGAGCATCTTAAGGCAATTCTGGGATTTCACAGATGGAAATAAACAGACAGGGCACACACAGAAGCACACATTCAGCCACAAAGCATGAGTGAGGACAGCAAGGCCAGGTCATACAGTCTTGTGTGGCGGAGCAAGACAGACAGGAACCTTGTTGCCAAAGCCTGGTGTGGGACTAGCAGGGGCCACCGAAGCAGATCAGTGTTCTGAGCTTCTCGCCCGGAGTCCATCACCCCTTTCCGCGGGAGCTAATAACGTTCACTCTCCAGACAAGTAGCACAGGGCCAGGGAAAACCACCCCCTTCGTCCGCCCTTAGCTCTCCATGCAAGGGCCTCGATGTGCTCCTCATCTGTCAGCAGCAGTCACGCGGCTAACTGTCACAGCGCCGCCGACACGTCCTCCCCCACAAACCCCTCCCACTTCCGACTGCGAGGAAGCATAACTTCCAATCCCCCGACTTCAGAGCGCGCTACGTTCTGCGAGACACCGACTAATAATACCACGCTCTGGCTTTTGAGAAGGCAAAAATGAATGCGCCTCACCTTAAGGCAACCATCTGCTTGTCACAGTTTTCTTCAAAAGCCTCTCACTCTAGTTCGTACGCGCTCGCAAAACATACAGCACTTACTGTATTTTCATACTTCTGTAATGCTAGTCAGGAAACACGAAGACAAAACTCAAAACACAAAGGCATCAGGTGGTTAAGGAACTGGACATCTGGGAAAGTTGCAAGGTCACACACCAGGAGGGGAAACAGTTTTGGGGAAAAAACACTTAACACTGACTGTTCCACTACAATATCCAATGGTGAAAACAACTATCAGGAAGAAGAATTTAATAAAAAAAAAAAAAGATAAAGCTACAAGGTACATGAAAATATAACTGATAACTGAGCTGAAATAAAACTGTCTGGTTAGCAAAAAACATAATAAATAAGAAAAGTGATAGAGATATATTCCTGGAAATACTCTGTCCAACACAATCAAACTGATTACAGATAAAGTAATAAATTGTCATACGGGGGGGGGGGAACGACTCAAGACAATGGCATCTTAATGTGATCCTCCTTGACAGATTCGAGTCTTTTTCAGGGAACCTCGGACAAGGTCATTATTCTCTCATCAGTTAATGGACCGCTGCTGTGTGACAGTAATTGTGTGTGAGAGAATGGATTAAAGCCACTGCAGTCGACAGTGGAGAAGACAATCACTCTTCACAAAGAGAGAAAAAAAACGTTATAGAGGGAGTACAGCGGGCTTGGGCCAGCAATAAACAGAACTGATCCCCTTCTGGGAAGAAAATGTAATGCGCTGATTTATACAACATGTTTCTGCTGTCACGCAAAATTATTGGCTTTCAGTAAAACATCTTGTTATTGGAAATGCACCTGTATTCTTGCATACAGTTATCCTGTATAAATGATGTGCTCCGTACTTCAGGCTAAATTTAAATGTATCTGCTATGTCGGTGCATGGGAGGTTTAAGGCCGTATAGCACATTCTCCTGTAGATGAAAGACCGCAATGCACCTTGCAAAGACTTTAAAGAAAGACCGCTGTATTTCCACGCATCTTCGGCTTTGACAGATGAAAAATGTCAACTGTCCTGTTTTTATTTTGGAGTTTTTGCACTATTCATCTGGTTCATTAGTGCCTGACGCCGCTGCCCCTGACAGCTGCTCGGCCCGCTCTCCCGCCAGCTGAGTCTTCCAGGCTAATTTGAGTCTCCGCACCGAGAGCGTCGGGCGAAAATGATTGACTTGCTCCCTGACCTCCAAGGCCCTAGCTCTCTCTCATTAATATTCCTGGGCTGTCCCCAGCGCGTGCACCGGCTGTCTGTGTGGGGAGCGGGGGGGACGACGGCGGGGGACTGGTGGTGGGACCCTCCCCTTCTTCACAGAACCCTACCACCCAATGTCTGGCAACCGCTGTTCCCGACAACACAGCTCACGTGTAACCGTGTTCCTGCCCGAGTAAAGGTCTTGTGTAAAAGAGAGAAGCGTGTCATTAACTTAATTAATATTGATCTTTTTCTTCCCCTTTCTGCAGCGTGCCAATTAAAAAGGGGCTTGCCATGGACTCCAAGCCTTTCCTCCAGAGTAAGTGTAGGTCGTAATCAACTGCAGGGCAGAAATTCAAATACTAATGTGTGAAACCATCATTATTTCATCCTATAGAGCCTTCATGTCCTACTGTAATGATATATTAATTAAGAAGAGAACTCTCCAGTGAAGAGGGACTTCGATTAAAAATACATCCAAATCCTGAGTCTTAAGAAGTCACTGTTTGATGACACAATCTGACAAAAAGGCACCATCTAGGGGAAAAGATATCTCAAGTGCTCATACTGTTAGGAACAATAAACTTTCATGTATATTAAATACAGAAATAATAATAAAAAAAAACTAATGACACAGGAAAGTCACAGAAAGCATAAAATGCCAATATTACACAAGTTTATCGTGAAATTTTCTCAATTTTTAATTCTGTGCATCGGCACTAAAATGTACTTGCACTTTATTTAGTCCTGTGTACTGTTCTGTGTTGCACCATGGTCTCCAGAGAACGACATTTTGTTCCACTGTATACAAGCTATATAGAGGAATGAAAATAAAAACCACTGGAAACTGAACTTGAAAATGGTGCAAATCTCATAACTAAACAGCTTTGTGAAATTATGCTTGCCATTGTAGGCTCCTACAACATTTTAACATATTAAGATTCTGAAAAATTGCACGGTAAAAAAAAATACTGAAAATACAATGAATACCTCACTGTACATGTTCTGTAATTAATTTTATTATATTACCAGTGCTGTTTAAATTTTGATCACACACAGAAACATGTCACTAAGTGTGCATTTAATGTGCAGTACACAAGTGGACATATCTGATTTACATCAAAACACGTAAACCAAATGTGTCCACTTGTGTAGTACTGCACATTAAATGCACACTTAGTAAACAAGCGCTATTAAAGTTAAAAACTACAAAATCGGTGCATTCAATATAATCAATTTCCTGTGTCTTCAGTCTGACCTCTACAGAATCTCACACACATTTCCATTTCAACTTTCGCAAGCTGCAATATTCAGTACTTTTATGTTTACAGTGCGCACTAATTCAGTTGTTTGTTTCCTGATTCGTGTATGTTCAATCATGTTTTTTCATGTTGTGACTGATGAACTTGCTAAGGTTTCTGTGCTCCTTTTCCAATTAGATTCCTTCATTAAAACTGCTGCAATCCAAAATAAAAAGCGCTCGCAATATGGAGTGAACAAAGAAAATATGTCCCACTAGGCACAGTGCAGCCTTGAAATAAGACAATATTGCTGTTAATACTTATTAGTATTAAAAAAAAATTATAACTTCAGTGTGTTTTCTCATAAATATTACAGCACATTATACAAATTACAGTTACCCCATGTGCTACACAAATTTCACAGGCGCATCATTAACAACAGGTTTTTGGCATTAAACGTAGTGTTGTACCCTGTATGTAGCCTCTTATGTTAAAAGCTTTTCAGATTCACACTTGTCCTTGGACAATCATGCAACTTCTGCCATTATGTCTTTAGTTTTGACAAGTCGCCGGGTGAATTTTACATATGTGCACAAATGTTACATGGGGGGGGGAAAAAAAAAAAAAAAAAAAAAACTACTGCCAAACAATGTAAGAAGACGAAAAATGTCGATATTTCCACACACCGAAAGAGGAAAAGTCTCAAGAAGAATTCACCAAGAACCATGAAGGCACACATTTTTCCATGTAAAGAAATTGCCTATACAGGGAAAACATGATGGCCTAATGATAATTTTAGCTGTAATATTTCATACGGGAAACAGGGTCTTGATGGGAAGAATAACACACCGACAAGACAGATTCTATGATATCACAGTAGGTGAATTTGTGTAGGATAATGTTTAAAGATATGAAATTATTACCAAAGGTAGAGTCACAAGTCTCAGGAGAAGCATGACTGTTATACTCTTGGGAAACACAGCGGCTTCAGTAACTATTCAGTAAACACTACAGGCAATGTAGGGCTGCCAAACACATAATCATGCGAGGATTTATACATGTATAAATCTCCAAACATCCCCAAAGACAGTTATTAGGATTAGGAGTTTAAAAGGACTTCAAAGCATGAGGTTATCCATCTGCATGGGAGAAAAAAGGTAGTGAGTTGCACATCATGCTGGCTGCCATCTGGTTAGCACCGGATGACCTGCTCTTCAAGATTATAAAACCCTAAACGGTAAAAAAACGCAAATTCTGAAAAAGGTTTGAACCTCTTTTATCCACAAAGCCCATGTAGTCTTCCTTTTTTCACCAAACTTCAAATCAAAATGCTTTTTGAAATAGTACATAAGGTTTGGTTCCTGACATTCATAACAACTGCTTCAATTCATGTGATTAAAAAGGGATTTTCGACTGCACTGTGTGTTTATTTAATAACATCTAGTGTATGAGCACTGAATTGCTGCTAAGTTGAAAAATATACTCATTTGCTACAGCAAATGTACAGTTTTACATAACAAAAACAAATGAGTAGTGTTTATATAGTGGCGTTATTAAGCAGCTGTCATGAGGAAAAAAATCAATCAAACAGAAGGCTTCTTACTGTATGCATATGCAATATAAATCTAATAACTTGACTTTTAACCAAAAGGATGCTGATGTGACTCTCTGAGCACTCTAAGTACACTTTTTACACTGCAACCGCTCTAAAATCAAATTTGTTCCATAAAAACATATCATATGTAAATGAGAGAAATAAAAACAAGTTCATAAGTTGCTTTAAGTGAAACAACTAAGGAGCTTTCCTAAGCACAACTCTACCTGGCGCTAAGAATCCTCGCGCCACTTTCTTTGGGACAGTTTGACCGGCGAGAGCACAGCTGAACAGCCACACCGCACACCCAAAGGTGGCGCTCAGTCTTCCCTGGTGCAGCATCTCCCTTCTGCAGAGACCACAGCTGCCCCAAGTTTACATCTCCAGCACGCTTGTCTGACCCACTCCCACTGCTCGCAAGGCACGCGGCTTGTACTGGTGCATTGTGGGAGACTAATTAGCACTGAGATCTATGGTCTCTGAGCACCAATAAACTCGGATCATTGTTTTTCAGCCCGAGGCACTTTGGGAGGTGTAGTTACTAGTGAGTTGTGCCAAAAGAAAAAAAAATAATAATAATAATGAAAAGAGGAATAATCACTCAGAGGATTTAAAAGGAAAGTGGGTGCTGGAGTAACAGTGTGTCCGTGCTTGTTTTTGTGCCAGTATACAAGTTGGCTTTTAACTGTAGGTTTTCATTGATTTGAGCACTGTGATTTTTCACAGCATGATAGTTTTCATTAGTCTTTACCTCAGTTAATTAACTGACCAGAGGAAGAATAAACACAACATCATAAAAGCTCCGCTTCTTCAAAGGGAAAGTGCCCATTCCATAACCGTTACACATGCAATTCATAACGCCACATGTTGCGAGGCCAGTGTATTTTTGTTGCCCATACACAGTTTAAAATGTGTTACTTAAAATCTACTCGTACCCAGTATCGTAAGAGTCAGGTTTCCATATTTTGTCAAGGTATCTCCTGCGCACCAACACCTCCCACACAAGAAAGGAAACGGAGAAATACTGACGGGACGAAAAGTAGATTGGTCATTACAGGGGCTATGAAGCTGTGTAATGGAAGTAGCTGCTGCTGAAAGTGCGTTAACTGTTTCTGGAGGAGGCGGATACAACAGTAGCCAACGAATGCCCCATCAGCCCTCTTCACCCCTTTATAACCATGAGAAATAACCCCGGCAGCTACGACCTCGGTCACTGACACATACTGACTACATTTACTCATATAAACATTTACACTGCACATGCAGAACAAAAATGTGTCAAATGTTCATTGGGTAAACTAGCAAACATAAAAACCAGAGTTTTAAGCTAAGGTCTTGAAACTATGTCTGAACAGTAATGGCACTGCCTTTTCTGTGAAACACTAAGCACTCAGCTTTAAGTGCCTTTTTAATTCTCAAAATTTTACTTTCATAATTATTTTTTAAAAAAAATCTACAATTAGTAAGCAGAAAAGAATATATGCATTTAACAGTTACTCTAGAAAAGGAGAAAACAGAATTATTCTGAAGCCTTGTTTTCAAAAAAAAAAGAAAAAAAAGCAAAATAAATAAAAATTGATGGAAAGACAGAACCATCGCTGCTGTGGTCACTGTCCTTAACACTATTGCAATGTACTTTGAACAACTTTGAACCTAAATTATTGCAAACACCATGAGATTATCACAGGAAAAAATATTTTATTGTGCTCCAGGTTGTTCCAGATTTTCAAAATGTGATTTCAGCAACCTGCATCATTTCTCAACAAAACTGCTCAATATGAATAATGGCTGTATGACTGTATGCATATCATCTGAATTTCCTTACAAACCAGAAATAGACTGCAAGACTGACAGTATTTTACTCAACAAAATAATGTAACTGTACGGTGACATGACAATTAAATGTCATTTGCGTGGGGGAGAAACAAGAAGATTAGGCTGATGTGTTTCTTTACCTCATAGAGCAAGCAGCCCAGCGACCAGATGTCAGACTTGAAGTTGTACCCGTTTTCATGTATCCTCTCGGGAGACATGTAATAAGGGGTGCCCACTGGAACAAGAAGGAGAAGCTTTGTCAGTCAATCTCTTTGCAGAACCACAGGCTAATGCAAGTAAAGGGTGCAAGGAGCTCACTGTCCAAGCACTCATGCCAAAACAAAAAAGCTTTGGTGGAACAATCAAATATCACAACCGGTATTCAGCAGAGCATCACTGAACAGCAGATGCATTTCTTTGACAGTTATATACACAAAATGAAACAGTATCAACCAATGCAGTATCAATATAGTATTGATAAGACTCTCTAATGGCAGTTCCAGCAAAATTTGGACTGCAAAAAAAATGGCAACCAATTTAAAATACTGAAACGAGACAAATCCCTGTTATGCATGTACCTGTAGTACCTGTATATCCTGCTTGTCCTCTTTATACTGGTGTTTATCATTAAGCAGGGATAAAGTGCAACGTGAGGTGGTGGAAGCCTTCGTTTCTATAAGAAGGACTGGTTAACTACAGGCGCATTAACCAGAGTTCTGTGCACCACCATGACTCCCAGTCCCTCACACACAAGGATGCAGTAGCATCTTCCTGCCACACGAAGGTGCACTGGGCTGCCTTTGGCAAATTGTGCCTTTTTCGAAATGAATGCATGTTCTGGATATTTCACTTCAGACATATTGTTCTTAACAGGAGTAATAATTGCACAATATGTGTTTAATGACTGCCGTCGTTCATTAAAGAAACGGGTCCAAATGTTTCACACATGGCGTGGCAAGATACACTGCTCCTACAGCAGCTTTTCATACTAATGTACAATGCTTGATTAAATGCTTATGCTTGATCGACAGCATGCGGGAGTCCCTGTGGTGAACACCAAACTGGTATTAGAAAAGCAAGCAGAACGAGTATGTACTTTTTATATGCCCAAGTATCAAAAGTACTCATTAAACTGGAGATCTAATGGCAGATTTTATACCGTGTCTCCTCCTGGTTTGTAAGAGTATGTTATCTACCGGGGAGCAAGGGGGGGGGGAAGGCGCGACGGGAACTGAGAGGAGGTTCGGCCTGAAGACGGGGAGCAGGTAATTGGCAGTGAGTAATAGGCAGCAGGCGGCTGTACTGAACCCACAGGGGCAGGTAAAACACTCAAGTCTGAAGGCTTCGGCTTCAACCCAGAGCAAAAAAAGTAATTCCTAGCAGCGGCTGACGGAAGCCTTCAGGTACATGCGGGGTATGGTAGCAGTGTGAAAGATTGATGATGGGGGGGGTGGAAAAAAAAAAAAAAAAAAAAAAAAAAAAAAACAGACAAATGCTCGCGATTTACAAAGCTTAGCCTGGTACAACTCCTTGGATTCAATGCATGCTAAAATCTCAGGTGGCGAGAGCAAAGACAGCAGAGGGGGAAAACACACACACACAAGCACAAACACACACAAAGACAAACAATATGGCGATAAGAAGAGGCAAACAAAGTGGAGCAGGATTACCATTCAGAAAAACACACAGCTTACACCTACAAGAGTGCCGACACTGTCGGCTCAATGGCACACTGCACGTCTCAAGCTTTTGCACACAGCTCTCTCACAGAAAGGGCAACTCTTATTTGACTGCTGTCTATTGAAGACACATTTCCTTACTTAGAAAATTAGGATTCTTTCAACAAGAAACCAGCAGATGATAAAGAGCTCATTACCAGTCTGACATTCAAGCACCTCTACATTTTAACTACGATATAAAATCATACAGGAACTTGAATAGGTTAGCTATTTTCTTTTTTTGCAAAATGTCTCCTATGTTACTGCAAGAACAATGTCCCCCAGCATCCATTATGACATGATTAAAACGAACCACCTTCTACTATGTTAATAGTTGCAGAAAACACAAAGCTACGGTAAAATATTCCAACAGCATACCAAATTAAAAACACATTATTTATTCATGACAATAAACTGAAAAACACGTTGGGGTTCATTTTAATTATTACCACAATCATGTAATATATTATCTCAGGGGGGAAAAAATGTTAAGAAAATATACACAATTCCTCTTCAGTTTGTTTATTTTGAACAAAAACATACTTTGTAAAATGTCAAATCCAGCACAGTACAATCAGTGCAGATTTCTGCTCTTAAAACCCCAAGTTGCCCTCCCACCCCGCACATGGTAGGATTTTACATTATCGGCACCACTGCATAGTCTACTAGTGATGTGAGTGCATATATAAGGACTTTTTTGAGAAGGACGAGGATGAAAACGGTGATCACAATTAGCATTATTATATTTAGAACAACACAGACAGAATGTATGTAAGCAACAATTATTAACAACCATCGCATTGTAATCCTTTGCTCGTTTTCATACTGGCTTTCTTTTGATCTTTTTCCTTTACTCCCCCCCCTCCCTTCTTAATTTAAAGGGGAAGAAGCCCCTGGCTCAAAATGCAAAGATAAGTAAGATTTCTGTGTTTGTATCTGCAGGCGGCTGAGGCACTGAAAGGCAGAGTTAAAAGGCCGAGGCTCCGCTTCTGAGCCAGAGAATTGACAGGCGCACAGAGGCGCCTCCTAGACCTCCATCAAGCGCACACCGCGGCGTTCTACTGTGGAGGTTTGTCTCATTACAGCCCAAACTGTCAAACCAGCAGCCCCCCCTACCCCTACCCCTACCCCCACCCCCTCCCCTGCCGCCCGACACCCACACACACCCACACACACACACACACACACATCCACACCCATCCTTCCACAGACAGAGGCTTTAGTCTGCTCGCCCGAAGGGAAAGGCAGATTTGGGGTCTCTTTGCCCCTGGGTAAATTTAACCTGCCATGTAGAAACTCATATTTCAGCCATGCGAGTTGAAAAATCACGGCTGAGGAACACCGGATAGCCAGGCTCATTCTGGACCACATTACTGCCAAGTGATGAATGGGACTCCAGGTACAATTCACAACATTCTTACATTTATTAAACAGCAACATCAGCACATCGACAACATGGACAAATGACACATAACTCCGTGTCAGTTGTGCATGACCCCTTGAGACTCACAAGTACAGCATGTAAAAAAGAGTGGCTCTAGCATATTTAATATCACAGATTGATCTCAAAATGTTACTTACCCCTTATTAACAAAAAATAAAACATATTCAAGTCAAAAACTGAAAAAAGACTCCAACATGACACGATATACACAATTATCAAGATTCTCCTGCGGTTCCTTTTTTAATGAAGTATCAGGATCAGCCTTTAGGTGCCTCTTCAAATTTACACCAATTTTAGATAACAGTCTGACTAAAAAGAAAACGTTAACAGATAATAAGTCATCAAATAAATGTTATCTGTACTATCTTAATCCTTCATACTTGAGTTTTTCTATATCCTGCCTCAAGATTACCGAGTGTCCAAAGTTATGAGTTCATCACCTTTATGCTGGCATAAACACAGCCGTTATAATGATTTAACCTTGCTAATAAAACATTTGGAAATTTTACGAGTCATTTCATTACTTGTTTCATACTCATTATTTAAAGATCACATAATATTGTTTCAGACATGCCTTACTAGAGTTTCTTACTATTTTACAACAGTGAACATTTGTAAGACCATCAAATTAATAAAAACTGACATTCAACCATAACAAAGTTATGAAAGACCAAAATGATTATCAACCAATAAAGATCATAAATTCTCTACAAGCAACAGGTTACTGCAAACAAAACACACACAGATCGTCATTCAATCTACACAAAGTTCCCAAACCTAACAAAATCCTGGTGTATTTTTTGTTTCAATACTAAATTGTATTACTAAACTACAGGTCCCCAACAGCATAGATGTTGCCATTAATCACTGTCTGATCACCATTTTACAGTCCTCTTGCGCAACAACATTCAGACTTATTACCTCCAGACATCATCTGTGAAAAGGTCAGAAGTGAAGGCAACAGGAAAGCCATAACTGCCCAATGAATCGCAGAGACCCGGGGCCGCTTTTTAGGGATTGCCCAGGGGCTGCAGGAGGCTTTTATAACAGACACATGGTTCTGGTCTCCATGAAATAATGAAACACATCCTGCTCATGTGCAATTAAAGGGCTTTTTGGTGGCGTTCCGTTCTTTAAAGGCTTACCTAAGGAATGAGCTGCCGTGGTTTTGGAGCTGAAGAAGCGGCCCAGCCCCAGGTCCCCCAGTTTTACTACCCCAGTGGCAGTAATGAACACATTAGCTGGTTTTATGTCTGCAAAGAGAAGGACCTGTTTCAATATTCAAAGGGCAACACCGCAACTGCGCAAAACTACCACTAAATGGCTCTTAAGGCACAAATAAGTGTTGGCAAGTCAATGATTCTAAGCAAATGAAAGAATTTGTTAAACTGCACCATAACTACAACATAACTAGAATCACATGTCTGCATCCAAATCTCTCCTTCTGTTGATGTAACGCACTCATTGTATTTTTTTCTCTGAGATGTGTCTTGCTTTGGGAAAAAGCATCTGTTAAATGAATAAATGTAAATGTAAATAACATACATATGAAATAAAAACACTCATGCTGGAAAAACGCAGATGGTCTGTGATGGACATATTAATTCAACTGAGCAAAAAAAAAAAAAAAAAAAAAATCTGATGTTTCCATACAAAGAATTTACTGGTCGTAATTATTTCATATTAATATTAGAGCTTTTATTGTATACCCTGCTCTATAAATGGGTAAATCATTGCAAGCAGCATAACATTATTACTTTGCAGAAAAGCATCATCTACATGAATACATGTCAATGTATAAATGTAATTAAAGTAACTGTACTTAAATGTAAATGTTAAACTGACTGCCAGGAGCTGCAATGCTAAACGGAGGGGAAACCACTTGAAATGGGTGTGAGAAACTTAGCCATGGTGAGTTGTTTTGCTGAGCATCTCACCAAGTGATAAACCATAAGCCTTGTTGCTACAACACAGTGTGAGTGTGACTTGAGTCAAGGTGGAGCGGTGAACAGCTCTGCACTGTGGGCAACCCTCATTCGGTAACCTTGCCAGGGAATGGAAGCTGACGTTTGGAAGCGTAGCTTCTGGGCCGATGTTTCACGCCTTGTTAGAGCGGTTTACTCCGCATACGACATTAAGCAGGACAGAACAATGGACCACTGGGACAGGAAATGATCCACACGCACTTTCACAATTAATAACCCGCGCTGGCCATGCCAGTGATCCTAAACCGAAGGGATTGTTGGCGGGAGGGGTGATAACCCGCATCTGGAGCAGCTGTGTCCCCTCTGCGTAAGCACATGTAGATGTCATGCACAATGTCCAGCCAAACGTGTAACTAAAACTGCCTACCGACACCCTCTTCATGTGGAGCAGCCACGTTCACACAATTTCATTTAGTTTTTCATTCTGCTGATGCTTCTCTTCAATGCGACTTACAATGTGAAACTAATTTGTGATTTACCCATTTACACAGCTGGGTAATTTTTTTCATTTAACTGAACCAACTTCAGGTTAAGTACCTTGCTCAAGGGTACTACAGCAGGAGACAAGCATCAAACTTGCAGCCTCCAAGGCTAAAGACAATGGCTGTAACCACTATTCTACCTGCTGCCCCACCTGAGCAGAATACAACAATTTGATGTCTTGCAAAGCAGAATTTCACTACATTTCAAACAAAGATTTCCTGAGTGATAACTTTACTTTTGTACATGTAAAAATTTCAGAACACTGATACTGATATTTGTCTATTAACTCCAAACACCCTCTTCAAAACTCCATCCGCCAGAAACATTCAACAACCTAAAGACTACCCTAGATAATGCATCTTCCACTTTGCAACAACAGAGCTAAAGAAGCCACAAATGTTTGAGATGGTCGGGCCTTCCATAAGAAGCAGTGAGGTTCTGAGTTACGGGTCCAAACATGCACATTCCATTGTCCCGCTTCCACTTCAGTATCCTGCCAATGGACAATGTGCAAGGGATCATGTGCAGGTGCAGATGATCTGCTGATGTGGTCGACTGGGTGGGGGGGTACCTCTGTGCATGACGCGTCTGGAGTGCATGTGTGTGAGGGCACTGCACAGCTGAACGAAGTACTTCCACACGGTCCTCTCCGGAATGAGCCTCCTCTGCTTCTTGAAGTGCTGTTGTGAAAGCACAGTCCATTTGAGTATTCCAAGCACTTTAATTCATTAATTAATAACCTAAGCTGAACAACTTCAACCACCACCATGACACAGACTGCTATAACAACATTATCATCATTTGCTACAGGTGTCCTCAAAGGGTTACTTACAAGGTACATTATGCAGTAAACAACAGTAAAATTGCCTCAATGTACTCTTCAAGAATCCTGTTACTGGTATCTATGACACAACAGAGAGGGTATAACATGAACTATTAAATGATTAAGTGACCCATTGCAGCATACCTCCCATAACATAATAATTTAAGATAAAATCAGCTTGTGTTTAAAGAACATCAACCTTCTCTTCCTTAGTGTAATAACCCAAAAAGACTACTCAATTCATTACCTTTGCTGAACACCTTCCAGCTTCAAAATAATATGAAAAGCACATCCATTTTCAGAAAGAAGGAAAAAAAAAAAAAAGGCAGTTATTTTCAACTGCACATCAGGCATATAGAGTTCTTGAGTACCACAAAAAACACATTTTCCAGAGAACCATTCTACCTTAAAATAGGTGATGTCTACCTTACTTTTTTCACTGTTTAATAATTTTAAAGAATGCTAATAACTTTAGCATTGTTAAATTCCAGTGTGCCACGAGGCATCTGGGCAAGAAAGGCCAGAGAACACGAACTAGCCCATGTTCCCTCGGGAAGGTCAGTGAGAGCCCCCAGTTCTCTTCCCCTCGCTGCACAAAACGCCACCTATGGTCAGCTGGGTGCCCACAGAGCTGCGGGGGGAATTAAGTGAGCAGCGATCTCCTCCAAGCAAAGTTAGATGGACCAGTAAGGCCTGCAGCCCACAGTGTGTAGAGAAGTGGGAGGCTCACAGCACCTACACTGGAGGAGTCGTCTGCCTGAATTCACCTCTCGGGAGTGCAAGTTGTCATGCTTTGAAAGGGAGACATAAGAACTGGGTAATTGACCACAACAAAATTGGGAGAAAGGGAATTTGGAAAAAATATGAGGGGAAAAAAAAAAAAAAAAACACTGAAGCATTCTTCATTTTGGAAGTTATCCAGATATTGATTTTCCACAAATAACATAAGGTTATTGTGTGAAAAGTGCTTTTGATAGCCTGGTCATAGATATTTTCTAATTACTAGGTTAACAATAATTGGTTAGGGGAAATCCCGACAGATAATTACAAGTAAAACCTAACAGAATCATGATTTATAAAGAAAAAAATAAAACAAACATTTAGCTACTGAAATAAACCGTTTAATTTGCAGTACAAAAAAACAGAATGCTTCTGCACAGGTAAATGTGGAAAATTATCTGCAAGTACTCCATGATGTGCTCCTTATTATTCCATTGTGCCACCGATTCACTTTGCCTATTTCACCCTCTTTTCATGGAAATAATTCAAGCGGTTCTGTATGTAATATTCAGCTCGAGATGCCTTGGCCCACAGCCAAACAAAGCTATTCTTCCCCAGCCCCTCCATTTGCATATCAGAGGGCTGTTTGATGTCAATGGGGTGCATCTCGGCCCTGCGTGTGTTTAAAAGCAAACACTGCACATGCAATATTCTGTAAGTGCATGCAAATGAAGGGCCATTTGATTTCATTTGAATTCCGAAATGGTCAGAAATCAAAAAGAATAAAAATGTTAAATTCATGCATTCACACTACTGTCTCACACATGCTGCACAGTCATATTTATTTCATGCTGAAGAGTTTAATCTTTATTTGTACCTTACGGATGGTGAGGTTTAATCGAAAACAATCTACCAATACATATTTAACTATATTATAACTAATAAATATGACTTAATTATTAACAAGAGTTGATGATTAAATATGAATAACTCAACAAAGCTCTTATCTGCACTACACGTGACAAGAGGTTTTAAATTAAAAAAAAAAAAAAAAAAAAAACCCACACACACATACTTTTGGGACAGAAGAGAATGTAAAACACCAGTGATACAGTGGTGATCTGCTGTGCCACAACAGCACACCCCTTCACCTGCAGTGCCTGTGTGTACTAAATATAGATACCAAGCCTACGTTTCAAGTTATTATGCCCTTACATCATCCGACTCATTTGCTCATAAAAATATTTCATTGCACATCTAGGCTGTTTTGAATTAAATAGATTCCGCTAAGTTGGTCAGAAACTGAATGGCTGAAATAATATTTCATTGAAAGAGGTTATAAACAGCTTTATGAATCAATTCTATGCCTTTTTATTTAAAAAGGACTTGGTATGAGGATTAAATTGATGATTTGTAGTCTGCTTTTACTGTGAAATAAAATCTGCTTTTGAGTCTAAATATGTCTAGTAGAGTTTCACACAAGAGTACAGCAACAGCTTCAAAATGGTTAATGGAAAAAAAATAAGTTTATTTACTCGCCAGTATTAGCAACAACTACATCAGTCATGAATTTTTTGTGTTTTTAGAAGCATTTGCCAATATCAGCTATAAGGGTTAGCATCACTGGAACAAGGAAACAAAGAATGGAGAATCAGTTGATTAAGTTACAGAAAATAGTTGGTTGTTTAAGATAAAACAAAAACTACTGTATGAAAAGAATTTTCCACAGAAAAATAAAAATCAGTATTACAAAAAGGAGACAATGAAAGTATGCAATACTAAAAATCTTTATATTAGATGTATACAAATCTGATTCAAAACAAATGCTGAAGCTTAAGTACAGGGCTCAGACATTACATGTTTTACAAACTTTTTAGAAACCACAAATGTATAATTAGAAAACATTAGTACACTGACTGAACATACTAAAATGTGCAGTTTAGCAAAAGCATTAAAATCTATCACGATTATTCAACAGCCTAGAATTTGTTTACAAGCTGATGTATGGTTGGCCTCTACCACATACCCTGTAAACCTGATCTCAGATGTGTGACTTGAACATATAGCTACTCTGTCATTGTAAACACCTTCAAAAAACTCTTTTTAAAAAAAAGTCTCCTACCTTTATCATTTGGGAAAGGTCTCCGGCATCTGCAAGCTCCAGAACTATATTAAGTTCGTTCTCTTCAATGAATGATGCATAGTATTTGATTACATTAGGATGGTTCAATTGCTGCAAGGAAATGAACAGACAACATGTCACTCCAACAAAGCATTCTTAGCTGATTAAATATAAAAATAACATTAGTATTTCCTTAGAATATACAAAATGTTCTAATTTGATATATACACTTGTAAAACCTGGAAAGTCATGGCAAAGAATGCTGCTTCCATGATCCCAACAAGAGCAAACAAAGGGTCAAAAGGGCAGACAGATAACAGCTGATGGAAAGAAATCTTTGTTCTTCAGGTGACAGTTCTGTCTGGCCTTTAAAAACACTTCTCCCTAATGAAAACAGCAGTCACACCACAGATGCAGACTTCTTTCACTTCCTGTTGGCTGTTCACCGAGTACCAGATGCAGCCCAGTAAAGACAAAAACTCGTATCAAACACAAAACAGGCCAGATGACATCTGACACGAGCATCTGACACTAGAGGAGAAGGATGAACCAGAGCATCATATCAGGCTTGACAGGCTGGGAATTTTCAAGAAGGTGTTCATGCCCAGCAGAAAAAAAGAAAAGGAATGAACATTAGCATCCCATGAATTTGTTGCATCCACCCAGGAGCAAAAATTGCAACATGACAATACAGATTTATAAAAATCAAACTGCATTTCCTAGACTATCCCGACTATTGTCTCTGTGAAAAACAGGTGGTTCATGTTGGTATTCATGTAGCAACCATCATGCCTTCATTTCAGTCAGTTTCACACCCCATTTGGCATCACATTCGAGGCAAACTGCTTCTGGTTTCAGCTTTATACAGATCAAAGTAGACCAATAAATAGTTAACAAAAGCCCGGAACAGACCAAGCAGTGTTTTCATTTTGCAGTTCTATTTCTGTGATAAATTATCCTCTTTTCGTGATTAAGTTGGGGAATTACAATGTTTTGCCACTGATTATGAAGCGGTGCAGCAGGAGTGTCAATTTCCTGGAAAAAGACAACGTGATGAGAAAGGAAGAAGTGTCTTTGCATCACAAAGGCTTAAAGTACAGATTGTTATCGCACTTAAAAAGAAAGTCTTAAAAATGAGTGCAAAGAAATTTTGGTGGGAGGGCAGCAACAAAGAGCAAACACACTAAGTCAAGGTACAAAAAAATAAATATCATGAGGCAAATAAGACAGTGAGAAACCCAGGGATCTCGGTCTGATTCTATTAAGGCCTTGTCTCATTATTTCGATTTGAGGCTATTTTTGTCCTGTCCACCGAGGTAGAATGCAGGACTTCCACTTTCACACAGATGCTTGTTAGTTGTCAGAGGTGGACTGGTGCGGCAACCACATTCATTAGCCATCAGTTCAAAGGCATTGCTTTAGGTGGAAGGGTGAAGGGGTGACCCAGGTTCGGGGTGGGGGGGTGAGAGCCACAGCGTGCCCTCCCAGGATGGCTACACGCTCTTGGAAGGGGTGCCTCACACCTCTCATCTTCCCGCACACTTCCTTCCAGGCGGAATGCTCACATAGAATGAAGAAAGGAAAAAAGGAATAACATACCCACAATGCCACCAATTAACCCATGTCAGATAAGACACCATGGCGAGGACAGGACAGTTTTACTGATACAGGCAAATGTGGAGAGTCAACAGGCCCCGGAACAAATCACTTATCCAGGTCAACGCAATTAACTCAACAAGCCAAGCAAAGTTTCGGAGCAGGGGAAGAAACCCATCCAAGAGCGAGGCAGGCAAGAAGATGCAAAAGAAAAAATTCTAAGTAAAAATATATATTTAAAAAAAGTTCAAGGAGGCAGGGTGATTTATTGAAGCTGTCGTTAATTTGTTAGTTGGCGTTTGTGAATGCGCATGTCTGTTTAAGGCAGTTTGATAAACGAAAATGCTTGATTTAAAAGAAAGACTAAAGATACGAGAGAAGAAAAACATCAAAAGACCCATAAGGGAGTCTGATACAATTCTATCGCAACGCACTGTGGCCCCCTTTCTAAACATGACTGAGAAAGATAAAAACTATAGTTTTTGGCATTAAAAAAAGAGTCAATCTAAGCCTGGAGGAATGACACACAAAGCTAGTGATCTGTGCTCCCCTCACAAGAAACGGCTCGTCTGGTTCAGATCAATTGTTTTTCTCCAGCGCTGGGTCTCTGCAGAGGCACCTTTAGAAAACATAATACAACACATGATGCCGCCTTCTCACTCCTCTGGTTTTTTACCTTAAGGAGGTCTATTTCTTTGATGCAATCTTGCCGAGCTTTGGCATCCATCAAGTCGAATATCTATCAAGAGATCAAAGGAGAGAAGCGGCATTACGGCGTGTTCGGAAAGCACGGCTGCCTGCATCCAAGGAGTCAGCGTGGAACAGAGTGCACCCGGGCAACACACCTGAGCAGGGGTGGGGCGTGACCGACCCACCACCCACCCCGCCCCCCCCCAAAGTCCTCAACTGTGAGCCAAGTCAAATACAGCCTTAACAACATCATTGTCAACAACCGCAGTGTGGAATTATTTAATGACACTTTTGTACGATATAGTGTAGTTTCATTCCCTAAAGACAGAAACAAATATGGAAACATTTCCATTAAAGCTATAGAGACAAAATCAAAGTTAAATCCAAGTTAAAATTTAACAATGAGAAATTCTACAACTCAGTGCAATTCTTGATTACTGGAGTGTTATTTATTTTGCTATACATGGATAAAATCTACTGATAAAACAGTAGGACCAGAGTTTCAAATATTTTCCAAACAATAATGCTTCTCCTGGGCTCCCCTGCCAATCCTTTACACGCTGTGCCTTTTCATGGCTTCCCTGTTCCCCGTGTCACAGGAATTGACACTAAATGATATCTTTGTAGAGACATTAGAAGACGAGTGCCAGCTGCAGACACCTGTCTCAACACCTGGCGTTCAGCGGTGCTCCTCTTCCGCGTTCTGTCAGCACCGTGGGACACTTCCACAGCCAGCAAAGTCCTTGTCAAACTAATCAAAACTATGAATGACAACTGTATGGCAAGACGCTCAACCGGTTATTTTAAAACATTCATTACAATTCGGCAGGCTCCTTTAGTAGTACATCTGTGCACTGGAATATAAGCTCCCTCTCACAGTCCAGCATCACATAACTACTTTTAGACTTGTTAGAAATTGAGGAACAGTACACGTTTACACTAAACACAGATTTACAGTCAACCTATTGCCTGTAAAGGCTCCTAGCATTGGAATACATATTTCTCATCAATATATCAATAATAAAAGTTCTCAGAAAGTCTTTAAGATTATTGACCCCCTTAAGTGTTTCTCACAGAATCCAAAATTGCAATACTATTCCATATTTAGATACATTTAAAACAAAAGTAACTTTCCCATATGATCAGCTAGCTTGATTTACGAGATGTCAGTCTTGTACACAGATGGCAATTTGCAAAATGAGCTCCCAGGCGGGGGTATTCTGCTATGGTAATAAAAAAACAACTACCATACTTCAAAACGGAAGCAGCAGGAACTGAACTGTGATGCTCTGCCATGGAAAAGTGGGTCTCAGTTTTACAGTTACTGAATAAACCCAAACCAAACAATTTCACAAACTGTCACTATGGATGTTTGAATACAGTCTACATTTGCATATGAAATGGGAAGGAAACGCATTAAGCAAATAAGCAGCGAGGTAAGAAATTTCACTAGCAAAGTTTTTCACTGAAAATTTTCACTAAAAATAACAACACAGTAGCTTAATTTCTCACAATGAAAATGCACTACCAGTTTTACTGTGTGTCCAGTTTCTGTTACATCTTAATTTTGTAAATCAAACCATTTTCAGTTCTACATCAAACCAAAAATAATGTGATGAATAAATAAATAATGGAGAAGCTGCAGTATTTCTCTGACCTTAAAAGCAACAATGGGTGACTGTTTTACCAACAGGCTTGGCAGGGAACATATCCCAGATGCCCACACTCTGCCTCCAAGGTGTCTGGGGAAGGACCAGGGGGCAATTTAGACTGCTTTGTCTTATACATCGGGAAATAATCTTAGATAAGCTCCTTGAAAGGGGGCTCATTTTCAAACAACATTCTGCTATTTTTGAAGCATATATCAATACAAGATGGTGAGCAAATTTTGGTAAAAATTTTAATGTATGAGTCATAATACTTATTTACCTGACACTTTTCTTCAAAGCAAATTAACATGTTATTTTCATGTGCTTAGATGCTTTTATTTACCCATTACTGACTTAAAAAATTGCCCTGTGCGTGTGAATGTGTGTGTTAAATGCCTCTGCTGTGTTGACGGTATATACGTTTAAGTAGCTTTGTGAAGTGTGCCTTTGTAAATTGCCTTGGACAAAGGTGTCAACTAAATAAGTAATAATAATTTATCCAGTTGGGTAATTTTTACTGCATTAATTCAGGGCAAATACCTTTGTCAAGGGTACTACATCAGGAAACATCTGTCACTGCTCAATACATTTGATTCAAGACAGCATGGTGAAATGTGTGCAGTCTTACCTGGACTTTTTTCAAGGCTACAGATGTGTTGTCGAGCAAGTACCTGGCACGGTACACCTCACTAAACTGTCCTCTTCCAATTTTCTTCTCAATCTGAAAATTGGCAAGGGAATTGTACCCCATATCAGGCTGCAGAGGCTTCTACAAAAGAAAAAAAAAAAAAGACAAAAAAGGTTAACAAAAATACTAACCCTGCCCATTATTTTGACTTGTACATTTATAATTAATATCAGATTATATCAGTGTTAACTCAAACAACAAGAGCGCTCCTTTAAAGTAAATAACAGTACTGATTCCACAAGAAGTGCATGTATGAAATTTTTGCCACTGTCTGTTACGTGGCCATGAACAAGACCACTCTTACTAATCCACAAAGCGAATGAATGTAAATGTCATGTAACTTCAAATAACCAACATGTTTCACAGTGCTTATTATATAAAGAAGCAGTACACAGAGTCTTTGTCATGGCTGCACAGACAGCGTTCCACTGGGGAGATTTTTCATGCAAAACGTCAGAGGTCTGCTAATGGAGCGCAGTGGACACAAATGTAACAAGAGCGGCTTTCATCGCCAATGTCTGCTTGCACGCATCACCCGGCTGCAACGTCCCTCCCGCTAAAGTGACTTACATTATACCAGTTAGAGGCAAACCCCCCAGAGTGCTTTCACAATGAATCGTGTGGCACTTGAGATCTAAAATTAAAAGCTAAGCAATATCCCAAATTAGCCCGTCGGATATGCTTTAAAAAAAAAAAAAAAAAAAAAATGACCTTTAGAGGGTTTTTGCAAACTTTAAACCACATAAAACATGGCTATAAAAGGTGACATATATCAGAATGCCACATGTCAAAGGACTTGGCAAAAACGGCCACAGGACTCCCTTGAAGGTAGTTAACTTTGAAAGGAAGGGGGGAAAAAAAAAAAAAAAAAAAAACTGTCCTCAAAAACCACAAGAGCAGGATTAGATGTATGTTGTTCTGTTTTATTCAGAGTAAAACAAAGCCAGCATAGAGTAAAACCTGGGGAAATGTACACATACTTAGAGTGCCCTGGTGCATCGATCAGTTTACCATGTACACCCCCCACTCTAGCCCTCGTACACACACTGCAAGTAACTTTTTTCTAGACACTGGCAGACTTTTACTGTATAAAATTAAACATGTAAGCAGGAAAGTTTTTAAACCTTAAAAAAATAATACAAAGAAAATGAACTACACACGAAAATGTAGCCGAAATTGCATCTTCTATTTGCTTCTAATTGCTTGAAATATTATCTCCTTCTAATCTTGTCTACATACAATGATTAGGAAAATATTGTCCAGCTGAATAAAAGCCATACATAAATCACTGACCTTGAATATATCTATGACACAAATGCAGCTTTTGCGATACATTCCTCATGTGATGCAACATTCATTACTATCAAAAGGTGCTCATTTGGAGAGCCTATAAAGGTAACTGAACAGTAAGAGGTAAAATTGAGAACAAAGTGTCTCTAATATGCAAGTATTATTATGTCAGATGCTGGGTTTTTAAAAAACAGTGAGTCGCCTAACTTTCCGATTAAATTGACAGAAAGAAACTGTTTATTGTTTGACACTAACATTACTTTTGTCTTATATAAGGTAAATATGCACAGGAAGGAAGGTGCAGACTAACTGAACGTTCAAGACAGAAATCTGTACATTGTACCCTCTAAAATTAATACACCGCTACTGACTATTTTGTTGAGTCCCATTAAGAAAACAAATACCTTAATTTACTGATCCTTATCTGATCACAGACTAACCGTTTTTAAACTGGATCTATATACATGTAATTTTTCCAAATTTCATATTATTGTTCAGTAACACCAATGAAAAACAATCAGCAGGAAAGCTGATTTCACACAAGAAGCAGAGAGGCACAGCGGTCAGCTGGGCGTCCGCACGGCCAAAACAAGCCCGGGAATTACTTTCACCCACTGCATGGTAAGTTGACAAATGTTAGCATGAGCCTCTAAAGCACTGTGACAGCCGCACGCTGAGAGCAAAGTCTCGCTAATGTGTTCTGGCATGCAGGTTTGTAATCACACATTTACATATGCAATGACCTACATTTGCATGTCAGATCGCACACTGTCCTGCTTGATTAGCAGCGGGCGCCTCCCCGCACGGCGGCGGCCTCCATGGCGGGAGAGGGCCAGAGGGCGGTGGCTTTTTTGGCAGCCGAGGGACGAGCTGCCAGCGAGGATTAGGCTGACACGGCCTGAGCATTAGACACTTCATTAGAGGTAATCTGTTTAACAGTGGGCAGTGTATGTAAACTTCACAGCCCATTTGCGGCACCTTCTCGCCCCGTGGCCTCCCTTCAAAGGGCAGCGGGGGCTGACTGATGGCCTGTCTCATCCCCGTCTTTGTCTCATCACACGGCTCGGGCCACAGCGCTGACGCGGGGAGCGGTGTGTCACGGCACACCCCTCACCACCACCAGGTCATTCGCCAAGCGCAACACAACTTGGTACATACTGCGGCTTGTGGAAAACTCAATTGCTGTCGTGCAATGGGGGACAGGGGCCAAAACATCCATCCCAAGAGAAGGCGGGTACGGCAAAAGAGGAGGCTGTGGCAAAAGAGGAGGCTGCAACCTTGTGGCGTACTTCAAAATCTATGGCAGGGTAACAAAGAATTATGCGGTGTCCTTTTATTTTCATTAATGTCCATTTTTATTTCTAAAGTGCCAGTTGTGAAAATTACATTTTTTTTTTAAAAAGCATTATTTTAAAAATTCATTACTAGAAAGTTTAACACTGACAATTTAGCTGCCAAACATCGCACTGCTTTCACTTCTCTTTCACTTTTTTTTTTGACACTATTGCCATGTGTTTTTATGCATGGCCTTCTGGAAAACGCTAGAAGGGACAGCATGTCAGGCAAGGAGATGCAGGCAAAGGCAGGCCACAGTGACACGGGCGTAAATGGAAACACAAGTACAATGGTTCCCTGACAGAGAGGAGGACAGCAGGCTAAGGACAGGAAGCAGCACAAAGCATTAGGCCTGACATGTCAGTGCAGCACTGACAGCTGGTGACAGGGACACCACCATGTGAAATCTAGGCAGGGCATTCAAATACCTTTCTTCTCCAGCATTATGTTCAGGAAACATAATCGAAGATACTGCTCAATACACTATAATCTGCTATTCCCTCTGACCAAATGAGAAGTTCAGCACTTACAGGGCTGTGCTGAGAGTCCATTGGTCTTGTCAAGATTGGGGGTGACCTGTGCTTCTGTAGAGACTCCCATTATACACGCCTTACACATCAGATGGTCTCCCACAACGAACTCATTTTCGCGTTTCCCCCATTATTATACAGGACAGAACAAAAAGGACAGCCATCTGGTGTACAGGTCAACAGAGGGGAGATATGGTGCATGTGTGTAGATCTCTGGCTCTTTTATGCAGTAATGACGAAACAGAAACACCCTAGCTGTGAACTATCGATCAACACACGTCATCTTTAATTCTGGCCTCAAAAAATAATTTGATGAGACATGTTTCACACAGCAAGAAACAGGTCATCAGAAGCCTGAGTACATATCTCTTTCTTTCTGTTAAAAACAAGGCTTTTAATATGTGTGCGTGCACACACTGTATCCACACACACAAACTTTTTTACAAACCTTTTTTTTTTTTTTTTTACAAAAAAGTAGAGTATTACAAATTAATAACACGGATGTTTATATCTACAAATCTTTTATCTTTTTTCTACAGACACATTTTATATAGCTTTAAACACATCCTTATTGGCCTTGCATACATGCTTGTTTATATACAGAGATGCACCTACATATTAGTAAATGAAATTACCAAAGAACCTAACCTGCTACTCACAAATATTTAAGGAAAATCACAATGATCAGGCCAAAACCAATGAAGGCTTATTGTACCTTTAATCAAACAGAAAGGCACCTAAAGGTGAGACAAAGATGTTGACCTTTTCCCTTACAGCACACAGCATTAGCTCATCTCCCAGAAGATGCTGTATCTCCTTGACATAAACCCTAATCACGATGTAAATGGATACTGTAATGTGCAAACTGTAACTAACTGTTCACATAATAAAACTCTGCTTTATTCACTTTTAGGGGGGGTGCGGTGGTGCAGTGGGTTGGACCGCAGTCCTGCTTTCCGGTGGGTCTGGGGTTCGAGTCCTGCTTGGGGTGCCTTGTGACGGACTGGCGTCCCGTCCTGGGTGTGTCCCCTTCCCCCTCTGGCCTTACGCCCTGTGTTGCCGGGTAGGCTCCGGTTCCCCGTGACCCCGTAAGGGACAAGCGGTTCTGAAAATGTGTGTGTGTGTGTATTCACTTTTAGGTTGTCACAACTAAAGGAGCTTATTTAGACAAACTTAATAAAAGCTATACAGATGTGGAACATGTAACTGACTATTCTGCATTTGAGAAAGCTTAAGTCTCTGCAAACTTTTCTCCAAAGCTTTTTTCTTTTAAAATGTTGTGGTATGAAAATATATAGCATCTCAACAGCCCAAGCAAATTTAGGCAGATGTAACATCAAGCAAGCGCTGAAAAACTTTCTTCAATATAGAATATACTGAGAATAGGCTTTGGACACATTATGTATTTAACACAATATTTGGTAACACTCTTGAGCTCCGCCATCGCACAAAAGGTAAATGAGACCTGCACAAGAAGCACTGCCATAGCATCACGAGCAGTTCCCCTGAGCTCGGAATCTGATTATCGCCTTCTGCTCAGCTTGACAGGGGAACTCATACAGAAAAGGGGAGATGAAGCCAATTCAGAACTTCAGCACTCCTGAGCTTCGCTCACAGTAGACTGGAACAGACAAACGGTTAGAAATCCCAACACTTATCTGTACTAAGAGATGGGACCTGAAACTGCTTCAATATACAAAGTATGTGTGTCAAGGGAAAGAAACACCAAAGTTCAGGAAACACATTAAGACAAAGCTAGAAAACAGAGGAAGCAGTACAGCAATGGATTCAAGCAAATACTACTCATTTTAGGCCTTAGACTCAATGATATCAAATGAAAGCAGTTTTTCCATTTCACCAAGATTTTAATGACTCAATTTAGTTTATGTTTTAAAAAGTTGAACAAAAACTGTCAGTCACTTTGAGAATTAAACGCTAAATGAGTGATATACAGAACAGAACAGATGGAACAGAAAGCAGCGAGCCCTCCAGACCTCAAGACTCGGAGCTGAGTACCCTCTTCCCATTTCAATGTCTTCTGTAAACATCCAGCGCTAAGGAACGTTCACCTACCTGTGGCTGACACCCCGGCATGGCGGCCTGCTGGCCCTGAAGCTGGGCATCCATAGGGAAGGAGCCTTCACGTCCCTGTCAAACACACGCAACAAACAATTTCTAACTGACTGACTTTTCAGAGAGTCAAAGAGCCAGAAAGGACCCCCCCTTTTTAAATACAAAAAAGTTCCAGGAATTCTGGTAATGTCAAGCATGTAGACCTGGCAAGGGGCGCTGCAGCACGTAATCGTCTGTACATCCACTGTTCCAGGCAATAACACGTTACTCAGGTGGCCATACTGCAGTCTCATCTTACGGCAATACTGGTCTTTGGGATTTAACCCTTGCTGAGTCAGTGTATGGTGTCTTCTCACTTTTTAAGAGAATGTGGTCAAGAATATTGATATGTGCAATAAATTTATCTAAATTTTAGCATATTCATATGTCTATAATATACAGAAGACTATAATATACTGATATAGATCTGACTGAAATTCCAGATGGAGAGAATAGCAAAAGAAATTACAAGATTTTCCAGATAATAAAAATAGCAATAATGGGCTGTCATGTGAAAGAATAACTGTGATGATTCTAACAGGTGGTGCATCACAACCATCGTCCACTGACAAAATATAATTTCATAAAGCTGCAGCTCCACAAGTATTTCATCCTGAAAATTCAACACTTGCTACTCAATACAAATGATATCAGTGTGTTTGCCTGCAATGATGAGGCACAAAGTTGTTCAGTCTAGTTTCACCCGGACAAGACCTTCTCAAGATCTGCCATGGACAAAACCTTTTTCTTAACATCAAAATCAACTAGCACATTCCATCAAAACTACTTTCTTCTGGGATTACATTTCCGATTTTCTTGTAACTATTCCCCCCACATTAATTTTTCTTTGTTAATTGTGATCCATTAATATACATTATTCACTCTACCCAGTTCATACCCAAAAAGCATAGAAAAAGTCTATTACACCTCATTTAAAGACCATCTGTTTATGACACGATTATAAACCTTGTAAAAAACCAGACAGATGACAGCATGTGTACAAGAGAGAATACCAGCAGAAATATTTTTCACGCTCCAAGCCAAAATTACACTTTACAGGCAAACTGACTGGCGTGCTAAAGTACTTATTGTCAAAATCCCACAGTCACCCAAGTTAAACGAGATCTTAGATTTTTCCCTAGGAAACTGCAATTAAATGAACAGAACACACTGCTTCCAGTCACAACGAATACAGCAGGCAGCAAGGCCTTTATGATGGCATTTGACTGGCGCTCTATTGGATCAGTGCCCTCCTTCCATTATTTGCACTTCAGCTTCAACCAATTCAGATCAGGCCTGGCAATGTCAGCTTCTTTGTGACCCATCTCTGTGCTGAAATAACTGCAGGGTATTGGATCCACATCTACAACCCATCAAGTTCCTTTACACCATTGTTAAGAGAATCTGTTAAGGATGCCAGAATTTATCAACTGTAGGGTGCCAAACAATTAAAAAAAAGTGTAATTACCAGAGAATATTTTGTGTAAACATGCAACGTGTATGTTCAACACACCCGGGTAAACGAACACAAACTCCACTTCCTAAAGCATTCTGTGTCACAGTCTAAGACAAAAGACTAATAATGCCGTGTCCTCGTAGCATAATAATTTCTGTAAAGCCGAGCCGTATACCTCACCTGTTCATATGCTAAACTACGAAAACAATTCACTGTGCACATGAAGAGGACATCTTCATCTTTCAAGTAAAAATTCTAACAAAATTTCACAGAGCCACCTGGACTGTCAGAGAAGGTGACCATGTTGCTAACAACATTCAGACGCTTCAGGGCATATGACACTTTCTCAGGTTGACAGAATTAAACTAACTCCAATCGGACAAGATTTCCGAGCTGGCTGCTAAAGCATTAAGAATCATTAATCATTCCAAAATTCATTCACAATTAAACCCTTGAATGATGAAGGCTAATGATCTTTTCACATTCTTGACAATACAAGTTTAATTGTATGTAAACACGCCCAATTGCAAATGAGACATCTCAGATTACTAAGAACAACTCAAAGTCCTGATTAAAAAAAATTAACAACTATTCTTCCTATAACATATTTTTACATTCATTTAGCAGATGGTGACTGTTTAAAGGGTAAAAACAGATAAATCTGCACTAAGCATTTAGCAGCTTTACATTTAGCCTCAAGATATAATTAGTCTAGACCACCAACCACTCAGCATAAAACACACTGACTTCTGATAGCGATTGTTATCCAAACTGGGTTACTGCCGAGAAATATATTAGCAATTACATTCAATGCTAATTAGTAGTTCACCAGAATGAAGGTCAGTGGCTTTCAATTTAGACTCATACAATATTTTAGCACACTGTACTCTGACATGTGACTGAAAACTGACTCTGTTATCCCAGCACAGGATAGCATAGACCTGCAATATCTCAAAGCTTGACATCCCTCGTGATATTCGAACCTTGAACCAGATTCATTAGCATGACAAGTCAGTTCCATTTTCTGAAGAGGCCACACGAAGGACAGCGTTAACCAGTTGTTTGAACGCAACTTCCTGCCTTTTCAAAATAAAGACGTAGAAACTGTAGACCTAATGGTGCAGCCAAGCAAAAAGACTGTGTTAATAGTCCAGATCAAGCCTATGGCATATCACTAGGGGCATCCAATCATCACAGCTGCATTTCAAGACAAAGACAAAAAAAAAAAAAAACCTCAAAACAATTACATTAGCACATTTTTCAAGTTGGTTGTCTGAATCCTACTATATCGCCAAAAGTTTGGGACTCCGAAAAATCAAAAGGCCCTTTGAGATGCAGAACATACAGGAGCAAAAGTGCACCCATGATTACAAGAAACAGAAAAACCTTTGAGTTTCCATGAAAGAAGGAACACTATGTGATCATTTTGCCCTAACCTCCTTTGACGCGTGAAAGCCTTAATGATGGAAGGCTGAGAAATGAAGGACCCACCTTCTCCAATTCATTTTAATTACTATTATAATTAAAGTCTCAGCTCCAGAAATCATCAGGAGTGCCAATTACTGTTCAATACATTTTTAGGGTATATTTTCGAATCAGCTTGTGGTTTGAAAAACAAATTCAAACCTGAATGCAACCAGTCACATTAACTGTTCTTTAAAACAGTAAAATGTAAGCAAAAAAGTAAAGCAACACAATCAACAGTAACAAACAGTCATAGATCTAGGCAGCAGAGAATATTAAAGAAAGTTCAAATCTTATTATTATAGACCTAGAACAAAAGTAGAATTATGGTTCTTTTTAGAAATCTTCCCAGTAACAACAACCTAACTCTGCCCCTGACTGTATTACCTGTAGACTAGTATGGCTTCTCTCTTTTGCACCATCACATAATAAAGTCTTTACTGTCTCCGCCTCAAGAAAGTCAACGACAGCCTCATTCGATTTTTTAAAGGTAGTTTTACCAGCATTTATCATCAAGGTATATTTCAGTAATTTTTTTACTCAAAGGTCTTCTTTTTCCCACCATGGTAGCTCCAAGCTAAGGGCTGATGCAGAGTATAAATGCATCCCCCAACATCCCAAGAAACTCTCCAGTTTTCCAGTTTGCTGTTTGGCAATTCACACTGTTCCTTTCCTTTACCCAGAACAGAAATTTCATGAATCATGTTGGCTTTAGAGAGAAAGAAAGAAAAAAAAAAAAGTGTGCTGTCCCTTGAATTACCTCAGTCAGTTGCTCCAACTTCACTTCCTGCTGCACCACTGATTGTGATCTACACCCCCGTCTCCATTATCAGTGTCATTTGTCACTTCTTGCTTGCTTACTGACACAGATATTCCAGTAAGACTAAATTTTCCAGTTCCCTACACAGTTTTTAAAGCTATATAGTCAACAACCCATTCATCTTTCTTATTCACCTATCCTAATGCAATAGGTCTGTACAGAAATGCCAAGTCTTCAGGAGCTCCAAGTGGAAGGTGGGTACGGCTAGCTATGAAACAACCCAAAGATGTTTCTTTCACTGAGGCAAAAAGGTTGTAAATTTCACTTTCAAATAAATTCAAACATTCAAATAAAGAGGTTGTAGCTGTGGTGCAGGATGTGCACATCTTCAGATTTGATGTGCAAATGCTTAAAGATTTTCAGGGGCTGTTTCCAGAGCAGAATAAGATGAAGCCATAAATTTACTTTTTATTACCGTGTTGTGACATTCAGGGTCTGTAATGGGTATATTCCAAACATTGACAAGAACTGGATATGTACTTGGAATGCGTCATTGAGTCCTGTAAGCCAAACTTTATAAGGACACCTAACCGCTTGAAAACCTTCATCATGGTGACCACAGTGTACATTCATGTACTGTTTGTCAATCTTCTCCCTCTCATCTTGAATTACAATGGGACACAGCACCCTGCAGCAATCAGGTTCATCTTTAGATTTGTCTCATTCTGCTTATTCTGTTACCAGGCATGAATGAGATGTAATTTTTCAACCGCTCCCCAGAGTAGGCTTTATATATTCAAAATGAGTCACGTCCAGTGTGTTTCATTCTCGTACCTAACATATTTTCCAAAGAGCTGTAATTTATCAACCACAACAATCATTTCTAATTTTACTATAATAATGTAATTTGTACCCAAATTACTGCTTTTATAGCAGTACAGAAAAAATGGGTTGGATTTATCAAATACTGCGAGTTATTCACTTCACGACTTGTCAAATAACATTCCCCAAGTTACTGGGATTTGTGGACTTTGCCGTGTTGCTCCAACAGTGATAAACATCCCATGTCCCAAGGTTTAAGACATCTCCGGCATCTGTGCTTCTCTGCCAGCTTTCATGGGAGATGACTGCTAAACTACAGCAATTTTTCACCAAGTAAAATCCAAACATTACTGGACCATTTTTGCTACACTGCATTAATGCAAGACCTACATGACGAACCTGACCTAGGGGCTTGTCAGACAAAGTCTGGTTATGCCCTATGAGTCACTATGTCAAGCATAGTCTTTTGGTATGATTTCAGAATATATTTAAGTGAATATAATTTTAAAGCGTATTGTTCAGTTTGTATGCATATGTCTTAAAGTCTTGACTGAAAGAGCTTCTTCCAAAGATTCAATTTCTTGTAAAATGGTCCAACCAAAATCCTAGTAAACACTTTGACAGAAGGTTCTCCAGCTCCTGCTACAGTATTTCAATCACTGTGCCACAACTCACACTTCCTATACTGTATTTTTTTCCATTTGTAGAAGGATGTTTCAATTCCTAATAGTCTTCTTATAAATCATATTTTTTATATTTGTGATGCCAATGCATCTTTATGGAAAGGTCTTAATTACCCTTAAATTGCTGGTCTTTAACAAGCTATGAACTAAACATGAGCCTGATTATATGATCATTAAGTGGCCTTCCCACTCCCATGAACAGAACTACAGAAACCCAAAGTTTATTTTTATTTTGTGTGTATTCTTTGATTACTCGTTGCCCATGGTTCGTTCTGATATTGTGGCCCTAACAGAACTTGGGAAGAGCTGTGTATAACTTACAGTAGATGACAATGTGAATCAAAAGAGATCAACTATCCTTTTTCTAGGTTTAATAAAAATGGAACAAATAGTAAAAGGTCACCCTAGTCCTCAGTCCACATAAAACCGTGTAAAAAGTTAAACTTTAGTTCAGTAAGGTCAATATGAAGTATTAAAAATCCTCTCCCCTTCTGGCACTGCACACAGCCCACACCTTCATAACAGTGGAAAATGCACTAATGCATTTCATACACAGTGAGAGCACTGCTGGGACTTCTTTGCTAAAAGAAATGCATACATTTAAGCCCATTTTCAATTTAATGTTTTTCCATAAAACATAAGATATACTTTCACAAACCATATAAACCAGGAAACATATTCATTCCAAAGAACCAACAACACTAACACAAGCACCAACTTGTAAATCACTACATCTTCAGTGTCCACGGTGCAAATGCCATTTACCACAAATCTGTTACAGTTCAAGAATGCTGGTAAGAACACATTACATTACAAAAAGCTAAAGATATCAGAATAGACAATGTGGGTACTTAAAGAATATTGAACATTCAGTAAACTTGCAAACTTCTGCAAGGGGGCAGTTGGTAACATAGTGGTCAGAGCTGCTGCCTTTGGACCCACAGGTTACAAGCTGAAATCCCACCGCACAGAAAAATTTCCCAGTTGTAGGGTGGCACAGCGAGTAGCACTGCTGCCTCCCAGAGCCTGGGTGGTGCGAGAGGACATGAGTTCAATTCCTGCTCAGTCTGTGTGGAGTTTGCACATTTCCCCCTTTTCTGCATGGGTTTCCTCCCACTGTCCATACAATAATACACAGGGAAAGATATTCAACCCCTCGTGCCAAAAACGTTCAGGTTCACCTATAGCATGTGATAGAGAGAGTGTGTATGTGTGTTCCACTGATGTATGGATGAGTGACCCTTTGTAAGCAGTGTACAGTGGCAGTATTGTAAATCACCTTGGTGAATAAGGTATGGATTGATAACACTACACAGAGTTTGTTGGAAGTCGCTTTGGAGAAAAGTGTCTGCTAAATGAATATAAATGTAAATGTATAAATGAGGACAGTAATTGTAAGTAGCTTAGCACTAAGTCATTTGGGAGAAAATGCAACCAATTTATTTCAAGACATAAGCATTGCCATGCTGTCTTTTGCTCTATCCTCACCCCCTTTGTGCCTGTCCAACTTGGCTGACAGAAAATATTAAACAGGTATATTATATCAGCGGTGCTAATGGAGCACTGCTAGGTAAATATTTTGCTCAGTTATTTTAACTTAGAGTGTATACATGTCGCACACAACCTGTCGATATCCCGGTAAACAAAAAACCTGAGAATGCTATTATATTTCAAGACACATGCACTCATGTAGCAATAAAGTACATTTAAGTGTAATAAAGCTATCTCCCCACATGCAGTTCCAGAAAATGTTACTTGGACATCTTGTGTTTTCTCCAGAAAACAATCACCTTAAACCACTTCCTTTGGTATTGAAAGTCTTGGAACTAACACACCAAGCAATTATTTCCATTCACCTCAATACCAAGATACATTAAAATTTCCTTCATGCACAGTAAAACATACTCAGTACACACTTTATACAACAGAAAGATGTTTCAAGTGTGCAAAAAAAAAAAAAAATTCATTCAGTCCAAAGAAGAAAGCTGCCCACAGGGAGGCAGAGCAGCAACCCATATTACAGATTATTTATAGTCCTACTTTACATTTTTCCACATTTCTTTTTTTTTTATTATTTTTTTTTTTTACAGGGTAATCATTATTTTGCACCATAAGTATATAGCACAGCAGAAATCACTAGCTGTACACCAGCCTGATGACTAATAGTGTACACAGCATACTGTACTGTCCCACCTAAAGAAATCATTTCAAAAAGACACTAGTAGGCTCAAGGCCCCTCAAAAGGGAACCAAAGAGAGTGTGCTTCACCTGTATATGCATCATGGATGTACCTATTCACATCTTGTTTCATTCACCTACCACAAAACAGCCCAGTGTTAGGGAAATTCTTGAGTGTATACAGCTGTGACCATTTTGCCCTCATCTCCACACATGGCACCAGCAGCATCTGGCACACTAAGCATACTGTAAGATGGCACATTTGAAGGACTCGCATTGCATATTGCTTTCTCTTAGACCCCTTTGTAATACATAATTTCTCCTGAGAGTCTTCTTTTATCACTATGTGTTAATTCTGCAGGTGCTTCATAGTTAAAAAGCATAAAAACAACCAGCTCATTAATTTTGAATGAGACCACCTAACCTGAGCGTTTTCAAACGTTTCAAACAACAGGACATTTTATTGGGCAGGCATCAAAGAAAGGCACAATAAATCCCCACAGTATGTCACTCCCACTTTCGCACGGCATAACAGATACTTGTTCGTATACAGTAAAACAAAACAAACCTTGTCATATCCTTCATTTTTTTTTTTTTCTAAATTTAAGGATAGACTTCACAGAAATATCTCTTTGAGACCACAATGCAGCAAGAACAGAAATGATGTAGTTGTAGAAAATATATTTCAACAAGTAGGGGGTGCGGTGGCGCAGTGGGTTGGACCGCAGTCCTGCTCTCCGGTGGGTCTGGGGTTCGAAGTAGAAAACAATTATTCCTTATAGATTAGCTGCCCATTTTCTTCAAAGTGACTTACAATGAGAGATTTTTGCATACTAATTTACAACTGCTTGCAATTATTATTAGCTACTTAAAATTATTTACCCATTTATGCAGCTGGGTCACTTTTACTGTGTCAGTTCAAGTACCATGCTCAAGGGTACTACAGCACTAGAGGGATACAGATCCCAAGCCAACGACAAGGCACTGGCTCTAACTACCACTGCTGGTAAATAGATAAAACTGAACTCCGCTGCACTTCATGCTGTGTTAATAAATGCACAGTGTAGTCTGCTACCCGGTATAGCGTACCTGCAATTAAAGCTCCGCTTTCTGGTTGAGTGAGAGCCAAGCACTGTGATGCATGGAAAAGGTGCTGATTGAGAGACCAGCTCTTCTCCGAGCCCATTCGGCAGCTCTGCATACTCTAGGGCATGCCATGAGGAGGGAAGCAGCTATGTGCCCTGCTGTCAGCACTCCATTCAAGCATGGAGAGAGTCCGAACCCCCGTGAAACGAGCGCTATCTCAGGAGGGGACAGTGCAAGAGTACCTCCATCCCTAGTGCTTGCAAAACAGATGGGAAACCAACTCAAGTCTACCAACGAAAAAGCTTTATATATGCTTAGATTTCAATTTAACTCACCGGCAGTTCCAGTAGATCTTACATAATAAGCCATCGTTTTAGAAGAACCAAATGATGTCAAGTGTGAGCTGACATCCCACACAGCCCAGTAAACAGAGGACAATGAGCAAATGATCTAAAGTGAAATGATTAGGCATCAGAGATCAACACAAGTTCTGGAAAAAAAAAATAATTAAAAAGAAATTAAACTCACAAACAATGGCTTCTGTTGCTTTTACCAACATGCCATCACTATGAAATTTCAGGTGTCAGGGTGAGAGAAAAAAATCTCTAACTAGTCAAGTAACAAATTTCAGAAATGGTTATTACACATTCAATGTCATATGATAGCTTTTGTGAACTGTTTTTTCTTTGTGATCCAATTAGACACCAGGGCATTTAGTATATTATCCCAATCATTTTAACAATATGTCTTAAACGTTACCTTATTTCTTTATGGAATTAATAAAAAAGTAAACATTATGGGAATACCTTTGAGGGGGAAAAAAAAAAACATCCTCAACTTCTAGTAAACATGGTAGAGACCAGAGATTTCATCATAAATTAATTTGTTCATATGGCTGAATGTAGACTTATTGCCTGCTTAAAAACACTAGTATGTTAACATTGTTTATAATAGCTCTGACAGTCAAATGTTTCATGTTGAAACAACAGGTGACGTTTGCAATTTCTCACCTTGTTTAAATACTTTCCTTTCAGTGGTAATTGTACAATTTCTTACTAACATTACCAGCTTTTCTGAGATACCTTGTATTTTTTTTTTTTTAATTTAGAAACAAATGAAGCATGAGAAGAAGCATAGCACATTGATACAACTGGCAAATCACAAACATGGTGGTAGCTTACAACTCAGTACAGGAAACTAAACACACGGCCACTTTTGTTTACATTTCTGGGGGGAAAAAGCCACATAATACACAAACAGCTAAATAAAGACACACACACACACTAAATCTGAGACATAAGCTTATATATCTTACATAACTTTTGTAGCGTTCCCATGACCACACTCATTGTAGTGTTCCATTTTGCAGTCACCTCTCACGTTACAAACGATGGCCCCCGCCTACATTGAGCAGCTTCTGGCTGTGCACAGATGGTGGACACAAAGCACACATGAGAAGGAGTTCTCAATAATTTAACTGGGGCCTAATGAAGATTTTTGCTTGCTCCGTGATGTCAGTGCTCATCAGCGTGCTTTACCAGCAATGACTGCAACAGGACGTCACAGCATGTGCAACGAGCTGAAGTACCACAGTCTTTTGTGGTCACACTAATAAAAGATTACAAAATAGACTCACATGTTTATAGTCCTGGAAGAGGCATCATGATGACAGGCATATGAAATGTACCTGTCATGTCACAAGCTAAATAAGAAAAATCTTAATGTAATTTTTTATACACTTATAAATGATTAATGAACACTAAATAGAATGTAAGAACATGGTCACTGAAGCCAGTTTCTTCAAAAAGTACTGATATTATTTAAATCTGTTCATGCAAAATCTGTAATTTGTTTGCCCACTGTGAGTAGTGTTGTTTCCAGATAGGGTACAGGGCAGAATAGCCCTTGGACTGGATGCCCGTCCATCACAGGGCAATCACACACTGTTTCACTCACACAAATGTGTACTAAGAATAATTTAGAGTGCCCAGTTCACAGTGTCTTTGAACTGTGTGAGGAAACTAGAGCACCCAATGGACATCCATGTGAACACAGGGAGAAAATGCAAACTCTATACAAAATGAGCTGGATTCTAACCCACATCCAAACCCAAAGCCCAGGGAGCAGTGTGAGGCACCAGCCCAACCTGCTGCTCCACCATGCTACCCTGCCTATTGTACATCTCAACCTAATTTATTAATCTTGAGCCCAATCCTTTCAGCTCATTACAGCAGAACAAGCCATCTAACACAGAGGCAACAAATCTACAGAGCCAGCAATTAAGTCACACTTGTTCTGGAACAAGTTGCATGGTCACACCTAATAGTGCTAGAAAGGCAGAGCATATATTAACACCGACACCTCCCTTGCTGCTTATTGTCTTGCAGACCTTCCTTGAAATGTCTTCATTTTCTTAAGACACTTGTTCTTTTTTTCAAATTCAATTAAGTTCACCTCACGCTCATCTGATGCACGACTGCAACACATTTTCATCATCCCACCGTTACGGCAGTGTGCATCTGATGACTGCCAGATCAGAGCGTCCCTGAAGGGTAACATCTTCTCTCCCCATCATGCCTTCAGGAACTTCCTTTGTGCTCCAGAGAGGAATCAATGTTCTTTGCCCTAACACACAAAAATCAGTGTTCAGTCTCATGGTGGCCAAGTTTTACCTATTTATGGGGCTACAACCCCTCTCCCTGACCCTTTTATCAAAACCAGACAAACTTTTCTCGCTGTGTCACTTTATATGAGGAAACTACATGACTTGCAATGTCACTTTTACAACTGTAGTACCACTATGATTGTTATTCTTTGGAATTTATTGTTCCTCAGTATGAAATTCTTAAATACAATCTTTCATCAGCTGGAAATATATTCTAGCCTTAATATAGATACAACAGAATAAGATGCAAAAAAAGCTGAATACATTACATTTCAGGAAAGGCAGTAAATTCACTGCAAACTACAAGGGGCTAAGTAAAGGTTTATAGATATCCACAATGGATTACAGCAAAAAAAAGTGTTTTTTTTAGATACACAAAATAATCATCTTGGCCCATTCTAGTATATCCAGAAAACATCTTCCCTGGAGCTTCTTACAAAGATTAATCTATCTTGCCTTCTATATTAACCCTTTTAGAGGAAGCTTTGTCAGAGGGTAAATTTGAGGTCGGAGGCCACACTAGGACATACACTGCTTCATTAATTAATGAGCAAACTGAGCAGCTATGATTATTTTCAGTATGGAAATATGCAGGGAGAAAACAGCAACAACAGTTATCTACGTGAGTCAGGTTTTCAAACACCTTTTTAGTAAGCACTGAGTAATAACCATAGAAAGCTAACGAATGATAACTGCAGTACCCAGCGCCAGGTTTCTTACAAATAGACATCACTAATCAACATAAACATCACTTTGTAACATGTAAGAAACACCAATCAGAATAATGAGCTTTTAAAATAAGACAAGAAAAATACATGCAAATAGAAGCACAAATGCAGTCCAAAAAAAAAAAAACACAAATGCTTAAAAAGGAAAATGGCACATTTTTGTAAACCCTTTGTAAACTTGTGTGTATACAAGTTGGAATGATGCATATTGATCCAATTTGGACTTTGAACATTCAAGTAGCTTTTATACAGTGTGAGAGCCGAACATGCCGTCTTGGAATCTGATTTAATGCATTTCAATTTAATTCTGAATTTTTCTAAGTCATACTCCTTACAGGCCTGCAAACTATTTTTATTCACAAGCCTCAGCCACACTGGTAAAGGCCTCCTAGCACAGCTTGGCTTGAAATCTGAAAGAACATGATGCTTCCTGCAGCTTCCAGAAAGCAGCCTATGTATGGGGGGGCTGCATATGGGAGACCAAACCAGAGGATTCTTGTGGCTGGGATTCAAACGTAGGTCCAGGCCTCACCGTGCCATCAATTCCCATCCAGTGAAACTGCACTCAGCTCATGCACATTACAGTGTCTAGTACATGTAACAAAATACTCCAGTCTTTGCGAAATGAAAACAAGCTGTGGCTTTTTACTTTAGTTCACTTTACAAAGAGGCTAATCTTCAGCAAAGTTATAAGAGCCTCACAGTCAAGATGCGTTTATGGAAGGAAATGCATTTTGACTTATACCAAAAATGCACATACACTGCAATAACATTTAGCAGAACACATACATCTCTAATTATTTAGTATCCTACGTTGTCAGTATCTTCAATTATAAAAGCAAGACAATATGGAATAAATGGTTCTTATACTGAAGTTTTTATTCTAATAAAGTTCAGTCTCAAGGTGAACTTACAAAATGAAACAAACTGCTGACAGCTATGCATATTTTGTGTGTATCTATAAACACACACAACAAAGTATGAATGCCACAAAAAGTTATAATATTAACATTCCAAATGACATTAACATTATAGTTCACATCTATTTGCTTTCCAGTCTTATGTTTGACAACTGGTAACAACAGAAGAATTATGTAGAAAGTTGGGCTACAGCTTGATTTAACATTTCAGTCCCTACACCTTGCATTTCATCGCCATCAAACACAATTGATTTCACCCAACATCCACATCAAAACTCTGCACTTACAGCGTCCCGCAGCGTATCTCTGAACTTCCCACTGCCTTTGTCCAGCTCTGATTATTTATATCTTATGTGTTGTTGTTGTTGTTCAAGACAAAGTGCACAGTCATAGAATCAAGAGCTGAGTGGAAAAAAAAAACCACTGTATCAAAAAATTGTTCATATTATAGACAAATAAATTGACAATGGCTGTCCATATACTTAATATGTCATATATGTGGACCAAACTTACTAAAACAGCTAATAATTTCCCAGGATTTGCTACTTATTAGCAAATAATCAGCTGGTAGCGTAGTGGTTAGAGCTATTACCTTTGGATCCAAAGGTTGCAGGTTCAATCTCCAGCTATAGTACCGTTGAGCAAGGTATTTACCCTAGATTGCGCCAGCAAAATCATCCAGCTTTATAAATGGGTAAAGAGCTGTTAGCTTGTAATTGTAACCTTAATACTGTAAGGTGCTTTGGAGAAATGCATCAGCTTAATGAATAAATGTAAGATGTTGCAAATGTCTTATTTTAATAAATATTCTATCAGGAATCAAGAAGCTGTATTTGTTGGTGAGATTCCAGAACATTCTGCAGAAATATTACAATCTTTTTGAGAAATTGCATCACAAAGCAAAAAAAGGGTACAGAATTCCTATTGTGAAACCATGAAATACACTATTCCCATGTTCACCAAATTAATTACGGATTAAAATATGACTTTCATTCTTTTTGAGTGCATTCATGAACCAGTTTATTTTGGCCATCAGTGTAGTGGACCACATCAATCTTTCCCACAGGAGTTTTCAGAACTGATAAAATAGCTGTTACTCAGTGCAGGGTTCCATACCGCCCGAAGCTGAACTTGTAATGAGGCCTCTCTGTTGCACCAGGTCCGTTTGTGGAGAAGACAAACAGTCGCTGCTGAGTGCATGTCACCTGTAAGCTTCCTGGGTCCAGAGTTACAGCTGCGGTTTCTTAACCTTCCCTAGGCCACAAAGCTCTTCGGGAATCTCTGATGAAACCTTTGCGTTCCTTCCAGGAAAACGTCCATAAATTCAAAGAAAATAGTTGAACCGAATTTATCGCAGATAAGTCACTATTTTCCCATGTAATTATGGCATAGACAGTAACGGCAAAGTAATATTTTAAAGTTTCAGCTACTTTCAAAGCAAGTCTGCACTTCTTGGGCCCCCTGAAGCCCATCCACACACTCCAGGTTATGCACCCTTGACAAATACCTTCTAAAACCAAAGTAAATATTAAGTTCCCTTATTGCTACATTAAACTTTAAAGTTACCCAGCTGAAAAAACAGATAAATTAGTGGACAGATTAGCTCAGAGTACAACCCTGACCAGAGAGTGACCCAGAGAAAGGGATCACCTAAACGAAGGTCAGAGACTAGTAGTGACAGAGGTGGTGACGACGATGATCATGATGATCATCATCATGATGGGGGCGCGCGCCATAGTGACACGGCGGATCCACGCGCTCAGTCGGTTACAAGCGAGCGCAGCACTCCATGACACTGGTAACCATCGTGTCAAATTACCGAAGGTAGACACTTTCCTCGTGGACTACTTACCTCCACCCTGTACTAACTGACAAGCTAGAATAGGAACTATTATTGTTACAGCTACGTCTTGCTGTCATTGAATGATTCAAGTTGTGACAGGAGCTGTACAACTAGAACTACTAGCTACACGACGCGAGTCTAAACAAAGTTTATCAAACACCCCCCGTCCAGAAAACTGAAAAATCGCCCTTTAAGTAACTTTTAAACAAACCGCTCATTAGTTCTTCCGATTTGTGTGCAACTGTTCAGGGGAAGAGGAGCGCTGGGAGTAACATAGACTAGTAAAACAGGAGAGTAGAGTTGAGTCTTACCAGGAAGTGGCGCCTCAGGCGCTACAGAGACTCACTGAGTGATGATGAAGACGCCTCTTTTTTAGTCGTATTCTCTTTATTTTTATCCCAACCACAAGTTATCGTTTAACGTGTGGGTCCGTCCAACAAAAGTTAAGCAAACGGTGGCAAAAGGCACTGATTTGGAAAGTTACGAAGCGGGACTTGTGTGTGACTCTGCACTCTAGGGTTGGCGTGAATGTCAACATCCCACAATTCCTGGAGGAAGGGGCGGGGCTACAGCTTCTCTTCTCTTTTTTTTCTTTTTTTTTTTTTTTTGGTAAAACTTCTGTCTCTGCGGCACGAGACCGGCGCTCTGGCGAACGTCACTACGCACGGAATCGTTTTCACAGAACAGTTGCGTTTAAAAAAAGAAAAAGGCTGTAATAATGACACTCAGCTAAAGTTTTATGTGCGTATAATTCTAGAGGACGGCTAAAATGCTATGAAGTGCATATAATTTAGGTTGCTGCAAAGGGCAGTAGTGTTATTTTCAAGTTTGTTACCACTTTTAGCTACAGAGTCGAACTATCCACCATTAAACTTACTCAGACTTGTCCAATCAATGCACGTCTGTTTTACTGCTTATAGAAATTGAACTTTTATTCAACTTACCAAAGACTGTCTTGGCCATTTAATACCTTGTTGTTGCTACAGGATTATACGGTGCATAGATACTCACTGTACGTGGCATATAAAGCCAAAGAGTTGCTGGAGCCCAGAACCCCCTTCGTCTACTTTTGTCAACATGTTTTTAAATGTAACAGACGGGAAATTGAATATCTTTTCATTAAACTGGCTATTTCACTGAATATTTAATGTCTTTCTGGCATGCCATAGTTAAGCAAGAAGAACTTGCTGTTTCCCAGCTTGCCATGATGCGCTTAGATCATGCATTGCCTCAACATTTGTCCTCATCAAGACACCAGTCCACCAATCATCCATACATCCATCCGCTTTCATTAACCACTTGTACAGATCAGGGTCGTGGTGGTCTGGAGCCTATTCCGGAATCACTGGGAGCAGGGCTGGGGGGTGGGGGCTACAAAGTCCACCAGTCCGCAGATGGCCAATTTTAGTTTGTATGGATTCTCAGCGCTTGCTGTGGCTATAAAAGCTCCGTCAATATTTTAAAATTATAAAAGTGCAAAACTGACAATGTGAAGAGTTATGAGGTCTTAATGTAAAAAATAAAGTGCAAACTATTTTAGAAGAGTGTGTGAAAATGAGTGAAGGAGGAAGATTTACAGATGCCACACGATGAACGCGGAGTAGCGAGCTGTCTGGAATGACAGCTGCCGCACAATTTGGCCGTAGTTTTCTCGCTGAAGGACCTGACCTTAACCAAACAGTCAACAGGCTGAGGTTTTTAGCGAGGATTCCAGGGTAGCTGCACTGCCTCCTCCCATATGGAGCTAGCACATACTCAAACATCAGGCTTACATCAAATTCACATTAACTGTCATGGCTAAGGGCAAATACTACGAAACCACCGTTGTCGGGGCACCGCTCTTCTTCTTGTAAGGTTACCAAGGATGGGCTTATTTGTGCTTTTGATGCTGGTGTAGTCTCTAAGAATTGCCTGTAGTGAGGACTGAACAAGAACCTCTTGTGCCAGTGGCATGAACCCCGAGTATATCACCTAAAGACTTCTGAGCGGAACTTCTAGGCTCACAACAGTTATTGCTCTATGACTTGTATCAGATGCACTTTTCGTAGTTTGGTGTTATCTTTGTCCTTTCGGTAATCAGATCACGTCAATGCTGTGGTTACTGATATGTGCTGTGGTAGCATACAACAATGCTGTATAAACCAGCTCAACCAGAAATATAATCAGAATTTGCTGCATCAAGTGAGGTTCTGAGAACAACGGTTACCAAATTCTGCTATTAAACAACATTATCTGCGCAGAGATCCAAAATTACAGTAGTTCGAGGCTTACCAACTCCTGTGACTATGGGATGTAGAGCTTGTATGATATTATTTTTTTTCAGTTGGAAAAACTGACATATTAAAGTGTTGCAACTTTTAATGTGGCAAACATCTTTAGGCTTGAAGGTAAGATGGTTTATGGAAACTGACTAGTAAAAAAGTTTAACTGTGCAAATGTATTCTATCATTCATTAAACATTTGTCCTACTGAAACCCTGCAGTTTCCTTAGGGCCACATAGGTGTGTTGTACTGTGTTGTGTCTTCATTTCACTAATTATTTTTGTTTGCTTAATTGATTTAATATTGGAAACTTTACTTTCAATCCATCATGGGTAATCAGTCATTACGGATATGATGTTAATTTGGTTTCAGAGACCATGTGATTTATTCTCCATCTCCCTCTAGTGAGACATCTCTGAAATGCTTTTTGAGGAAGAGCTCATGCAAGTAAGCCACTACGCACAAGACTTTTAACTGGAAGCCCAAAATATCCTTTCCACTGGATTCATGCTGAATCTCGGAGGAGTAAAAATGGAAGGACTAGGTTTAAAATCTATAATTTACTGTAAAATATTCAGTATGTATACGTTATATCTGTTGAGTGTATAGCATTGATCAACACCTTATGAACTGTTTCGTAGGAAGTGATTTTCTTTCTTTCTTACAAAGTCAATGAAGTTGACAAAGGGAGTTTCTCTGCTAAATAAAAATGATAACCAGACACTGATTGAATAATGTTGAGTGTTTTACATATTTTTCAGTTCTGTTGTTAATCTTGTTACATATTTGCTGAGACATCCATTAAAAGACAACATATGAAGTCCTGCCCTGGAAGCCATCATGAAGGCCAGGAGTTATCCCCCGGCTCCCCCGCACAGCGCTGCTGAAAGCCCTTGAAATAAGGACCAGCTGGCTAAGATAAGACTTTCAGATCTTTGAACAAATATAGGATAACAGGGAACGCTTTATGCTGACTCCCTGAATATCCTTGATCCTCACAGACGAATGCACAAAAATTGATAGCTTCTTGCGCTTACTCAAGATTCACACAGAAGTGACTGAGTTAAAAAACAAATACTATAAGGACTATAAACCTACATATTTTCTCTACTATATCAACAGAAAAAGCATAGTAATCGTTTGTTTAATGCAAACAGTAAGTAAAGTCAGTGAGAGAGCAAATTAAAATTTAATTTCTCACAGTCATATGCTTCATACGAGAGGTGGCAAATGTGCAAAGAAATTCTGCACTGCAGATAACGGCTTCAGAATTTAGCATCTGTGGTTAATAATGTAAAAATTGCTTAATTATGAATTAATGTGCTATTGTGACTTACTGCTTTATTATTTTCTAATTCTATTTGACTTTCAATGTGTAACTGAAGACAAAACACTGTGGATGTCTTAGACCAAAACTTGTTCATTTTTATTCAGGCTTAGTGACTAATTATGGTAATTTGCACCTTGCAACCAACAGTTGGGACGAGGATTTGAGCGTCGTTCCTGCAGCAAGGAGGTCCACAAGACACAAATTTTCCCACTTTTTCTTGAGTATATGGGAGGGATCCTCTAGTTTTCTTTGCTCACAGTACCACCTGCCAGGAGATAAACACTTAGAATGCCATGGGGGGAAATTGGTGAATAGTCCTCTCAACCGAGTTATACATTTTCAAAGATACAGACATCTGTCAGATTCCCAAAATACAAAAAAATTATGTTTTCTTTTTTTTTAAAAAAAATATCTGCTTATAGTAGAGCTCATAGATGTCAGTAAAAGCATCACTGCACAGCAGGACAATGGAACCACTTTAATTCAGCTCATGTTCACGTTGTTTATAGCATGTTTCTGGTGTTCCTGAGTGTTGGTGAATCTAAAAGTGCCAAGAGATACGGTAACAAGAGCTGGTCTGTTACCATGCAATAATTGAAAATGATAAAGAAAGCTGAACATGGCAAGAAGAGGATGAGCATAACATATGTTTATGGGATGAATTTGTCAGCATTCTGGACTTTAGACACAATGTTTTTTTTTACTTTTTGTTGTTTTAAATTAGTTTTACTTTTAATGGGGTTCAAACAATAAAAAACAAAGTATTTGTATTTATCCTAACAATATCTGAGGACTGTACAGAACCATCCATCCGTTTTCAATAACTGCTTGTCCTGATCAGGATCAGGGTGAACCAGAGGCTTGCACAAAACCTTAGCTCTAAATATACCAAGGTACTTTTGCATTGCTAAGCATTTAATAAACACTTAGAGGTAAAAGTGAACAAAATGGGAAAAAAAGGCATTAGAAATAGCTTTCCATCTTAATTGTGTTAAGGAGCCAGTGCCTGCTGATTGTGGTTACAAGTGTTGATAGATGGTTCTTTACTGTTAAAAGATTAGTGAAATTCAGTTTGCTATGACAGAATAGCCATTCTTCCAGATGCGAAACCACACACCAGAAGTCGTGTACAATCCGGGGCTCAGTCAGCAATACAGAAGAGGGGCTTAAGTTTGGGCTTTTCTGTTTCGAAAACATGTAGCTCTGAAATTACCTGCAATCTTACAGTCTTACAGTACTCAGTGCTTTGTTAAGTATCCAAATGTTATAAGACTTTTGAGGCTGCAAAACTGTGCTGCCGTTCCTATTGCTCATATTAAAAAAAAATCTCATGAAAAGTAAATATCAATGTATTTTAGTGTATTTATCAAAATAGAATTATCCATGCCATACAAACTGAACATGTTTTCATGCAAAAAATGACTAGAGATACTTGTGCCCATTTCCAACCTGCCACCGAATGATTTTTTTGTTCCTTAACCTTTTAGTTAACCCTCATGCTTGTCTTCAGAAAGCGAATTGTGTTATGTATGTTTTTTCATTCAGGAGAGTCAGCTGAAGATTAAAAGAAATGTCTCAGGGAAATCTGTCAATTCCGATGATGAATTATGCGGTGTGGAATTTAATGGCTTGAGTTATATTGGGTTCCCTTCACACCCACATTTTCTTTCAATGAGATCAATGTTGTTCAGTGACAGACAGGGACTTTTTTAAGTATCTTCAAATTTCAGGTTTCTAAGGGAATAATTATATGGGTACATGAAAAGCAATATATCACAGTGTGAGAAATAAAATCTACCAAGAGATCCCCTGGTTCAACACACAAGCCTGTTTTTTTTTCTAAATCTGTTTAATAATAGTGCATCTCTATAAAGAAGTAACTTAACACTGCATTACAAAGCTAAATCTAATTTACCCTTTAAGTTTTTGAAGTTCATATAAGGACTTTAAGAAATAAATTTTGCCTTCACTAGTACAAACTTTTGTGAGGAGTTTTTAAAGTCATTTTTCAGTCTATTCCATTACATAGTGGTTACAGACACTAATGGGAAATTAGAAGTGTGGTCAGGTACAAATGCGCTACTCTGCAACATGCCTCATAATAGCGTGTTGTCTCCAAGCAAATGTTGGATACGCGGTTCCCCGGCAGTTCCAATGGCGCTAGAATAATCATCGTTTTCATCAGTGATGTCATTGTGGGAGAGCTGCACAATGCTACTATATAGGAAACTGCTACTCAGCAAGTGTGCTTCACACCATTAATGACATCTCTTCATTCTTAATATCCTTTACTTTATTTACCCAAGGCGGAATTCAAGTCATATGATTATGAGACGATCTTTCTCAACAGAGACAGACCTGTTTGTGTCCTAAAGGTTTTATATTTAGAATGATATCAGGTGCTTTCAGCTGTTTAAACACAATGCGGAAAAATAAGAAGGGATCCTATATGGAAATCTTGACTGCTTGATTTGTAGAGGTATCTGGAGCAGTATCTTGCCTTCACTGATTTACTTTACTGCATGACTACAGTAAATGACTACAGTTAAGTACAGTTAATTGACCCTTGTTAGAAGGACCCTGACAGTAAATACGGAGTACAAGCATCACCTCTGTTGCACACATCCTCTGCGGACTCCCCTTTCCTTACTTTTTTGTGAATTAATAGGCATAAAAAAGGTGCAGCGTGTGATGTGAACTCAAACTTCTGGATAGAACCGGAGACGTTTTCCCTTTTCCCTAAAAGGCTTTACTTCACACAGCCTCCTCCTCCTTCACCTCCTCATCTCTGCACAGCCCTGCACATGGTGTCTATAAAACAAAAGTGCTTCTTTTCGCTGAATTTTTCTCCAAAACTTTAGTACCCAACCGTAATCCTGTAACTGTATTTTTTCCTAGCAATGTATTTTCCAGAGCAATCCTTCTAAGCCTCTTATTCCGCTAGACCATACATTATATGAATGTTCAGGGAACAACCGAGTGCCTATCCCCAGCGCTCTCAATAAATGAAATGTTTCTTCGTGATCTTTAACCCAAAAAGTAGGTCTGTGGTAAGATTAGGAAATATCTCATATTTTTAAAAAAAAAAAATGAGAACAGTCTGATGACATTATTACATTTCCAGACTGTTTGCTATTGAACTCCCAGACAGCTTAACTTCGACACGAGTGTTAAATAGGAATTGTTTTGTCTGCTGAATGTGAACGAAAAGCACAGTCCCATCCTTTTTCAATACAAATGTCTCAGCAGTCGCCTTAATGACCTCAGGTGAGAGCACTGCTGCATAGCAGGAATGTCTCATTATGTGGTGGAACTCTAGGTGATGTTTCTTCCTTAAAAGTGTAGGTACAAACGCAGTATGTAGCTCTGAATTTGAAAATAGCCAGATCAGCTGCCAGTTGACTGCTTGGAGCATTTAGCTTTGGCTATGCAAATTGAGGGATTATAGACATTAAACTGATCATTCGCACATTTAATACACACACACACACACACACACACACACACACACACACACACAGTGACTGAGAGCGGGACCTGGCCAAACCAGCTGCGCCATTGTACCCCTCCCCCCACATTTAATACAGGCAGACTAAATTCTTAATTACGATGCTTTTCCTGTAAAAGGTCATTTTCTTGAATACATAGCCTTATATTATGAGTGCTCTTGTTATGTAAAATTATTTCCTTGTTTTCCAAAAACTAATTTCTTCCAGAGCTCATTCTGTGTTTCATTGTCCCCGGTACTATTGGCAAAATGTACCAAAATACCTCTTGCTGATACTTTTCTCCTCAACTTCTTCTTGTTCATTTACATCACATACTTTTTAATATTTTTGAATGTTTTAACTCTTTTTGCTGTACTTTTTCTTTGAAGGGCATGATTAGCCTTCTGTGCTCCCCCCAATGATTCTGCAAACTCTTTGAACATCTCTAACCATGTAGAGGTCCATTCTGCTCCAGGTCAGGAACTGATGGGATGCGGTTACGTTTCCTGCTCCTCACCACTATATAAGCAATGGCCACCTCCTGTTGCCCTGCCGAAGCACAGCGTGGCACCCGTTGCCTTTGTGCCCCCTCTCCCGCACGTCTCACCGCAGCAATCCTGAATCTGTGGAACTCTCTGCAGCCCTGTTGCTATGGAGTCACGCAGCAGTTCAGCCTTCCTTCCTTATCCTTTTGGGCTGAGAATGTCTCTACATTCAACGGGCTTAAGATTAATGGTCATTTCACTCCTTTGTTATCGTGTCTGAAAAAAGTTTATATCCCGGAATGTTCAGTTGTACATTATTTGAGGTAGACAGAAGGATGTGTGCAACAAATACAACTATACTGTCTCTCCCACAAGCGGGGTGTGGTGGCACCGTGGGTTTGACCAGGTCCTGCTCTCTGGCAGGCCTAGGGTTCGAGTCCTGCTTGGGGTGCCTTATGACAGACGGGCATCCTGTCCTGGGTGTGTCTCCTCCCCTTCCAGCCTTTCACCCTGTGTTGCTGGGTTGCGACCCCACTTGGGGCATGCAGCTTCAGACAGTGTGTATCTCTCCCACCACTTACTGTTTCTATTTTGTGGTAGTTATAATTATGTTAGCAGCACCTGTAAACCTATTTAGGCATTATTATTGAGACATTGCACAAAGCATTATGTAACTGTGATCCCTATTCATTAAAAAAAGGTTAAAATGTGGTTCACTCAGTTCATTACTCTGTGTTCATTAATGAATTAATGGATCCAAAATTTGAAAAATACTCTATTTCTACAATATGTACTTCAAGTAAAAGGTTTGTTTTGTTTCACATATCTTCCCCCTTGATGAATTAATTCATGTTTTTATCATTTTATAATGAGGCTGCTGTTTTCTTCTTTATTGCCTTAAAACTCAGTCATGTTGCATATTGCATTGGGTTACCATTCAGTGCTCAACTCATTTCAGAAAATGCCCTGTAGTGAGTAGTTTGTTACAGTAATTTATCTGTTCATTATCTTTAATATTATGTCTTGCATATTTATGCTACAATGAGAATAATATAACAATACATACATATTACACAAAAACTCTTTGTCCATTGGTTGGTCTCGATGAACTATACCAAATATCATTAAACTATAAATATATCAACTGTTCTTTACATTGTAGTGCTTTAATGCATGCCATTAAACAGCATCATGATGTCTACCAGGTGGAAATACATTGATAATGACCGACATCCATCCATCCACCCATCCACCCATCCATCTAATTTCAATAACCACTTGTACCGAATAGGGCCATGGTGAAGCCGAGCCTAGACTAACATTGTGATTCCTATTATTTTATGTGTGTTCTGTACTGATGCCCCAGATAAAAGTCCCCCTAGTCAATGCCCCCTCATTATTCTAACAGGTGTCTTTCATTTTGAAGAAAAAGTAAAAAATCCGAGAACTCTAGACCATGGACTCGAAATATGGAAGAACAGCATTATTTGGGTTCAAAGAATCTCAAGGGAATTTTTTCTTTCTTTTAATTATTTTACATTTTTTCAAGGCTGCCTTGGGGTTGACTTGAATGACAAAATAAACACATACACAAAAAATTCCATTTCAGCATCCATTAAAAGCAGGACGCTAAAGACAAACCAAACACGTAGTACAAGCACAAAGTATTCGGGATATAAAGCCAATGAATAGAATTTTATACTGTCAAAAAAGCTACTGACTTTTAGCAGTAATTCAAGGATTTGTTAAGATGTTCTTTTCTCAGACAATGTTCCAAAATTAATCGAAATTAACGATAAACTACAAAGTCATGTATTAAAAATTACTTAATGATTTTTAGGGTTAAAATTACATATCCACACTGGCAGAGGGGAGGGCAAGAAGATCCCTGCAATGAAGAGCACAGAAAATCTTCAGTCTACGTTCTCCTTATTGCCAACACCCAGCTACACCTGACTGCCACCAGGAAAAAATAAAATTTAAAAAAAAAATTGCCCACTTAGTACAACCTCCGCTGCAGTGTACCTCCAGTCAGCGGTTTGTGTCCGTAACGGAAAAGTGGGTATGAAAATGTCCTTTTGTCATGTGGTTTACATGAATGTCTGACAACCAGTATGTGGAGGTCATACACAGTACACACTCACCGATGGGAGGTGAAGCACTGGGCTGGAACTGGGGGCATTGCAGGATAACCCATGGAGCTGACACCTCATTAGAGCATGGCACGTGATTTACAACGCTGAGCAAACTGCCCACGGCTCCCCGCGTTCCGCAGCCATCCTTTGTTTGCATGGATCCGCTGTGTTTTGTCTTGATTAATCAAGTTGCCTCCTCTGCGTTTTTACATCTATTGAGCAGCAAGAGGCATCTTTTGTGCCAGGTGTTTTTTCGTAAATATATCGTGCTTCTCTCCCTCCCCCCCTTCCAAAAAAGCACATTTTAAAATGTGTACAATTTTGATGAGAAAAATATAATTTCGCTATCTTTCGTCTTTTTAATTGAGAAAATGTATTATTGCTGTAAATTTGTGGCACTTAATTTTTCCTCTCTTTGTACAAGACCTCACGTCACACCTTGATGAAGAGTTTACTTTCAATTCAGTTCAGCCTGCAACAATCATGAGCGTAACCTGAAAATAACACACGTTTGCCCTCTCTCTTCTATAATTGACAGTGTTAAGACCCCCCACGGCTCCTACTCGGTCAGGTGGTTCGTTTTCACTCCTCTCCACTGTGTGAAATTTCCCTCTCCCTGTAACACTTTGCTTAAAAACCTCACATGGCTTGTACTTCTCGGAGAATTCCCTTGTGCGTGAAGATGAATTCGTACCCCTCAACTGCAATTTACCCTTTGCATAAATAATTACTCAAAGTATGTCCAACTGATTAGAAATATTATTCCCAAAAACATTAATTTTATGGAATGCTAATCCAGTATGCAGCAGCGTCAAGTCATTGTTATTTTGTTCGGGCTGAAGTGGAACATTTATTCGTTTATTAGATATTTATGTAGCAATAGAAAAGTAACATTGATTATTAATATCTAAAAAAACATGACATTTACAATTCCTCATTGACCTGTGCTGAAAACATCGAGATCATTTTCAATTAAAATCATCGTCCTGGTAGAAATACCACAAGACCAATGTGTACGGGATTCCGCCGCATAGTGGCAATTTCCGTACTCTCCAATATAATGTAACAGTTTGCTTGTGATGACAACCCTTAGAAAAAATCCCAATTTCAGTTATGTTCCAGTGAGAGTCCCACCTGAGCACAATTGTTCTTTCTGATGCTTAGCGCGACGTACTTTTACTGGTCTCCATGTCATTTATTGCAGATTTCATTTGATTTCACGCAATACGTCTGATCCTTCGTGTAATGGGGATACTTTGCTCCATGAAATCACCACGTTGACCTTGATCCTGTTGTGAGGGGATCAAATTTACATTATTTCTTACAAAAAATAAAATTCCTAGACAAAAAAGATGTCACCTAAAATCAATTAAAATGCCAATATAAAATGTATTTAATATTTTTATGTTTTGTTGTTTAAAAATGTAGTATATTTCTGGCCTGTCTTTTAATATCATATTTTCAGTCAATACCCACTTGTCTGAGGTTTGGATTTTTCCTGATATTTTGAACTGAAAACAACTACGATCTTCTGTGTCGAACCCCATACTAACAACACCTGAAAGCTTTGTCTTTTAAAGTCTCTTTGTTTCTACTTTTGTCTTATTTATATCTTACGGTGTTTCATAGAAAGCTGTTATTTCTGGACAGTTTGCGTTTCAGACTGGTTCTTTTTCCGGGGAAGTGCTTCACCTGTGAGTGTCGTGTTTTCCTCTTCTGGAATTACAACACTTTGCTGCAAAAATGGCTTCTTTTCTGCAGCATGTGTGAACCATAGTGTGTGATTTATGTGGTTTTGAAACGTTCCCTGACACTTATTTTACACTGAGCTCTTGCTGATGCTATTGCACTAGTCATCCAAGGTGAGTGCAGGGTTTGTGAAATAACAGGCGGGCAGTTGGTAGCATATCAGTTAGAGCTGCTGCCGTTGGACCCAAAGGTTGCAGGTTTGATTCCCACCTCCAGCTCTTGTACCGTTGAGCAAAGTACTTACCTTAAATTTCTCCAAGAAAATTACCCAGCTGTGTGAAGGGGTAAATAATTGTGAAGTAGCTTAACATTGTATGTTGATTTGGAGGAAAGTGTCAGCTAAATAAATAAATGTAAGCACGAGTACCCAAGTGGAAACATACAGCGGCACTGAAAAGAAAGCTGGAAGCAGTTTCTAAAGACCAGTCTTTCAATGTTTTAACTTTGAAATAATACAATTTTTTTTCTTTAATTAACGATTTGTAGCGGGAGTGCAGCGGCGTAGCGGGTTTGACCGGGACCTGCTCCGTGGTGGGTCTGGGGTTCGAGTCCTGGTACCTTGTGATGGACTGGAATCCTGTCCAGGGTGTGTCCCCTCCAGCCTCGTGCCCTGTGTTGCCAGGTTATGCTCCATGACCCTGCTCGGGACAAGTGGTTGTACACATTGTGTGTGTGTGTAAGTAATAATTTGTATTGCCCACACTTCTTAATGACAGATTCCACCAATACCATTTTTGTTCCAGTGAGCAAAGTAGCCTGAAAGCCTCACACCAACTGGGATAGGTGGTGTTGTACTGGTCAGAACTGCTGCCTTTGGACCCAGAGGTTACAGGTCTGAATCCCACTTCCACCTTCAGCAAGGTTCTTACTGTAAAACTGCTCATCTGAATAAATGGGTAAATAGCTGTAGGTGGCGAAATGCATTAATGCAATATATATGTGAACTGACTGGCACCACAACTGAATTGTTCCTTTGAAAAAGCTGCCACTGATGAGATGACATGAGAGTAAATGTGACTGGAGTTCTTGTAACTCCTTTTCCATCCAATGTGGAAATAAAATGGCTGCATAAAGGGAAAAAATGCCAATGTTCTGAATCATAAGTCCGTTGCATTCAAAAGGGATGTGTATTTTCACTAGTTACTTCTACAGTTTTGCAGGATCTTCTTACATGAGGACTGAGTGGAGTTTAATGCATTAAAATCTGTACCACTCAACTATACAAGACTTCTTTTTATTTTGATGATTTTCTTTTAATTTTATCTCATTGACTGGAAAGTACTGACAGTACTGGTTAAATTCTTGCGTTTCAACAGCAGAAATTGCTTTACCGAGTATATTGAGGTACACGCCGAACGTATTGTGCTACATGCCTTGTAAAGACATTATATTCGAAGGAATCCAGTAACTGGACAGGAAATTCAACACCGGAAAATTAAAAAAAAAACATAAACATGATCAATGAAAAAGTTATAGAGTACATTAAACATTGGATTCATTAGTCAGGTCCACTAAACTGATAATCAACAAGTAAAAACTGTTTAAAAAGGGTTTTAAAATGCTGTGGAGAAAACACAGAATAAACTTTTTTCAGATCTTAAAAATTGACTTTTTAATAGCTGTGATTAGCAGAAGACTGTTATCTACGTAATGAGCAGAAACAAACATAAATAACTGGACACAATAGCAATAAATAGAAATAAAATTCAAAGGAACCAAAATTGTTTTCTAATTGTTTTTCAAAATCTTTTAAAAAGATTTTTACATGTTTAAGAACATATTTAAAATCACATTTACTTGTTTGTTTAAAAACTTTTCAACTATGTTTACACATCTTTATCGTTTTAAATCTAGGTAGGTGGCTAATGTAGTGAACATGTAATTTAAATTGCTTTAGAGGCAAAGCGTTTTGCTGTTTCAAGCTCAGACTCATTTTATTCATTTATGTCATTAGCTTCAGATGTTTGATCCAAAAAAAGTATTTTATATAATATATATAAGCAATTAACAATGTAACTAAATCCATTGTTGTTATAGATTTTAATGGTTTTTAACCAGCTCAGTTGTAATAGTACAATAAAATTTAAGTAAAAATGCTAAATGTAATGTTTGCCGTTAAGATTTAGCTTTGAATATCAAACCTTTACCACATAAAGACTTCAGTGACATTCAAAATAAGTTTAAAGTTAAGCATAAAATTATTTGAAGGTTTTGGTTAAAGAATGCTTCAATATCTGTTCGGTTTTTGAATCTGCTGGGAAGCCTTTCCACCGCACCACGCGTTCAGATGCGATACCTTAAAAACATGGAAAGAGCTAATGGTGTGAATCAAACCGGAAGCGAGCTGGGATAAAAACCTGTCATTACAGCATTATACTGCTGATGAAAAAACCACTAGATTAAACGAGACGAGACGCACTGTGGCATCCCTAGGACACTTAAACCCTAAATAAATTTAAACCATGGGTGGCTTTCATATACTTTATTTGTATTACAGCATGTAGCACATGCGAAAGAGGACTTTACATCACAACGGTAAAATGTACTTACCGGCACCGGTGTAAGTCAAATAGTCTACTTTCACAATACAAGTAGAACAGCTCTCCTGGCAGTAAGTCTGGCACACTGTGAATTAATTTGTTTTGGGTGTGTGTGAAAATAACGATAGCTATGTTTTTCCCATGGCAATTTGTCAAAATGTTAGGTTAGTGTGACTCAATGAAAAAAGACATCGTTGGGAAAAAGATTAAACTGGGTCTAATGGTTTTTAAAACTACCAATAAATACATAAATAGATAAGAAATCATCCAACTGAAAATGAATTTTAACAATGAAAAATCAAAGTAGCCACTATTTATTTAAGACACTTAACTTAGAATTTATCAATTTATTGTACTTAAAATTATGAGCGTGAATGAACATACACGATGTTGATCGTATGTCTATGAAGACTTTCAGGTTACCCAATTTTAATGAAAAAATTCATCATAGAGTAGAAGAAAAAAGAGCCATGACTGTTGCTGGTCTGCGAAACAGTTGTCAAGAGGAGGTCCCATAATTTAGACCACAGTTCTCATTTTAACAGTTTATCAGTGTGTAGCGGTTAAGGACATGGTCTTGTAACCTAAAGTAGCTGGATCAAGTCCCAGGAGAGGGCCTGTTTTAATACTCTTCATTAAAGTACTTACCCTCAATTGTTCCATTTAAAAAAATGTACAAAGGGATAAAAGGCACTCTGGACAAAGGCAGTAAGCATCAAAACACAAGGTTAAGTCAGAAAGTGTTTGCAATAACTTGCTTATGATCAGATGTTTAATATTATGGATACTTTTTGACTTTCCCATTGTAGTAGAAGTAAGTAGTAGGTAGTAGTGATAATGGTACCTACCAGTGCTGGCAGTAGTAACAATATGGCAAATGTAGATGTGAGACCAGCACTGACAAACATATTAGGCATCTTCCTGCCATGCGATGTAGATGGCAGTTGACTGTCTAGCAGCTGTTGGACCTGCCGGCACTGACTGAGCAATATGGTGCACGGCGCTGTTCTACCTGTAATGTGAAATGATAGATCCATCAGCGTATCACTGAATACATTACTTGTTTTCAACGTGGGCAAATGCCTGTATTGAGAACTCCTCCTCCTACTTCTGCTGCTGCTGCTAATAATAATAATAAGAAGAAGAAAAATAACAATTGCCATACCATTCTGAAAGAAGACGATGGTATTTTACTTCTAGTGAATATGTGGGCAAAAGTGATTTTTGGGAAATATGATTTACTACCAAGTGCCTGATCGATTACTGCACACAGTACATGAATTGAGCATTAGGATGCACTTCGCAATCAATAAACAACGAATCGGTGAGTGGTGTTCAGCACGGCAATTTTTAATAGGAAATTCTTAGAACTGCGTGACATGCATACTCCTACGGTAGTTGAACGTAATTTTTTTCTGTATATTTTAGACACATACGCCTCTAGTTAGCCTCGGGAAGGCTTTGAAGCAGAACGAGGTCGTGTTCCACACGAAGGTTTTGTTTCCATGCCGTCTCATCGCAACGACGCTTCTTTGCCGTTTACCCCAAACGACGTGTTTATTGGGCGAGCGCCGAGTTTACAATTTGAGTTTGGTTCATCCCATTGATTATTGCTCCTCGCTGTAATCCACGTACATCGCGAACAAGAAAAACACAGAGAGAATCAGGTTTGAAACATAACGGCAAGGACTCCGGAACTCCCCGTTTCCTTGGAAGCGTGATCACTTATCCCAACAGTGAAGGACGGAATATCCCAAAGGAAGAATAGAGTAACTGAGTTCAGCAACACAACAGCAAAGGCAACAAAGTTCTTTTGGTCCTTTCTTAGTGTCCTCTCCATTGGTGGTTGTACACGTTGGAGGAATTATTATTAAAATCAAATGCAAGACTATAATACTTCAAACGACGATGCAGAAATGCTAGACACAAGAGAATCGAGTCGTTTCCATGAATGACATTTGCGTTCAGCTAAATGGCACAATAAAAGGCAGAACATTCTTGAGTTAGATGTGTGGCCCTCGCTGTGACATCACCTTTTTTTTTTTTCTCTCCCCCCCCCCCCCCATCGCAGTGTGTTCAAACCCAGACAGGACTTTCATACGGTGGTATATTTTACAGTTGACAGTAAAAGAGTGCATCAAACAAAAAAAAAAAAAGTACACATAAAGGAAATGTTAACAAGATATAAAGGTGCATGCAAAATGAGAATCTTCTTCATCTTTTTTTGTTCTTTCATTTCTCCGTGCAGCCAGATGGCAAAATAGCAGCTCTGCAGTCTTCTTGCTCAGCTGTCTTTTGATGGACATTCTGCCGTTACGTTTCGAGGAGGCCGTGTGTTTGCAAAAATCCCGTTTGTGACAAAGCGAGCCTTTTTCGGTAAGACGATGGAGGAGACTGCGTGTTTTGTACAAATGTTTCTGTCGGGATACGATGGTTTCGTTTTATTGAATACGTCCCTTCTTGTAATCACACTTTTTTTTTTTTCTGTTGCTTTCTGCCAGGTTGCTCTGTTGTACATAGCGATATACTTACACATATTTCTTTCATCGACGTGTGAAATTCGTTTCAACGTCACGGGTAATTCTGAGTCACAATGACATACGAAGAGGATATATACAACATGGTCGAATAATGGGGAAATGGGAAAAACACAGTTACCAACCAGGACACCATTTTTTTAGGTCTGTTTTACATTTTTGGTTGAAATGATTTTAATATGCTAGCATCTTATCCTAATATTGTCTTTGTCTTCAATGGTGAAGAATTCCGATCAAAGTTTTCCTTCTTTTAATACTTTAGGGAATTTTCAAACGTCGGGAGGTGTGGCTGTAATGCCCCAACATTTGTTCTCCCTGAAAGAAATCATAGAGTAACAATTTATTAAACTACAGAGCAACCTGGCTTTAAGGGACTGCATTTATTTATTTAGTTGCTTTCACTTAACTTTGTCTGATAATATATTAATGTATGCTTATTAGCATTCATTTGATTTCATCTTACAAAGGAAGCCATACTCATGCATTACAAAGCAACCTTAAATTTTTGGTACTGACTGCAGGGCTTTAGTGGCAAATCCATGGGGCGTTACTTTGAATTAATAAACATAAAACTGACTGTTAAAATGAAAAAAAAAAAAAGAAAAAAAAAAAACTATAGCAAAAATGTAGGATGTTAAATTCAGCCATATTTCACTGATTTTCTAAGCAATCGCTTGATGCGAGAGAAAATGTAGGAAAAGGAAAATCTCACAGACAACGCATCACAACTGTAAACGTGATGAAAAATAAAACTCATTTAAAACAAAGCATTTTATTCACACAAATTTAATAGGATATGTAACAACCGTTTGGTCCATAAATATTTAAGGTGAAATAGCTTCTCTACACCATCTTTATCAAGAAACAAGTAAACATGGACAATCTTGTTAGAACAATTACTGTACTATAAACACAAAGATCAATATATAAGATTCTCGAATTAACCAGCTAGATCTCAAAGAGTGCACAACTGCTTTCTACGACATCGCTGTCCCCTTTTAACAGGATATACCATAAAAAGATCTCCAGAAATTAAGAAGTAAAATGGTACAAAACTAGTGAGGCATTAAAAGAACGTGTTGACAAATAACATACGTATCCTGAATTTCACAAACTTTGCTCCAAGTTATAGCATAAGGCACATCGTAGAACTGAGATAGGCATCTACTTTATGAAGCAGATCTATTAGTACCATTTTGTTCTACAAAAGAACAAATTTTGACACTTACAATGAAATGTTTTATCCCCCAGCATGGACTCTGTTAAACCTTCAGCCAGAAGAAACATGTTTTTGGTCTGTTCAGTGGCAAGTGTCCATAACGGAAATACAGCATGTCCAAAAGGGCGAAAATGGGGAGGGTCGTTCTTTTTTCGTTTTCTTTTTTTTTTTTTTCCGTTTTTGTCAGCTGGCCGGCTCCACGCACATTTTCAAGTTCTCCAGTGTCACTGCACGTCCCGCACTCGAAGAGCGAAGAGCGTGTCAACCTTGTCTTAATCTTTGTGTTATTGTGTTATTAAAACTAACACCCTGAGCAACATGATAATAATGCACTTTCGACTGGGCAGTGTCCTGTCTGAACGAAAGACTGATATCACCGGCAATCTGAATCCGGACAAATTCGCCACCGTTTTTCTTTTTTTTTTCCCCCCACGTAACGAGGCCTACAAACGAAGAAAAGTGCACAACTGTGGAAACAATCGAAACAACGCCCGCCTTTTCTCTCGTTTTTCTCTTCTGGAAGCTAACGCGTTCGGTCGTAATTATGCAAAATGATTTTGGTCGCAGCTCAACTGCATCGTGTATCGATGTGACTGCTGAACAATTACCACTGTACAGATGAATCTGAATCTCTTTCTACTGAAGGAAAAAAAAAAAAAAATTGTTACGTGAGGTTTGCAACCCACCTGGCATTTGAGCTTAAAATTAAGAACGGGTACAGAGAATAAAGGAGCCTAAAGATTTTCATTGCAAACTGAGGTCACCGAGAGAGTTTGCCTTGCACTCTGCACTTACCTACTGTTACCTTATACAATTTAAAACCGCTGAAATAGATATATGAATGTGCGTATATGCAGAAGAGAGCTATAAATAAGGGATGTGTAATATTCATAGCTCTCAATAATCTCTGAAAGCCCAATCCTTAACCGAGACCGAAAATAACACGGAAGTCTCTTTCTCTAAGTTACAACGTATTTGCAATTTACATTACCGTATTACCGTATTTTTACGACAGTGATATAGCGCGTAATAATTTCGGGCCTTTAAGATAAACAGTGGACTACACGATTCCATCAGGAGCGAAGGAAGTAATCCAAAACTTTGTGCTCTCTGCATTCTATTTTCATCCATATTTAATGCAAATCCAGCGACAAAGTGTGTCATTTCGGGGTAGAGCAGGGGTGAAGTTACCCTTCCTAAAAATAAGTACCAGTAATGTCAAACTTCCAGATTTATGGACACAAAACAAACCACTGAATATGTTGACTGTGAACTCAGCTGCCAAGCGGTTGGAAATGCTACACACCAATATTTGTGTTTGTAATGTCTGTTTATTTGCTCTCACAAGATCTGTCCATGACTGTAGAAAAGAAAAAAAGAAAACGAAAAAAAGAAAAAAAAAAAAAAAGCAAAGAGAAAGGAAGCGTTAGAAAAGGTTCGTCAGGGTGGTTTGCGAGGGACTCCCGGATTCGTGGCTGTCCAGGCTAGAGCTCACTGACGTCACTACAGTGATAGAGGGATTGGTCAGGTCTGTTAGTGTGGTCGCGGTGCTGGGCGGGGTGCGAGCGCCGCTGTCGGACGAGGGCGGAGGAAGCGAGGTGCCATCTGCCTTATCAACACCCCCATTCTCCTGTCGCAAAACGTTCCTTCTGAATTTGGCTCTTGCGTTTTGGAACCAAACCTGCAAACCAATTTCCAACGGCTTTACTTCTGTTTTGTCCCATTCTGTTGGATTTTTTTTTTCTTTCTTTCTTTCTTTACCTCTTCCTTATTTGTATCAAATTTACACCACAGCTCAAACTTAAAACACTTGATTCCGACCACGTGTGAACAAACAGTGTCTAGTTCACAGTTAACTGCAAACACAAAATGCGGTGCTGGTGCCGACCCTCTCTCGCCGCATCTTTTTTCTTCGAGAGAATACAGGATCGAAGGACGAAAGAAACCTTCTTAAAGAGAGAACGTTGCCTCCACCGGGACAAAGGCCACTACAAACAGCACGTAGAACCCTGACCCTATCCTTCCGGCTCGTGCTTTTCTCCGGAACGGCTGGCAGCGCTAAGCTCCTCGCAGCAATTTACCCGTTCGTACAGCTGGGTCATTCTTACCGGAGCGACTCAGGTTAAGTACCTTGCTCAAGGGTACCGCAGCAGGACGAGGGATCCAAGCCCGGGCCCTTCGAGCGCAACGTGGCAGCTTTAGCCATTACGCCCCCTGCTGCCCCGCAACATCCTCAACTAGAAATAGCTTTGCTGCCTTTGCCGTTTTCCCTGCGGTCCCGGTAGCACCTCGAAGGGAGGGGCTGCTCCTCCGAGCAATTTCCGAAGCCCTTCTGACATCACGAGAACAGGCAGTGGACGAGACACGTCGGTAAACTCGAGCTATTCACCTCGTTCGCTCTTAAGTCTCCTGCCTGAAAGCTGTGACCTCAGATTCGCTTCTCGCTCTCTGGACGGAAAAACAACGAACGCTCCAGCAAACAAATGAAGGGTGAGGTCAATGACGTGGAATGAAAGGGTAACGCGTCCTTACCTGAAGAACTCTTTTGGTGAGGCCAGTTTTCTGCGCGAGCTGCTTTAAGTCCTTTGCGTCAGGATTATGGTTGATGGCAAAGTAGGACTTCATGGTGCGAAGCTGATGATGTTTGAAGGACGTGCGCATACGTTTCGTCTTCTGAGACGGGGGGTAAGGCTGCTGGTCCCGGTCCAGGTGATCGGCTTCGTTTTCGTTACAGCCTGAGGAGAGGTGACAAAGGAAGCGCTTCAGCCGTGAAAGCAGATGTCGCGTCGAGGAATGCTGCCGGTGAGCTCCAGGAGCCGCTCGCCTTCCTCCCCCCCAACACGTAACGCGGTGACGAACGAGGTTTTCGAGTGTGTGAAAATGATTCTGCAACTCTTTGTTCGAAAGAAAAATAAAAAGTGATTTTTTTCGCAGGGTCACCTTTACGTTAAACCCGGTAATATCTGTCCGTCATCGTCACAAGCGATCACTTTGGTCTGAAGTTCACTCACTACTGTCTACTTGTCTTAGGTACAACCAAGACTGCTTTTCCAATGAAGTTCCCCATCAACCACATGATGCAAGAAATTCCAGTCTATCCCAGCGTTTAAACAAATATTTACAGTACACACTTGCAATATACCAGAACCACGACTATTATAGCTCTGCGTTTCACTCCTGTCATTTATGTAACACTGGATACAGTACAACTCTTTGCCTGAAATGATACTTTGCAATAATTTCTCTCTGCCTTTTAACTGCTGTTTTTGCCTCTCACCTCATACACAAGCAGCCAGAAGGTATTTTTCGACCGTTTTAAAACTCATTTCTATTTTAATAATCTTTTTCCGACATCGTGCTGCGGTGATTTATTTACAGAGGCCATGCAAAGTAAAAACACGTTCGAGAAGATACTGTTTCGTCATGTTCATTTCTTATTCGTTTATTACTGTCTGGTGAATACAGTTTATGTTGTCGTGAAACTGCAATTTAAGTCTTTAAAATTGCTTCTTTCTTAAATAAAGGAGCATAAATGGATAGCCGCTCTTATATATGGGATATAGCTTTATGTTAAAGGTGTTAATTCCAGTCATGTATCAGAGTGGTTAAAAGTTGCAATAAGCATTCAGAATAATGCGCCCTGACTCCGAAATGGGCTGTGAGAAATTCTTAGGGCCTCCACAATATAACCTAGAGTGGATTTAAAAACATCCTCCTTTCAAAGATGTATAACTAAAACGGCGCAACTGTCGGACAACTGCAGAAACAGATGTGTTTTAATATCATTTGGCAACTGTACTGCGAGAAGATGTTCCGTGGACAGGATGTAAGACTAAAGACATAATGACACGCACATTCAGTTTAGACGTTACTGAACACATTTTAATTTATACCTAACAGTTTTAACTCCTATAAAACTTATGTAGCTTACACCGGAAACCTTGCCTGCTCCATATATATCATATACAAGCAGCCACATGTCTACACGGTCTGATGTACACATCGAAACAAAGCATTCTTTGTAAAGCGCCAGCTGGAAATTTGCAAAGTAATAATTAATTTAATTGTGGAAAAGTACAACAGTTTACTGTGCACGTGCAAAATATAGGGATATACAGGGCATAGAAGACAAGAACATTAGAATGATGCACTACGTAGCTAAAATGTTAATAATAGCTTAATAATAGCATGTGCCATTTGGGGAAGACAGTACTGGGCCTGGCTTTAATCAACACTAAAACTTATGAATTGCCTTCCCTGATTTTATTTCTATGGTTTTAAATCAAAATGACATCATTTGAAATCTGCTTGCCTTTTGTGGGTGGTCGCTGTTACCGCGGTTTCTGGATATAAACATTCTAGCGTGAATGTAATAGTATAAATATTTCAGCTATTGAATTAAAGTAAAACTGGAAAGAAAAAGAAGAAAAAAGACCCATTAGGAACAGATGTATTTTTAAGGTTTCTGGGCCATGCGCTCTGTAAAGAACTTTAAACCCATGGCATCAACAACACTGCATCGGTGACAATGCAAAGTTGCTGAAACAGCTGTGAAGCCCACCAAAGAGAGGCGCAACGATTCACTCTTAATTCTGTACGTCACACATGGCCGAAGCGCACGCATGAGGCAACGAGGAGCCCCAAAGCGCTGGCTCTGCGTTCATACATCCCGTACGGTTCCGAAAATCCAAGGCTACTCTCGGACATGCTTACATGCATTTTGCACGTTCACGTTTAAAATACTCCGGCCGTACTCTTTCACGACTTTTTAAACTACCGCTAATCATTGCAACAGTGATTTTGAGATCATTCGGTAAACTGACTAATTCCGGGCTTCTTTGCGCACTATGTGTTTCTAGAGAATTGTACGAACAAAGTGCGTATAGTGTTCAGCACCTCTGCTTCCCTCACCGTGATGCTGAGTTTCAGCAGCACTGTCCTCAGAGCCACAGCTCACCAGCCTGGAGCTGGGAAAGGAAGCAAGTCTTTTCCCTGCTGTCACTGTGGGTTTATTGTTTACTTAGCCCAAATTATTATGTAATGTGTGCTTTGTGTACATTCATTGCAAAGGTCTTTGTTTTAAACACTGACGATATATAAAATGACCACCAGGGGTCTCCAAATCTTCGTCTTAAAATTAAATTAAATTAATTGCAGATTGCGGAGGACAGCAAGTTCATGATTAACATTTCAGATTGTTTTAAAATAAAACAGATTTCTCTGCACCATTTACTTATAACGCAACGGGTCTCCAAGCAAAGAAGAATGTGTTCACAGAGAGCCTTTTAACGCCATCGCAGTGGTAAATATAATCATGTAAACAGTCGGTATGGCTACATTTTTACTCTTTCATATGTGTACATAAGTAAGTGTAAGAGCACATATATTTACTACTAGACTGTTTGCGAGTAAACAGGGTGAAATCAATCGAGGTTTAAATGTGCCGCTTTCACACTTGTGTAAATAAATATACAGCATTTCATGTAACTGATATTTCTTTTTAGTCGGATGTCGAGAGGGCTTGAATTTACTGTTTTTTATATATAATATTATACTGTAAATGAGTGTCTTCGATTAAAACATCAAATGAATTCTGAAAAAGAAGAATTAATTAAATCCTGAGTAAAAAGCGCACGTAGTCTGCGTTGAAATATTTTAAATATATTTCCGTCGCTCCCGTTCTTCCTCTTCATTCTTCCTTTATTATAATTTATGATGCGCGTTGAGTAATAGATGCCGTTACAGTGACAGGGCAGCATATTGAAATAATACACTCTATGGCACGCATTTAAATCAGTCTTGGCTTGTTAACTAATCATGAAACAGAAATTATATATATATATCGCGCGCCAATTGCAGGAGGATATCGCAGGTGTGCGGAGAGTGAATTTAGGGTTCATACGAAAGGTGACAATGGAAGAACGAAAGAGGTGAAAGGTCCTTTTGCAGGCCTCCTCTGCTACAGACTGCGCGCGTTCCCGAGAAGCGCGGTCCCCTCTGTCGCCTCCAATTAACACAGCGCAATTAACGGGCGCGTTCACGGCGTTCCCCTCCGTTCGGGGAGCGTGCGCGACCACACACACACACACGCGTGACGTGTAAATGAAACTTTTGCATGTAGGCGCGTGCATTTTCATGCGAAAGTTGTACGCGCGCGCGCGCGCGCAAGCTGCAAACCCGGTTTTGAGTTATTCTCTCAACAATGAATGAACGTATGTCATCATAACAGTAACAGCCGCATTACAATAAACTGACCGTCGACATGATGATGAAGGTTTTCGTTCCGTTTGTTCTCATTTTTCCTCTGACTGTTGGGAGAAGTGCGAGAAACTAAGTTTCGACGCGCAGACACAGAGCTCGTGGCAAACAGTAAGCAGTAGCCGAGATTACAAGGTTTCTTTGCCGCGGTTTTACATTTACACGATTTACATCATCATCATCATCATCATCATGTATTCATTTAGCATCAGACGCTGTTCTCCAAGCGACGTACATCTCAGAGAAAATAGTGTAACAGTCAGTGTGTTCATTACATCAACAGGAAGAGACACTTTGATGCAGCAGACGCGTGATTCTGAAGTAGTTTGTTTCTCCTTCCCACCATACAATATAAGCGCGACTGACGCGTGTATATAATAATATATTCATAATATAGTCTATTTATATGTTCCCTAGGACGTTAGGGGTTGCAGGCCTAACTGCGTTCTTCAAGCACAGACTAACCATCACGATGAGCCAAAAATCACAACCCGCCCGGCCTAACGCATATTAACAGGCGACGCACAATAAAACGCACTATTATTAATCACGGAAGCGTAATCCAGAATTATTATTATTATTATTCTACATGATGATTTTGCCGACTAGTCTACGCCGTCCAGTCCAGCGCGACTCACTTCGCAAACTCAGGTTCCCACACGTGATGTAGTATACAGCAGCAGGCTATATTATATTATATTATATTCTTATTATTCATTGTACCAGCCGTTGAGTTCAGGGGAAGCGCCTCGACCCTGGCGGGATTCGAACCAACAACCGGCGGCACTCACCGGAGCTGTAAGAGCCCATGTCCACCCCCATGGCGGGGCTCTTCCTCTTCCGCGGCCGTCCTTTCTGCACCGTGCCCGTGCCGTTGAAGTAGGGAAGCCCCACGGCGCCCGCGCCGCCCTTAGCGCCCAGCTCGGGGTAGCCGAGCTGCGGCCGGAAGTCCCCCTGGAGCAGGGCCTCGAAGTGCGCCCTGCAGTACACCGCGCTGTCCTTCATGCCGAAGTGGTCGCCCGTGGTGAGCGTCCGGCCGCACGTGCTGCACGTGAAGCAGCCCAGGTGGTAGACGGAGTCGCGCGCGCGCATCACCATCTCCGAGGCCGAGATGCCCAGGTGGCAGCGCGCGCACCTCTGCACGGAGAACCTTCTGGAACAGGAAACACTGTTTACAATGACATGATTTAAGAAGTTAAAAAAATAAAAATTAAAAAAAAAAAGAGAGAAAAAAACAACCGCGGTGCACAGGAAGGCAGGTTAACGTTACAGAATAAACGACAACTGTCCCCCGTTTGGCCTAAATTTACTGAAAAAAAAAAAAACTGTCTCCCTCATTGTTCCAAAAAAAAGTCTTTTAATTTACTTTATTTTCTGCAATAATAATATATACCGGTAACACACTCAAAACACAGGACACAATATACAATACATAATATACATAATATATCTGTACATACAGTATTCAAAAGTACAGTCCTGAAATTTGATAAATATAAAACAAATAAAAAAAATATAAATATAAATATATATGGCATAAATTTGGTCACTTTGCGTTTACATTTTGGATTATAAAACTCTTCCGGAGATGCTTCTTGGAAATAGTGGCCTTTAGAAATAATTTCCTTGTATCGCGACTAAATAATAAAAAAAAATAGCGCTTTGTTGTATCCTGACATAACGATGTGCTTTAATTGAACATCCAATCACTTAACACAGAGCCGTGTGTGTTTTTTTCTTTTTATTTCCATTCGAAAAAAATAACAGGTTAGAAGGCCATTCACTGGTCCCCACTCTAAATTGAGAATACTCTATAAACGGTAAAGCAACGGTAAAGACAATTGAATTGCCTTTGATTGCAAAAGCGTCCCTGTACAAAGGAGCGGAATTAAAAGAGAGTAAAAGAAAATGAAATGAAATAAAGCCCTTACCTGTAATAGTCCTCTTTGCAGTAAATGCTGCCATCCTTCGCGAAACAAGTGAGCTCCGACTCCAGGGCCAGTTTACATTCGCAGCACTTGAGGCACCTGAGGTGCCACTGCTTGTCCACGGCCAGTAAATAGTACCTGTCGGAAATTTTACCCCCGCATCCAGCGCACAGGGCGGGCTTCTCCTGGCTCATCGAGGCCATACCCTGTAACAGAGTACAGGCACAAGGACACAAGGACAAGGAGGAGCCCTTAGCGAGGGGCCTCACTCGCTACACGTCGTCCGTGTGACACAATGAAGGCTTTTCATGTGGCTCCAGTTAAATGAATGTGCTCAGGGAACGGACATCACATCATACATCCGTCCAATTTAATCGTTAAGCTACTCGGAGTACAATGGTGATAAATACGAACATTATTTTACGTGACAATTATAAATTCCATGTATTGACATTTTAGTTTTATTTTATTTCTTTTCTTTTCTTTTTTTCCGTGCCCTCACGCAAAGGAACTGGCTTTACTTCCAGTAACTTATATTGAAAAGCCACAGATTTTTTTTTTTTACATTAAAATGAACAGCAAACACAGGTATGTTATTCCATCGTTTTTTTTTATAATAATTCGTGAACGATTAGACGAGCGCACCACTCCTGAAACAACTGTTATTGCTACTGCGCTAAGGTCCAAACCGAAACAATTTAAAGAAACGCCAAATCATGTCCTTCAGTGTGAATTATTCCAAAACAAATACTTACGTGCGTATATAATTATGGTTCATCGAATAAACTTAGCTTGATATTTTTCAGCTCGTTTTTTTTAAAAGAATTTAAAGTTTTTCAACTGCGTGAAGTCTAATGTTTCACATATATATACGTATACAGAAATACTGTATATTTTTTTTTACAGTGCTCCACATTCCACGTATTGCTCCCATCTTAAAGTGAACTTTTTTCTACGCACTTCACATCGTAGCTACGCTTCCCGCCCTAACCTAACAGACGATATTGCGAAGAAGAGCAGTGATTTCTTCTTAGTATAAATGACGGCTCGCGTTACCGTGTCCCGTCCGTTCACGTGCACGCCCTTCCCCAGGCGCGCCTCCGTCTTGGACCTCCTCTCCATCTCCTCCATGATCCCTTGGATGTGATCGCCGGAGATGCCGTGGAAAAGCATGGTGGCCGCAGGACGCAACGTGCAACTGCTCCCCTCCGCCGCGCGACCCACAACTTCCATATACACATGCAGAGCCCCCCCCGTCCCGCCCTCCAGCCTCGTGCAGCACGGCAACCGGCAGCCCGCAGTCCTTAGATCATCCGAGCAGGGCGGCAGGAGCGGGGGATCCACGCAGATGCAGACGCGGGGCCTCCGTGCATGTGCCGCCGGGCGGAGCGAGCGCTATAGGGCAGTGGGGCGGAGAGAAATGGCATGAGTTACTTTCCACCGGGCGCGCCACGCACTCTGCTCCAGCACTGGGTGGGTGTAGTCCGGATGATGGTGAGGCGACCAAAGCAAGAGAAGAGGAAGAGCAGCTGCTGCTCCTGCTGCTGCTGCTGCTGCTGCTGCTGCGTCTCCTCGCTGGGCTCCAGCTGCTTTAGGGTCAGCTCGGGGACTGGCGTCGGGTGCGCGCTCCGCTCCGCTCCGCTCCTCTGCGTTCCTCTGCGTTCCTCTGCGTTCCCCTCCTCTCGGCAGCGCTCTGTCCTATTTGTGAGCGGAGCAGCAGCCTGCCCAGTTTGGGTAATTTGGTAGGAGGAGTTCTCCCTCCCTGGATTGCCACTGATTTCCATTCAACCAACAAAGACCTGTCATTCTCTCTCTGCGCCCCCCCCCAGCCCACCACCACCCACCCCCGTGCTGGGCAGTGCAAACAGACATAGACTTTGGTATTGACATATTTGATTCTTTTTAACTTAATTTTCATGCAAGGCTCCATGTTCCTACTGTAAAAGTGATATTACCTCTTATTACAAATCAGCTATGATTTTCAGTAAAATAAGCGCAACTTAAGTGTAGAAGAGCTAAAATTTTTCCCCCCATTTTATTATGACTTTTACAAGAGCGGAGAGCCAATAATCATCATCATCTTTTTGAAAAAAAAATTTCTTTTCATCGTGCTCCGATTGACATTTCTCAGGGGGGGTGGGGGATAATGACACTTTAGAGGCAGTTTAAATACGGTTGTAAATGCATATAATTTACGTCCCCTGTCATAAGCAGAGCCAATATGTCCAACTTAATGAAATTGCCCAGCTGTAGGCGACTTGTAAGCGCGTGTATGTTTCCACCACAGTCCACTTTTAAAGTAGTTTCTATTCAAGGGTGACGAATTTTATTAGTATTCATTCATTCATTCATTCATTCATTCATTCATTCTGCGTTGGCACTGAAATTTGATTAAGAATCTTGGCAAAAAAAGACATAAAGGTGACATTAAATCTCTACATAACACATACGAAATACGAGACACCATATATGTATTGGGATACTAAAATATGTCTGTAGGCACATATAAATATCCACGTATGTTTTGCCTCCTGGCCCTGTCATGCAGTGTGTTTTTAAAGCTCCCCAAACGTGCTCTGACCACAGGAGCACCGTGTGTGTGAGACCCCTCCTAGGAAAAGGACATAATGACATATGCTGATGCCAGGTTACAAGTGCGCATTATCTAAATTAATTCCAATCAAGGGAAATAAACAGCGATTGTCCATTTTCTGGTCACTTGTGGTCTAACAGCAGGGCTGCTATCTATATAATTGGGCCTTTCTAAAGACACATTGACGACCCCCCACCCCCCACCCCCAACTTAAATCGTTAAGTCCAGTCCATGGCATCAGACACTAGAAATAACATAATGGCGCGGAACATTTGCTGTTCACCTAATTAAGTCAAAATGATCTGTATTTAAACAGGATATAATTAAATTTCCAATATATCCGGTCGATTGGTAGTTAGTTTTTTCTTTTTTTTTAAGAAAATAGCATAGAAGTTCCTACGAACCTTCATCTAAGTATTACAAAATTATTTTTTACATAAACATTTCTCGTGCAAATAGATATTTGAATTATTTAAAACGAAATAATGGGGGGAAATGAAGGTATATCATCACTACATCCGTTCTGGGGGTGTTTTTACAGAAATGATCTATAATGCATCTCTCTATAGGGGCTTTAGCGAAGTGAAGGTTTTCTGTTTTTATCCTCATTATAACTGGTGTGCGATGAGGATGCAGGTGCAAAAATGCATCTTTACCTAAGATTTCTATTCAGTTTTTTTTTTTCTTTTGTAGTTATTTATTGTGTAATTGTTACTATAACGTTAGATGTAGCTGAATAACGTCCAATGCAGCCATCAGTAATAAGCAAACTGGAATCCTGTGCATTTTTACATATGGAAAAAAATGTAATAACTGTACAACAATGTCTTCCTATTGCCAAATAACTGGATCTACGCCAGCGTGTGCATACAGCAAATCTACTAAAATACATCCGTTATTTTGTATTTACATTTAAAAATTAAGCCTACATTTATTATTTAAAAATGAATTCCTTCCTCGGGTTTATGATTCAAATGGTCAGTCGATTAAAAACGGTCAACGGTCAGTCGGAAAAAAAAAAATGGCTGTGATTTTTTTTTTCGTGAAATATAAGTTATAAAATCTGCCTGAACTGCCCATTAACTGACGAAGTAAAACACATGTTTAAATGGATTTCTGCTATAATTTGCGACGGACGCTAATAATAATGATGCGCGTGAGAGGAGAGCGCGATTGAGTGGATTTGACCATTTTACTCGTTTAAGGACCACGTAGAAAACTGCATTAGACTGTTCCGCAATTCTATTAATTTGCATTTAGCTTTTGAACGTATATGTGGTGCGAACAAACATATATATGTTAGTGGTATGTCTGAATGAATGCTTATACAGTTTTTCTTTTCAGAAACATTAATAATAATGGTTGCGGGATATTATTCTGCATAACAGAACGTAATTGTAATAGACTGAAAGTGTAAATGAAACAAAAATAGCAGAATTTTGTTGCACATCACGCACTTGAACTTGATATTAGGGTTACAGTCCGCGGTGTAACAATGTGGACTAAATATTCCGAATGAAACAAATAAGCAGAGAGAAAATCTGCGCGGAAAAAAAGAAGCTTCTCGGGACACACGGAGGCCCGCACGATCAAAACACACCGGAATACACACTTGGTCCTTTAAAAGAGTCGTCTTCACCTTCTGAGAATGAGGCGCGTTTGAGGAATCACGTCCGAGCCGCAGCACAAGAAAAACACACTTTTTTGCGCGGTCCTACGTGCGCGCGCACTGACTGCGCTCTTCCCCGGCTGCTCGTCCGCGGCAGCGCTGCGTTTCTTTCCCTCGCTCAGCTGCACTTTGGCTCGAGGTGCTGTCGGTTTGCGCACCAAGACGCGCCGGTAGCGGTGTATGTGTGTGTGTGTGTGCGCGCGCGCGCGCACGTGCGTGTGTGCGTGTGTGTGTGTGTGTGTGCGCGCGCGCGAGTGTGTGTGCCGTGCGGAGTGGAGCGGAGCGGCGCTCCGACTTACCTGGTGCGCGAGGCGGTTCCGCGCGCGCCGCTCCGCGCTCTCCGAGGGATGATGCTGGAGCGCAGATGACTGAGATGCTGCCAGTAGATGGGGGCTGTTCCTCACTCCTCGGATCGGAGCCGCGCTCCTCATCACTATACACCCGCTGCTCAGTGGACGCACACATCTGTCATTATTTGTGTAAAAAAAAAAAAAGAAACTCACGTGCACTAAGAGTTGAATGGTGCGATTTACCGGGGACGATCATGTCCGAAGGATGTGCGCACAAACCACGCAAGATCATGCAAAAACTATTTATAGCCTTAACAGACTCCGCGCGAAACCCCTTTCCTCGTGCGACGCCCAGTTTAGAATCACACGGAAATAACAGTATAATATCTAATCCAAATATTTCATTATTAAAAATAAATCTCGCATGGCAGCATTTAATTGTATTCAACACGTTAAAACCTTAACTCTGGAAAAAGTGAGCAATTATGATTAGTTCGAAGATGCTGCGCCTTAAAGTATCCCTACGACATAAAAGAACCGCCTGTTCAGTATCCATGACGACTGCGTTGTACAACGAGTTCTGCTTAATTATGATATCAGTTTGTTGCACCCATAAAAGCACGTATGAAAAATAAAAAAGGGGGGAGGATAACTAGAAACATCAATCTTTTTGCGTATTAATGCATCCACTGTAATTATAATACACACAGGAACGTGATTCTAAAATGTATCATCTTGAGAATCGCATTAGAAAAATGTCATATCGTGTAAATATCGCACTGAGCCCCGCGGGCAAAGTGTGACTGTCACAGTTTTAAAAAGAACAGGAATTAACACCGGCGTTTAAACGATTGAAGTGTCCAGTTTTCGCAGGCCGCCTCTTCCAAAAACAAGGTAAACTCAGATTAAACCCCACCAGACTAGGGTATTAACCATTTAATAATGCTGCGTCTTAATCGACAAATTAAGGCGCTCATTTCGCCTTTAAACTATTTCACCCTAAAACAAGCGCTTGAGTGACACATTGTTGCTTTGATGTGTGTGTATGTACATAAATAATTCCACATTCGTCGCCATTAGTCTGTAAATCAAATAAAGAATTAATAATTTATTAAAGCATATTGTGCCCGTTTCTGTGGAAACAGCATAACATGACGAAATATTGCATTAAATATATTATTAAGAAGGTTGAACTGGAGCTCCAATCTAGTGTAACTGTATATCTGAAATATTTCTGTGTGTAATATTCTCACACAGCACATTAGTACAGATTAAACACAATGCTGATATAACTGCATAGATTAAACAGAACATCTGAAGGTACAGTATTTGGTTTACATATATATTTTTCCCTATTAACCTTTTCATAAGTCTTATTTACAAGTAAAAAAAAATGCCAAGAAACTTTATAAATGCTCAAGCAAGTAGAAGAAATAAAACCTCTGATTTTGTCTGTATTCCAGTGTTACCATACATGAACTGGTCTAGATAGCACATCCACAGCGTTTGAGTTTAAATAAACCCTGTTACGCATTTAGTGTCACTTTACGTGCAAATGTGTGTATTCTGAGTAAAAGTTGAGTCACTGTGAAAACATTTCTGAAAGGGCCTCTTCATGCGAAGCCCAGACTTCATGATTTCTGTCTTAGCACCACCTTCTGCTATGACATTTAAAGGAAATAATGACAAAGGAAGAAAAATTTAAGTCCGCTGCCAAGTGGAAATAATTTGGCCCCCTCGTTAATCTTAGCCGGCTGTTAAACCGTGCTGAAAATATACATAAACACAATATGGACACGAACGAGACCGCAGTTATAAGACTCGCGAAGTTGTGAAAATGCACGCAAGACTGTCTGCCGTCCTGCGGAAGACACGCATAGAGAGCTTTTGTCCTCGGTGTTTCGGTGGGTGTGAATGTCATTGAAATTAAGCGCTTTCTGACAGCCGAACCCCCTACAGAAGGCCCTCCCTCTGGCTCCGGAACCTCCGACCCGACCCCGGGCCCCGTCCTGCCGGACTTTGGCCTACGGTACTCAGGTCCGCGTCTCGTCTGCCGGAGGGGGCTCTGCGTGAGCCGAGCTCCGCTGCCAGACGGGTTAGTACAGAAGCTGAGGCCCGCGGTAGCTGCCCGGTTCCCCTGGCTCCGGTATACACGGTCGGTCCTTCGCTGGCACCAGGCGCCGGGACCCACGCGGGACTGGACACAGCAGGCTTGTGTATACTGAACAGCTGCTGTAGGAATCTAACAAAAACAAGCCGTTATCATCCTCCTAGTGCTGGCATGGCTGCAGAGATACTTCTGCCAGAGCTCCTGTGAGGGCTTTTCTCTCCTCCCCCCGGCACGTACACACACGGAGACGCACACAAACCGCGGCGCGCACACACAGCTGAGGGAACACCTGAATAGCTTTTCTTGCTCCTCTTAGGGATAACTTTTGGAAGCCCTCCCTGGCGTGGGAATATCTGGCTTGAGCTCGTTCGCTCGATGATTTCCGGAAATCTCGCGGACGCCCGCCGCGCTTGCGGGATCTACTCGCGCTCCTGTCCGAAGGAATCCGCCTGTCTGACTGTCACTCGCTCGGGCATTCTTGGCCATATCTCTCTTGCCAGATTGAGCCACCCGAGCTGGTAGCCCATCTGAGCACCGCTGGCCCATTCGGCAGCTGCGCCCAGGGCTGGCTGACACTCTTTCCGCCGCACGACCAGACGTTGACACGGCAGCTGCTCAGATGCTGCTGAAACACCAGTCCATACGCCGCGCGCGTCCCCTCCCGTCCGCGCCCTTCACACTGCGGTCGCGTCGCTTTCCACCGGCCGTCTCTCCGCTGTCGCGTGAGCTCTGCTGACCACTCGGTGTCACCTTCCTCTCGCCAGCGGACGTTGGCCCGATGGATGGGAACTGCCGTGGGGCTCTGAGGCTGTCCTGTCACCGCTTTCTCCGGGCAGCTGGACACGGCCGAAGCAGTAATTCTGAGCCCATGGCTATCCTGCTGCTCCGACAGCAGTGGTGCACTGCTCCTCCGTAACATATGCGCCAGCTGAAGGTCAGCTCGCTGATACCGAAGCTTTAACTATGCGTGGCGTTTCCCCCGCCGGCGGCCCGGCTCAACATCCTCCGTGTAGGAGTAGGGAGTGCTGCCGACGGATGCCTGGTACTCTTCAGGACGAAGGTGCCTTTTTCCTTGCCTCCAACCAAGCAAAACAGGTCTTTTAATTAGAGAAATACACACTCACACACTCTGGCTGAAACCACTTGTCCCGAGCTGGGTCGCGGCAAACCGGAGCCTAACCCGGCGACACAGGGCACAAGGCTGGAGGGGGAGGGGACACACCCAGGAGGGGACGCCAGTCCATCGCAAGGCACCCCAAGCGGGACTCGAACCCCAGACCCACCAGAGCAGGACCCGGCCAACCCCCCCCCCCCCCCCCCCCCCCCCCCCGCTATTAGAGAAATAACAGAAAACAAAAACAGTTCGAACAACAATGACATAAATGAATTCACAACAAAACCGGAAAATTGAGACATATACGTACGCGTCTCTACATGAACCGTGCGTGTGTGTTCTTTGCGTCTATATTAGTTCCTCTATTAGTTGCATTTTACAGAAACGGGGGGGAAAAACATAGCAGTGCCAACAGTCAAAACATGTCATCTTAGGAGGTGATAGATATCAAAGGCTGCTGAATGGCACCTGCTGTATTTTTCCCCATGCTGTTTGTTTGGCAGGATCTATCGACCATTAATTTGACAGGGGTTTGGGTACATACAGCCCATCTGTTGAAAATACATTTTTTCATGGCTGGACATTTTAGGTCGAAAGAAGAATGAAGAAAAATGTCAGAATGCCAGAGATGGACACATAATGAACTATCCAAGAATGAGAGAAGAGTCGAGTTGAAAATACTGCAGTTTGACAGCAGTGTCCAGTATGTTGGAAATCAATACAAAAAAAAAAAAAAAAAAACCAAAATATAAGGACTGCATTTTTACATATGTACTCCTGGAGGACAAAATCAGGTGCTGGTAAAAACATTTCTTATAATTATTTATCATAATCAGATTAACTCGACAAAGTACTACAAACTGACAGTGTTCATTACATTATTTAAAGAAGGGATTGTAAGAATTTTACAGAACCAACTTAAGGAATTAAACAGCGTACGTTGAGAAGCTGACTTCGCAATACATTTTGCTGATTGTTCTTGTTTTTCAGCGCCAATAACAACGTGACAACGTAGTCACGCTGATTCCGTCGCGCATCCCTCGCTGTTCCGGTTATGGCAAATACATGGCTTCCGACTTATTTTCACCAGTCTGGAGAAAAATCTGTCTAGTCAGAGGCGTGTTTTGCGCGCTGGTTGTTTTCCGCTGACCGACCGGTGAAAAAAAACTCAGACAGCAGCATCGCTTAAGTCACTAAAGAAGAGGAATGCGATGGACGTGAAAGTTGGCCTATTTCACGGTCAGTCGCAGGATGGGAGGCCCTGAATGGCAAGCCATCTAGTTAATGCGACAGAAAAGTCCCTAGGCAAAAGCAGCAGACCCGCTGCATGCCGACCAGGTACTTGATGAGCATGACACCTCCGCCGTTCCCGTTGAACGTTGTTGCCCCACGCTTCGCTGCCTCGGCTCGGAATTCGCCACAATAAATTTGCCTTTCATCGGGGCTGACTTCGCGTCCCACGGATCTGTCCTCCTCAGCACTGTTGTGATCACGGATCTCCTTGTGGATGCTCACAGGGGTTTGCTTCTGATCGGTAAGAAGTTGCCTTGGGAGCCACTTGCCGTGGAACCGCGACCAAGCCAATGGGGCGGCAGCTATGCGGTCCTGCTGCAGACACATCCGCTCAGCCGACCGCCGTTGCCCGCTCATCCTGACGCGCCAGAGTCGGTTTGGCAGGTTCGGAGCCACGGCCTCAGGGCATCGTGCTACCCACATACATGAGACACGCCGCTCTAACATCGCTAACATTGCAGCAGTACTGAGACATAACATTGCCCGCATTTTAAACGCTGTTTGCAACTGGTGTACGTTTGCTTCTCCCATTTGTAGGAGAAAATAACTGGTCTGTGTCAGATGATAGTGTTAGGAGCGGGTGGCTTTGTTTGTGTGTCTGGCGGTTGGGAGTAAAAGGGGCGGCGGGGTAAAAGACTCATTGTGAAGAGACAAATAGGGTTAAATTCTTACATGCTCAGCAAATGCACCGCTGGGAGATGTGGAGCATCAGACTGTTGCCAGGAGGTTTCAGCTGCGAAGCAAATTACCCAATTGTTACCACCGTGAGTTGCGATGGGTCTGCAACGCAATGACTATCAGAAGAAGACATGAAAAAATAGAGGATATAACTGAGAATTATTTGAACATATTTTACTGGAAAATGCTGTCTATGTATTGATTGATTGATTGATTGATTGATTGATTGGTCAACTTTTGCTTTGGTACAACAAAGCAGAAATGCCTCAAAATTATTAGGTCCAATATTTCTTGAAGATTATTATGACTGTTTATTTCATGCAAAGGGTGGTTTGTTCTACTATCTCAAGACCAGGTTAAAGAAGGGGTGTAACTTTGAGGTGTGGCCCTGAAAGTTATTAATGGGAAATGATCAATCATTCTTGATGGCGCAGAAATTGCAAGGTTGCGCTGTTCTCTGCATTTAAGATCTGCTGAAGAAATGTCTTTGCACTTTTTCTCTAAGCTACACGTAGAAAAATATTAATGTGCAGTACTGCAGCTAAGGCCTCTTACATTTTAAATGAAACTGATGTAAAGAGTTGAACCACATGCAAAAATTTTCTTTTAGATTTGCCGCAGTGTCCGAGTTGAACCTTGTCCTTGTCTAACACATATAGAACGCAGATTCGAAGTTCACGCATGCAAAACGTGCACGTAGACGTCTCTTTCGATGATTTAACGAGGGATCGTCTAGTTATCAGTCTGCTACCTGTCACTGGAGAAAAGTCTTTAAACATGTCTGCATCGCCGCACACAATTTTGGATATTAACCTAGCTTGTGCCCTGAACAGAAAAACAAACCTATTGGTAAAAATACTTTCTTGCTGATGCTCATTTTTACTGGAAGCGCTCAGAAGGCAAAATAAGTGTGAAAAGATACATGAAACTGGTAAATGACTATACAGAGAATCAACTGATGCACTTTTTTCTCCAAGTAACTTTACTGTATCATCAAATATTACACCAGCTGCCTTATTACATTACTGCTCTTCAGTGGTTTGTTTATATTTATTTTTTCAAAGGAACTTTGGTGAAAAGCTACATAAAAGATTCTGTAGTAATGCCAGTTTCTGAATGTGACTGAACATACTCTCGGTTCTTTTATGGTATTTCTACCCTTTATTTACCATCTTTGCACATTGTTCTGTCCAAATCTCAGGACTGGGGGTGGTGTTAAGAAGTTGCCAATATTGTGTTTAGTAGTGTTTAAAATTGAGAGAACTGAGAGATGTCTACTGTTTTGGAAAAACGAATGAAAACAAGAGTTTTAATGAAACTTGTTCCCTAACAAGTAACACAATGTTGAATTTTTTTTAGGAAATCTGTTCAATTCAGCATATTTGAAGCAACATGCAGAAAAGTGTTCCCTCTGTTTTAGGCTATTGTAAAAGTATTTTTTGAGAAACACTTCAATGCCCACTGTGAGTAGACTTAATACAGCTGTTGTGCAGGCACAGCACAATCTAAAAATATCACTTAGTAACCAGCTGGCACAAAAAGCACAGACGTGGGGCTTTCGCATTATTCTGCAGGGATGTGACAACCCTCATTCACAGGGACTTCTTTTAATTTAAAGTGTTAAACTAGCCAGACTCCTGCAAGCTGTATGTTTCTCAGATCTCCTTCTGTTACTAGCCTTCCTGCCCGGAAGCAAATGTCCTGTAGTGTGTAAAGAAAGCGATCGGCTTGGTGGGGTTGTACATTCTGCTTTGTAGCCAGGCTGATTTGTGGGTATTGCTAACACCCTGATGTAGAAATGTGAATGTACACATTCTGGTGACTAGCAAGCAGAAAAAAAGTACAATTTAAGGTCTCCTGTTGTTGGCAAAATCATTTCTGATTAAGGCTGACAACTGAATGCAGTTCTGCACCTCTGAAGGCCACACCTATACACAAATTACTGATTATGGCAAGACTTGAAGATTTTATTTTACATATATGTAACAATGGAGGTAGTACAGACCGGAGTTTTTTTTTTTTTTTTTCCTCAAAAAATAAATGTTTCTTTCATCCATTCATACCAGGACCATGGCAATCCGGAGTCCCGCCCAGGAAGGCTGTGCCATAAGGCTGGCTACACTGTGAACAGGTCACCAGTCCATCACAGGCACTTATATATGAACGCATTCACACTGACAGTCATGCACTACAGGAAATTCAGAACCACTGATTCACCTGGAGAGCACACCTCTAGAATGTGGGAGAAAAGAGCAGTACTAGGAAGAAATCCATGTGAACGTGCAATCTCTTGACGGACACAACAGAGGTTGAATTCAAGCATGCAACTCCGGAGCTTTGAGACCACAGGGCTTCTCGAGGATCCACTGTGCTCCATAAAATTATTATGCATAAAATGCTGTATTAAATTTCTTCTTCTTTGCAGGGTCTTTCACGTTGACTTGGCCATAAGGACACTGTTAACAGAACAAAGGAATTAACAGGATCAACATTTTGTTTAGGGAAAAACATATCAATTTAAACATACGCCCATATGTTTTGACAATACAATGGGCGTCACTTAGAACCGAAGGTGAATGTTGTCCATCAGCATAATTTTTCTAATGAGAATAATCAATATTTACTCTATGTCCAGAAGTAAGAAATATCCATAGCACAGAAAATCATCAATTAGGTAATGAAGCTTACAATAGAGAGCAACACTGCAAGACTCAACACTTGCCGGCATATTCTTACATGTCTGCAGCCGCTTCCACAGCACTTTCCCCTCTGAAGGTGAGCAAACTCCGTGAACACCTTGTATCCTGTTACAGGGTCTGTGTACATCTCTGCCTTAGCCTAGAAATACAGAAACAATGCCAAAGCACATATATGACACAGCCCTGAACACAGAGATGTAATATGTCTCATATCACAACATGTATTAAAACTCTAGCCACAGTCGTCAGATTTTAAAGGCTAATCCAAAAACTGAAAATCTGCAGTCCTCACTGTGAACTTGAAAGATGTGTCCACTGGCAGCCAAACTGCGTTTAGATTGCACTCAACTCCATAAAGTCCACAGATTAAATCTGACAGTTAGACTGTTTTACATAAAAATGACTTATTTAAATGTCGTATATTTATGTTGTCATTTGGATCCTAAAATTAAAGTGTCAAAAATTCATGACCTAGCAGCAGGGGGGGTTATAGATGTTTCAGAGGCTGTGCCCTCAGTTTTTCAATAGCAGCAGTTAGCCAGCCTTTCATGTTTGCACTTTCCACCATGTCTCATGGCAGTTTGTCGCTATATTAGACAGCCCAGTGGTTAAGACTGGTTAAATTTACAGCGATGATGATGATGGTTACTGTCATATATACAATGCCACTTTAATAACACTCTAAATCAAATGAAGCTCAAACAGTAGAAGTTTCTCAAGCTATGAGCGTGATCATGTTTGTCCAATTTTACATACATAACAGTTTAACTTACCCACGATACGGTGGTTAGTCGGACAGGACAGCCCAATAACACAAATAATGCTTTTTTATGATAACTTTATGTTGGTTTTGGAAGTTGGCATTCGCTATCATTGCCTTTCAGCTGCGAAAAAACTGCCGAAAGTCTTAATTTTTTTGCAAACTAAAATCAAAGCGCTGACAGCTTTTAATATGTAAGGTTTCAAAACACTAACATCAATGTGCATTCAGTGCTTTTTACCTCCATTTTTTGACAGAATAGCTCTGACAGACAACTAAACGATGACTTCAGAAGCTTAAGTAAGTTTCTTACAGTTTTTATAAGGCCCCCTATAATATAATTGTTACAGGTGCGGTCCACACAATACACTCGTGTGCAGCACATGGTCACGTTTCATTTTAACAAAGTTATTGTAACATGTCTTTATTTAAAAGGAGACCACTTGTTTCGTCTTTGGAGAAGACACTACACAAGAAGAGCCTCGGGCTCTTTGGTGGCACCACTTGTCATTTTAGATGGCGTCTCCGCTTTCCATAGTAAAGCCGGCACTGTCTGTGTACTGTACATTTCTCACTTCTGTGCACTCCGCTGAAAGAAGTTGTTTTAAAACGTAAACACTCCTACAGCATAAAATGTTACTTTGAATAATCTAAACATACTGAAATGTGTCCTTGTGCTGTGTCTAAAAAGTTGTTCTTAACAACAGAGGAATTTGTGAAAGAAAAGGTACCCAAAATAATTTTGACTTTTTAAAAGCCATGAATTTCTCAATTGGTTCATATCCTTAGAGGGGCCCAGTAGTTGTACCCTTGAGGAAGGTATTTAACTGGAATACATTCTGTCTTCCAGTAAAATCTAAAGCTATGCAAAGATGTTAAACGGTAAGTATCTTAGATAAACGTACTGTCTAAGCAAAATAATAAATAGACAAAGAAACAGTAATAACTGGTTCACGTATTTTTCCTTCTCAGCCATTCAGTTGTAGGTTTGATGGTGTACTTAGGGTCACTGTCCTGTTACATGACCTATCTTTGGCCAAACTTTGGTTGTGGGACAGGTGTCCTCACATTTGTCTCTAGAATACTTCGGTATAAAAAGGAGGTGGTCAATTCAATTATTACAAGGTTCCCAGATCCTATGACTGCAAAACAAGCCCAAATCATCACCTCTCCACCGCTGTGCTTTAGAGTTGGTATGGGGTGTTTGTGGTGATATGTTGCGTTTGGTTCTTGTCAAACATGGTGTTTGTGCAAAACAACCAAACATCTCCATTTGGTGTCGTCTGTCCAAAGGACATAGTTCCAGCAATCTTGTGGTTTGTGCAGATGGAACTTTCCAAACCCAAGCTCTGCTTCTATGTTCTTTTTTTGGAGAGAATGGGCTTTCTCCTGGCTAAGCTTTCATGAAAGCCATACTTTTTCAGTCTTTTTCTCATTGTACTGCCATGAACTTTAAATACTTAAACTGAAGCATGTAGATCCCTAGATGCTGCTCCTGAGTTTATTGTGATTTTTTCCAAGCATTACAGCTTGATCTTGGGGTGAATTTGCTTGGATTCCCATTCCTGGGAAAAATTAGCAACTGTTTTGAATGTTTTCCATTTGTAAAAAATCATTCTCATTGTAGAATGACAAACTTCAAAATGGTTTGGAAATGGTCTCATAACCCTTTGCAGACTGGTGAGCAGCAATAATTGTTTCTCTGAGTTTATTGCTAATGTCTTTTACTTCCATTGGTTGAACACTACAGACTACCACACAGTCAAAAGGTCTGCTTTTATAGAGGTGGTCGCACTTGCTCATTATCAACTAATCATGTGCATTTGATTAGCTGCCCCTAGCTGCTAATTACCTTCGTAATTCCTATGGAAGCAGTGAGGGTGTACGTAATATTTCCCACATGGTTTCTGCATTGTGTCTTACGTTTTGTTGAATAAATAATGACACAGTGAAATCTGTTATGTGCCGTCTCTCATCTAATAATGATTGTTATTTATGCCCTGATTTGTAAAACCATTGAACTGAAAGAGTGTATTTCCTTTTTCGTGTCACTGTATATCATATGTACATACAAACACACAAAGTAAGCAAAGGAGTAGACAGCTGTTTCATCCTTATTGGGGCTCATCAGAACTGCGCATGCCTGGATTTGAACCGTGGACCAACAGATTGGCTTGGATTAATATTCCAATGCTCTTACCGTTATTCTACCACGGCACAACAACTGGGTCTGTAGGAGGGTGTTTTTACGTTCATAAACTCATGTTCGCCCCCTTATTTATTATGAGACCGATATCGATTGGCCATTTGTGGTTGGCTTGCAATCGAGCAAGCGTCTACCACTCCCCTAATTGGGGTTAAGAGATGTTTTGAATGAAATTTTACCAAGTCACAAACAGCAAAGCAGTAGACAGCTGTTTCGCCCTTATTGGGGCTCATCAGCACTGCGCATGCCTGGATTTGAACCGTTGACCAACAGATTGGCTTGGATTAATATTCCAATACTCTTACCCTTATCCTACCACGGCACGGCAGGGGTAGGTGCTTGCTCGATTGCAAGCCAACCACAAATGGCCGATCGATATCGGCCTCATAATAAATAAGGGGGCGAACATGAGTTTACGAACACAAAGTAAGCACACATAAGTTACAAAACAGATGTTACCAAGTGACATCAGTAGAAAAAACAAGTGAATGAATAGGCAAGCATATTTATATGTGAAACAATTTCATAGTAGAGGGCAAACCCTGACTGGTCGGGTTGGGTCTACTCTCGTACATATAGAAATTGTACTTTCAGGAGCAATTTTCGGAATAACTACTTTTTAATTTTACTCATTTATAATGCTTTAACTTCTTCTTGACTTTTTAAATCCAGTTACTTCCACTGTAAAATTGGGCAACACCTCTGCACTGTAAGCTGACTTTTTCTATGGTTTTTATTGGCCTTTTTTTTTTCTTGAGCAGTTGGTGAAGTTTTTTTCCCGCCTTCACCGGCAACACAGTTCATTCACCTTCAAGAGAAGTGATAATAAATAAGCAGTGACCCAGCACTGGACAGACAGTTATAGTGAAACAAGTTATAGGGAAAAAAAAAGTAAAAACAATAACAAAACAAGAAAAAAAAATTAATTAATCAATCGATACAATTTTTAAAAACCATTATTGTGAAAGTTTAACATTGCAACAGTGACTTGAATTGGTACTTTTAAGTAGAAAAGCAAGTTTTAATTTGCGCATGCAATTATACATATAGATAATTTGTTTGGGGAAAGCCAATTTTAATTTAAGCACAAATTTACTAGCTATATAAAGAGAGTACCAGGCGGCCCGGGTCCTCGACGCCCGGGGTACCAGGTGGCCGGCTTCCTTCCTCGTCGTATTACATCAATTTTTATACTGATTATGTTGTGTATTGTTTATCGTTTTTCCATTATTTTATTGAATTTATTACTTGACGCGCATTTCCCCAACCTAGTTTTCATTGTGTTTCAGTGATAAATTAATGGATTACTCGGGTGCCCCACGAACTGTTACTGGGTAAATCGTGGTACCGTAAAGCTGACCGCCCGACACACACAGGCAGGTCGGGGACTGAGCGCTCGGCCAAAAATGGCGCCGCACGGGCGCGCGTCAGAGCGCGCGGCCGCGGGACTCTCACCTCACACGCCTCGCGGTGGAGCCTCGCGATGTCCCTGTCCTCCTCGGTCAGCCGCACGTCCATCCGCGCGCTCGTGTCCGTCTTCAGACAAGCCGGAGGGGAAGCTGCGTCGCGCGTGTGAACTTCAGCCATGGAGCGTGTTGCGTGTCTCGCGCGACAGTGGCGGGAAGCCGCGCCGAGCGCCGGCGGGACGGAGCCTGTTCTGCCGAGGGACAGACACACCACGGACACCGAGCGGCTGGACGGCGACATATGTGTTCTGGCTGTATGGAAAACTAACGACAATAAATAGTTACAAAATTGAGAAACAGCTCGTGAATGTGACGTCGTATATAGCGTGTTACGCTACTGCAGGTTTAGTTACTAACAGGAGTACGAGCTACACGTCGCCGGCGATCGAATCTCACTCGCATTCACTCATCATCATGACCGGCAACGCTTCCACTTTCACGACAACTCGGTTCCCTTGACTAGTCTTTCCCCAGCTGTCCGTTTTGCGCACTCGTTTCATTTGTCCCGCGTGCGTCGCCGTGGCGTGGTGGCGCGCGCAGCCAGGTCCTCCTCCCCGGCATCTACACGCATTTACCCACGAAGTTCTGTCGCCCTCGTGTTTTTAAAGGAACACAGCGCAGCAACCGCCCCGGGATCCTTTCGCAGCCAGCGAAACACACCGCCACCTTGCTTAGCAGGATTTTACACGATCGTGTAACCAGACTTAGGTGGGGAAGTGGAAGAATACAGATTAATTTGTTTGTTATTTGTAAAGGGATTTTACATTGTTACATACTGTATCTATCTAATACTATTTACCACACGTTGGACCTCAGTGATCAAGGGTTAGAATGAACTAAACACAATACTGGTTCAAATGTAATGGAACAACTGTTAAGTGAAGGAAAAAAGTTAAATATTATAATTATAACATTTAGGCATGGATTGATTTATAACTCATAGGCTTAACAAGGGGAGCGTGACCTCAAATGACCAAGCAAGATGTCCCTCCCTACTGTCACTAATCACTTGTCTAGCGCAGGGTCATAGTGGTAAGGAGCCTATTTTTGAATCTTACACCCTGGACAGCATGCCAGTTCATCACACACATACACTTGTTTACACACTTATCGCTAATTGAGATTTACCAGTTCACCCGAAACATGTCTTTGGACTGTGGGAGAAAACCAGAGCGCCCAAAGGAAACGTCAACTGGAGGAGAACATGTAAACAACACACAAACAGCCAGATTCAAACCCTTGTTCAAACCAACAGCCCCAGAGCTCTGAGGCACTAGCGCTACCTGCTGTGCCACCCCAGCCTGATCTGTCAAACCACTACGTTCATAGCTCCCCTGAGTATGACTGCTAATATATTTTGGCTATTACAGCACTGTTACTACATGTGAATTTTACAATGGCGAAAGAAGTATTCTTCCTACATTTACATTTACATTTATTCATTTCGCAGACACTTTTGTCCAAAGCGACGTACATCTCAGCAAAAGTACAATTTATGCATTACATTAAATGAATTAAATAAATAAATAAACAAATAATTCCATATTTAAAACTAATTACCCTGATAAATCGCAAAATTAACTTGGAGGTCAATCATTTCTTATAAAGAAAGTAAATGGATTTATTTTCTGTATCATCTAATAAGTAGAATAATAATAGAAGGGTATTTTAGAAATTTGATGATGTATCACTTCTTATGGAACTTTAGGGTATGTATAGATGACCTGATTCCTTTCAAGTTTGTCAGCATCTGGTACTAGTTTGTTTTTATCCTCTTTTACTTTGTTGTGCCACAGTTTTATGCTGTGCACTCTGTATTCTGTACCTTTCTGACTGATACTATATGAGAACTTCCTTGGATATTAGCCTCAGATTAACCCTAATGGGCTATCAGATTGTGTTTGTTTCCGCTCTGGATATATGTGTTAAATGAGAAAATAAAACATTGCTCATTTGTTTGCTTTAAAACTGGATTTGTTCAATTAGAAGAGTAGTTTGAAAGTTTGTGTGAAAAAAGTGTGTTTGTACAAATAAGTACGGACGTAAAACTGACATGTTTGTGAATTTATAGTAAAACTAAGAATAACATATTTGTAATATAATAACTTAATATGCAAATGTTGGGATAGTGAGTTTCAGGAAAATTGCATCAATGCCAAGAGAATTAAATTTTCCTTTTTGTGTGGATAACTTGCTACGGCATGTCCTAGTTTACGGCCTTTTAATTACTTTATCTATTGTCTGCTTATAGAAAACTGGCTCCAATCCAGTTTGGCTCTCTTGAGAAGAGAATAATCAGAGCATTGCAGAAAATAAACAGGAAAAATCACACGCTGGATTAGGTGTTTCTAGTTTGAAGGTGTAACTATTTGTGTAGTAAATTATTCCCTATTAATATTTTTTCATTTTACTTGATCTAAGGGTGAATTCTCAATGTACTGCTTTCCTTTAGAGCACATCTATTTTGGACAGTTACAAATATTTAAATCCCATGCATTCAAGATAGCTTTTATTGCTTAATAGGTAATAATTTTTCAAGAGAATTTGTTGTTCAAAGAGGGAGTGCACTCACATCAACAAAAGTATCATTATTTATGTAACAGGGATGGATGATGTTGGGTAATTATATTTTTGTTCTGTCCATTATCACAACACTTTATACAGAGTTAGAACTGTACCATTTTTCATTAATATAACTACACATTACACATGCTTACATATTGCCCAGTCATCTTATCACACAGTCCATGAGAGAGAATTGAAAAAAAAATATTCAGAATAACTGCACATGAGGCATATGAAATAATGAAGTGATTTATAACAGTTTATATGTTAATCTACAGTATGTATACAATTCTGTAACGGTACCAACTGAAAAAATGAAGCCATTATCAAGCAATTCAATACATTCTCATTCTCTAAGCTCTCTTTGTCTGGATATTGAAATGGATCAGAACTTGTCTCCATAAATTATACTTTTGCTGAGATTTACGTCGCTTTGGACAAAAGCATCTGCTAAATGAATAAATGTAAATGTAAATGAAAGTACTCTGCTCGTACAGTATACTGCATTGGTAGAAACACTACTGTTTTCCTTCCCAGCTGTTGGAATGTAGAAATCTTGGAAAAGTCATGGCAGCCACGATGTTTTCACTATTGCTCCACATGTGAAGAACCACATAAGCATCAGATGCAAGGAGTACTGTAGGAAAGTATGAACACTGTCCTCTGTTGGCTCCACAGCTGAGCCTTATTTTTAACGGCACTTCCCCTTGAGAGAAAAGGCCACCCTTCCATTTCTTCATATAGTTCATGCTTTTCTGCAAAGCTTCTTACAAGGATTTACCTATGTGTATAGTTCAGTAATTTTTACTGGAGCTATTTAGAGCAACCGGGCAGCTGGTGGCATCGTGGTTGGAGCGGCTGCCTTCGGCTCCGAAGGTTGCCAGTTCAGTCTCCGGCTGTAGTGCCCTTGAGCAAGGTACTTGCCCCTACAAGATCTCCAGTACCCTTGCCCAGCTGTGCGCCCGGGTAACTAGTTGTGGCCCTGCGATGGACTGGTGTCCCATCCAGGATGTGCCACCCCACTTCTTTAGCCTTGCTCCCAATGTATCTGGGATAGGCTCTGGCTTGCCGCGAGCCTTCTCAGGGCAAGCAGTTACTGAAATTGGTCGGTATTTAGAGCAAGCACTTTGCTCAAGGGCAGTACAACAGTAAGTGGGAGTTGAACTTTCAACTCCAAAAGCAGCAGTTTTAACAGCCGTACCACCTTAAACATAGATTTGAAGAAAATGTAAAAATTGTTGCCATTAATCTTAAATTATTTACCATAAATTGCTGTGATTTTTATTGAACTGATGCCTTTGCCCGAAGGGGGTGCGGTAGCGCAGTGGGTTGGACCGGGTCCTCCTCTCCAGTGGGTCTGGGGTTCGAGTCCCGCTTGGGGTGCCTTGCGACGGACTGGCATCCCGTCCTGGGTGTGTCCCCTCCCCCTCCGGCCTTACGCCCTGTGTTGCCGGGTAGGCTCCGGTTCCCCGTGATCCCGTATGGGACAAGCGGTTCAGAAAATGTGTGTGTGTGTGTGTGTGTGTGTGTGTGTGCGTGCGCCTTTGCCCAAGGTGACAGCCAATATTAGGTAATCAAGTATTTTGCAAAATTTTTCCTGCATCAGTTCAGGACCTAGAGTCATACAGCAGGAAAATCAAAAGCAAATTCCAATGCCAGTTGAAGAATGAGATGAGATGATGTTTGCCAAGAGGTTTTCCTAGTTTTTTACATGTAAATACTGTAGTTTGCTGACATTATATAGACTAATGAATGCAAATGTTAGTAGAACTGTTCTGCTCTGGCATGGTGGCACAGCGAGTAGTGGGGGTTCGATCCCTGCTCAGTCTGTGTGGAGTCTGCATGTTCTCCCCCTGTCTGCATGGGTTTCCTCCGGGTGCTCCGGTTTCCTCCCACAGTCCAAAGACGTGCTGCTTAGGTTCCCCCATAGTGTGTGAGTGACACAGAGAGAGTGTGTTCCACTGATGTATGGATGAGTGACCCAGTGTAAGTAGTGTATCTAGCAGTGTAAGTCACCTTGGTGAATAAGGTGTGTGGGCTGATAACACTACATTGTATCCATTGGAAGTCAGTTTGGACAAAAGTGTCTGCCAAATAAATAAAGGTAATTCCATGCTACACATGACACTGCACAGCTCTGTCTGCCATACTGTGGTCAATCAGGGCAATAAACACAGGATGAAAGAACAAAATGTTGGGAACGTGTGAAAATAGTGTCGTGGAGCGTGCGGTCCAAGTCAGTCCAGGAACGTGATGTCATAATTAGCGCTCAACATGAGTCAGCGCTGCCCACGTGCACTTGGGCCGTCGACCCCGCTCCCCGGTGTGATCAGTCTACCGGAGTGTGACGTATGAGCGCAGGAATGACTGCATAAGTAGGCGGCGTTAAAAAACAGCACTATGGCCGCTTCTTCAGTTATATCTCGAAAAAACGCTAAAATCCTGCTCCGTGTTAATTGATTTCGAGGCTTTACTGCAGATTAATTATTAATATAACTGTGAGGCAATGAGCGCAAACGTCACAGACGGGAAAGACCCCCATCCAGCAAAAAGAAAAAAAGAAAAAATTGCAGCGCGCGCGTGTCCGCGGCGGCGCTCGAGCGAGCGTGCCACCGCTCGTGTGACGTCAGCAGCTGTGTCGTTTCACTTCCTGGTTTTCAGAGAAATCCGTGGAACCGAAAAAAAAAAAAACAACGAGCCAGATAATCGCAAGAGAGGGGGGCGAATATCCAAATAAGAAGGATGTGGCGCTCGAATAGAGGAAGTTAACCGTCACTGACGTGAGGGAGAAAAGCGCAGAGAGGGCGGCTGCTGCTGCTGCTGGCGGAGCGCGAGCCGAGCGCGAGCGGAGCGGAGCGGAGGAGCCGGCGGTGGTGTGTGAAGAGCTGCCGAGATGTGGAGGAGATGCGGCTCTGAATGAACCACCATGGACTGCAGAGTCAAGTGAGTTATGGCCGCGCGCGGTGTGTGTGTCTGAGGCCGGGCAATGCCAATGTACGACCACCTGCTCGTGGACATGATGGACGGATCGAGAGCTGGCACACATCGTGATATCCCTCGTCACACACACACGATGATGGGCCGCAATTCTGCCTTCACAGAGAGAGTGCCTCCACAGACACACATCATACTCTGTACACACACAAACACACACTGGGCCCCAAAGCCTTCACGCACACTGACTGACTGCACTCACTACCTCAGACCCCCCCCCCACACACACACACACACACACACACACACAGGCTTTCTGGTATTGTGACACTCGGACTTCACAATGGATCTGCTCTGATGTTTTGTCCTTCCTGGCTGCTAAAATGGGCCCCCCCATATATTAGTTAGTGTAGAACACGGTAACGCTTACTCTGTGCACCTCAGTGCAGCAGGGTGACACAGTAAAGACACGTCTCTCCCTTTCCTCCCCGTCTCTTTGCTGACAGCGAGAACCCGGAGAGCACCTTTGACCTGGTCCTGCAGGTGGCGTGTCCTGCGTCCGAGAACGAAGGTACGGCCGCTGTCGTTTGCTCCAAACCTACGGCGTGTCGACCCTTCCGGGCCGGGCGGATGTGCGGTTTAAAAATTGTGTGTCCGACTTCGGCCTTTCCGGTAACGTCCATGCTGTACGTACGTTGTCGCAGGTGGATGGTTCAAATCCCTTTTTAATCCCAACGGAAAGTGCATGAGGCTGCAGCAGCTTACGCTGAGAAAAGAAGTGGTAGAAGGCACCGGAATAACACTGGCGTAAATATTAGTGGAACTGCACACACACAAGCGCACGCACACGTTGACCGAAACCGCTTGTCCCACCTGGGGTCGCGGCAAGCCGGACCCTAACCCAGCAACACAGGGCGCAAGGCTGGAGGGGGAGGAGGTGCACCCAGGATGGGATGCCAGTCCATCACAAGGCACCCCAAGTGGGGCTTGAATCCCAGACCCACCTGAGACCAGGTACAGGTCAAACCCACTGTACTGGTATTAATGTAGTTGACATTTTTGTCCCAGGTGATTTAAAATCAGTTATTTGGAAATTTGTCAGTTCAGGGTAAGTACCTTGATCGTGGGGGGTTGTAGAGCAGGAGTAGGATTCGAACCAGGAACCTGTAGACAACCAGATGACAGCCCTAAGCATGATGCTTCTTGCTTCCCTTGTATTCTGCACACTGTAGTAAAAAAATCGTTTAAAGCCTGAAAGAGGGCATTAAAAAACACAAATTAGCTCTCCCCCCAACTGTCTTATGGCAAGCAAACAGTTCTTTGTGGCTGATATTTAGCTTTTTTTTTTTTCTTTTTTTTTTCTTTTTTTATTTAGAATTGTTGTTGAGACATGGTTAAATAGCAGAAGTCGTGTCGGTAACGAAATTGAAAACGGGCAAGTTGTGTTATTTTGCATCGTTAGGAAGTGTTTTTGCATCTGTAAATGGTGGTATATTCGGGGAAAAATGAATATCTGAGTTCCAGTTTCCTGTACTTTTGGAATTCTTAAGAAATTTTGGTGAAGAATACAGTTGATTATAGTTTTGTATATGACGTTGACTGGTTATTAACCTTCGACGTGGCTTTGAGCAGCAAAATCATGTGGTCATTGCTAGCACATGTTGCCTTCAGCAGCAGTAATTATTGATGTGATTTGGGTCATAATTTTTTGTAAAAGTAACACTTAACTAGAGTCACTTAAGTATTGTTAACTAGTGACCTCACCTAGTTTGCAGCGGTAAGTCAGGTGCTGAACTGGTTCTTCCAGGACCTGGGCAGCCTGCATGTGATATGACATAGATGTGTGGTCTTCAGTACATTTGGCAGTTCTTAAGGTGGGCGGGTGAGTGAATCGAGGTTTTTTTTTGGGTGACACTCTCGCCACTACCGGTTAAAAAAAAAAAAGGCGGCAAATCATAGAGGAAAGTAACTGAAAGGTGGATTCGCCCCCCCCTCCCCTCTTCTTCAATGTTGCTATTGTTCTACACTTATCCTTTTCTAGTGTTAAGTAGAGCGTTTTAACTACTCATAAAATGAGCTTTCTTCAGGCTGGGATTCAAACGTTCACAGCTGTTGAAATTAAGTCTGAAAATAAGATTTTACACGTTCGTTTTCTATTTGGTTTTCCTTGGTTACGGAATTTTCTTCGTAAGATTACAGTTTAATGTTTATGTGGTATGGTTGAGAATATTAAAAATGAAATTTCTCAGCTTCAGCTCATGTGTGTTTGTGGCCCACTTCCCTTTAAGCAGAACAGAGTTGCTCTCATTTCCTGACCTTTCAGGAGTAATAAGAATCCTAATGCTAATATAAAATACTTGCTTCATGCTATGCAATAAGTAGTACTCTCTGCATCATTGTTTCTTCCTGAGATCTTCGGCATATTCAGTGCAACATTTTGAATAATGGAGGTGCATTTTCATTTATTCATTCAGCAGATGCTTTTCTCCAAAGTGATGTACTACAAAAGTGCATTTCACACTTTGGAAGCAGCTGTGTGTTTGCTCTTTGCTTTTATTTATAGGTCTTAATGTGCATTACATTTTAGAGAATGGTATTTGGATGCACTTTTTTTTTCTCAGTGCATTTCGTTTTTTGCCCAAGATGTGAAAGACCAAGTGTTGCAGATGTCGATTTGTTTTAGGCTCATGCATGCAAAGACTTTAGGTGTTTTGGACAGCTGACATGGTGCAGGTGGGTGTGTACTGTCACTGGCACTGAGACAAAAGAAGGGCTTGCCTCAAGGCTTTTTCTTCTCTTCAGCAGGAAGTCCTTCAGTATAATCCAGTATCAATTTAGTCATTGCAGTGCATGTATCAAAATGGGTCATTAGTCATTGCAAATATGTGTATTGGGCCTTGGTGCATTTAAAAATTTAATTAATTTTTTGGTTCCTGTTGCTTTTCTTCTTTAAACACTTGATAATCTAAAATCTGGGAGACCTTAGGCTGGAAATGCACAGATTTTATGTTTAGATTTGTTCGCTCATTCATCTAACCTTTGGAAAACCAATCCGCTGTCAGTTTCTGTGCAAAGAGTTCCAGAACATGTTTGGACTTGATGTTCATATACAGGTTTGGGCTTGAGGTTTTTGCAAGTGTGGTCTTGATGCTTCTGTTGTCTTCCTGATTAAATCGAGGATAGAATGGCTTGATGTGACCTTTGTGAACACAATAGTTTACTGTAAGTAAAGTGTGATATTGGCCCTCCTTTTAAAAGTTTATTACAGATGCATTTGGGAAATACCTGTTTGAACACTGAACAACTTTAACCTCTTCTTGCTGCCACTTACTTTATGTATGACGAACCGCAGAAAAATGTTGTGTACAAGATGTGTGTTTTCAGTGTGCTGCTCTTGGCCAAGGAAGAAAAGCTCCTTCAGCAAATGCAATTGTTATCCCAGAATACATTCATTTTATTTAAAAGGCATAAGAGGCTCTTTCTTTCAGAGAACATCTGCTCTTACAGGATGTCATGAATATGTTGGAACCGCTACAGTGTGTGCCAGCCCCCCGCCCCTGAAAACACATTGTCACTATTTATGGATGCAATATTCATAAAGCTCTCTGAATGTGTAGGTATCAGCACTGAAAAGGAATGCAGAGTATTATAATGAGTAACATTTCTGTAGTGTGTACTGCTCTCGACTTTACTCCGTCATATGGGGAAGGTTATATGAGTTCCTCATTCTGAGCCAAAGGCTTTTCACTCTCTTCTTGCATGCTGACAAGACTTCTTCCTGTTTATCCCCGTCTCATTACTGCATCAACATCTTGCTTAACCAACTGAGAGCAGGGTACATTTATGATGCCGAAGGAGTATGATCTCAGTGTGACCAAACTCACTAACGTTTTCATTTAAAACATTTCAGGTGGAAATCAGAGCCGCAATACAAACCGATGTGTGTTTCATTAATTTTTATTGGAAAACATGGCACAGGCCTGCGAAGTTTTGTCTCTGGTTAAAGGTACAAGCTGCGTGAACTCAAAGGCTTGGCTCTGGTTTACCGCTGTGAGGGTGTCTCCCATGGATGTACATACATTATAGTAAGGTTACAGAAAAATCTGTTACATGATTCTACTTAAATGGGCCTTTGTTCCTACATGCCGGAGTCTGACGCAGCCCGTGAGCTTTAGCAGCTTGTGTGAGCAGAGTTTCCCATGTTTTGCTCCAATAATTACCATTACGCTCAATCATGTACAATCGACAGTAACACGTTTCTTGTCCGTTGCTTTGTTGTCAGGGACAGACGGTTGTAAACCTGTTTTATTGCTAATTAAAATTTGCTGTCATTTAGCTTATTGCAAATTTATCGTAAAATAGACTGCCATTTAATTATTAATGTAGAGTATTAATTCATGAGATGATGAGATAATGCAGGCTGCCCATGGTTTCATGTGAATGATGATACTGAGTTAATGATTTGGTACGATGTCGTATTTTTAAAAAATGCAGAACTTCACCTAGAACTTAAGGCCTTGCACCCTGTGTTGCCGGGTTAGGCTCCGGTTCACCGCGACCCTGCTCGGGACAAGCGGTTGTAGGCATTGTGTGTGTGTGTGTGTGTGTGTGTGTGTGTGTGTGTGTGTGTGAGAACTTCACCTATGGGGAAATTCAGATTACTTCAGTGTAATTTTATATCCACTCTTTGTCTTTTAAATTAATTTGGCCATAAAGTCATTTCCTCATTTTGTTGAAAACAGCTGTACAATAAAATACTTCCTATTCTCGATGCAGATTTTCATGTAAGTTTCAGATAACTATCCATATTCTTAATTCTCAGCTCTCAATAGACCTTATTTGTTCAGATAATTTTTCTGTAGTGCTCGGGTAGTTTCGACGAAGCTGAAGCCGTCTTGTGAAAATGTGTGCTTTCTATTTAATTTTCAAAAGCTCCTACTATATTTTTGGTGCCACAGTTGAGCTGCGTGTGCCAACTAGATCAGGTCGCTTATGAAAGCTGCTGATGACTATGGTAGCGAGTTTGCCGTGACTTATTTTGTGTGTCGAGTGTTGTACTGATCCTGATCTGTGTGTCTTTGCAAGCCATCCGTCAGTTGACACGAGTGACAGGAAATACCAAAATAGTTCCAGATGACAGATTACTATAGAGGTAGCAAGACTTGGTATGTTAATAGTCACTGGTCATTTTCACAGCCAAACACTTGATGATGTCCCAGTATGGGGAAATGTAGACACTGTTCTTGGCTTTAGTTGTGTGATGCTTTGTGTTGTGCTGGTTGCTTCAAGATGCGTGGGTCTGTATTGCCATGGCTTCTTATTGGGATTCTGGCACCACAGTACTGGTTGCATTCTTACTCTAATCAGGCCTGTGTCTTAGCTCATTTACTAATGTGGAGTGATGGATATCGATTATTATTTTTTTTTTTTTTAAATTGTATGTTCAATAGAGAGTGGAATCATGATACATTGTACTCACTGTTCTGCTGGAGCTTTATTGTAGAGGCATTTCTTAAATTTTGCTAAGATGATATATGATGCGAATGTGACCGTTTTCTAGGTACGTCCCTGATCGTCTTATCCGCCCACGTTGATCCGGAAAAAGAACAATGAGTCATAATGTTCATAAATTTCAGTTTAATGGTTGCTGTGTTGTAAAATGCTGCATAATAATGATGATGGTGATAATGACTGTAATCATAAGCTGGTTAATTTGTGTTGACAGTAGTAATGTTACCAGTTACATCACAGAAGGAAATTAAAGATTGATGCTTAACATTACTGTATAACCTAAAATCATTTAGACTAACGACTGTGCGGCATAAGAATTGTGTACAGTACAGTTGGACCATGTGCTCTCCACAAGGGTTGTGTATTTGTCTGACCATGCAAGCAGTAGCGTTCAAAGTCCAGTCCTGGCCTAGCAGTTGTCCGTCTTGCAGAGACCACAGAGATTAGACTCATATGACCTTTTAATCAACCCTGCTTCATACTTTGTGCATGACCTCGATTGGGCAGCTAGGTTGCTTGTAATTTTCTATTAAAGAGCGATGTTTGCGTCGGGCTTCGTTTTTATTTTGAGGGTTGAAAGTTCCCTCGGTTTCTGTGGTTGGTGCTTCTTTAAAGGACTGCTGAAGATCTGTAATTTTGATATTCAGTATAATGGGCAGGCCCTGACATTAAGAATGAAATGGCATTTGCCCCCAGGGCCACAAACTTTTCAAAGTCACTGGCCTGGATAAATGAAGTACTGATGTGGACAGTCTCATGCCCATTAATATTTGCTCACCAGCAGCATTTGCCTGAATGGGGGCTTTTGGAGGTATTTTTTTTATGGTAAATGTTTGATGTGCTTTTGCACTCTAGTGCTGACTACTGATGCTGATTGTACACATTGTTTGTATGTCAATAACAAATTCCACTATGGTGTTTTGCTTTTCTACCATAGGAGATTTTATTCTTAAAGTGGCCAGAGACCATTCTGGAGTAATCTAATAGCTCTGATGGAGATGAAATGGAGCTGGTGTAGCACCAAAAACAGTTGTGAATGTAAAACCTGTGCATATGCAGCTTATCATAGGACATTTGTTCTAGAAATGGTGTACTCCTATACTGAGTACAGTATATATGTCTGACTGCAATTCACCGTAGACATCTTGTGAGATTTATTTATGTAACAACTTCTACTGCTATAACTGATACTCTGGAGGAAAAAAAAAGTATGTGTGATAGCCTTTCTTTACCATTTTGTTTAATACCTGACACTTTGTATCTCTTAAAATAAGGAGAGAAATGGTTCATAGCAGAAGTGCAAGTTTGTTTTAAGGTTATACAGCAGATGTATCACTGAGCACATTCTCTTGAACCAGTTCTGCTGTCACATGTCATTGTGTAGTGTGAGAAATGAATGTGTTCTGGCTTCTGTGAAGCGGCTCTCCCCATAGCAGAAGAGCACTTTGTTAAAGGCTCCGAATGCTCCGAGGAAATTTGCACGGTATGGCTTGAGGCAACAGTGTTACCTTGTAAGATATGAGCGGCTTCTAGTCTCGGAGTGTTTAAAGCCTTTCAGTGTTTCCGTCACTTGTTCCTGTGTTGCAATGAACGAATAAAGTGCCAAGAGTAATGTAATCATTTTTACATGTGACCCAACACCCTTATCAATCCACCCTTTATTTTAGTTCCATGCAAGTCAGGTACTTGTGTAAGTTCACCGTGACTCGTGCGAGTGAACACTTGGTATCCACGGAGTGGTGATGCACACTAGGTAGATTATATACCGTACCTCTAAAAACTCTTCTCTCTCTAGTGACATTATCCTGCCTGCCAGTTAACCCTTCACCTCCCCTAGTGACTGTCTAAATACGTGTGGACAGCTGGTAGTGCAGTGGTTAGAGCGTCAGCCTTTGGACCCGAAGGTTGCAGGTACGAATCTCACCTCCAGCCTTAGTACCTTTGAGCAAGGTAGTTGCCTTGAATCTCTCCAGTAGGGTAAATAACTGTAGGTAGATTAACACTGTAAGTCACTTTGGAGGAAAGCATCAGCTAAAAGAGTACATGTAAATGTACTCTTGGTGTGAGTGATAGTGTGTTCTACTGATGTATGGATGAGTGACCCAGTGTAAGTCACCTTGGTGAAAAAGGTGTGTGGGCTGATAACACTACGTAGAGTTCATTGGAGGTTGCTGTGGTGAAAAGTGTCTGCTAAATAAATAAATGTAAAATGTGTCCATCTGAGAACATGGAATCATTAAGGACTGCTTTTAATGCTGTAATCATTAGTATTTCTATTTTTAGGGTGGATGGAAACTTTAGTGTTGTGCAAACATGAGCCTGTTGGTGTGGTTTGGTCCTATGGTAGGAATAACAAAGCTACTCTAAATGCTGCCTGTCCTTATTTTAACCTCGTACCCTCTTATGTGATCACTTACTCTGCAAATTCACATTATATATGTTGTCTCAGTTGTGTTGACAAATAAATGTTATAAAAACTTAAGAACATGAAATAATGATTTTGTATTTGCTTTCTATTTGATTTTTAGGGTTAGCAGAAGGAAGGACTTTTCAGTTCACTTGTTGGCAAGTTCATCCATCTAGTTTTAGTAACCGCTTGTCCAGTGCTGGGTCACATTGGTCCAGAGCCTATCCTGGAAACATAAGGCCCGAGGCAGGGTACACCTTGGTTCACATGCTAGTCCATTGTAGAGCAATCGCACACACAGCTTTTTAGCGTCATATACACAGACAACAGGCAGTCGCTCATCGGTTAGTCTGAAGAATGTCTTTGGACTGTGTGTGTGTGTATATATACGTATATATGACAAACAGGACTGAAGTGCTGGAAAACTATTCAGCTTTAGTATAAAACCTGATCAAAGTATTAAGAAGTTATAAAAATTAAAGATAGGCAATTAAATCCACAGAAGACAGCTGACGAGAAGGAGATTTAATTATGTGTTGAGTTTGCGCGCTAGAGACGATTGTTTTAAGGAAAGTTAAAAGTAAATGACAAAAATTGAAAATTAATGAAAAGAGGGAAATAAGATTTACCCCCTAAATGCCCGTCTGTGCAGCTCAGAAGCTGTTAGACACCGCCTCTGCATTCTGTGCAGCCACACCATTTTGGGACAGTCCGATTTTATGAAATAAATTTATACACGTGTATAAATCACGTGTGAACAACTGCTATTGGTTCTGACGTCCCCCCGGAGAGGGGGACTTCCCACAGTTGAAAACAATGCTCTCCCGTTCCACGTTTCACCTGGTGTTGCTTTGGTGGCAGCATCTGCTGTGCTGTCGGAAGGGAATTGTGCTTATTTGGTTACATGAAAATGTGCAGAGACACGCACATCGGTGACTTGCTTTTCCCCAGCGACTGAAGTACTTGGCAGTGTACTCTCAGGTGCTGTCAGCTGTTCTGTGAGCTTTCGCAGCCCATGCAATCTGCTAACAACACTAAAGCTCAGCCCTTTAATGCGTATTAATATATGTTTATTAGTTAGTCACTTAACTCGTATTCTGGGTACTAGTCTTTAATTTACGTGTGTTTCACATGGATGTCTTGTAAAACGGTAAAGTGAAATCTGTGAATCTGAGGTGCATTTTAAATGAGGACGACATATTGACCCCCCCCCGATTTTCAATGCAAATTAATTAAATCATTATCTCTGTTTTAAAATTTTTTTTTTTTTTTTTTGGTTTTCCCATTGAATGTGAACTGTGCCATGTAGGGATTTACGATGGTGGCACAAGATTGCAAGCATTCCCAACCGTGGATGTGTGGCAATCAGACTGGGTTGCTGCTGAAGCCTCTTCTGAGGTCCCTCGACTGTTTTCTGGCCATCGTAGGTCTGCCGTTCTCTTAGCTGTTAAACTACCTGACTGCTGTGTTGGTGATGGTGGAGAAGAAAGTTACCCACCTTGTTTCAGTTGTCTGTACGAAATAGGTTCTTAAAGCCTCAGGCTGCTTTCTCACCTTGTTCAAGACAAGTACAAGTCTGATTCACACCCTTTCAGAAAGATGGTAAAGTCCCATTTTTTTTTTTTTGAACATTTATGTATTTTAAAGCCATTAGTAACATGACCTTATTGGCTTTTAACTGTGCATTAGGGTGAAAACAGAATAATGCTTGAATGGAGGAGCAGCAGATGCTGTGGTGCTGAGATGGTGTTGATTGGTCATTAGTGCTCTTCCACAGCTCCTCAATGTGGGATCAGAGCCCGGGAGCACTTGAGCCCTCGCCCCGCCTGGCTGCTCACTGCAGAGATGCAGTCCGGACACATTCTCTATACTTGTCATTAACAATTAGGATGAACTGCAGAAGTTTAGCCTTCCTCCTTTCCAGTAATTTCTTTGTAAGCAGCTTATATCTAAAGTCCGTCCATTTGTACTTGCTGCTACAGTGTCATCTCAGTATGAGTTTTCTATCGAGTAAAAGATCTAAATATGTTCGACAGTAATTTGTCTAACAGTTGAATGGTTCAGTGAACATAATTGTTGTTTTTTCTGTATTGGATTGTTCTTCTATTACTTTCCTGCTTGTAGCTGTCAGTCAGGCTTTCCAGGCTTTGGCAGCGTACCGCTTTGCCCGTCTGTACTTTCATAGGGTCTCCTGCCAGGAGAGGTTCTCTCCCCTCTCGGCCCATGTCTGTCACGCTGGCGGGGTACGGTAACAATGGAGAGGATCGGAGGGAGCGTGTTAGCCTGCCCTGGCAGACCTTCTGACCAGTGGCCATCCCGAGCCTCACGCCAATCTGCTACCACACGAATGCTTTGACCCAGAAGCTCTCGAGGCCTGTTGAAGGCTCATGAATAGGGATGGGGTTGAGCTTGCCCTCTGGGGAAGGTGGAGGCTGTGAAAGACTGCTTCCAGGTGTTCTCCCCTTCTTGGGACCAGTTGTGTGGCAGAGGGATGGTCTAAGGGGCTGATCTTGTGGTTGCTGCAGTCTGAGGAGTTGATCCTCGTACTCACTGTATCACACCGGTGGTGTTTTTAAAACCGCTGTTTCAGCCAGATTCCTTTTTGTCTAACTCTTGCTGGAAAAGGCATGAAAATCGGTCCTGGTGTGAGGAGAGTTGTAAGTGTAACCTCAACTCCTGATTTGCAAACAAAGCCACCTTAATGGCTTGCTCAGTGTCCTTAGCATAATCTTTGCCATGATGATGAGTAAGGAAGAAACTTCCAAGCAGTGATTTGGTTCTGGTGAGCAGGCACTGGGTTTTTAACCCTCTGTCTCTGCTAGCTTTGCAGAGCAGGCTCATTAAAAAGTGCTTCTTTCCTGTAAGGGAGTATGGTTATATCCAATGAATTGCTAGCTACATGCCAGCCAGCCAGTGTCCGCTCAGGTCTATTTCCCATTTGGCTGAGTGACAGCGTTTGCCTTCCTCGTTCTTGCTTTAGAAAGATGTTGCTGCTGCTGCTGCTGCTGCTGCTGCCGCCGCCGCCTCTTTCCCCTTTGGGGATTTTTGTCACACTGCATGTGACTGACAGAGGGGCTAATGCAGAATTGGAGCTGTTCTGTTTGTGTCTTATCGCTCACAGGCTTCCTGGATGTATTCTAACGATCGCCTTCCGGTTTGTGGTGGTGGTGCCAAACTCGACATTACGATTTTCTGTACTGCTGCATGGTCCCGCTCGCTGTTTATCCACTGACACGCAGACAGCGTGGTGTCCACCTGATGCAGGAGAATGGCCGCAGGCTTCTGCAGACACAGACACCGGTTGTCTGTGGCCTGCTGTTCTGACTCTAAAATAAATAGTCCAGATTGTAGCAAGAATGGGTTGTGTGGTCCTGACCAGCTTCTCAGATCATGGTTGCATTATGGTTCTGTATTTGCACTGAAGTTGCTCTGCTGTCCCGTATGTGCTGTTCTGCGCATGGTGACCCTGTGGAATTGTAGCCCATGTGCTGTCAGCAGTTTCATTCAGTTTATTTATTTTTTTTATTTATTTATTTCTTTCCTGGCAAAGGAAGATTGCGAAAGACTCTCGACCTGACCACGGGATGTATGGGGTGTGCCGTAGTCTTACATTTTCCCTACTTTTCTCTCTCCGCTTCGTCTTTTTTCACCAACACCGTAAACCTAGTGCTCTTCGTTTTCTCATCTGAATGACACTAATTTAAAATGCTGAACTGCCCACTCGACAAAGGGGCGCCTTAGGGGAACCCTGCTGTGTTTAAACATTTTAGAGATATTTGTGGTGGCTTATTTAAAATCTTTAATGGCCTTCCAGACTGCTCTCCATTACTTCAGTTAACGCTCTCTTTTTTTTTTTTTTTTTTTTGTAAACCGGTTACTCCTTAACAAATAATTTTAACACGTCTTCTCTCTTACTGCTACTTATTGGTTCATGTGTGGAATGTGAAACTCCAAACTCATGTTGGATCCATAACGATATTGAAGCCTGCATGTCGACTGGGGAGGAACGATTCACAAGGTACTTCTGCCAGAGGCAGTGAGGTCCTCCGTTCTCAGTATTGAAGAGTGACCAGTGAAGAACTGCCCCCCCCCGACCCCACCCTTTTCTGTACTGCAATAAGCAAAGCTTAACATGAAGCACTGAATTTTCCACTGTCTTATTGTATCGATAAATACAACAGTCTTGTCACTTTTTGTGTTGATTATTCCTCTTTTTTTCTGATCATCTGCTTTGATGGTTTGTGTCATTGAGCAGAAATTGTATGCCAAATTTATCATGTGGGTGGCTGGCAGGTTCCCGTTAACAGGTTTGTGCAAGACACCTTACAGCCGGGAAAGGTTTTTTTTTTTTCTCAGTCGCAAGCAATTCTTTGTTGAAATAATGTGAGGATTTGACGTGAAAACGTGTAGAATTTAAGTTTGTAAACCCTTGACTGTACAAATTTTGTCCAGCTAAAATCTTGTGTACAGGGGGTTAAAATGTGGATGGAGCAGACAGTGCATGTAAGATAGAGAGGGTCTGTGTGTGGGGTGCACTTCGGTGAAAAGATATGAAAGTTTTTCTAATTCCCATTTCAGGGTTTATCCTTTTGGGTTTTATTAGAATGCCCTGCTTGCACAAGGCAGTATTTTGCACTGGTACTAATGACATTCCAAACTTATGTAACTGACCGTATTTCAGGGCATGCGTTTCAAAACTAAGGAGCAGGAATTGCATTGCACAATGTTAAGTTAAAGAAGCTTAATTAATGCAGCTCTGGATAGACAGGTTTACTCGGTGATTTATACAGTATGCAAAGTAATTAAAGTTCCCGAGAATGCTCTTGGCGCCTGTTTTGGTGTATTGGCCTTCTCCTGGGGACGTACCCGGTTCTCCCAGCAGCACGTCTTTGTGCTCGGCATTGTGTGTACTCTTGAATTTCGTTTTCTCTTATGGCACTGAATCCTTTTATCTGACTGGCGTTTTTTTTGTCACACAGAATTAGCATATACCTTGTTCTCATTACGGTCATTAAAAACCCTTACGTAAAAGAGTGTTTCAAATATGTTAATGTCACCAGTTCAGCACAAAATGATAAGGAGAGCTGTGGTGTCCCCTTCTTTCTTCCTAAGTTGTGTATTTTCAGCAGCTGGATTGCATAAGTATGCTTAAAATCAGTGACATGTGCTGGTAAGTAGCTAAGATCCATCTCAGTGCGCTCCTTCCAAAAGTTTCCGTTTCAAAGCATTTGCTCCAGACTTGTGGTGCAGAAGTCCTGATGAAGTACTAATGGTCCATAAGTGTGTGTGTGTGTGTGTGTGTGTGTCTGTGTGTGTGTCTGTGTGTGTGTCTGTGTGTGTGTCTGTTTTTCTGATGACTGTGTAATATAGAAACTAAAATCACGGACAGCGTTTAATACCAGATGTGCACTCTAGAAGTCTTTGTCTTAATGCAGACATTTACCATGTACCTGTGCCTTTGGCTCTTAGAGAAAGATCTGTTCTGGTTCAAGGGGTAATTGCTAAGGCATCATCTCTTCACAACATCATTTCAGTGGGAATTTTAATCTCTTTGTATCAATAATTGATTATATTTTCTCAATTTTCCTAGTGCTGTGTGAAACAGATGGTGTGAACATATGGTTTGTAGCTTGTGAGTATCTGAAGTAGCTGCCGTCTTACCTTTTTCCCATATATAGAGTGGAACCCTTACTGACCTTTGAGGTTAAAATGTCAAGCAACTATTTGTAAATGCTTTCTAATACGGAATCAAGTAGTTGCTGCATTGAATTGTACATTGCATTGTTGCTATAGTTACCGCATTGTATATTATGTATGTACGCAGATGTGTAAAAAGAGAGTCCTCTGTATAAATTGACATTTATCCATGTAAACAAGTGTTTTAACATGACATTTTATGTTAAATGTTTCCCCAGATTGTAACTTCATGTGTTCGCATGGTAACGTCTCAGCATACACAAGTAAATTTGGAATCGTATTTAGTCAGAGTCAGCCTACGTTTGACGGCAATGGTTTTTTTTTTCTTTTCCCTCTCTCTCAAGCATATCAGTTGTAACCACGCTCAGGGACAGTAGTGTTTGCAGGAAGCTATTGATGTGTAAATCGGAATTATAGTAGCCAGACTGAATTTGTGGAATACCTAAATGGTGCCATTTCACTTGTCGGAGCCCTTTCCGTCCCGGTAGTACTCCCATTATCTGGTTGTTCAAGTTTGGCCTTTCCAACACGCAGTTGTACACATATGGTAATTTGCCTGTTGCATGCTTTTTAACATTATGCCTTCCAACAAATTAAGACTCATTGTATTGTTTTTGGCACATACTATAGTTTCAGTTTTTCAACAAAATTTCAGTAGAAAATTCTTTAACTGGCATTTGTTCAGCTATAGTCTTGTAACAGTTTTTTTTTTTTCTTAAAGTTACATTAAATGTTCACTTCTTTACTGTCTTGCAGTTTTTGCAAGCCACTGTATGGGGAAAAAGTATGTTATGGGACTGCCAGAGAGTGGGTTATGGGAATATATTTCTGCCACATAGTATGCTAACTCACAAACCATCTCTTTTTTTGAAATTCACTCATGAAAATTGGTCTTCACTGTAACTTCTTGACCTGTTTTTGCAGAGAAAGAACAATGCATTATGTTTTTTCATTTGTTGCAGACCAAGCAGACAAACTTGGCGAACTGCAGTGTCTGGAATGGCCAATGCTGGAAGTGTACAGAACAGTTGGACAATGGAGCTGGAGAGCTCTCCTCTCAATCCAGTCGTCCTCATTACTGTTTGCATCGTCTCTGTGACGCAGACTTGGAATCACTAGCGAAGTTTGGGGATTAGGTGTATGTGCCAAAAATAATTTTTTTTTTTTTTTTTTTTTTTTTTTTTTTTTTTGTTGTGGATTTGACATTTTGTTTTCTCTACTTTCATAACACAGACTGTGGACAGGCTCATTTACAATGAAATGCTGCTTTTGTTTGGCGTCAGTCTGTTTTGTGTTGCGGTGTTTTGGACCATGAGCCACTGGAAGCAAATTCTTGGTTAACAGAAGAACCTTGTAAATCTCCACAGGTAGCATAACAAGTAAACGCATTATTTCCAGAGCACTATCTTTGTGATCTCTCAACACAGTTAGCATTAGTAGTAAATGCATAATATGCAATTTCTTGTTCACTTTCTTTGAATTAACAACAAAACATTTAAATCAGTGTTAGTGAAATTGCCTTTTACATGAATCATTCATTTTTTTGTTGGAGGGAAACAAAGCTATGGGCGTTATTCATTTTTATTTGCATCACTCGCTCTGTGGACAGATTAAACACCACCACCACCCATTGTAATTATCCGTTAAATATCGGTGGAAAAACTGGACCATACAAAAATTTTGACTTTGCATGCAACAACCTAATTAATATATCTCAAGTAGTCCAAGATATTTCTTTGTTTGTACTTCCCCCCCGCCTCCAGATCAGAAATGGAAGCATAAGCAGCATATCAGTTACTGTCTTTTTAGTTATATATTTAGGTAAATGCACTGGTCTGTATAGAAATATGTTGTCATTGAAATGTTTTAGCTAATAATTGCCTGCTACCTGATTCTAAAAATATAGTTGCCAACCATGGAGATCCCAGTAGAAATGTCTGGAAGGAAAAATAAAACATTTAGAAACAGGAAATCTTGTCATCAGTAACTATATATTTTTGTTTTGTGCTCTTCCCTTCAAATTAAACTCTAGGGGTTTTCCAGAGATAATATTAGTGCTGAAGATGACTTCACATTTGAAGTCTGCCAGTTTCATCTGGTTGGCAGGAAGCATGATTTTTAACTAAACTGCACTGATAATATGGAAATGAAGTAATCTTCATTTGCTTTCATCTGACTTTTTCGACTCGGCCTCAGCACATCTGAATTAGGGTTATGTTGTTTTGGTCACTCTTTGCCCATAGCATATTGGCCCAAGTGCCTATATGTGGCTGCTACTTCATATTTCGATGTAGTAAAATAAAAACTGATATGAATTGGTGAGTGACAGGCGGCCGTGTGTTTGGAAAATTAGTCTCTCTCAGAGAAACATTTGAATGTGTGTGGTGGTGTGTTGCTATACAGGACAGTTTAACAAAGCGCTGATTTCACATCACATTCATTAACTTTGTACTCTGCTGTCAGTATTTTTAACAGGATGCCTACTGTAATCTGACATGAGTACATTCTTTAACAGTTCTGTTTTGCCATTTGTATGTGCTGTACTTGATGAATTTTTCCCACTCAACATGTTTATCAGGTCAAATTTGTTAAAACACTAACCACAATTGCATTATTGTATATTAACGTTATCTCATAAATTTTAACAGAATATTTCTTGTCTTCTGAGACAAGGAAAGCCAACAAGTCCACTGTATTTGCAGTGGAATAACTGGTGATGAAGATGACTTAACTGACATGCAGTTTGAATCCTGCAGAATTTATTTGCATTTACATACCAGAACCAAATTTTTGTATTCATTTGGAGTATCACTTTCAAAATTTTATATCTTAAAAGTTGCATACAGAAAGATTATGCCATTATTTTAGAACCATTTTTGTTTAATAACCGTATTTGTTTTTGATTAGCAAAAACTCAGTTTACGTGACTAAGTAGACATGCATAAGTGCCTTCAGAACAAGCCTTTTTGCCCGTCTTTGTGTACATTTGAAATTGGCGAGTGACTAAAATGGGGTGGTGGTCTTTCATTTGTTCATGAGGTGCAGTCTAAATCTTCAGTGCATCTCGACACTTCAGCTTCTAGTAACCGTTTTGCTTGAATTCTTCCTCTCGACAGTTTATTACATCACCTCCATAAGAAGAAAAAGCCATTGCAAAAGTATTTTTAATGCATCATTTCAAATGCTGGAGATCGATTAAATACGTAATCGTTCTAAATGTTATGAACCATGTTGGAAAAAAGGAAACGAGTAAATATGTGAAGGTATTGGGGTGATTACGTAGTACAGGCATGTGCTTCCTGGTTGGCTTCTACTTTTTGAGCTTAGCACAAATAGGCATTGATTGGAATGATACAGTTTAAATGGCATATCAGCAGAGAGAAGTATTTTCTTTATCAGGTTCTTTTTACCATTAAATTAGCATGAAATGTAATGCTATTTGTGGCTTGAAATTGGGGTGGGAGGGGAAAAAATTTAAACGACTCTTGAGTGTTTCTTTCTGCAAGATCTTGAAAGATGCCCGTTAATCTGCTTAGTCCTTTAATTGTGAGTTATGGGGGTGGAGCTGCTCGCAGCTAGAATAAATCTACTGATCCAGAAGTAAAGTGATGACCGCACTTATTCCGTGCTTTTGGCTCCGAAATCCACACCCTCCTCTCCTTCAGTGGGAGAAAAAAGCATCTTGGCCAACAATAGAAATTTCTGCCATATGTTCGGTTGACATCTTCATCAGGTTCACAGCGGGCTACCTTAGTTAACTTTCACTTGACTGCTTGATAGGATTTTCTCCTGTTTCTTGACTAGCTGGCTCAAAGTCTAGACACCTTAAAAACAGGCCCTGTACCACAGGCGAACAATACCGTTATTGTGAATGTTAAGTAGCTGCAGCTTCCTCTTAGTGGCAGCTTATTTAAAAAATAAAAAAATGAAGAAAAAAAAAACAGGCCGCTCGTACTAAGACAATGGGTTTGTGCTGGGAAAGAGGACTAATCCAGAGCACTACATACTGTGAAATAAATCTTTTCACAGATGAGAAAGAAGAAATCACTGCCAAGGGAGGTTAGGGTTCAGCAGTTTAACCTCCAACCAGTTTAAAGGGGGGAAAAAAAAGGCAAAATGAAAGATGCAAAGAAAAGAACAAGGAACGCCAAGTCGGACAAGGTCCTTCATCCTCGAGATCTTAATAGAGTGAGCGGTGTGAATGGATGCACGAGTTCCAATAGCGTGTGAGGAGTGTGTAGACCTAGAGCTGCGCCCTCCTAATGTTTGTTCCAGTCTGGAGTCCCACTAAATAGTCAAGAGAAATCCAGAAACAAAGAGGGCCTTCCAGCGTTATTTTATATTTTGGGTTTATTGCTTATTGTGTATGTTTGTCTTGTGTTTGTCAAGACAGGCTAGAGGAGAGAAATTTTCCTTTAGTTGCCAAAACTTCATCTGAAACTGACCTTTTGCCGCTCCCTTGTTTTAAAGTGGTGCGGCACGGTGGCACAGCGAGTAGCGCTGCTGTCTTGTAGCGCCTGGGTGGTGTGAGAGAACGTGGGTTCGATCCCCACTCAGTCTGTGTGGAGTTTTCATGTTCTCCCTGTGTCTGCATGGGTTCCTTCCGGGTTCCTCCCACAGTCCAAAAGGCATGCTGTTTGGGTTCCCCCATAGTGTGTGAGTGACACAGAGGGAGTGTGTTCCACTGATGTATGGATGAGTGACCCAGTGTAAGTAGTGTACAGCACTAGCAGCGTAAGTCACCTTTGTGAATACGGTGTGTGGGCTAGTAACACTACATACACACACTCTCATTGTCTGAACCACTTGTCCTATACGGGGTTGCAGGGAGCTGGAGCCTAACCTGGCAGCACAGGGCGTAAGGCTGGAGGGGGAGGGGACACACCTAGGACGGGATGTCAGTCTGTTGCAAGGCACCCCAAGCGGGACTTGAACCCAGACCCACCGGAGAGCAGGATCTGGTCCAACCCGCTGTGCCACCGTGCCCCCCGTAACACTACATAGTATTCATGATTGTAAGTCTTTTTGGAGAAAAGCGTCCGCTAAGTGAGTAAATGTAAAGTGTGCTTACTGTCCTATGCTTTTTTTAAAATGTTATTTTAACTTACTTTCCTTGTTCTTTCTTTGCTGGATTAATCATGTCACTGAATTCAGCAGCATATGTGTGAAACTGGTGGGATGAGCTCCTTAATGAAATATTTTTTTCCACCTTTAACCTTTCTTGTACATACAATGTAATATATAACTGTAATGAGGTATTGCCTCTCAAAGTGTTGGGTTGTGCTGCACTTTGTGTAAAGTTGGTAGATTGCCCTGTTAATGGCAAATATTGATAAACCTGTTGCCTGCTTGCAGTTGTTTTTTTTCCTTTGTTTTACGCTGTGTCCCTTGGCGTTGTCCCTTACATGTGCTGGCTGGTCGTGAGAGGGCACACTCTCCACTGACCGCTCACCTCTTACCGATCTCCTTCCTCTGGAACATCAAAGCCTGGGTGTTGACATTTTAAAGACAAGCATGTGTTGGATGTCAAAACATTGATTTGCGACCGCCCCCATCCCCTCCCTGCTGTCGGTGCTTGTTGCAGCGATATCCAGCCGTGCCAGGGCGTCCCTGTATGAGGTTTGCTTCACTTGTCCCCCAGGGAATAATAGCCCCTCGCCACCCAGACCCCTGGAGCTGCGATCACTCACAGCTTCATATGGGTGCGAAGAAAAGAAATTACTTACTCCTGCAAGGTGATTTCAATTCAATTCTCACCCATTTGCCCTGTTTCCTTTACTTACAAATTACTATGTCTGACAGAATATGCTGTTTTTGCTCCTTCAGAGCAGATGTCTGTGAAATACATCATTTTTTCATTTATTCATAGAGCTGTTCCAAGTAGGCCGAATTGACATGAATACAGTTCTCTTAATGGTTGGGGCCCTCGAACCCAGTGTTGCTTTCCACGTTCTGAATAGGTTCCCCAGTTAACACTGTTCCTAAGCGCTCAACCTGGTTATGTAGCCCTGTTTTGTGCATCATATAATTATGCTTTATGTTTTGATAACAGGGTTGAGTGATGACCTACTTGGCACCAGTTGTACTGAGAACCACACAACTGCACTATTAATCCAAAGCTAAGAGGAAGGCTCCTTTTGGAAATGGAAGTGAACTAATTAAAATAGTGCTTGTAGAGTTGAGGGATTAAAGATCTAGTATGCTGAATGTCAATGCATCTGATATAATGCCCTATAAGCGTATATCATGCAAACAATACAACTGTGTTGCCAGAAATATGCAGGGAGAGTACATGTTGCAAGTAGTTTTTCTCTTTTGTAGAGCATTTGCTTCTTGATGACTTGTCACTGTTTTGTTCTAGTAATTTCCTTTTTTGTGAAGTTAGTCTAGATGGTTAATGCCAGATATAGGTCATATGCTTTCCTGTTAGTTACACCACTGGCCATTTTCTTTTTTAAAAAAAAAAAAAAAAAAGTGTGCGTGTGTGTTTTTTAATATATGTAAAAATGTGAGTGTGTTTGACATTTCATCTCTGTCTCTTTTTTTTTTTTTTTTTTTTTGTATGTGTGCCTTTCTGTGTGTGGGGGGGGATTGGTGGGTAGATATATACCAAAGCAGTCTGGTTTCAGCAGACTTGCTGAACAGGACTGACCTTAGTGGGCTGGTCTGGGGAGGGTTCTGTCCAGGTGGGTGTAGCAAGAGGGATTAGGCGTCCCCTGCTCTGTCACACTGACGTGTGTGTCCTCTGGCTCAACTGCAGGTCTGGCCTCACCTCGTAACCTTCATCTTTCAGCCTCAACCTGTTAATCCCCTTTGAGTCTATGAAGCGCTTTCCTTGTCTTTACACATCCACAGCACAACAGAAGAGCTCTGACAAGAAGCAGGTGGCATAACTTAAAAACACTGCAAACAATGAACGGGGGAAAACATCCCAAAGTGTGTGTCAAACTGTCCAAACACATGGAAGGTCAATTTTCATGAAGCAGGTTTACTACGATTGTTTGGTGCACTGTTATTTAGCTGTTGGTGCAGGGCTGAATTTCAGGGGTAACGTGATGCCTAACCACGCTAAAACAGTGTCCCAGTAGGGGTATGTGATGCCTTTGTGCACCAGAAGGGTGTGTGTGTTAATCTGTACTTCCAGATTGATGAAGGTTTACCGTTAATTGGTACCCTTTCGGCATCGAATGCACAATGCCACACTCGCTCACAAGGTTAACTCTTCGTCATTTGTCTACTAGGGTCACAAAGCTGGATTTTTTTCAGGCACCCAAGACTCTAAAAGACAAATATAGCATTTCTCTACGTCCCTGTGCTGTAAGTATCAGCTCTGTGCTTGTTTTCAGGTGTTGGGAAGGCGACTGCAGCGACACGTGTTGGCCATTGGCAGTTCCTCGTCTCTTTGCCCGCCACGCAAAGGCTCCGCGTTTCCTGCGTCTCGCGCACCTCACGGCACCAGTTCGCACATTAAAAATACCCAGCTCTGGCTGGAAAAAAACCTGAGATGCAGCACAGTGTTCGTCTAAATATGTGCTTTCTGTGCAAGCTGTCATGAAAGAGCTATCCTGCGGGGGCTGTCATTTCCAAGCCCCCCCCCCTTCGAATAAGCATGTGTCCCGAGGTACATCTGAATGGTTCAGCGTTGAATTGGCAGCCTTCAGAGGGACCTGGGATTGAACAGAGTGCTCTAGGTGCTGCCAGTGATTCCCATCCTTTCACCCATAAAATCAGCATAAAATTGACCTAACTCTGCAGGATCACATGGGTGGGTGGGTATGCAGGAAGTAATCCCTCAGGAAAGAAAACTTGGACTCCGCGATTCTCTGTAAGATGAAGTGCGTGAAATCACAAAATCAGATTATGTAATGTCTTTGATTCTTGTATCCTTGGTCTTTTTTAATGACTTTGTTCTTGTTGGATTTCTTGCCCCTCCTTCCATGAGCAAGAAATATGGCATTCTGTGTTTCTGGAAAATGAGTCATTAAAGAGTCTTTCAGTCTTTTGCCAAAGAAATAAAGATGAGCAAGTGAGGAAAATGTGCATAAATACAACATGTAAGCAAGAAGCCACCCTATGAGAGCTCTGCATCTGAAGTACATTCATTCCCTGTCTCTTCCCTTTTCCTCTTCCTCCTAGATAATGTGATGGGACAAAATTTCACTTACTCATTAAAATGCCCCCCCTTATTTAAACTGCAGGTTGGTGTAGATTCTCTTTTTGTTTATACGCATATATTTAGGATATTCAGTTCTTCCGCTTTTATTAAAATCATTTTAAAGTTAAAAACTGAACAGTTTTATTTCCAGTTGCTTATTTGAGCTGCAGGAAGAACATTCTTGTGTTCTTGCAATCGGCAGGTCACGCTGAAGTGCGGCTTCTCATTGACTCTGCAGTTCTAGCACAGAATTTATTCATTGGGGCGTATACTTGCTTATGTCACGTCTCGGGTGCTAGTCGAGTTTTTTTTTTTTTTTTTGGTCCAATAAAAATCTTTTGGATTTTCACGTACAAAACAGTTAAGTAGATGCACAAATTTTTTGGCTTTTTGAGCAAACTAAATTCACACACACTGACTGAAACCACTTGTCCCAAGCGGGGTCGCGGCGAGCCGGAGCCTAACCTGGCGATACAGGGCGTAGGGTTGGAGGGGACACAACCAGGAAGAGGCACCAGTCCAACACAAGGCACCCCAAGCGGGACTTGAATCCCAGATCCCCCAGGGAGGAGGACCCGGTTAAACCCGCTGCACCACCGTGCCCCCCACTGTAAATTTAGCCCAAAAAAAAAAAACACACACAGTTGTTTTAGTTTCTGTTGAGCTCTGACCCTCAGAATGAACGTGAAGCTTGGTGTCGCGGATTTTGCCGAAGTCCGTAATTGTATTGTTGAGAATGCAGTAATGGGTGAGTGCGGTGCATGTGAGCGTGTTTTCAGTAGCCTGGTTCTGTGTAAACTTCCAACGGTGTATATAGTACGTTGGAGCAGAGTGCTGCAGCTTCTCGATTTGAGCTCGTTGCCTACGCCTCTGCTTACTGCTCACACCTTTGGCCTAGCAAGCAGACTGTGGCGGTGTGTTTGGACATTCTGGCTCAGTGTGGAGGTGGTAACTTTTAATAACAGCACCTCTGCGCTGCTCTGAGTGACCCCCCCCAAAATAAAGAGTGCTCTCTCAACCTTTCCCCATCTCAAGGCTCTGAGTCATAGGTACCGACCTCGGTGTGCTCGGCCCTCTCTGCCAAAGCAAGAGTCCACCTTTTCTTTTTGGTCATTTTTGGGCCTGCTGAGCAGTACTGTGTCACAGCGAGATCCTGAAGGCAGCGACCCCCCACAAACTGCATTGTGGGAAGCCTTGACAGAAGTTGGCTTGAAAGGGGGAAATTTCAGGGGGGAGGCATTGAAAAACCCAAAAGGGTCTTGTGTTGAATATCTTGCCAGTGGCACCATAAATTTTCCTCAGGGAGATGGAAATTGTGTGTGTGTGTGTGTGTGTGTGTGTGTGTGTGTGTGTGTGTGTGTGGTGCACATTGAAATTTTGCTGTTTATTGACTCATAAGCTACCCCCCCCCCGACCCACCACCCCTTCAGTATTAATATTCATGTCTTCTGAGTGCTGCCTTGTTCTTCAGCTGCTGATTAATGCTGTCTGTCAATTATTTACAGATCCAGCGGTGTTGTGGAAGTTCCCCCAGGACTTCGAAGACCAGGTTGGAAACTGAACTTTTTTTTTTTTTTTATTTTAAAAAAAAAAAATGTTAAAATAAACCCCCTCCCCCACTGTTCTTGCACTGGGCCGTGCGGAGGCACACAATAATGAAAAGCAGTGAGCGGGTCTTCAACAAGCAGCATCGGGGTAATTATCGCGTGGCCATGACAGGACGGTGTGCTGATGGGCGGCGGTAACACTGTCTCTTCCTGATGGGGGGGGGGCAGCAAGTGCTGGTGGCTGTGCAGGCGATGTGCTGCCTCCCCCCACCAACAGAATGCTGGCTGTGCCATGCAAGTAGACCAATTAAATCTTGGATGCAGATGATTTTTCTGTATGTTTCTCTAAAGGCTAAATAAAGACAGTTAAGTAATGAATTCCATATTGATAATAAATCTCCCGTATGAGTTACTTTGTACATTGGATGGAGATATTGCTGCAACAAGCAACAATTACTTCGAGTCATTTTAATTGTTTTTACAGAACACAACCTGTCTGCCTTTTTCTTTTAGTGAAGCAGCACCATTTGCGCTACTGTGGTTTAAACCCCTGCTGCAAATTAGTTTTGGCATTTATATTAATGGCAGATTGTAACTGTAAAATGATCACAGAGCATAATGCTGCGTTCATTATAATTACAACGTTTGTGTGCTTGTGCTTGGGATCCATCTTCATATGGACTAAAAGATGAGCTCCTGAGCCTCGTGCAGCATTGTAGTGTTGGAGGTGAACAGAAGCATGCTCTGGCTTCACGCCTTGTTCGTTTTCTCTCTCTTTATCTCCATTATCTGTAAACAGAAATGGGTTTGGTAATGATGCTGTGCGAAGATAGTGGTCGGGGAAAATACTGTGCACGGGTAGGGCACAGTTTTATGTGTTTTTGACGCCCCCCCACACATAACCGTGGTTTTGCTCTGCGCAGACCCAAAGGTGTGGCCCACGTCCTTCGGATGAGGTTGTTTGCGGCGCCACGGCAGTTTTGCATGGTGGCGTGTACAGATGGGTTGGCCTTTTCCACACAGACATAAAGGGACCATTCACTTGGCTCATTATTGGGATTAGACTTCCCTTCCCTCTGTTGCTGGAGACTCCCCTTTTCCCCCAAGTTAGCCAGCATATGGCAGCAACAGACCCCGTCTCTACAGGGCCCCTTTTGTTTATCTTGTTATTGTTGCCGAACGTAATGACAGTTGTAGGCCGCGGATCGGGCCGGAGGGGTTAGCCCAACCCTGGGGAGCGCAGAGGGAGACAGAGGCGTGGATTATGGAAATATGAATTGATTTTTTTCTTTTTTTTTTTTTTTTTTTTTATATGAACAGCACTGCCTGCTCTGGTAGAATAGGGCTCAAAGGGGAACAGACTGGAAGCTGGCATGTTGAGCTGGTGGGACACGGGGTGAAAATGATCAGCTGAAGACTCTTGATGTACCCGGTCACCGCCAGCTGCCATGGGGGAAAGGCAAAGGCATACATTTGAATGGCAAGGAGGACCACTTGCAAATGAAGGAGACAGATGGAAATCTCTCTCGTTTCCTCTTAGATCTTGTTTTTCACCCCCAAACTTTTGAAGAACTGAGAAAAAAAAAATCTGCTCGCCCAAGTATGACTGAGTCCTTCTTTGTAACACCTGACAGGCTGTCCCAGTATAAAGTGTGAATGTCGCATGTTATCTTTATTTTGGGATAATAAATGTCACGTGCACTGAGGAGAAAAAAAAATAAATTGAGAAATTTCAGATTGAGTTTTTCGGTCTCTAGTTTCACGGTAGGAAATTATGCAGAAATGGCTCACACATGCTGGGTGGAATGTAAACCTTGCACTAGTGAAAATTGAAATGCGATGGAATGCTTCATGGGTGTAGTTGGTAACGGGCAGAGGTGCACATCATAGCTAGATATAAATTTTTACGAAAAAAATTGCATCATGGAAAATCCAGGTCACTTCATACTATTGTGACAGTTCTCTCCCCCCCCAGAGCTGGGCAATGTGAATGATAAATGATAAATTTTATCAACCTGCTCGTGTCAGGCTCATCGATACTTTGTAATTTTATGTACAACGCAGATTTTTGTTTTTGTCTTTCTTAAAAGCCTAGTTTATCAGACCACAAAAAGCTTTTGTCATGTTTACTTACAGTGGTTTGTATGATTTTAAAAGAAAAGGAAAAAAAAAAAATATTGGTTATAATAACACTGACCTAAAGGGTACTTGTTACACTCAAAAACCAGTGAGTAACATATTAACTGTCAGGTAAATCTGACATCCAGCTCCTTTACATTTACATTAATTCATTTAACGGTCACTTTTTTCCCCAAAGCAACGTCGTCTCTCAGAAAAAATATAGATACGGACGGGTGATTCTGGTTTACAGTCAATTTACCTTCCACCACATGAACCAAAGTACATCACACAAATAGCTGCATAAACGTTTATCCATTAATCAACAATTTGTAATCACAGAATAATACATTTACATCATTTACATACTTTAAAAGCAAGGGGCTCAATTCCACCTTAAGAATGTTGCTTATTTTAATGTTGAACCAAGTGATGGGATCACATATAATATGAGTTAAGGAAACCCCAACCCCCACCAAGAAATACAAAGAGCCAATAGCTTATCTGTGGTTCTCGTTCCTGCAGGTTCTTGCATTTCCACGGAGGCTCTTGAGCATCTGTAGTGTCTGCTCACAATGAAGATGTACACACAAACTCTAGTTTAATGTTGGAAGTACAGTCGAATAAAAGTTGACCAGTGTTCCAGACTGTTATAGGTTCCATGTATACCAACTGCTACATCCCCTTTTATAACAAATACTACTCTCAAACTTGGTTGCATTGTTGCAAGACAGACTTTTTGGCAAATTATCCTTGTAATCATGGACTCTTTTAAAGGAAAAGTGTGGCTGTCCTTGGTGCAAAGGTCTGTCTGACTCCCTTAAGAGATTTCTTCTCCCGTTAACTCTATCGTTTTCTATAGCTAATCAATCTCCAGTTTACGATGACAGTCGCGTTCCCACCGTCTTGTGAAACTGGAACGTTCGGCTATGGACGCTGGACATTAGCGTGGACATTAAGATACCACTGTCAGCATCTAGCTGCAAATAAATTAAATGCAGCCCCACGTACAGTATTTATTTGTAATCCTGTCGCTTTTTCTATACCCTTTTTACTTTGGTATCCTCACACACATTTGTGCGACTAATCACGCTACCCTTGGCTCGGATTGTATATTTTGATTCGTGGAACCTTCATTAGAATTTAGCGTAGACCCGCTCACTTTTGATGCCGTTGTGTATTTTGATGTTGTTCTACGTGTCGACCGAGTCTGAAGGATTATCCACCAAGGCAGATTGCTTGTACTATATGTGCAAGTGTACTTGGCCATTAAAGTTTTCTTCAGCTCCACTGTAAAATGTCTTTCTAGCTCTTGGTCTGTAATTGTGAAACTCCACGCAGTGCAACACTCTGTGTTTAGTGTGCTGGGAGATGGATTGAGCTGTGAGATTTTTATTTATATATTTTCCAAACTCTGTCGATTCAGGTGAGGTCTTTCAAGATGCACCCTTCTGTTGGATCAGTGCTGCCACATGCTTTTTTTTTCTTTCTCTCTTTCTTTTTCTCATTCTCTTTCCCTCGGTGTGTGTGTGAGAGTCAGAAGCTGTGAATTTGTGGTGTTTTCACCCGTATCAAGGCCATGTGTCATGCTGTGAGCTGTAAACTCTTGCACCAGATGAACACGAATATTTTCACTGTTGTCTAGAAAAGTGCGGAATGTATTTTCTCAAAAGCATGAAGTTCACCCATACTCTGCACATGATTAATGCCCTCTTCCTGTGCCTTGTGGTTTGAGCTTGTTTTTTGTGAGATAACATGAGAAATTGTTTACAAATACTATTAAAATTATTGGTTCAATGGCAATTGTAGCAATGCGCAGGGAATTGCCTCGTCCCCAGGGTCTCAAAAGCAAATATTTGTCTGGTCTGACACCATGTTCAATCCCAAGGTCTGGACTGACACTTCATGATTGGTTGCCTCAACGCTCCACCGCAAACGGGGCAACACCCAGGGGGCGAGGAGAATGATCCGGACAACTTGGAACGTCAGCGCTGTGATGGCCATCTTTTTATGGCTTTAACGTGGGCTGACCTGCTGCAGGAAAAAAAAAAAAATGGTGATAAATGAGAAAGTGGAGTCTCGGTTCATCGTTCCTCTTCAGCGCACACTGACAGGGCTGTCACGTGCACCATGCTGAGTGTGTGTGCAAGGGGGGGGGGTGTTAAACACGCGCACGCACACGTAGATGTTTCTTTTGAGGGAACTCGCTGGGTGACAGGCAGACCCACCAGTGTGAGCTGCCCTTTGTGGATGAGTGTGTGACGCTCCTGATTACGGTGACCTCCCGGGCTGGGAGGCTTCCTGAGAGATCAGGAAAAGTGCTGCGGACCCTGTGTTTCCTCCACGGAGCTCTCAAGATTGTTGATGGTTGGGGTTTGAGCACGATGGTGGTGGGGGTGTGATGGGCAGAAGTGTCTGTGGTTTCCACTATGTGTGTGTAGTTCTCACTGAAGGGCTGTGTTAGAATCAGCCTGCATTCTGCTGTACACTTCAGGTCTAGAGGATGTGAAGTAGAAAAAGGTGAAGTTTGGTCACTGAGTTCACAGTTCCTCTCACCTTTTCTGTTTCTGTGTATTTTTAAACCTGACCAGTTCCTTATCGACGCGGATGTTTTGGTCAACGGTGTCAGTCGCGCTTAATTTTCCACGTTCTTTTTTTTTTGTTAATTTCAGCTTGTGTCTTGTTCAGGTTTATTCAGCTTGTTTTTATTAAATAAGTGCACTGGAAGGCAGATTTATTGTGTGGCCTCTGGAGGGGAGTCAGACTGACTCTGGAATTCATGCCCAAACGGAGATGGTGCAGGACATGCCCTTTCGAAGTCTTGCAGTTGAATTTCATCTCCATTTATATACGCGTGTAGGTAAGACCTAAACGTAGGACATAGGTTCGATTCCGGCTCGGTCTGTGTGGAGTTTGCGTGTTCTTCCTGTTTGCGTAGGTTCCTTCTAGGTGCTCCAGTTTTCCTGGACATGTTTTATGTAAACTGGTGACTTTAAATTACCCCTATGTGCATGTATGTGTGTTTTGTTGAGGAGTAAGCACTGTATTGTAGCGTATGTAGCACTGTAAGTCACTTTGCCTGCTAAAGATGTCAGCTGAATACTACACAGTATTCATTTCATTGTAAGCTGTTTTCGAAAAAAGTGTTTGCTAACTGAATAAATGTATAAATTGTTAATATAGTTAAAATTGAGGTTTAGGTAGGTGTCTTGGTTGCACATGGATACGTAGCTCTTCAGTGTTCACAGACAGGACGTTAGTGATGCATTCTGGGAAATGAGAGATGTTAAGGGTGGTTTCCTTATTCTTGGTTTAGCATTTACTGTATGAGTTGGCCATAGCAGTGTAACAGACTTCTTCGATACCACACTGTGCTGCATTAACTGCCTCGTAAAAGGGCTGTATTTGAAGTTACCATAACTCTTCACAATTTAAATGTAAAAAGGCCTGTTGTTTATGGAGGATCTTGCTGAAGGTTTTTATCGTGGATAAATTTAACTGGTGAAATGGAAACTACATTTTGGACAACAAATACCTGTTGCCCAAAATCATATTTTGCAGGCAATCCAAAATTCAAGTTAGTTTTTATGGTTTTGGTCTAAGATGAAGAGAATTTCAGTAGTCTGAAAAGTCACCGGTGACCCTTAAAATGTATGGATTGTGTTGCTCTTTGACCTTTGACACAAGATCGTGGTGAACTTGGTTTACATCTATTCATTTAGCTGACACTTTTCTCCAGAATAAATTATAGTGTTACGCTACCTATGATTACTTACCCATTTTTACAGCTGGGCAATTTATGGTAAGTACTTTGCTCAAGGGTACTACAACTGGAGGTAGGGTTCGAACATGCGACCTTTGACTCCAAAAGCAGCAGCTCTCAGCACTACGCTACCAGCTGTCCTCTCACCATCAGTATGCCGTAACTCTCCGCTGTTGCTCCCTGACTCAAGAACTTATTTGGGACCAAGAGTTAGCTTGTTACCCCAGAAGTTCGAAAGTCCGATGTGATGCTGAGAGGGCAAGGTGCTCTTTGTCAATTCTATAAGCAACTGCTCTTGTAAGGAGAACTCACAAAAACACCGGTATTGCAGTAAGTGACTGTACTTTGAGAACCGTGTTTCTGTACCTCTCTGCGTGATGTGAAATGCTTTGAGTTGTTTGTATCTGCTGAACAAATGAATGTAACGCAAGTCTCAGCAGCTCTGATGCTTTCGTGGGGGGGGAGGCAACAGTAGGGGTGTGGCACACCATGGGTGCCTGGTTCAGGGGAGGAATGACGAGGCCTCAGGCAATATGGTGTGGCCATATGGAGGATTTTGTTCGAAAATAAAACAATGCAAACAAACACACACACCATAAAAGAGGAGAGTCAGGTAGCATCTGATTCCACAGCAAGACAAGCTACTGAGTGCACTCCAGTCCTTTGACTGACCATATAAATAGCGCTACTGCATCTGACCCACATCAGCCAGCTGCAGCTCATAATGCCGGAGGTGGCTGGAGTTTGCGCTGCTGCGTGCCACCGGGGATCGTTTGGATACGAGGAGAGCAGTGCAGTGGATGGTCCCTCTCCCAATTAACAGATCACGGACTGGGAGGGGAAAGGCAGCCTCTTTGTCTGGTGAGCCGAGACGACTCGTGCATGTGTCGACGAAAATGCAACCGTTGGCATGTTCAGGAGAGCGTCATAGTATTTCTGATTTTCGATCTTCTGAGTCCCCTGGCAGGAATCATTATAATTCTTTGCAAATTAAGAAAACCCATAATGAACTGTGGTCCAGAGCTGTACTAGGGTGTTTGTGCTCACCTGTGCCTCCTTAATCACTTTTTACCCCATACGTGACATGAAATCACCAATACCCAATATGTTGTAAATATAATACAAAAAAAAAAAACTAAGAAGTAAAAAAAAATGTTTTCTGTGCTTCAAGGTTGAAAAACATACAGCTGTGTTCAGCTCAAAGCCAGATGTATTCCATGGAGGTACAGGATGATGAAGAGGCAGCACTGCACGTACGGTGTGGTAGATGTAAAATCTCTAGGATCATCTACAGCTTGTCCACCTTCTTTGCTTCTTTTCCACAGTCTCTACTCTTTTTGCTAAAACAAAAGTTATGTTTGGATAAGTGGTTTTACTGTAAACTGCATTATAACATATAAAGGCCTCACGAACAGCATTTGACAATTGAGTAAATCCCCCAGTCTTGAGCACTTGTAAGATGAGACAAGCTAAAGCCTTTTCTTTAAGCCTGAAACCTTTCACTCAAGGCAGCACTTACTGTTCGTGGTTGTGGTCTGTAAGTTTGCATCAGCGAAAAGTTTTACTCGAAAGTTTGTGAGTTGGCGAGCAACTGTAGCGAGACTCATAAGGACGCGGTGGTGATCACACTGTTGCTAGTGTGAGAAGTGCCAGTGTGCTCTGTTAAGGTCGAGAAAGACACACTTCGTCAACGTGGCCCCGACTGTGGTCCCTGCGCTGTGTTCGGCAACGCAGCCGGTGGACCGCTACTCCCCCACGGCCACACCGTACGGTGGCAGCGGTTGCGAATCCCCTTAGCGGCAGCGGTGCCAAGCAGAGCACAACGGGAGGCGTGAGTCTGAACGCGTGACAGCCCCTGGGGGCCGCTGGCATTCGGCTGATGAGCGTTATGGTTTAGTTTCTCAGACACAAGTGACTGTACCTCCTCATGGCCCAGAGGAAGAGCCGCTCGGCCTCCGAGCAGCACGACACCCTCCGTCACAAGCTCATGTATTCTCAGTGGTGGTGAATTTTAAAATCTGTTCCTCTGTGTGTTGAAGCAGCATCTCCCAGACGCATTGGTATTTTAATAGAGATATGCGTACGTTACGGTTTCTGTGTAATTAGAAGACCGGCGGATGTTTAGGGACTGTCTAAGGTACTGTACATTGCCAAGGTGAGAATTTGTTGGACAAGTTCCTGCATTAAAATCGCATTAGTTTGCAGTGCGTTGACGTAACGTTTGCAGTACCAAAGTTTTGCATTCTTCCGATCGGTCTGCATCGGCTTGGCTTTGCACAGAACATTTTGTGACATAAATTACAGGGATTTAATTGCCTGCTCTGTCAAATTTGGGCTTTTTCAGTAGGGACAAATAGTATTTTGTCTATTTAAAGACACTTCATGTTGCCTGTGTTTTTTCAGTTACGTGTGAGACTTTGTGGTACGAAAATGTGGTCAGAACAGTGTAAGAAATGTAATACAGATTTGAGTGAAAAAGCCAGCTGTTTGGATGCTTCTAAAAGGCTTTATTTCCCGGTACGGTAAGGTCATAAGGCCCAACTTCCTGCTTATTGTCCGTTTGTTCCTCTTGTATGAAAAGCAGTAAGAATACACTGGGACTTCCTATCGATGGCAAAAGGTGACTTTTATGTTACATACTTGGCGTGCATTTAAAGTTCTGTTAAAGAAAATGCCGCGTTAAAGAGCCTGGGTACCAGGCACTGGAGCACTTTCACATGTGCGCTCGACACTCGTGTCCATGCTCTGCTTGCAGTTCAGTGGCGCTGACCGTGGCAGCAGAGGAGAAGTGGGATGAGCGATGTGGTTTCATACGGATGCACAGTTACATTTTCGCTTTAAAGGAACAAAGTTCAAGCAGGGTAGGAACTTCTCTCATATCACATTCACATGAAGACCTTCCATGCCACTATTATTGTTCTAAACAGTATCATTGTGCAAAGCTAAAATCGTTAAAATTAAGTTCAAGGTTTATTGTCAGAAGTACCATTTACAAAGTACTATACTATGAAATTCTTGCTTGAATGCTTCTCCAAGGACGATAGACAGTACAAGATACAGTACTGTGCAAAATTCTTAGGCACTGAGATGTTTCACAAAAATATTTTGGACTGTTGTTTAGTGTCTTCTGCATTAGTGTCAATGGGAAAGAGCATGTTTTATATTTCCAAGCTTTCATTTTGCAAAAAGTTAGTTTTACAGTAAGGGTTTTGTATGTTGTTGAAGAAGGTGTACACACACACACACGCTGTCTGAGACCGCTTGTCCCGAGCGGGGTCGTGGCGAGCCGGAGCCTAACCCGGCAACACAGGGCGAAGGGCTGGAGGGGGAGGGGACACACCCAGGACGGGACGCCAGGCCATCGCAGGGAAACCCAAGCAGGACTCAAACCCCAGACCCGCCAGAGAGTGAGACTCGGACAAGCGGTTGTTGACGATGGATGGTTACTAAGCTTTGTTGGAAGTTTATTCATAAAAGGCATTATTTTTGGAGGCATTCTCACTTTACAACTTTTTCCCCCTCAAAATTCCTAAAACCTTTGCACAGTACTATGCAACAGATAGTACTACAAAAAAAAAAAACAATAAATAATGCCAATAACAATAAATAACCAAAAGAATTAAAAGTGACAATGCAAGCGTTGCGCTTGGAGGGATCAGTGCAATTGTAGTTGCAAAAAGCGACAGTGTAAAATCCAGTGTCGCTGTTGATGTTGCACATCAGTGTGTGTTGAACACTCTTACAGCAGTGGGGTAAAAGCTGTTCCTGTACCTAGCGCTGCGGGTTCGAATAGTCGTAAGCCGCTTCCTGGAGGGCGGAAAAGAGAAAAGTGCCCGTGCAGGGTGGCTGTGATCCTCCATGATTCGCTTTGCCTTCCTGAGGCAGCATGTGGTGTAGGTGTCCTGTACTGCTGGTAGCTGTGTGCCGATGATTTTCTGAGCTGTTTCAACCACCCTCTGTAGGGCTTTCTTCTTCTGTGCGGAGCAGCTGCCACAGCAGGATGTGATACGTCCTGTGAGGACGGACGCCACCGCACACCTGTAGAAAGTGCTGAGAACTGTAGTGGACATCCTGGCGTTCTTCAGACGCCTGAGGAAGTGAAGGTGTTGATGGTAAAGCACGGATGTTCTCGCTTCTGGCTCCGTTGTGGTCGAACGACCTTCCCCTCTCACTCAGAACTGCGGAAACTCTGTCTACATTCAAGAAGGGTCTGAAAACTCACCTTTTCCGGACCCATTTCGCCCAAGAGCTCTCCAGCTCATGTGCGGTGTAAACGTTCGTGCACCGTAACTTCACGAGCATCCCCAGATAAGCCTTTACACAGCCGCTACTCCGGCATTGTATGTAATGGTTTGTGTATTTTTTTTTTTTTTAAATATTATAAAAGGTAGGAGGGTATCAGGATTTGTCTATCCTGTGTTTTTTGCTCCTACTTTAGCGATGAACATCGGTGCATCAAGTGGAGGGTAACAAACTAGGTTTACTTGAGAGTCGTATGTCTGCAGCTATGTCTCTTTCTCTTAATGTAATGCACAAATTGTATTTTCGCTGGGATGTATGTCGCTTTGGACCAAAGCGTGTGCTAAATGAATAAATGTAAATGATGGGCCTTTTTGATGATGGATGCTGTGTGCTCGCTCGGTCCATGTGAGTTTAGCATTGAGGGTGAAATAAACTCCTTCACCTCTTAAACCTGACCTCGAGTGAACTGACAGTGGGCCATGTACTGATTTACCATGATTTCTGTTTTAATGCACCAGCCTGTACATATTCCTCGTTTATTAGGCCTTTTCATTACTGGCACTGGTCATTTTTAAATATTTATTTGTTTGTTTGAAATCTTTAATCATGTTGCTTTCCTCCAAATCTGGCACTTTCACAATCATGTAAACTGAGTTTTCACATGCATGCAGTGGCCCTTGCCTTTCTGGGGAAGGGCGGGAGTGCGGGAGGGTGCAGAAGGGGTTGTTATTGAAGCAGTGTTCGGGGTGGGCTGTGGAGATCACTGGATCTGGTGCTGATCTGCATGGGGCCAGTCAGCCAGCTCCGTCGGGAGCCTCTGCCACCAGCTTGGTGGCTTCACACTGACACAGGCATAGCAACTGTGTGTTTTTATTACGCTGCAGCTCACGGGTCTGCCGGCTGCTTGAATTTTAAAGAGAACAGAGGTTTAAAGGCAGGAGCCTCCGGGGAAGACTGCTGCCAGTGGGGAGAGGGGTGAGAACCGAGGCCAATCTCCCACTTCCTCCCCCCACATTTTGACAGCATGACGATCCGGCCGGCCTGCAGTTCCACCAAGTGGACGCCTCCAATGGAACTGTTGCATCTTTTGAAGGAACGATTCAATGAGATGTCATGAGTTAATTACCATGTAAGATGCTTCAGTTTTCTGGTGGGTTGCTGTATTAGCTGAATTTCTAAAAGCAAATAAATTAAGATAAACATAAAAGTTATTGCATGTACGATTTGGTTTGATAGGATATTTCTTGCACTGACAATGAGCGTTGTATTGTTGACGGTGTCCGCATTCGTAAACAACCGTCTCAAGAGAGAGACCAGCTCGTGCGGAAAATAGCTTAAAATAAATAAAATCACAAGTGGTCGCTCCACACAGGATGTACCGCGGTTTTTGTTGTTTGATGTCTCCCTCGCAGCAGTAAGTTATCAGTCTTAGGCTCCACCTGTAGCCTTTGCTCATTCATAATTTCCGGCTCCTTCATGGCTCGTGCCTTTGCTGTAGGCCTCTTCATCTGCAACTTGATCGCCTGGATTGACCAAGTAAAAAGGTGCCTGTGATGGTTGCTGGAGAATGATCGTGTCCAAAGGCTGCTTTCTGCATGACGTGTTTGGGACATTTTAAACGTAACGTTCTAAACATAGGCGGTGCGGTGCCGCGTCGAGTAGCACTCTCACAAGACACACGTTTCAGGCAAATTGGTGACTCTCTTTAGTTGCTCATAGTGTGTGTGTGTGTGTGTGTGTGTGTGTGTGTGTGTGTGTGTGTGTGTGTGTGAGATTCAGATGGACTCACGTCCCATTCAGGGCGTGCCTTGTCTCACTTCCTATGCTTCCGGGACAAGCTCTGGACCACCATGACCCTTTATTGAACAGATGATGATACAGAGCGTATTCTGACAGTAAATGAATTAATGACTTAAAATATTAAAATCACTCATCTCTTTCATCCGTGTGCATTTTCCCCATGTTTTCTTCACTGGGTAAAATGAACAATAAAAATCTGAAGGGGCCATTTCTTAGGAGTGTTTATATGCCCCCGATCTCCCCTAGTCCTTACGCAGTATCTGAACATGTGCCTTTTCGGTAAGCCTTCCTAAAAGCTTTGTGCCAAACGGATCAGCTCTCATATAGGTAGGTGCACTCCTTCAAAGTGTGCCTTTTTCCACCGATGTACACGCAGCACACCCAGCACCGTGTACCGTGTTCTCGCTTTATGGCAGCGACGCAGTCCGGTGCCGCGGGGCACCTTACTGAACGGACGGCTTTGGTAATGGAGGGGAAGCTGTGACAATATCCTGGCAGCGGGACATTTTCATTTGCCGGGGAACGGATTGCGCGCCATGTGCATTGTGAGAAGCGGCACTCTGGCGAACATGTTGGTTTGCATACATAATGCTTAATGATAGTATCGGGTGCGTGCAACACATTGCACTCATATGTGTGTGACAGCTTAATAGTGTGCTAAACAAGATGTACACACTTTGCTGTGCCACAGAGTTATCTGCGCCTCTATCCCTATCATACTTTTTTTTTTTTTTTTTTAATTTTTTAATTAAAATTTTGCAGTTCTTTTTTTTGAGCAGAGATCAGTCACAAATTCCCCATGGCTCGACCACGGTACAAGCACCGGCAGACATGGCTAAACCCATATGGCACAGCTCTCCCTGTAAAAAAATCCATATGCTCCCGGTGAGGCGAGTCTCGCTGGGGAGGTGTTAGGAGGTAATGCCCTTCAGGCGAGGCCTCGTAGACCTGGTGCCGCGTAGCCATTGTCGCGGCAATCTGCCGGCGCCGCTGCCTTCTTCTGCTCCGGCAGACCCGTCTCACAATCCACGCTTAATGATGGCTAATTGCCGGAGTCGCCCCTCACGCGTGAGCAGCACCTTGCTCTTTTCCGTTTGTTTGCGCTGCAGTGTTTTAGTCTGCCCCTTTTCACTCGGTTCTTTCCATGCGTCCTTCTGACTTTGCGCTCTCAACGTGTTTCTCGCAGGAGGTGCTGCAGACCGTGCCCAAGTTCTGCTTCCCCTTCGACGTCGAAAGGTAGGGCTCCTCGGTGCTCCTTTATTGCACACGATCACAGTATCGTGACGACCCGGTCAAGTTGAACAAAGGAACCCGGGTTGTGTGTAGTGTGTTTCGGCAAACATTTCTGTTTCTCATAAATACACTGCTTTGTATGGAAGATGGTTAATGTTGAATTCGAACGGAAGACTGTTTCTTTTCTCATCGTTGACTATCCCTTCTAGGCCTTTTGGCTAAGATCAGGTGTAGGCTATTTATTTATCATAAACTAGTTCAGTAAAAAGATTTATCAATATTCTGCAGCTGCCTTATGCATGAAATGATTCGAGTTACAGGGAAACTTTAAACAGTACCTGAGCTTTTCCTCTTACCTTTTCCTGCGAGCGATTGTCACACAGTGAATACACCTTTATTACTTGTGTTACAGGTATGCAGCAGGGCTGTGTGTGTGTGTGTGTGTGTGTGTGTGTGTGTGTGTGTGTGTGTGTGTGTGTGTGTGTGTGTGTGTGTTTTTGCCGAAACTTTACTGCTGCCATCTAGTGGTCTCTACGGCCGATATAGACACTCTTTTGCGATGACGCGCTTCTTTTTTTTTTTTACAAATGTGATACAGTGTCTGTTCATTTTATATTTGAGAAAAAAAAAGTTGTAGCAGTTTTAGTACCTTATTTGAGTCCTGGTAGAAGAGTCTTGCCAGCTTTTTCATGGCCCGGGCTCCTCTGGTTTACATTGTATATAGTTGTTGTTGTTGTTTTTCTTATACTGTAGTATTCTTATTATTATTGTATAGTGTTGTCAGGTGACATTGTCTCCCTTAAAATAACCACACTTTGTTTTCTTTTGTACTTGCAGTCTCCTTAATGCAGTTTCTCTCTGTCGTTTACAGCATGTGTACTTCTGCCTGTGTATTTTTAGAGTTTCGCCGAACCAGGTTGGACAGAATTTCACGTTCGTGCTCACCGACATCGAGAGCAAGCAGAGGTTTGGGTTCTGCCGGCTCACCTCCGGGTGCAAGGTCTGCATTTGTCTTCTCAGGTGGGTCAGTGGATGGGGACATTTCCTGAGCTGCTCACTGTGCTCTAAATGGTTCTCTCTCTTACTCTCTCTCTCTCACACACACACACACACACACACACGGCACACTCCGGTGCTACTTTTAAGCGCCACTGTAAAAGTAGGTCTTACAGTTTGCGCTGAAATATTGACGGGACTTTGACTGTATGCTGCAGAGACTGATGGTTCTAGCCGGCCTTCGCTAGAGCGGCAGCTTCACCCGACCCTTTGTCTCACGAAGAAGTCGGAGGCAAACTCGGGTCTCCACTTTGAGTCCAGCGACATGTTCAAGTAGTCCAGCGAAACGATTAGCCCGTAAACTACTCGCTTGCTGTTTATTTAGCCCTTTCCTTCTTTTCTGAGATGCTCAAAATGTTTCGCGTTAGATGCGGTTCACATGCGACGTGCTGGATGATTGCTCAGCAGTGCTGGACAGACGGTTGGTTTTCTGTGCTCTCTTGATGAACTCCTGTCCCGCTTCGTCCTCCAAGCCCCACCAAGACGCCCTTTTGTGTTTTCCTTGTTATGTGGCTACTGGCACAGAAGCATGACGGAGACAGTTCGATGGTAATTATGCATGAGTCCCGCTGCCAATTAGCAGAAGGCCCCCTCGCTGATTCTTACATGGTAATTCATTTGACATGTGATGTATAAAATGCATTATGCATTCTGAGTGGCTCGCACAGCTTACCTAATTCAATAATGGAGAATATACTGTAAGTTGTTAAAACTGGAATAAAGCATTTCATGACCCTCCCAAGCTGTTCCTGTTTCACGTGTCTTCCTTCACTGTGTAACTGACTGAAGTGGAAACTGGGAACCTGGAAATATTGACCTGCTTTTGAGAATTAGTCTGACAATAAAGACCCCGCTAAAAGTGGCGTTTAAACAGGGAAGTAGGACGAGTATCAGAAATAATCAGTGTAATACATTTTATACAGTAATGTCCAAATGTTAGAGCTTATATGTATAAATTTGATTAGCAGATTTTTTTTTCCTTTTTATGGAGACTGTAGAAAATTCAAATTTAAGTAAAATAGGTGTAAAATCCTTTAATTTGCTGTCCACACATATATTAGACACATCGCTAGTATTTTGTCCAAGAAGATAACACTAAAAGTTTTGTGGTGTCAAGTGTAAAGTGTAAATGAGTGATTAAAATGATGAAGGCAGTTGCAGTTTGATTGTCGAAGTGCTAGGACTGTAAAATTGACACCTCTGCTTCCACAAGGAAATGCCCTAATGAGAGGGACAATTTTATACGGAAGGGCCTTTGTAGCGGTGTGGCTCGACCGCAGGCCGAAGGGTCACGCTCCCTTCAGGCAAAACCACTTTCAAAAGCAAATGTTTCCATTTTACACTTTTTTCCCCTCCCCAAGCGGGTGCATGGAGAAAGGTGGATTCCTTTTATTTGATTGCTAAGACTTGGAAAACTACCGTACATCTACTTGTGCAAGTGGTCTCTCAGCGGTGGGGCATAAAGCATTTCCTTTCCTTTATTTAACCTTTAACCTGGGAAGGAGAACGTGTAGTCGGATCTTGAACAGGATTGGCAACCAGGGGCACGCTGAGAAGCGCCGGCGTTTCCAGGGGGAATGGACATTTAAGGCCCATGAACAGGACCGAATGAATCTGAGGGTATAAACCCATTCAGCGCGAGGGAACCTCTTTTATGACAAAACTCAGTCTGTTTATTTGTATGTCATTATGTAAGATCTCCTTTTGAAATTGACCTGGTGTTAAATGTATTTATGGCACTTAATACATAGCTGGCTTTGCATTCTAAAGTTTTGCGTTGCCATTTAGAAAGATTAAAAATCAGTTTTAATACCCAATTAGCAATGAATTTAAATCCAGCTTGGCTTATTTTTCACCACAAATAGGAGAGCAGAGTAGACCTGAAGGTCCTCCTAAGATGACCTTTACGATGACTTTTTTTAATATGTAGACTTCAGATGCGCTGCCTCATTATCGTGTTGACGTGTGCCCTTCAAACAAGGTACGCAAGGAGTTAATGTCTGCGGCTTGGTGATTAGTTGGTTTGCTTACTGCTGTGATGTATATTTGAAAGTGCAGGAGAAATTGGGGGGCAAGTGCAGTTTAGAATGATAAATGTTCGTTATCTGAGGATTACTTAAGCACTAACAGGTTCACGGCACAAACTGTGAAGAGTAGGAGGCTTGGGATTTCTGTTAAAGTTTATTAAAAAAAAAAAAAAAAAGTCCAGCCGTGTTAAAAAAAAAAAAAAAAAAAAAAAAAAAAAAAATTAGATTTTAATATAACAACCTGGTGTGTTTCGTAAGGCATTTCACTGCCGATATGTTACAGAGTTACGGTCCGCTGCTCATACTACAATAATTTATTTGGCTTTAAAACAAAAGATTTACAGCCCCTTCATTTAGGAGTATAATGAGTCTGAAGGCTTTGAGGCCTGTTGAGCTTCTCTGACAGGGAAGACTCGTGTTTAAAAACCCTTCAAAATGAAAAATGAAGGATTTATATTCAAGAGCCTTGCATTTTAAACAGGAAAAGGCAAGATAATGACTTGGCTTTGTTTTCTGAAGCCTGCTGAGAATTTCGATGTCGCTGAGTCTTTAGCTTTTTGACTCATACATTACATATTCTTGCACTTTAATGAACTTATGTGTATATTTACTAATATTTTTTTATGTGGCAACTATTTAGTTTTATGCTACCTTTTTTAGTGTCATTTTTTTGGCATTGTTAGTAAGAATTCGAACGTTTCTTGGACGAATTCACCATCGGCCTGTTCATCAAAACACACATTTTCATTAAATTGGCTCTACTCTGCTCTTATTTCAAGTTAATTCCAGTCTGCAGAGCACCCGGTGACCCACACTGTAATTTAGGTCTCTCAGTGCACAGACACACACACATATACACACACACAGATACACACTCAAGTACATTTAGTGCTGTAGATGATATGTTTTAGCCAAAGTTTTTTTTTTTTTTTTTTTCTTAAATTTATCTTTACAAATTTTATTTACATATTATGCTTTTCATGGTCTGTGGTTGTTCAATTAAATTAACCTTGCAAGAGTAGCATACACCATGTGAATAAATAAGTGAGAGCATAAATTTGGTGTTGAGCTGACTTTGATTTTATTCCTTTAGATGATGGCACTAATGTGAGACCTCAAAATTAATCATATTTAACTGAAACATCAGTTCACAGTAATAGGATAAGAATGAGCAGTATTGCTCTATATCTCAATGTTTTGTACATTCGGTACAAAATCTTTTTTATTTCTTTTTTCCGCTTTATTTAGTTAAATCGATAGTTGAGATGGTTTGTTGTTGTTTTTAACATGTTCAAAAGCTGTAACAAAGGAAGGCCTTTTCAAAGTCATCTCACGCACAGTATGCCGGCTGGCTTTTTACATCTGGGGGCAACATGCTTGTAAACAACCGCATCTCTGTTCCTTCATTACAGGGCATTGGTGGCCCACTGATGTTTTGTAGCAGAAACAAACCTTCTCCCCCCCTCCTGTTAAAAGTACAGACATGGCAGGAATTCATAAAATACCAGCGATCTAAGTGTGTGCTCATAAGAAGCGGTGCAGCGTAACCTCTCTGGAATGACTATAAGTAGTGTGCCAAGTGTGAGCGCGAATTTGACTCTTCGCTGGGTGTTTGAGCGGAAGACAGCGGTTTGAGTGGTCAGAAGGTAGTGTCCTCTTTAGGGCTGCTCATCTTGCAATCTGAACGTTTTCGCTTTGAATCACGCTCCTGCTGTAGTACCCTTGATCAAGGTACTTACCCTGAATTGTCCCACTGAGGATACCATGCTATATGAATGGGTAAATCATTGTAAAGTTCATTATCTAATGTTGTAAGTCACTTTGGACACGGGTCAAGTAAATAAAAGACAACGAAACAAGGGCCATGTGTGTGTTTTATTTGTGCTGTACAAGGGTGTAAGAGATAAAGTTGTCAATGGAGTAATTGCAAACGATGCTCCACGAAGATGTACCTTGTTCTATAGACTGAAATAAATGCCTTGTTTAATCAAAGTCAAGCTCAGTGTTTGTTCTCTCTTTTTTCCCCAGTTACCTCCCATGGTTCGAGATTTTCTATAAGCTGCTAAATACACTGGCAGACTACTTAGCAAAACACCAGGTGAGACGGTGCGGATTACTTAACAAGCTTACTGAAAATGATACTTGGAACTGATGACATGTTTCTCAGTCTACTCACTTTGTGCAAAAACATTGTATGTGTTTGGAATTTGATTGGTGCCTAAATGTTTCAATTAATTTCATTTCAGCTGAGTACAGGTCAGGTATAACTATGTCAAGATGCATCTAATAATACATGTTTTTGGCATGATTTTAATTTCCTCTGTGGTTTGTATGTTTGTTAATACCGATGATGCCATATACAAAGTTCATTGAACATTAGTGGTCATAAAAAGGCATGGCCTCCGATTGTAGTCTCATCATATATACCTGTGTAAAATATGCAGTTTTTTGACCGGTTAGTTCATGCACAAGGGGATGGCTTCGAGACGCTGTTGATGATGCTGTAAATCCCTGTATTACAAATATTTCTTACTCCTCTTTGGAGCTTATTGTGTAATATACAGCTCATCCCTAGTGATACGGCTGCGGAGGCTATTTTGAGTTTAAGTGAGTTAATGACGTCTCTGAAAAGAGCAGTGAAAGAGTCAGGCATTCATCCACACTCGGGTTGCAGGGTTGCTGATTTTGCACAGACCAAATGTAAAAAAGGGAAGCCCATCACGGATGTACAGCAGAGTGGATCGAGAGCAGTGGAAAGCGTTCTTTCATTATGACAGTGGGAGGGGATGTAAGCGGCTGAAAGCTAGAGAGCGGGACCACACTGTCAGGGGGCTCCCATCTATGTACAGTGAGTTTTTTTTTTTTTTTTTTTTTTTTTTTTTTTCCCCTCCCTCCCTTTTTTTTTTTTAAAGGGTGCTATGATAGGATTGCAGAATTCAGGTTTCCTCGCTGGAACAAATAGCAACCTGATCCCATTCGAAGCCTCCTGAAAGAGTGTGTCAAAGTGTTTCGCTCATGTTTGTTTGTTAGTTCTCTGTATAGAAGTTCCCCACCTTTCTTTCACCACGCTGAACATGATCTCCACATTTCTTTAGCTGGCCCATTTTTCTCACTGCGTAAATATCGCAAAATATCACAAAACAATTTGTGGGGATGCCGCGCTTCCGCAAAAGCGGTTTTGGATTCTGAAGCCGAGTGGCGTCTTTGTGAAGCAGGTATAAGGTTGACAAAGAACGACTTTTTGTGCTGTTTGCCTAAAATGTGATCTTTTGCCTGATCTCACTTTTCATTCATGCGAAACCCAGCTGACATGACATCATCCAGACTGCGTCCCCCCCCCCTTTCTGGGGTGTCGTTTTCTTGGAACCATTTTTCTCCCCCTTAACTATACAGAGTAGAAGATGCATTTCTGACAAAGAATAACATTTAGGAATCCGTTGGAATAATGCCGTGATTGAAAGGTACGTTTAAAAGTGAAAATGTGTATGGTAGGTGACAGAGCGATGCAGAGTGAGACTCCTCCTCTTATCCTGCTTTTTTAAGAGGAAAGTGATGTTGACAGATGAAGGAAGATGAGAGCCAGGGCGGTTTAGGCCGAGGGTTAATTAAGTGTTTCCTCAGGCTATGTTATTGACCAAGCGTGTGAGCGTCGGCCTCCTGAGGTGGGGGTGAACCGCCCTTGCACATGCCTGGGAAATCGCATTAAGTCAGGGGTGTACGGCACAAATTCTAGCAGCAGAGCCAGCAACGCCTCCCCCCACACAACACACACACACGCACACACACACACGTCTTGTTTTTTACAGGCAAAATTAGTTCTTTTGGAAAAAATTGCTTACAGTGATGGTGTTTTGGAGCGAGTATTTTGTAGATGATCTGTGCTTTTGGTTAAGGTCCATGTCATCCCTTCCTTGTACACCCCTGTTTATGATCAGCCTAGTCTGTGTCGGAGCACAAGCTGCATCTCTCTTCGCAAACATTGAGCAACTTTAGTTTTTTTGAAATTAGAAGCATGTGCTCTAGATAAACAGGGAAGGGTCCTTTTTTTTATTTTTTTGAAACATTAATGTGAGGTGTTGATGTAAAGGTTAGAAGAAGCAGGAGGAAAAAAATCTTAACCATTGAGCTTAAATTTCCAATGATTATTCATGTCATATTGTCATTTATTTGGATTAGCCATGCTACGCAATTCTGAACTATGTAGAGCTGCATTTTATTTTTGTGCACGACCAGTAAACGCTAACTAGTTTCGTCAGTCGAACAGATTACAGTTTTAATCCTGTAAAACGAAGTGTAGTAACCATCCCTGTCATCAACGCCAGCATAACAGGCAGCTGCACTTCCATCATTTTGTAGATTTCAGCCTCACTGCTGCTTGTTAAATGTGAACAAGTGAGTCCCCCCATCCCCCCCCCTTGTTTTTGTGCTGAGAAAATTCTTTGAAATATTTGCCGCTGAAAGTGTTTTGTGCCCCTTTCCTCTTTTGTCTTTCCTGCAGGAAAATGACTTGAATGATGTGTTAAAATCATTGCACAGCCATCCAGTGCCAAAGCCAAACGCTCCCGTCAGTCTGAGTGTGGTATGTATTACTAGATTTCACGCAAGCTGAACTTTTCAAGGCAGAATTGCGTTTTGATTTGCTGTATTGTGAAGCCGAACTGTGCTTTTCCGAGTCACGCTTTGCGTGTTCCACTTTTGTGCATAATAATTACGTGTCCCGATGCGAGTCCGCACGTTTGGGAAGTTTTTATGTTTGCGTTAATATGGAGTACTGTCTTCTGGGCAGTGTTGTCCAATCTACATGGTCCTTATTGAAACTGATGTCTCTCTCTTAGAGTCCAGTCAAATTAGCTGTCCAAAGTGGGTCACCTTCTAGAAGCTCCCAGCAGATGTCCTCTAAATGAGACAGCCATGCGTTTCGCTCAGATTTACGGGAATGTCCCCCCCCCCCCCTTTTTGCACTAATTAAACAAACTCTAAGTGCTTTTTACTATGTTTTTTGGTTAAAACCTCACCTTTTAGATTGTCACAGTTAAGTGTAGCTGTTAAACAGACTTAAATGGGTAAATGGGGTGCTATTTTTAATGTAATGAAACTAAATGCTTACTTGGTGCTCTACATATTTTTTTTGGCCGAAAGACGCTTTTGTGGTTGCGCTTTGTTTGTTTACTTTAATTCGTTTAGTAGATCCTTTTTTCCGAAGCAGCTTGGAACTGACCAGCAGAGACAAAGTAACAGTACAGTGAGAGCGAGCGCTCAGCCAGTGTTAGTGGCTTTGAGTCCTGTGCACCTGCTTCATTTTTCACGTATGAATCAGAGCCTTTAAGGTATGAGAACGTGGAAAGAGTCCTTGAGAAACCACACAAGGTTTGATCCAGCCCAGTTCATGCCTTTTATCAAGTAAAAATTTAATATTTATTTTCTTGGAGGTCTTTAATCCAATTAATTTTTTAAACCTGATAACAAGAGTAATTTCAAAGTGCAATTACATGCTCTTTGGTATTTTTGAAGCCGCTCTTTTTTTTTGATGAACCAACTTTCAAAACAGTCTGAGACTGTTTAAGTGTATACTGGAGGAAGAAAAAAAAATCATAGAGCTTTACAGTATATATAATACATGAACAAGAATATCGTGTAACATATTTCTATTTCATGGCGGCATCTAGAAATAGATTATTTTTGCCCTTTCAAGTATGAACCTTGTTTTGCTCTCTTCCTCGACGTGCAAGAACGAGCGGTTGCACATTGCCACTGGGCACGTTGTGAAAGATCCCCGAAGCCAGGAGCCGGTGAGTGCGGAGCAACTTTGAAATGCCGAGACGGTTGCTCTAATCACTGGGGATCGGAGGCCCTTACAGTCCTCACCCAAATCGGGCTCTCTCTCGATTAAATATAACAAAAACAAACTGTCCTGGGCCTCAGTGTCTTTTTCTTCTTTTTTGGAAGACAATCAAGCTTTGTGAATGATTGATGCTGCTCTGCACTACTGTATTCTCTTTTTGAATATCTGAAGTTTCTTTAGTTTGTCTTTAAAGCAAAAGCAATTGTTGTTAAGAAGTCTCCTTGATGCCTTTCCCGTTAACCCATATTTAGCGTCTCTTTTTCAAATATAAAAGTGTTTTCCAAATAATTTCATGCAGCCATGAAAAACAAGCATCATGCTTTTAGCAGATATGTTGTTATTTTAGAATTATCAGAGTGTGCCTTGTGGATTCATATACAGTAAGTTGTAAAAACAGTTGTTTCCCTGGGACTTCATGTCCACTTGCATTTTTACACCAATTATGAACCTAAAAACACCGACAGTTCGGATGACAGTTTCAAGTTTTAACGTCTCTATTCAGTCTTTCTACGTCCCTGCAGGCAGCTGAAGTCTGAACTTAGCTACAAGCAGTATAATTTGAGCATGAATACCTGTATGGTGAGCTTCTGGTAACTGACAACTTCTGTGCACTCAGGTCGTCGCTGGGCACTTACCTGCGCTTACATTTTCCTGGTGGTGGGTTTCGTACTTACTGGCCCTTTCTGGGGGTGGACGCATGACAAGCTTTCTTTTGTTTGCCAAACACCAGTTGTGGTTCTTGATGTGTAACCCTTTTTGAAGCTCTGCTGATCCCCTATAGGCAACATGCAAGGGTTTTGAGTTGAGCTTGAACTTCGGACTCGTGTGCTACACAGTTCGGAAGTGCTGTTAACATTCGGTGACAACGAGTCATCTGTTCTACTGCAGATAGTTGGAGATGTCCAGCTAAAACAGGGCAGACTGTTCCTTCTTAACTTAGCAGAAAACGCTTATTATTATTGTTATTATTATTGTTGTTGTTATATCTGGAAAATCTTTTTTTTTTTTTTTTTTTACATTCAGTAATTTAGCTGACGATTTTCTCGGGCAGAAGTTACATTTTCATGCTTACCATAATCTAGCTATTGACACAGCTGGGTAACTTTAGTACTAGAGCAATTTTAGGATGAGTAAGATAGGATAAGCACTGCACCAGGAGGTGAGATTCAAACATGCAAGTGGAGATTACCCACTGCCCTTGTGTTTAAGTTGAGAAATTTATAGTCTTTATATCATTTTACATTGTGAGGAAGAAAATGGATATGAATGATTTTTTAAGCATTTCCTTTCTATTTATTGAATTTGACAGAAATACTGTTAAAGGTAAAAGGGTAATGATGAGGGGGGCGCGGTGGCGCAGTGGGTTGGACCGGGTCCTGCTCTCCGGTGGGTCTGGGGTTTGAGTCCCGCTTGGGGTGCTTTGCGGCGGACTGGCGTCCCGTCCTGGGTGTGTCCCCTCCCCCCCCGGCCTTACGCCCTGTGTTACCGGGTAGGCTCCGGTTCCCTGCAACCCCATATGGGACAAGCGGTTCCGAAAGTGTGTATGTGGGTAATGATGAGAGAAAAGGTAAGGCCCAACAAAGTGTGGCTTAGTCTGGAAGATGAGTAGCAGACCATTGGCCATTCTTGGGATCTTAGTCTCGGAGTCTGGAGGACATTGGGAAGGTTTGGCCTCCCACCTTGTCTGTCCCCTTTCTGCTGAACTCATCTAAGTATTAAACCATGGTGTGCTCCAGTAATAAGACAAACTTGTAGTACTGTTTAGAATGATCTTCCACAGTAGGGCAATAATAAATGAATTTCCTTACTATAGTACATGGTCTTATGTCAATGCTATGAGTGCAAAATATGTATTAATGTACACTGTCAAGGTACAGAGCATGTGTAATGAATATTTATGAATTTTATATGCAAAGAAATGAGCAGTAAACAGTAGAGCACTGTCTTATATGTTGATGACTTCATTCATTTCTGTTCCCTCTTATCCTACAGCATTCATACTTCATAGCTCCTGATATTAATGGACTTCCGACCATTCCAGAAAGTGTAAGTGCTTTTGTACTGAAAAAGAAATTGGTAAACTGCATGTAATGTCTTAGAAATTTTAGTGTAAAGCATTAATTTGTTTTCATATTCCTTCTTGAAAGATATAAGTAAACATTAGAGAGACACTGCGTCCTCAAATTATGAATGCAATTGGCAGTGGAATTCCGTTTCAGAGTTGATTTATTTTTAAATCCAACCACTATGTCATGGTCATTAAAAGCTTGGTAGTACAGACATTCCTTGGGGGGGAGTGTGTGTGTATATTATATATATATTATATATATATGTGTGTATGAATGTGTGTGTGTGTGTGTGTGTGTGTGTATATATATATGGGGTAAATAAAATAAATAAATAAGGGCAATATACAGTCACCACTTCACCTGAAACGCATGCCTGGGCTGTGGGAGGAAAGCGGGTCACTTAACGGGAAATTCATGCAGTGACGGGGGTGTATGGCAGAGGGATTTATTTGTGGGAGAACATTTATATGTATATTCATTCTGTGTATATTAGTATTTTTACAGTTTCTTTTTTATATTTATAAGTAGTTGCAGTATATTTTATAAACGTGTTTTGTATGATATGTTTTATTAATATTTGTGTAAGCACAAGTTTCTTGCAGCATATCCTGTAAAGTTTTATGTGGTTACGGGGTTAGAGGCGGTTTTGGCTTTTACACATGGTGTCAGCAGCAGAGCAACGTAACACACGCATTCATACACTATGAGCAGTTTAGATTGAGCAGTCCACCTGAAACACATGTTTTTAGACTGTGGGAGGCAATCAAGGCAGGCAGAGAAAAGCCATACATTAAGTGTACAGTGCGTAATGGCTATGAAAGAGCAGAATGAATCTGAGTGCAGACAGAATGAGAATGAGTTTCATTGGCCAAGTCTGCTGACGCACACAAGGAATTTACTGTGTTTCTAGATGCTTCCAGTATTTACAGAAAACAAACAGCTGACACAGAATTACAGAATAAGTAACAGGCAGCCAAACAGTATTATAACATAATTAATGAAATAAAACTGCTTTGTTATGATAAATAATGTTAACTCTTGAAATAATTGTGGCCATTTTATCAGTTTTCATGATTTTTTTTTTTTTTAAAGCATAAATAGGTGTCAGTTTCAGGGCTCAGGAATGCCTTTAAAGTTTTACTGTTGAAACTAACGGTAATTTCGTCTTTAGATAAACCTTGAGAGTTGTTCAGGAACACATGACCTTCATAAGGTTCAGGGAGACTAATAATAAAAGTACCATTAAGACTTCTAACATTTTCTTAAAACTCCAAGCTGCATTAAAATTAAAACTAAGTTGAAGTTAAATACTCAGTTAAAATAAAAATAAAATACATTTCCTCAACAAATTGTCATTTAACGACAATTGTTGACAGGTTTCTCCCATAAACTTAAGTTATTGATCACCAACACTCTCAAACACCAGACACGAACTGTAAACACTGTTGAATAGAGCTGAGTGTTTGTTTCCAGTCATCCAGTCAGATTGTATAGATAATAAAGCAAATGCAAATGATTATTATAACTTTGTCTGAAATTTGTGCAGAACCTAACCCTGTGAATGAATTGAGGGACGTCTGTAAATTTTGATTGTGACATAGTAATTGGAGTTACAAACAGACTTATGGTTCTAAATGTGTTCGTAGTCATACTGTAGTAGAAATTGCAAGTTGGAAGCCTGATGGCTAATTGATGTCACCTCTGTTGTATGTTAATAATGTATTCAGCCACTGTTGCCTAAATTAATTGCTAGCTTTATGGCCTTGAACGAAAGAAGTCTGTAGGCAGCTAAATACTACTACTGTAGCTACCACATGTATTAAATAATCAGTTTTTTCCGAAAGAATGGTCATAAAATTAATTTCTTCTCGTCCATACGATATGTGTTTATAATATTGTAAAAATTTTTATTGTTTCCTTTCTGCTGTAGAGAAATTTGACTGAATACTTTGTTGCTGTGGATGTGAACAACATGTTGCATCTTTACGCCAGTATGCTGCATGAACGACGCATCATCATTACCTCAAGCAAGCTTAGCACTGTAAGTCTTGCACTTTCGGTACCACGGAATTGTTTTATATTCAAAACAGTTAGTTTTCCCAGCTAGTGAAATGTCAGTATCGACTGTGTTTGTAACTGTGTCAAATGTTGACATCTTTTTTCCCAGGAAAACATGTGCAGTATGAACCGAAAATAGGCCAGTAATCTTATCGTATCGTTGTTTACCAATTAAAGTTCTCCAGATGATTTAGAAAAGATATCAATTGTATAATACATGTTTCTTTGCACTCTCTTGCCCTTTAGCTGTACAGTGTCATGCATGCCTTAAACTATCTGTTATTACTTAACTTACTTTCCTCATACTTTAAGTCCGGCTCCTCTCTTTGTAGAGGGAGTTGGTGCTTATCGCTCTAATCCGACTCTGGTCCGAATGTTTATGACAGTTCATGGAAACTGGCCAGGTGATGTCATTTGCACTCGATCTGTGCCGTTCCAGTGTACTATCTGAGGGCAGAGGGTGCAACCGACAGGACAGTATGCAAGGGCTCCTCCAGGGCTCAGCTCTGTAGGAGGTTCGAAAATTGCTCAGTACTGGAGAATTTCACTCCTCTCAAGTTGCCTTGTCCATACTGCATATTCCGCCCCATTGGGGTGTACTGTGTACCTCACCACTCCTGTTTGTGTTGTCAGTTTTAGTAACTTCTTTTTACCAGAGTAAAAATATATGTGGTCATTGTCTAAAACTTATATGTTAAGTGACTGTAGCGGTTGTTGCGTCTTTTTCTTTTTCTTTGTTATTTTTTTCTTTCTTTATTTATTTATTTAAAATAACCTTTTCTTGTCGTCATTTAAAATTTGAAACAATCTGTCACCTTAGCGCATCTTTCTTTGCGTATAATATCCTTCGCATGTAATGCAGAAGTGAAGATGTACTAACATGTGAATAGCCTTTTTTCTCTACCCCCTCAACCCCTGGCATCATTTTCAAGTGGATGGTGTATAAGAGGATTCAGTCCCAGCTCGGGTGCAGTCCAGCTGGACAGGCTGCTGTCGTTCCAGTGAGCTGCCTGGATTAAAAAAAATGGAAAGTGCATTTATTATGCATGCTGCAGGCAGGCCCTCAAAGTTTAGGCCCCCAGTGAACCTGCTGTGCCAGTCTAGCAGAACATCACTGCACACTCGCCTGCATTCAAAGCAAAGGAATAAATCATGATTTTACAACAATGCATCAGTTGACTTATTGCTATTTTGTGACCAGAGGTGCGGGGTACCACTGTTTTAAAGGCATGTCATCGGCTCTGGAGTCTGCCAAGCGTGCGGCCTTGTCATATGCCAGTATAATTGTACTGCATCAGACTTCCTCTAACTAGTCAACTGGGGACATGCATTTTGTCTGTTGCGAGCCTCACTGGCCCGGCTCTGACAGCAGCCTTCTCATCATGCTGTCAGTGTTATGCTAACGAGAACTGATCCTCCATGGCCTGTAGTGGTAGCCACAGAGGTTGCTTTGCTTTAGACTTCTTGCTTTTTTAACTTTTTTTTCCCTCTCCACCCTCTTTCTCCCAATAGACCATAGTCTGCAATCTATTCTCTCCTCTGGGTTTCCCTGTGGATTTAATAGGTTATTTTCAACCCAAGCCACCTTACTTGCAATGCTGTGTGTGTGTGTGTGTGTGTGTGTGTGCGTGTGTGCGTGTGCGCGTGCGCGGCCTCATACCAGCCAGTGTTCATTGTCTCACCCCCCCCACCCCTTCCCTTTAATGCCACCTACTTGTTACAGATACACCTGTGCAGGTTCTGGGCCCGGCTCGACGCAGGCATTTGTCAGCGAGGAAAGAGCCGCGGTAATTGGACTCTCAGAAAAGACTACATGGAAGTCTGTTTCCTCTCTTGAAGTCATTTGATTGCGATGTTGTCACTGCAGTCAGGAAGGATCATTCTTGTTTACAGTTTGCAGACTGCATTGTTCCTTTTTCCCCAAAGATCAGCTTTTCTTCCAACTCTTTACTTTTTTGCAAAGAGAGATTTATTATGAAGAAAAGAGGTAGTAGTATATAACGTGTTTCCGTGGTAACCAATTTCCCCTTCTAGAGAAGTGAAAAAGGAAATTGTGTTGTACACTAGTTGGTGTATATCTTACTCTCATGCCAAGAATACTTTTTTTAAAAATACAGTTTCATTAGCTGTCAGATAAACAGGATTCATTGCAACTGTTATTGTCGGTCATGGCAACCCTCTAACTCCTGTACTTGACACTTTCTGGGTAAACTGTTTTGTGTTATTTTAAACATTTCAAATATTTGTTTCCTTTGCCCCAGAGAGGCCTTTACAACATAGAAAATAGTGCATTTGCTTTTTCTCTATATTGTATGTATGTTTGAGCTTCCTCTGTGGTGTGTAGAAAGATGCTTAATGTTTTTATTCTCTTCGGTTTAGAATTGATGTTATAATTTAAGGACTCTTAGATGTGGCATACAGACCATTTCAAGCATTGTTCACACACCACTCATCTAGAGAAGGTGATCACTCTAGTGGGTGTTTTTGTGTAGTTTCGTACTGACTGGAATCTCAAGCACAAAGCTCAGTGTGGACCGGGTAAACCATTTGACTTTTGAAATTCATTATTTATTAATCTGGGAATTTTTTTAAAATCAACAATGCAAAATGCAACGATTCACTCTGTGCAGTTGAACTCACAAAAGTTCTCATTTTAGCGTCCTGACTTGGCCTTAATTAACTGTACATGAGGCTGCAGTTGGTTTCATTTTCAGCTTGGTTTATTGAAATTATTTGCGCTTCTAGGCAAAGGCTTATCCTCAAGCAAAGGAGTGGAAGGAAAATCAAACATATAATTTACTTTTAAATGTTTATCTTGGATGCCCCCCCCTCTCTTATCTGGGCTCTAGAATGCCTTTAAACCTCTGTATAAATCAAGCCAATTGGACTTGCCTTGATGCCTTGTTGAAATAATTGGAGTAAGTAAGCTGGTGTTCTGAGGCATTGCTTCATGGGACCAACTGCCGTAATGCTTCCTCTACGGGGATGAGACAGCAAAGTGTTGGCACTGTCAGTGCAAAGCGTTCCAAGAGAAGATGAACAAATGATCATTTCTTTTTCCCCCTCATTTTATCCTCCTGAGTTTAAAGTGCTACAACCACTCCTTAGACTGTTTTTGCAATTGGGAAGGGCAGTCTATTAAGTTGTATCATTTTCTGAGGCTATATTTTTCAAATATTTCACACATATATTTCATTAGTGTCTTGCTGGGATTTACGTTTCGATTAATTGTTGTAACATTAATTTTAATGTTTTTTTTCTTTAAGGGCAGCAGAAAAATACAAATCCGTCATGCAAGAAATTATCTGTGCTCCTAGTCCCACAGCATTCATTCTGGGTGACAGGAGAGTGTGCGCATGTGTAGCAAGATGCCAATTAATTGTAATTATGCTTAATTTTTTCAAGGAGGGAGCCTTTACTTTGCTGGAAAATGGCATGAAAAAGTCAGTGCTCCCCTGCCTCGAACACAAAACAATGACACAAAAAAAATTCTCCGTCAGACTAGCGTATAGATGTATGGACGAGTGCTGGGGGAGGGTTATTTCTGGTTTCCGTCGTGCAGGCGTTAAGCTAGGCCGGTTTGCTGGTCAATTGTGACATTGTGTGTGTCAGTGAGCTTGGTCTCTTGATAGTTGGAGCTGCACTTCGCACATTACCGGAGCTCCAACTGTCGAACATACTGGTCCCCTGGTAGTATTCCAGTTCGCAGTCTCTCTTGGCTAGCTCATGTTTCTTTCTTTGGCAATTTGCCCTAATGATATCCCCAAGGATCCTTCAGACCTCTGTTCTTTTTCCATATTTAATCATGTTATTTTAATCTGGGAGATGAGCAAACAGCAGTGCGCAGGTCATTAGAATCCACAGCACTCAGGGATGGCTCCCACTCAGATGCTTTATTTGCACGCAAGATACAGGCAGTATCCTCTGCACTCATGCTGTTTTCGACCTGTACTTTTATTTGTATCATTCAGTAGTATTCAGTTGTTGTGATTTTTTTTTTTTTTTGAAAGATACGTTGAACATGGACTGGTGACCCATGGCATGTGCTTGACCATTCTTAACATGGTCATTTTTATGCAAAGTGTTGTGTCTTGGTGTACAGGACAGGTGTCGATCGTTATTTGCTTCATTCTCTGAACAGTGAGAACCAGTGAGGAAGTTATTTGCCCAATTAAATTAATATTTTTGAATGAACTGGTCTCCTTGTAGTGTAGGGGTTCAAATGTGGCTCCACACAATGTTTTGTTCTCCTTCTGCTTTTGTTCTCCAGTTAACTGCATGTGTTCATGGGTCCGCTGCCATGCTTTTCCCAATGTACTGGCAGCACATCTACATCCCTGTGCTTCCTCCTCATCTCCTCGACTACTGCTGGTAAGGTCATTGCACCTGCTGCTTCCACGGCTCTTGTCATTCCAGCGCAACCACGTGTACGCTGCAGATTTTTGCAGATTTATTCCAAGTAATCTCAAGGCTTATTTCAATAAATAAAGTAAAAAAAACTTTGACGTGATAGACTTTCATGCAGGTTTTAAATTTTCTTATTATAATCCAAGCCAATTCTCTGTGTAATTGCACAGTAAATCTGAAATATAATCATTATATAAGGATTAGTACATAATCATGCATATCAATCATGTAGGCACATCCAACTCAAACCTTTAAACATTCAGTTTTGTATGTATTTACACATTTTTGATGGAATATGCAGAAATTATGTCAATGTTTATTTTGGAAGATTCATTCAACACATGCTAGTTTGAGTATGAAACATTTGCTTAATGCTTTTCCTCAACATGTGCATCCAAGGAGAAACATTTTTAAGCTGTGTAACCACATTTTATTCAGTGACTTGGAGGACATGGGTTATGACAGGCAATATATTTCATGAGTCTTTGTGTTCTTGTTAAACGTGTTGTTTGCTTGAGAATTGTATCGCTCCTCTTAATACTTCAGCCAGAGGCAAGAAGAAGTGTTTTATTATGACTGCTTTTACAGTTGTTTATAGTCGCTTTAGCATAGTGAGAAGTGATGTCATCAAGAAGACCCACTCTTTTTGTTCTTAACCAGTGCCAGATTTTCTCTGTGGACCACATAGAATCTTTATACATTTCATTCTCCACTTTACATTTAATAATTTACTTGCATAAACTGAAGCATTCAGTGGTTTTCATGTTTACTGATTTAATGCTGTTGAGGTATTAAGTAGACAAAGTGGGAGGCTCCGTTAATTGTTATGTGAAACAAACCGATTAAGAATTTTGGTGAGTACAGGGATGTACTTTGTATTTATATGTGTTATACTTCAGGTATTGTTATTTATGTAGGAGGTCTGCAAAAACTACATTGAAATAAACTGAAATATTTGGATTAGAACAACGGCTATTACTCCAGTCCAAATACTAGTAGAGCACTGAAGAAAGGTGGAGATCAGGCTGTGGAAGTGGTTGAGAGGAGCAGGGAGGACAGGGCTGTGGGTGGAGAGCAGGGTTTGCCAGCTGCCAGGGGTTTGTGTGGCTTTCATTACTCCTAAACCCGATTGTGCAGCAACAGCAGCAGCTACGAGCAGCCATGCTAGCCAGACTGCTTGCCATGTATCTCATTATGGAGTCCAGCAGCCCCTGTGCATGGGCTTGAGAAATAACACTCTCTAATTAAACCAATCACACTGGCAATGTCAAATAATTTCAGGAAATATTGCAGCAGGCTAACAAAATTTCACTTTGCAGACATACCTTGTTATGATTAATTTTGTGAAATGTATGCGGTTCCTTCCTGTTTGTAAAGGTTCTAGGTAACTGACCATACTGCTCGTCTCTGATTTGTGCAGTTGTTATTTCTCCCCCCCCCCCCCCCCCATCGTTCAGATGAATTTAACAAATGAGTTGTGCTACGCGTTTGGCTCCAGTAGTCTCGTTAAGGTTTAAAAAAAAATAGTTAATAAAAAGAGCCACTGTTCGCACATCTAGAACAGAGCAATACGAGTTCCTTTTGAACTGAAAATTACAAATGTGGAAAACAAAATGTGCCATATCATTGATGCAAAAGACATATTGAATTTGTTGTGATTTGTATAGTTTTTCATTTATTTTTTATGCTCAGTTGCTAATCTTTGAGCACTTAATTTGTTTCCCCACAGTGCTCCCATGCCATATCTCATTGGCGTTCATCTCAGTTTAATGGAAGTAAGTGATATTATCCAAATGTGTGATGACTTTTTTCCTGAATTTGTCTTCTCAAAGCCTGTATAAAGCCCATGCTAACCAGAAATTATTTAAATTATATTTGTCATATGTATTTTATTTTATTTTGGGAAAAATCATTAAATTTAATGTGCATCTGTATGAGAGATTATTCTAAATAATACAAAGAAGTATTGTGCATAAAAGTTCAAAGGTATGCAAAATACATGTAAAAAGATTGACATATGTTTTTGTTTCTCAATGCACTAGAAACGTAAGCGGCAAAAAGCACTACGGATTCATTATTTAAAGATGGACCTACAGCTTTGCACTGTGTGAATTTGATGTACTTGACAGTGCAGGCGATGGCAATATTTATCCCACATGGCATCAGTGACAGTCGTCCTGTCTAGGTGCCTATAATTAAACCAGATCAGCATGCAAGTCTCCATAGCAGTAACTGTCAGAATGTGTCAAGCCAAAAATTTGCACATTGCTTTCTCTCACCTGCACCATAAAAATAATGGTTGAGTTTGTAGGTATAGGAATAAATACATAATCATTTTTGTTGCCTCTTGGAGATGTGCAGTGAAATATTTTTCTCTTGGAATATGTGTTTGTGGAACTCTGTGTAGTCTTCTCTGAGTATTCTGAAGTTGTCGCTTCTATAAGAACGATTACGTGTATGAGAATAATGAGCAGTTCATTTATGGATTGAAAATATCAAAATTGGGAATTAAGAAAAATAAAAAAAAAAAAACAATATATAATATATTAATTTTATCTAACATTTTTACATTAAATGGACTTATTTGAATTAAAGTGTATATGTTAAATGGAAAGGATTTTGGTGTGCAAATGAAAATTGAAATGTTTAATTTCTGTTCGCAGAGAGTTAAAAGTAGATTCCTGGAAGACGTGGTCATCCTGAATGTGGACACAAACACCCTGGAAAGCCCCTCGGATGACCTGCAGAACTTGCCCAGCGATGTGGTGAGCCCCCCCAGAGCCATAGTCTCCCTTGTCTGCTCTGAACCACACACACACACTGGTTGGTTCCCGCGTAGTAAAAGGCCTCCTTCACTCGCTTAATGTGGGCTGCAATGTCCCTTCCACAAATGTAACTGAAGAGAATACTTTGAGGTAATCATGGTACACGGAGAAACCTTTTTTGGTTTTGCAGCTGTGTGGTAGATGGGAACTATCATGGAAATGTTACATATTGTTCTGGTTGGAAGAAAATAAGCATACAGGAAATTAATAAGGTTGTTATTTTAATCAGACATCTGTTGTAATAGTTGGAGTCAAATTTCAGTGCTTATGCCAATAATAATGACATAATCTTGAGTAATATTTGGAAACATCTAGAAAACCATCGATCTTGATTCTATTTCCCAAGTAGTAATGTCAAGGGCAAAGCGAAAGTATTTTCAAGAACTGCACTGAACTATCAGTAGTTCAAGAGACTTTCAGTATTAAACTTAAAATAATATTGAGCAAAGCATGACGTAGTGCGTAACGCGGAAGAATCGGTGAGAATGTTTCTAATGGATTGCTTGGTGTATTAATGCATGAGAAATTCCTGTCTAAAACTGTCTTCACAGTCCACCACCAAGGGAAGCAGACAGTGATTTTAACTGCATTTCACAAAGACATCTTTAGCGCCGCTCACTGTGGTTAAAGAACAAATGAAATAATTTTATTAAAAATGAAATCCGCTGCAGATTGCCTTCTCTCGCTATTGAAACACGGTTTGACAACTTCAGTGGGGTGTCCCAAATCACTGTTTAGCCGTCGTGCGGCATGCCATTAGAAGGCCAGTGGAATTCATTAGCCACAGAAGGCGCTGAAATGCACAAATCTCTTCATCTTCATATTAATCATTATATAACAAAGTAGGCATTTCTGTCTGCTTGGTGGCGCGTCTCTCTGAAGAGAAGAGCTGGTTTCTGAGGGCAGGAGGAAGGGGGCCAATTACTAGTTCTAGATTTCCAGCCACCTGCCAGCGCTTTTTCCTTTAATTAATGATCTGATGACACCGGTCAGTAGAACGGGAAATGGTGCTACCATTAGGGTCAAAAATATGTCTGTCATCTGCTCTGTAAAAATTCTGGGCTTTTTTCCACTTTTGTGTGTGCGCGCGACTCCGCGTCTGTGGTGGGGGGCTGGAATAAATTGAGTTATTGATTCTATCTGAATTGATGACGCCCAGCCTCGCGCTTCCTTCGCATTACACGCTCTCGCTAAATTATTTCCGAAAAGTGAGTTTGTTAGGGAAGGAAGCTTTGAGTAACTGGGGAGAAATCCTTTGTTTTCATCGTCTGATGAATTAAGTGGCAGCTCCGTGTTTTCTTTGATCTCGCATCACCATCACTCACTGAGTAATGGTTGAACATACTCTGCATATCGTGTTAAATCACCTACACTAAATGTCGTACACAAATGTGCCTAGCCGCTCTCATAAATTTCCTTTTCCGTGCCAGGTAGGGTAGTGCGGTTCATAGGGTCAATTAATGAGCAGTGCACAACTAATGGAGAAACAGCCTTATTTTTGTTGTATTTTTTGCGTAGAGGTTTTAATTACACAATATGTGGAAAAACTGCCAAATGGTGCTGTATTTATATTAATGTTCAAATTTGTGTTGTTTTTTTTCTCTGTTTGTTTTGGCCCCGAATCAGTGCATTTTTATGTGATGTAATGTTGTTCCTTCTTTGGGGTTTGGGCAGGGTGTGCCAGCACATAGGTCTGGACTTTCTGTGCTTGAAGTAATAATTCCTTCCATAATATAGCATGATAATCCAGCACCCCCCTCCCACCTTTGACTATGCAATAATAAAAGGAGACCCTGGAGCAATGTTTATGCCTTCAAAAAAGAAAGAAAAAAGCACTCGAAAATATATTAATTTAAGTCAAACCTTTTGAGATCGGTTTAATTGTGGTTTGCGAGGGTTTCCCTCCATGTGGACTTTATTATTGAGATGGTCTGACCACTGGCCCTGCTTTTAGAAGGGTCAGAGGTCACACTTGTCCTGAATTACCTGCCCCCTTTTTCACTCAAGCTCCTATTCCGGCCTGTGGTGTCCCCAGCTTAATGGCCATTTTTCCAAAATTCACACATAATATTTCAGATTTATTGACTATTAGAAATGCTTCCATGCCAGTAGCGGTTCCGTTTAGCAGGATCCCAAAGATTTACAAATAGACAGAATAATTGGTATGAGCTCAAAACGGATGTGGCAGTCTTTGATAGCTATTTTGGTTAATTATTTTTTAAAAGTTCTCTTTATTGGAAACAGAAAATCCAACATGGTTTAAGTATGTTTCTAATTGTATTTTTGTTCGAAATTTGTATGACTACACATCTTAAGAATGTCAAACTTTGGGGAGTAGCTGAAAATAAATTATTCACATATCGCTTTCAAGAACGAGGAATCCTGGATTAAATTTAACTGAATTTGTTGCAGAAAAGATGTTGGCTATAAACTGTGGTATGACACATCAGGAAATCCCCCCCCCCCACCAAAAATACTTTAAACCGGGTTGGGAAATGGTTTTTAAAACAAAAAAAAAAAAAAAAAATGTTAAAAAGCTCAAATATTATCTTTAAATTATTATGTATCCACACATTACTTTACATTTTTAGACAAATATCTCCTGCAAAACATTACTTAAATTCAAGAATGACATATTTATTACCAATTTACTCTAATATAAACAGTGTAAATAAGAACTTACTGTATATTTCTGATTAGATGTATAATTAAATATACATTTATATGTGATTCTTGAAGTATTTACTGCTAAGTATACTTTTAATGATATACAAGGATGTTTTTAGGTAACCTTACAAGATTTTTATTTAAAAAAAAATCTCATAGGCTGTTTTGGGTGGATGTCACCAGTAGGTTCTCACTGAGTCTATGGTGAATTTTGAAGTTGTTGTGTATATATAGCATGTAAAGTATAAATACACTTCTTTTGAAATTGCTAATGTCTATAGTTTTTGATTAATTGATATTTATATAATTCATTAAACAAAATTCAGATGCTTAAATTTAATCGGTATAATCTATTTATTTCACCAATTAAAATTTTCTGCTACCATTCTCATGGTAATAGGGAGGCCTACCAAAATAGACTCTCTAAATATGTTCCATATGTAAACTATATTAGTGTTAACATTGATAAAGAAAATAAAGTAAAAAATAAAGTATGTAAATAATGAAGAAAATTATATTTAAGATCCATATTGCAACAACTTTTTTCTCTTGATAGTATCATTATATTTTTCTCCAAACTTCTTTGTGTTGTGCGTATGTGGTGAATGTACATGTTTGTGTTCTTGTTTCTATATTTGTTGACACCCAGGTATTCATTTCAGTGGTTCTGGACAAAAGTTTGTAAGAATGTAAGGCTCAGCACCTTGAGGACCCTGTGGTCAAAACTTAATTAACAGGTATTTTTAAAGAGGTCTGCAGAAAAATACATGGTCAAATAGAGCTTTTTCAGCTACTTCTGTTCATTACCCACATGCTTTATATTTGTATTCTTAGTATTCTGAAAGATAGACCTCAACAGAAGAACATGTGTTGTTTTTTAAAATAAATATTGTTTTCTAATGCGATACTGTGCAGCTGATTCAGCAGTTACTTACACAGCTTTACAATGTGGTATTATCAAAATGTATCAAAATTTATTCTCTTTATTTCCAGCCAGATAATAAATGGAAATAATTGCCTATATTTAATGTGCAGTATGTGTAGAGGATTTGCTCCACACCTCTTGGATACATTGTATTTGGCGTACGTGTGCTATGTAGTGAATACAGCAAGACACACGTGTGAACACACACTCTAAGTTCCCAGTCTTCATTGCACGGTGCAAAGTTAGACATATTTCTATGCGGCAACACCCTAGTGATACAATTGGACTGGATCAGCAGCTTTAACAAGGCAGGCTGGTTAATGAAATGACTTGTTAACAATTAAGAGGATCTGCGGATTGTACAGGGGGGCAGGGGGTGGGTCCAGTGGCACAGACCCGCAGCAGAGGACCCTCCTTGTTCCCTCTTTCAAAATGCATGATTCAGACATAACACCCAGCTTCGTCTTCAGCCGGCCCAGCTCAGATACACTGTGAATGAGTGTGGGATGTTTTTGGCTGCAATGTGTAGTGCTTCTGCCTGTGTTTTCGGAACCTCCCGCATGATGAACGCTGCAGACTGCGATCCACGGCACCAAATGTAGAGCCGGAACCGTGGAGCGGAGACGCCGCGCTGTACACGCTTGTGTAATAGATTAACAGATGGCTCTGAGCAAAGGAAAAATCATGCTGTAGCACTTGTAGAACTCTTGTTCTTCTTTTTTAACTGGTCACACAGGAAATATTGACCGGCTCATTTCAGCTGCTTAAAATGTTATAAAACTGGAATTGTAATAAGTATAAACATATGAAAAGTATTGCTTTGGCTTTATCACTAAATTTAGACGTTAGTCATCTACATTAATGAGTAACTGATTCAACATTAAATTATTTGCACCACCTCTAGTTTTCATCGTAAGTCTCTGCTATAAGCGGCACACATTTCTATGCAATGAAACATCTTAATATGATGATGAAACTCTTTAATACCTTTGATGTGTATAGTAAGGATTATGGAGGCTTTGCCGAATAATGTAGTATATATACAAACCCTTACTGGAAGCAAATATATATTGCAAAAATTGTTTAAAAAAGGATAAATATGTTGTGTGTGTGTCTGTACACAAACAAGACTACAGAACTTCAAAAGAATACTGAAGAATATCCTAGATTTTCTTCCTTCTTTGTTATTCTTTAATTGCATCCCAATGGGTATCTTTCACCATACAAAATATTTTTCAAACTCTGCACTGTTGTAAAGGTCATTATTTGGAAGCTTTATACTCACTAATATATAATTTCGCAGGCAGGCAGGCATGCACGCACGCGTGCGCACACACGTGCACACACACACGCGCACACACACGCGCGCACACACGCGCGCACACACACACACACACACACACACACACACACACACAGAGAGTACACTCATTCCCAATTATTTGGTCTCTGGATATTCAGTTTTTCATTATTAGTACCACATATCATTAATTGGTCCAGTTTTTCCATTTATCCGGTCTACCACATCCGGTTGGTGCCACGTGCTATTTGGTCCAATGGGATAAACTGAGAGTGCATCTGAAAATTTTTCCACACTGCATTTTTGAGAAAGTATAAGATGCACTGCATTGTGGGAAACCTCCTTACCCACACTCTCCGTTAACGTTCTAGGATTCTGTGACCTCGCTCGTATACTCGGTGTGGGTGTGTGTTTGAGTCTTCTGTTTTCGCACCACTCTGTTTTATTTTTCTAATTTTTCCTTTTATTTAAGTGTGACATACAGCCTTCATCTTACTCCAACCAGTCCATAAAAAGAAAAAAGAATAAAAATTAGAACATTAATTTTTTTTTGCCTCTCTTTCACATGTAATTTCAAAACCTCTAATGTAGAAGGGCAGGGAAGATTTTTAGAGGCCTATGGTTGCTATAAAATCCACACAGAATTGAAGTAAAAGGAAAAAAAAGCTCCATGGGCAAGTGTATTATTAAAAAAAAAAAAAAAAGGCTTCCTGCACATGCATGCAATTCATAAAAGCTTTACAGAAGCTATCAGATATAATAAATCTTTCGCACAACTTATTTTTTTGCGAACAAACCACTGAAAAATAAACAGTAAAATTTTAATGTTTTACATTACTTTTCCCTTATGATATTAGACATCATTTAAAGTGATTTTTGGATTGATACTGCGTAAAGTGGGAACAAATTGGAATTTTTCCCAATTAAAGATAGCGTAAGTACTTTCTTTACGTGTTTTTTTGATATTTTGTCCATTTTCAGGAAAGAATCGGAACCAGACAAGTGGGTACAAGTACAGATTAACGGAATTGTATTTATTCTGATAGTCATTTACTGGATTTATATTAAGAACGTGGACTACTCAGTTACTGCTATGATACTAAAACCAGTGTAGGGCTCTGTGTAACAGTTTAAGAGATCAGTGATTGCCTTAGAAAAAAAAAAAAAATTATATATTTATCTCTCTTAGTTTCTGACTAATTCAAGATGTGGTGTAATGCAGTATTGAATTTAGCTATCATTATTTTTCTAATTTTATTGTAAATTTAAGGACTGAAATGACAAATTTGTTGCCTCAAAAAAAGGGTTTTCATTTTGGGCCCAGTGCTGAAGATGTGAAATTCAGTTTAAAAGTGACAATGATGCAAACACATCCACATTTTTATTTGAGTCATACTCATTTTTGACAGTCATTCATTACTGCTTTGCGCATCTTTTTTTTTTTTTTTTCTGGAGTGTTGGGGGAAGAAAGCAAGAAAGTGGACAGGTACTAATAGATACACACACTTTTTTTGTGGATCCCTGTGGTATGATTCAGTTGGAGGAAATCGCACTGGCATAAAAACGGTGGCTGGATTCTTATGTGACAGGTTTGTGGGATGCAATCACTCCGTAGAGGCTGCTGTATAATAAAAGCCCACGGTGAGAACACCTAATACCATCCTTTAAAGTGAGATAACTATGCACCTGCTAATTATCATCTCCAGCTGGTGAGTTAAATGGAGATCTGTTTCTGTGTGACCCTTGACCCCTGCTCTTTATGTGACGCACTTCAAACCCTGTTCGGAAGTTAATGGAACAGAGTTTAATGAGGCACGGTGTATGCCCTCCATGGGCTAAGCGAATTGGACGGCGGACTTTTATCCGGAGCCATCTTCCCTTGATGTAAATTGAAAAGATCACAGCTGTGGGGAAAAGACCTATACTGGAAAGGCCTCTCTGCATAGATTATGAATATCGTAACTCAGTCCCCCCCAATGCTATAGTTATAATTGGACCCAATGGGGAGACACTTTCTTTGATCACATCATAGCTGATATGACTTTACACTAAAAAAATGTCACTGCCAAATAGGTTTATCACCTGTAGAGCTAAGTTATCCTGTAATCCTTCATTTGTGTCTATTTGGAGTTACTCATAATACTGGTTATAATAATTAACAATGCAGAATACTGATTTTCCATGTTAAATAACATCATACCAGTATCATAGCAGCTATTGATGATTCACTTTGCTGTATTTTAATACTTCTTAATACAATGCATTTTTGTCATACCAAGTTGTATGTAGTAGTTTTGACTGAGCCTTCATTTCTTCCAGGTAATAAGCATAGGTAGGGAGCATAAAATAGATTACGTTTTGAGAAGCGGTTACATTGCTTCCATCATCTCCAAAACTTCCCAGAAAAACGCCCATTACAGGTAGTCCCCAGGTTACGAACGTCCGACTTACGTACAACCCGTAGTTAGGAGCCACCCTCCGCTTTTTTTTTTTTTTTGAAAGAAAAAAGAAAATGAAATTATTACTTTGAAGGTGATCAGGAATCATGGATTTTCTGATAAAGTTTTATGCAGCTACTTGTGTGATGAACATTGGTTCATATAGTGGAAAGAAACTAACTGCGCTTAAGAATCACGCGTCTGCATCTGTCTCTCTTTCCACTAGTGTCATGTACACATTGTATTTTTTATGAGATGTACGTTGCTTTAGAGAGAAGCATCTGCCAAATGAATAAATATAAATGTAAAACCTATTATATAAAAAAATGTGATTTTTAGACAATGGTTTTAATAACAAATGGGCGCTACTTTGTGACACGTATCAAAACATTGCGCGTCTACAGCGGTTTGCCTTCCCGTGGGCGCGTGAGCCCGAGGTAGAACAAATACTTCCTTCTTTTCAGTCGGAGTGTCACGCTCAGGACCTCACCCCAAACGTCCACACCTGCCCCAGATGAGAGCAGCGGGATATAAAGAAGCCGTACCTGCACACCCTGGTTGCGGAATCTCATTTGAGAAACCTGTCTCTCCAGCGCTCTCGAGTGAACCCACGACACCCTACCCGTCTTTCCAAGTCCCTCGTTCTCCTCGATCCCTCGTTCCTTCCCACACTTGCATCGCCTCCTTGACTACGACATCGGATTCTCCCCAAGGCTTACGTTTGTGCGTTGACTGACCCGCACCTGCCCCCGACCACGAATCCCTTGTGTACCGACAATAAAGATCCCACGATTGGGTACGCACACACACCTCAGTCTCCTGCCCGCTCAATATTACACAGCCCATGTTGCTGTTAAGTGTCTCGTGTGTGTTACTGTATTTGGCTCTAATTTTTTTTGTTTTAACATAAAACACCAAATATAGTAACACACGAAAACGATCATGATTGAAACAAAAATGGAAATAATAAAACGATCGGAAAAAGGTGATGCGCCAACGAACATTAGAAAAGCAAACAAAGTTTTTTGTTTTTTATACCTACGGACACATTCTTGCCCTTTCTCTACTCCTCTCTCTATTATAAATACTGTAGTAACATTTATTTTCTCTTTCTATGCCTCTCTCTGTTATAAATACTGTAGTTACATTTATTATCATTGTTATCATTATTATCATAACATTATTATGTTGTCTTATTATTACTGTATTGTTATATTAAAGATGTTTTAGTGTATCTGGAAGTGCTTCTTTAATGTTTTTTTTATGTATAGAAAGGTACATGATATCCTATATACTAGGACAAACATTTGACTGACATTAGACACGAACCATACCTATCTGTTCCAACTTATGTAAAAATCTGACTTAAAGACAGATTTAGAAATGGAACTTGTTTGTAATCCGGGAACTGCCTGTAGTAACACACTTAAAATTAGTTACTTGTCTTGCTAAAACAATATAACCGCTTTATTTTACCCCTTATGCTTGAGGTTTTCTGGATGTACTTTCTGTTTTCATATATAGAGTTTTCCAGTGGCGGTGCAGTGATTTAATAGTAGAAAGCTATTGCAAAGTAGCATTACGTTCAAATATGAGTGTATTTTAAATGAACATAGAAGTGTGTAGAGCTGTGTGTATCCTTGGAAGAGAATTCATTGCTGCATTGTTCTGCACTGCGGAGAATTACTGAAAGTATCGGTGGTATTCATTGAGAAGACCATAGAGAAAAGGGGAACATTTTACATGGCTATTTCACATTTAAGGGTGCCATAACTTAGGTCTGCACGGAGATCCTCACTCAGACGTGCCCGTTAATTTTTGTTTTGTGCTGCTACATTAGTCAGTAATAATTTAATGAGCGCAAATGGCCAAGAGCATTTCTGCATATTATGGAGTGTATTAATTATTCATTAGAATGTACTGTATTGATGCTTGCTTGGTATTTTTGTAATTGTAAAGGGGAAATTATTGATACTTAATTGATACTTACATTGAAAGAAAAAGAGAATTTGTAATATGAGTTTCTGAATAAGTTTGTCGTTAATATTTTGTAATACAAATGTTGGTTTTCAGCTTTATTTTCAATGAACAAATTAAAGACAGCAAGTAGTTTAGCTGCTTAGCACCCTCGCATTTAATAATTTCTTTCTGAAGTTTATTCCTCTCCCAAACCTGTATAAGGTAGTTAAATTTAAGTGAATACATTTTAACACCTTGTTTTGGCTTAGGGCATTTTCTTCTTAGTAACGCATCAGCTTTTGCATACACCTAAATCGATCGTTGAGATATTTAGTATACGTAATCTGCATTATGTAAATGAAATGTTCAGAGTTAAATTTTATTATTCAGTAGTATTTTTAATCTGTTATTAATGAACCACCTTTCTCTGTGGTGACATATGGGATGATGGTGTGGTTTTGACAGTGTTAACATAACTAGGCATTTGAACGATTCTCCACATCCCGCGCTCAAGTGCAAATGCAAAGTGGTGCTGAGCTGAAGCGAAAATCAGGCCTCGCTGAAGAACAAGGCGCCCTTGTATGCTGGTTCGGCGCATCTTTTGTTAACTGTGAAGCAAGTTGTCCCTGCAGCAGCAAACCTGTGAGAAGTGGTGAAACCACTGTACATGGTAATTAAAGCTTACTTAGGAGGCCTTGAGAAGGAGCGGAGCGGACCGCCTTTGAGCTCCGCGCCCCACGCGCCTCCTGGCACCCACCCTCGCCTTCACTTCAATTAACGGAGCAGCAGGTGCTCCCCGCAGCACAAAGGATAAGCTATCTGGAAGGAGGGAGGCTTTTTTGGCTGACCTGCGAATGTGACACTTCACACCCCAATTGGGATTTGTCTCCCTCCACCAATTTCGGAGGTGTTAATTTAACTTTTCCTCTCTCCCCTCTGCCCCCGTCCTTCGTCGCCCATCTAGGTCTCCTCGCTGAAGAGCAAGCTGAAGAAGCAGTCAACAGCGACGGGAAGTGGCGTGGCCCGAGCCTTCCTGCGGGCACAAGCGGCGCTGTTTGGGTCTTACCGCGATGCTCTGAGATACAGACCTGTAAGAGCCCACCTTCCGGGTGCTGGACCCAGTCCCCTGCCAATAAGCGAATGTGTTTATTCCAAGTGAATTAAGCCAATTCAGGCAGAATCTCTGCAGCTGCTGAGCCTTCAGGTTGCGGTCACAGAACTAGGTTTAATTCATCTTTTCCAGTAATCGGTGTCCAAGTCGGCACCAGTATTTTTTCTGCACATCTGTAATTACCTGTGTCATGGCATCTTGCAGGATAAAGGTTCATTATTGAATACTGCTGCTAATGGTGGGTATTCTACAAATCCGTTTCACTTTTATTGTAGTTAGATGCTAATTGTGATGACCGAAACTCATTGAGTACCTGCACACTGTATGGTTTTCACAAGTATTAGGCAGGAAGGACTAATTAATCATACTCTTTAAATTACTGAAAAGAGCCTGATGCTTACATTTGCAAGTATATACATGTACTCAGCAGTTAAATCAATATTCACTTGAGTTCAAAGCTTCATTGTGAGATTTTGTTTGAAAAATAAGAATATGTGTTTGGCTTTCAGCAGTATGCCTTAAGTCACAATGATAAAACACATTATTACAATCAAATACTATTGCATTGCAGTGTGCACAAATTTCTACAGTGCCACAGGCTGTAAAATGCATATACTGTGGCTTGATTATAAAAGCAACAGTGGACTGTTCCTAGCATTCACCCAGAAGTACCATTGACAACACGTGTTGTCAATGAAAGGGAAGAGCGCTGAGTGATGGACGACCCCGAAGGTGTCCTTTTAGTTGGAATTCTATGCTACGTTGCGGAAGGAGACATATCTCTCCATTGTTCTAATAGCGGATTGTCCCGGATCAGGAGTACTAGGTAATTACCAGGTGGTTACAAGATGCACCTGGACGGGTCTTACTGTTGTTATTATTATTACTGCTCTCTTACGGAATTGTTATGCTGACAGTCCACAGTAATACAAAGTGTGTAGTTCCTTATGCTCTATGGAACAGAAAGTTATTGGTCAAAGAAATCCCCTAAATACACTTTTTATCCATTGTATATAGTATTTTACTATAGTTAATTAATATACTCTTTGTACAGTGTAGGTGGTGTTTTCAGTTTGGGAACTGTTAATACATTAATATAATATTATATATATAATATAGTTAATATATTGCTCTCCTAATTTTGTTATATATTCTGTTCCTTGCAAGAATTCTGTTTATATTAAAGAAAATTGAAATGTTCTAGGCTGTATTTTTCTTACCGGATATTTTCTCTGAAAATATGGGTTATGTACATAAACGTCTGAGTGAACTGCATAGTTGTTTGAGCACAGCAGTGCTACTTGGAGGACTGGTGTTGTCACACGGGAGAAGGCTTGTGTGTGTGTGTGTGTGTGTGTGTACACATGTCTATGGGGACACACACTGAGCTGTAAATTAAGCGGAGAATGGTGAGTGAATAAAGCACTTGAATGAAGGTGCCGATAATGTCTGTTTACTGCTGCTCATTAATTTCTGCCCCTCAATGTGAGCTCCTTGGCCCCTGTTCTATATTGACAGCCCAGACGGTTTGTATTTTCATGACAGTGTGTGAAACCTTCTTTTCATTCTTGCCTTCCCCTACCGTAGATGTTTCTGACGAATCATCGTTATGAATAACAGAATGAGACACAAAGGCACATTATGACCATTACTGTTTGTTTTTAACAGTCCCAGTTCTTATTAGAGTCTCAGCTCGTTGAAGTTTAAATATCAGTGAATCGAGCCAGCTCAGAGCCAACAGGCGTTTGTAAAGGACTGATTAACTTTGTACCGATAAGCTTATGTACGCCATTAAAAAGGAAGTGAAATGTGGCGTGATCTGTCGTTAATTGTGTACGTGAAGAATTACTGAACCGTCAACGCCACTGTTTCAATGTACCACTATTGTTTGTGTCTAAGGCCCCGTCTCTTGTTCAGTTCACTTTTGTTTACAGAGTTGCTTTAGAGAAATGTGTCTGCCAAATGCATAGATGTAAATGTGAATTGTTCTGATTGTTGACAATTGTTTTTTGTGCTTCTTCATGCCAGGGAGAACCAATCACTTTCTGTGAGGAAAGCTTTGTGGCTCATCGATCCAGCACAATGAGAGGCTTCCTTGAAATGGCTGTAAACCTGCAGCTCTTCAAACAGGTTGGCTTTTTTAAAAAGAATAAAGTGTATTTGTATTGTTTTATATTGTTTCTCGTGGAAGTATAGGGCATGTATTTACACACACACACACACACACACACACACACACACACACACACACACACACACTTTTTTCTTTAGTGGAAGTCCTTTTTTCATGGTGTGGTTTGAAATGATGAGGATGTACTGAAATGTTTAACAGTGTACATATTTGGTTTAGGCATTGAGCACAATTATCTATTATGGAAGGGAGTGTGGTAGGCCAATTACATGGAATTCTTGTTATGTGTAGTTCTGCTTTACTCCATATCTAGGAAAAAAAAGCATGTGAAATGTTAGCTGTTATTGCGTGTACTTTGGCAAGTGTACACTGTCCTCGTAGATGAATGCAGTCAAGTATTTTTCCTTTCCACCAGATATGAATACATTTTTAACGAAAAATTAGATTGGTAAAGCCTCCGTATCTGACATTGAGCGCATTCATAACTCTCCCAGAGACAGTGAACAGCAGTTCAAAGACATTGTGTTCTTCCGCTGCAGTAGCTTGGGATGTGGTTATCTCCTTTTAAAGAGGGCCAGCGATTGCTGGCGACTGCTCTGACCATGAACCACTTCTATTTGGAAGCGGTCCTGCTTGGAGTAATCAGGATCACGGCCAAGACAGGGAGCAGAAAGCATGTCAGTAGCGGTCTGCTTGCCGTCCGACTTTTTTTTTTGCCGTGGTCACAGTGATGCCTTACGTTTTGGCCTTGGTGAGACTTGCTGCTGCTTATAGGCAAAAGTGACCGTTCATATCTAAGTCATAATTTTTAGTAGATGGCGTAAAGGATTCTTCCCACAGTGCAAATTCGTGTTCTGGGCAGACTGGAGTGTCTTTCAGTGTGGTTACATTAATTTCTCATCCTAAATTATATGCTGACTTTTGTAACATGTGGTGTTTTTTGTTTTTTTAACTAATCCCGGTCATTTATTGATGCTCTGTTCACAAATGATCCTTTCGTCCAACACCGTAGCACATCTGTTGTGAGAGTTAGTTTAAGGTACATCATTTTATATAGTCATGCTAATGTTGCCAGTTCTTTGTGTTTTTATTTTGGTTAACTGTTATTCATATGTAACTATTTACTTATATTAGTCGTATGAAGAAAAGTGACCTTAAGTGTCCCTGATTTACAGGATGCAAGTTGGATTGAATCATCACTTTGACACACACATGCTGTCCTATGTTATATGTTATCTTGACTTTCTCTTCAGATTAATTTTTGACTGCCGTTTCAGCATTTAATGAATACTAAGCGAGAAAGGCAAAAAGTATATGGAGTTTTTTGGAATTATTGTGCTAAAAACTTGTGGAAATGAAAAATTACAATTTTTTCATTTCTCTGGCAAGTTGACTTTGGTTTTAAATTAATTACGTTTATCTGTTGCTGTAAAATATGGTATCATTGCTATGAATTAAGAGAGGGAAAGAACACATTTGTGGTAGGCCTAATGTTTGTTTTAGTGCATTGATTGCTATTGACTGTAAGTGCTACAGATAGAAATAAAAGCTCGGCAAGCATGCACCATGCGAACAGCTGCTTTACATTTGGATGTGTTCTTAACCTGTGAATATGTCTGGTGCGGGTAGAATTAAGCATTCCTGCCCCCCCCCCCCCACTTTAATAACCTGCATTGTGATTTATGGTTGCAGTTCATCGATGGCAGACTGGCAAAATTAAATGCAGGAAGAGGCTTTACAGACGTCTTTGAGGAGGAGATCACAGAGGGCGGTTTCTGCCGAAGTGAGTGGCCGGATTCCCGTTCTCCCCACGAGATACCCATTTTGTTCCTTCTCTGACGCATTTTTTACACACTCTTACTGAAGTGTTTAGAAAAGATCTTTCATCTCTCGTCTGTGCTTAACAGTTCTCTCTGCTGGTCAACATGCCAGCATTGTTTTTGCGTGTCAAACAGCCCTGCGAATAAGATTATAATACAGCGCAAGTGTTGAAATTTATTGACTTCTGTTTGGCTGAAATGCATCCCTCACTGCTGTCTCTCGAATCTCTAGGAGGTATTAGTGTTTCCAATCAGTGGACTTTAATAAAATTGACTGTTTCTAGTCTTTTGCTGTTATTAGTAATAATTGCATGTGGAGCGGTATACGAGAGTTATGCAGCATTTAGAGCTGTTTGTAAAGATTTACCATCATTTACCATCTCCTTATTGTCTATTGTTATCGTTACAGGTAATTCAAGATCTTATCAACAGTGGACGCAAACAGTGAAGGTAAACAGCTAGATCTTTGGGTTCAATCTATTGAATGTATACAGTGTGTTGTAACATTCTTTTTTTTTTTAACTCTAAATATCGTTGAAATACTGTCATTTCTTTTTGTCCATAATTTCATGTATTATGTGCTGCTGATAAGTACAAGAGGAAACTTAATACAAATAAATATACCATGCAGGAGTTTAGATTTGAAGGTGGCACTAATCCGATTGGACCGGAAATGTCTGTGTGTTCAGTTTACCGTAGTGTCATTCTACTGATAAGAAATGAAAAGCTCTCTCCTTATGACTGACACACAGCGGTGATGAGGGGCGAGGGGTGCACATGACACTTTTGACAGCATTTCACACATTTACTCGTCCTGATACATTCAGCAGTATATATTATAGTGCTGTATATATATGTGATTCCTATGTGGACTTAATGTCATTCCACTACGTGTGTCACCCATTTAGACCGCTTGATGTTTGTGACAAAAGGACATATCTTTCACTGGGATTCAAACCTGCAGATTCCTGGTTACAGGTTCAAGTCCCATGGTGTGGCGTGTTATGAAAGTGTTTTTGTAAAGCGATATTGTGAGGGTGAACATGTGGCAGGAGGCTTCCCCACTGAGTATAACATTGTATACAGCCTTCGTGGATTCGGTAAAGAATTATTGACAAACGCAGTGTATTATCGACACGTTTGCTGTTTCAGTCCCGAATTGCAGCTCTTGTGTAACGGAGCCCATTTCACACCCGCTACCTGGTGTGCTGATGTTAAGCATGACTCGAATATTTAAAACAAATGAGTGAAAGCTTCCTTCTGAAAAAAGACAAACGTGAAGATGTGTTCCGCTTATTGGCCCTGTTCTTCACAGAAAGGAGGAGCTCTGATCAACACGGCTGTAACCAAGGCGAGCCCGGCGGTGAAAACAGCCTACAAATTTGTAAGCGTGCCCCTTGTGTGTAGCGTTGGCCGTGAATTTAGCCATTTCCTTTCTAACATGTTTTGTCTCCGTCCTATGTCGCAATCCTAAAGGCCAAAAGTCACGCCAAGCAAGGCATCAAGGAAATGAAGAGCAGGTTGAAACCCAAGGTGAGCGCATCAAAACCGAGCCATTCTAGGGTTTGTCAGGGCGCTGGTACTTTTTATAAAGTCTCGTACTCTCCGCAGAGTACAGTGATCGCGCTTTTAATTACTTCTGAAATGTGCTTAGCGCTTTGTTCAGGAGTATACATTTTTTAAGAGGCAAGCCTCTGGCTATGGCCTGTCATGTCATGGAGACGGCGGAAGGCCGCCTTGTTTGCATATTTCATCAATGAGCACCCTGATTCCTTCAAAGCTATTGCAACAAGGTGTATGTTATCATAAGAGTGATTGCTTTGATAAGGCAATTGTAACTTGAACTGTCAAGCTTGGGGCTTCAGTATGACTGGCTTATGGTTTTCCTTTCACATCTAATGGTGCTGTAATAGTGCTGGATGTCTGTTCGTATTTAAGGTATAATTGTTTCTAGAACGCGTGCCTGGTGTCTCAGTAAACAAAAGCGAGCAGACTTTTTTCAAAGTTAAAAGACAACTTGATACATTTATGAATTTTATTATGCACGTATGTTCTCGAAGGGTATTTGGAGTTATGGAAGCTGGCTTTGACATGCCATCCCGATCCTTGCTGTGAACCTTGGGAAGTGTTCTAAATGCGAGCGCTTGGACTCTGGCTCTCCACAGGAGGCGGAAGATGACGACGGGCCCGTCTGCTCGGGTTCTCCCACCAGCACTAAGAGCCTCTCGCCGAAGAGGCTCCAGAAGCGGAGAAGGGTGAGTGAACTGTTTGACAGGAAGCAGACGGGAGACGGGGAACGCGGGGCTCTCGCTCCTGACCCGATTGGACTGTGCGCTCCAGCTGAGGTGGTTGTCGGGGTGTCTCTGTCACATTTGGGATTGCAACACTGAGGGAGCACTTCGACCTCACTTGTTTTGTACAAGCCGTGAGGAATGAGTGTAAAAGAATCAGGCTAGCTGGTTATGCCCCGGCATATGAACGAGTCCTTTAACTGTCATATCTAAGTAAGTCATTTATTGCCTCTCTCAAAAAAGTCCAGATCAGATATGATCGTGACTCACAAAACACATAAAAGCAAATGCAAAGACCGTTTTTCTTTGACTTTTTAAGCCGCCCCTTGGTGATTGTATATGTTAGCATGCCTCTCTGTGCAAAGAGTGTGTGTATGCGCCTGCATGTATGCATCTGCCTGTGTATGTACTGTTTTTATGGAGCTGCTTGTGCGCACAACACAGAAGCGCCCTTCTCTGCGTGTGGTTCAGACCCTTCGTGTCAGGGTGACACTGTTCCCCGGGTGTGTGACACACACAGCGTCAGAGAGCTCGGGTCCGTGGTTTCCCTCATTATGGCGGTGTGAAGCGGCGCTGTAAACCCGGCCTATCTCCGGGAGCCGAGCGGAGCCGCACGGGGGGATTTGTCTGTCAGACACGCTTGGCCAGTAATGGGGCGATGGCTCAGCCCCGCTTGGAGCAGCGGGTCATCTCCGGCGACCCCTCCCCCTCCCCTCCGCCACAGGTCACGCCCCCCACACGGGCCCCGTGTGAGACTGAATGGTGTGCCCGCTTGTAGGGAACGGGGATCTCGGCCCCATCTCCATAAATGATTCCAATTCTCAGCTCCTGCAAGCGTCAATAGCACCACGAGCCCTGGGACATGCTGCTGTTACCATTGATTTCTCTTCAGCCTGCCCGCTTCAAGGTGACGCTGCATCGACGGGCACTCATTTGGCTCGGGATGCTGGGACTTTTACCTGGACATGCTCTGCGTGTGCGCGCGCTGGTTTCTTACATTTACGGCTTTCTTTGTTTTTGCTTTGGAATCCCCTTGTGTTTTTCTATCAAGGAAAGAAAAAAAATGAATATTTTTAATCACATTCTAAAGAAATTACAGTGAAACAGCTATGCTTTGATGTTCTGAAAGACAAGGACCACAGCAAGTGCAGTACGGTGACTGCAGCTAACTAAACCTTCTCTATTTTTTTTTTTTTAACTCTGCATACGGTTATATCGAAGACATATATTACGTATCCAATGTCATAAAATGTCTTCTCAAATATTTAAACTAATAAACTATTGCAGTGAAGGTGAAAATTAATGAAATAATGAACCTCCTTCTTGTACCCACGAATAATGCTGCCTCTGCTCCTTTCAGCATCGGTGTTTTTATTTATGGTATATTACACATTATTGCACGAGCCAGTAGGTACTGTTGTAGTGGTTGGGGACATTGCGCTGTATTCAACGGCCCTGGTTTTAATCCCAGCTCCTGCTGTATTCCCTTCTAGCATGTTACTAACCTTGAATTGCCCTGGTAAAAAATTGCCAACTATTGTATAAATGGGTAAATAATTGGAGAAAATTGTCAGTGAAATGAATCAATAGTAATAAATAATGGTGATGTTTCTGTTAGGTGTGTTTCTTGGCTTTGGCTCCGTTTTCTGTCGTCCACAGTGCACCGCCGTTCTCCCCAGTTCTGTTGCTGCTCTTCAGAGCCGTTTTCCTTCTTAATTAGAGCCGTTATTGCTCATGTTGTTGATGAGGCTTAAATAAATGCCAGAAAGGTGTAGCTGCAAAGGTCTCCCAATTAGGCTTTTCATTCTGTGGCCAAGCCCCTCCCGGCTGGTGCTCCGGCGCGACGGATCGCGGTTCAGTGGCACAGTAACGGGGCCCTGGGGACTGGGCCGGAGAGCGAGTCCCAGGGCGCTCTTTTGTGTACATGGCATGCTGGGTGCATCCAGTGACACGGGCTGAACCCCCGCCCGCATCGGTGCCACAGCGAGCCGGAGCGAGTGCATAGACCCACATGCTGTCTGCTTTTTTGCAGAAGGACAGATTTTACTGAAGGGGGGGGGGGGGCTCGGTGACTCCCACCCACCCAGAAAAGATTAATGAACATAACAAATACTTTATCCCAAGTGATGTGCTATTGTTTGGTGCTCATTTCTTTTAAAATGTATTGTTAAATGTGAACGTGTTTTTTTTTTTTTTTTTTCTCTGAATTTTTAGGTTTGCAAATACATGCCTTGTTTTGACATTTTCAGAGTCCTACTTTTAAATACTGTAGTATTTGATTTTCAAAATATGCAGATTTTCTATTATCGTTTCAAATTAAATCCATGCTGGTAATTTGTAAAGCAGGCCTTAGTCGAATAAGAAAATACTGACTGATCCACCCCCCCCCTACGCTTACCGGAGTCTGGGAGCCGTGTTTGACGAGAGGAGTGCCTACATTTGAATCCTGTTAATGAAATTATCCCGGTGGGTTCCTTTAAGTCGCACGCCACCCGTGGGGATCGGCAGCGTGCGATCGCGGGTGCCGCGGTGGGCCGCTCTCCCTTCGGTGGAAGTGCCGCCTGAAAACAACAGATGGATCGCCCTGAGCCAGGACCAGCTCATCAGCTCTGCATATTAAAGCCGGGAAAACGCCCCAAACGGGCCCATTCAACTTCTGTATAATTCCTGCAAATTCTGTGTCATGCTCCAAGTGTATAATGCAGGAGCTGAAGTAACGCCTCAGTCACAACAAGCAGAAACGCAGACATTTCCCATTCACATGCAGCGTGTGCCTTGTTTCGCTCCACGGTGTTATTGTTTCATTTAAATACCGTGCAGTGTTTGCTTCGGTAAAACATTTGTGTTGCCGAGGAATTAAATATTTAATGAAAAAACTACATTCGTATACCATTCTGCCTTTTTTTCCCACTAAATTAGGGTCTTGGGTTTCACTTACTCATGTGACTATATTATTTTTGCTATAATATTGCCAGATCTTAATGGCGTTGCACTGAAGTCATGCAATTAATGGGAGAAAAAAATATTAATTTTATAAAACTGGCCTAAAAGCTTCAGTAAGGTATCCATCATTTCTCCTCCATTACTTAATGTTGTGGTTATTATTAACACCTGGTAACGCGTTGGTAATTATTGCTAGAGACTTTTTATTACGAAACAAAGATGTTAATTTTACGATTTTTGAATTTTACGAAAGCGGCAAATTTCACGATGTACGTGTGTGAATTGCTTTATGGTGGTAAAGTAAGTGTCGAAGCACAGAGGTGAGCGTGCCCGTCGGTTTGTTTGGGACCTTTGGATTGTCGTGGCATGTGGTGTAGCTCAATGCGTGTCTCTCTCTGAGCGCTGTGCCGCTAGCGGAGCGTGAGCTTCGTGTGTGTTGTGTAAGCACTGCGATGCGGGAGCGAGGGGCCTGCTGCGCCGCTGTGCCACGTACTGGGATGGGTGCAGGCGCAGCGCTGTGACACTGAAAGAGCCCTTCACAAGTGTCGCTATAGTGATGAGTCAGGTGGGTGTTGGGAAATGGTGAGAAATACACACACACACGCGCTCACACACAGGGATTAGTTAAACGTTTAGTACCCTTTGTTGCCAGAGCTCCAAGCACACTTTCTAATATGTTTTGTAAGCCGCACAGTTGCAAGGCGATGATGACTTGTGTAAACGTGAGTCTGTTTACTGTGAGGATCTAGATGCCCCGGCTTTATTGTTTCTGAATTGGGGGATGGAGGGGGGGCACTTGGCTGTGCCAAAGCTGCCCTCTGCTGGACTTCTGCAGGACCACTGCCTATAAACTCTTTTTTAACATTTTTTTTTTGTAGCTACCTTCTCATTTGAGGGTCAGTGTGTGAAGATCAGGGATGTTTTACATGCATGAATATTCATTTTTAAAAAAAAAAAAAAAAAAAAAATTGCCAATTGACACTTTTTTGAAAGCTCAGAAGCTTAGAGGTATTTTTTCTTGAAAGTTTTCACAATGTAGCCGCAGAATGTTCCGAAAATCTCTCACATTTGGGCTGATGGCAATGCAAGACTTTTCTTTCTTCTTCAAGGGACAACTAAAGAGACTTGGCTGCACTTCTGTTCTTCTCATTCTCTGGTTTGTTTGCATTTCCTAGGCATATCTTGCAAGCTCTGAGCTGCCAAATACTGAGGTCAGTGGTACACAGAATGCAAAAAATACCATATGGAAAAATAAATGTAATAATATCAATCGCTGATGGAAGTATTGGCTATAGTTAAAAAGTATATTTTTTGCATACGTCTCTTTGACAGCATTTATTAACACAGCTGCACATTTGTCCAAAGCAATTTATGATATACGGTGCTCAAATATATATAATGCACACACCGTTTTAAGCAAAGCATGGTATTTTCCTTTCGCAGCTCCGTTTTTATTTAAATTCACCCTCGAATGGTGTGTGAGAACGATGGCTGTGATGGGGTGCGCCACGTTTCCGTGTTGGTTTGGTACTGACCGCCATGTCTTCAGCTAATGTAAAATGTTTGGAACTGCTCCCTACTGCACTTTCCACAGATTTCAACTCTCCTTGTTTTCTAGTTTTGTTTGTTTGTTTGTTTGTTTTTCTCCCCCCTAAAGCTTGTCGGTACAGTTGATCTCTGTTCAGCTTCTAGGAAGCAGCACGATGATGAGGCCGACTGGCTTTCTTGTGATGAGAGCCCTTTGGAAGTATGACCAAGTGCTTTGGCATTCTCTAATAACCACATGCTCACGTCTTCATGCTACGCGTCTGAAACTATATGTCCCGCTCCAGACCCTTAACTGGATCTGACGGCTTTCTGCAGGTGCATTTACCATCTCGCCCTCCCCGCCGGTGCTCACAGCCAAGATTTATGATCCTGACATAAGAATCCATTAAAACTTTTCTGGGATCCGTAGTCTAAAACCCCTTGTAATCACTTTCATTATAGCTTCCAGCTACCAAGGAGACGCAGCGGTACGTTTTCCACATGTGTTATTGTTTATTGGAGTGGTAAGAGCCTTAAATGGCCAGTACACAGGTTGCTCAGGTATTTTTATTGACAGGACAGCTGTTAACCCTTTGCACAAGGCAAGCTCTGTGCCCGGTGGACCCCTCCCTTGCCCGACTGTGCTCGCCATTTGTCGGTACAATCCCAAAAGAGCGGGGATTTAATCAGGTCCCTGCTTCCCCTGGCCGTGCACTCGTAGCGCTGTTCAATTAGTCCCAGACCGGGTGCCGCTAGCGGGCCGAGTTTGGCCACGGCCTTTGATGGTTCGCAAACGCAACTTGATGGCTGGTGCAATGCCCGTCTGTGTTAGTGCGTTAGACGTGAGGGCAAGTGTGTGTTCTGACGAGAATTAAATTAGTGACAAGCATAGGTTGCCTGTATCCTGCAGCTGATGTGGTTTTTAATTACTATTTTTGTCATTTAAAGTGCTGCTACGTTATATTTTGTCCCAGCTATTCCTGTCTTCCCAAAACTGGGAACATCAAACACCATGATATTAAACATTAAAACTTAAACAACGCGATGCGGGACGCGATTGCCGGTATCGGTAAGTTTTCTCTTTGCCGGTGTGATAGACCTGAACCGACCGTTAGTACGCTGTTTAAGAGCTTAACAGGTTGGAAGGAAAAGTTTGACTTTGTCCTCAGCCGTTCGTACACGTTTCTGCTGATGATTGTGTGTGCGTCCACTGAGATGTGCGTTTGTGTGACGGATGGTGCTCTCTTCTCGTGTGGAATTCCAACAGTATCACACAAAGTCCCCGATGAGCGTAGGCTGTCCGGACTTTGCCATCGACGACGACGAGTTGGACACGGCCAGCAAGTAAGTGCCCAGGTGTTGTGACAGTCCCCTCACGATGCCTCACATGTTTCCCTGACCTGTCTGTATGAGTTCGGAAGCAGGGTTATGGCTCGAGTCTGTGAAACGAGATCAGTAAATGATTTTTCCTTCCAATTACCGCTTTAAATCCCTGCTCCTGATCTACTATGCTTGGTCAAGATAATTATCCTGAACTCATACAGTAACAATATCCTGCTGTATAAATGGGTAAATCATTGTAAAGCTGATTATTTAACATAAGTCGCCCTGGAAACAGGCATTAGTCATTAAAGTCACTTTTGGATGAAGTTTTTCATACTTACTGTACTATAAGCTATGAACTAGATGTAGCCTACAGTAGTATATATGTTAGATTTTAAGACATGCTCTGTAAATACTGCCTCTTCTTTTTCTTGATTTACATCAGAGCTGTCTGTCTTTTTATTGCATTCAGTTTTTACAGCTTACTATGCAGCAACGTTAACAGTAACGAATTAAAAATCAATTTTTTATGGGTTGGTGGTTCTAATTAGCTGGGTCACTGCTAAGTTATACATTTGCTTTACACAGATGGATAGTATTTTGCAAATTCTAATAGTTGATGAGCTATTAGTTTAATAAGGCATCAATAACTTTGTTAGCAATTTTAGGAAATAGAAGTCTGTTTCTCATTACATTAATATTGCAGACAGAAGTACTGTATAGGTCAGTTCTATGTGCATACCTTGAATTGCACAAATCTATAATATATAGCTCAGTTTTGTTAAAAATGTTTTAATTTATTTAAAAGACTTAATTTGAGAGCATTATGAGAAATAAGATCACAGTCATGCCAGTGAAATTCTATACAATAATTAGCCAATAGACTGTGTTCATTTGACCACTCTTGTATACACACACCTCCTTACGTTTATTTAATCTTAGAAGTTACCACTTGTTTTGCGGATTCTTTTCTCCAAAGCAATATACGATGACAAGTTACTTACAAGGTTACTTTACCCATTTATACAGCTGGTACTTTTTATCGGAGCAATTCATATAAGTGCCCTCCCCAAGGGTCCTACAGAAGGGCTGTAATTTGAACCTGGTTCTCCAAGCCCAAGGCAACAGCTCTGTTGCGCTACCTGCCGTCCCCATTATGTATTACGTAATTTAATGTATTTAACTGGACAGAACGATATGTCTTCTGGTGTTTTCCACTCTGAGGATTCTGTACAAGAAGCACTACCCTTGAGTGTACTCTTGCTCTGTGCAGGCATATTTTACTCCACAATTTCCTTGGAATTACTGCAACTTTTCCAGTTTAAAGGTGTAACAATGGCTCCATCTAGTGGAGGTGTCTCCTCACCTCGGTACTGCCTCCAGCAGTCTTCAAACCCTCTCTGTGCACCACTTTCGTCCATCATTTGTCCACGTGGAGCTAAGCCTTTGCATGCCTGTCTTCAGGATCTCCTCAGAAGACAGCGGGGAAGTGCCTTCCTATACGGAGGACAGCGATGACTCGTATGAGTTGAACGCAGCCTCTGAGAATGCGGGTAACATGAACCTGCTGGAGGAGATCCTCGACACGCTGAGCACGACCACCGTGGATCAGGGCAAGCTTTCGGGTGCCAAAAGTTTAGACTTCTTCAGATCCATGGAGGACATTGACTACAAGACCGCGGTGAGCATGTCGACAGCCCCTAGCCCATTACGCAATCAATTTGGGTTCACATTTTGCAAAGTAGTCAAACTGCTTTCTCATCTTTGATGGTGGAAAAATTGGATTTTCGCTAGTTCGTTCTCTGGTGCAGTCTTTCAGCAGTATTTCTTAAAGTTGTGTTTTTGGGAGAATAAGATGCTTCACGTACACGTCTTGACATCTTACTTGTTGTCAAACGGCATTCTAACACGTGAATGTTCTGTGGATGAAACGCTCACCTGCTGATATCGTGGCCCTAAACAGTGCCGATAATTTTGCCTGTTTTCTGTCCGCTTTGGCTCAGAACAAGTCGAACCCTCCCAGCGACAGTAACCTGACCCAACTGGGCACCAGCGGCACCGAGCAGGACGGCTGGAACCTGGGGCAAGACGACAGCTCCGTCCACGGGAAGTACCTGCCTCCCTCCCCCCGCCGACAGAGCAGTACGAAGCGAGACTGCAGCGTTCACAAAGAGAACCTCCTGGATGTCCCCGAGATCCCTGCCGTCTCAGAGCCCCCCCAGCTGGACTCTTCAGCTCCCAAACTGCAGCGTTCCAGCGGCTCCGGCCCCATCCTCCGCAGGAAGGTGCTGTCCAAACGCACTCTGAAGCCCTACCAGGAGCGTGCCCAGCAGGAGGGGCGTGGCGAGGACGATGGCTCTCAGACATCTCCGCGGCAGGCCTCGCTCCTGGTGCCCTGGGAGAAGGAGGACCCCCCGGGGGGTGGTACGCCGCATGCCGAAGAGGGGAGCCTGCTCAAAGAGATCGAGTCTGTGTGCCGCTTGAGCTCGGCGTTCCATAGCGGCCTCAAGATGTCCGAGCTGGGGAACGACGCTGTCGACAAGTCCTGAAGCACGCCCCCCACTGGAGAATACGGTCCATGCACTGCTCATCATGTCCATTTCAGCCGTTCAGTTAGTGTAACGGAGGATCGGTTAGTTTAATAGAGGATGTAGCAACTTTTGCTGACCACGTTGGTTCAGACTTGTGTTATTTTTAATTTCATATTCATTTTCCCATTTATCCTTGCACTGGCAAAATTTTAATGTCCCCTAAATTTTAAGTTTATAGTTTAAATTTAAAATTTTAACTCTTCTTGAACTAGTGGGGAGAAGTAAATCTACTGAGTTCTATTCCAGCACACTCAAAGGGAACTAGTTTGGTTAACAGAAGCAAGACTTTTAAAAGGGATTGAATAATTTCTTGTGCTTGTTGTATAGCCTGTTAGACTTAAATCCCCTCTTCTTTTAGTTGTATCATATAGTTGCACTGGAAAAGGGTACTCTTTTGTCATTTCGGAGAGGTACTGATCTATCACTGTGTTTTGATGAACAATCAAGTTTTAACTGTTTATTTTACCAGTGTAAAATAAGCTAAAAATTACCAGTCTTTTGACATTCTGTGTTGTAAGCCCTTCCTTTTCAGTCGTGTAATGTATTGCCTTAAAAGGTTTGTTTCGGTCACCTTGCAGACTGAATATGCAGTTGTTCTGAAGCCACTTTAATTATTAGTAACATACTTGTGTACATTTGCTAAAATTTAAAACGACAGCCTCCCTCCCAAGCTTTTTTTAAAAGATATTTTTATGTAATGCAGACAGAAAATGCGTATTTCAGTCATGTAGTACAAAGAGTAATCAGGTTTCAATTTAAAAGTTTATCTAGTTGTTTTTCTCAGGTTGCACTTGTGGCGATTTTACCGGGGTAGATGCGAATCGACAGGTAGGAGAGGAGAGGAGATGCCGCTCTTCGGGAGTCCCCGGTGTCCCGAACGAGAACAAAAAAGGTTCGCTCTCTGTCAAGACGCTGTGCTTTGGTCTCGGTCCTGGTCCTCGCCCTTGTGGGGTTGAAATGAATGAGCAGCTGGTTGTTGCCAAACAAGGATCGGCTTTCGTGCAGCTCGTGTCAGATGCCGATGTAGCTGGTGAAGCTGATGATGCCAATGTGTTTTAGTGGTAAACGCACGTGTTTCTCAGACGAACACCCAGCCCCGGACTCCTTCCCAGGCAAATGCAAACTGTGCCATTTTCTTCGGTAATGAGACGTCATCGTGCTGCATTCAAGTGCTTGATAAGATATTATATTCAGCAATAAACTTCCAGAGGCCCACAAGCGTCACGCTAGTACAGATGGGGTCTTTGAAACTGACAGAAATCTCCTGTGGAGAAAACGCAGACTAAAGTTCACTTCTTGAAGTTATTTATGGTGTTATTTTTAAACGATAACTTGTTTTTGTGATGCTTTAGTGGTAAACGTGTCCGTGCGGACAGGTGTAACGCTCCCGCCCGTATCGTCTCCGAGTGAAGCGAATCGGAACCATCGAATTTTCTTAGGCAAGACAGTGGCACCAAACCGCTTAGATGAAAATGTAAGTTATGCGACATTAAGCAACATATTCGCAGAGGCCTGTAAGCTCTGTGCCGGCGTGGACGTGGTCCAGCGATTTAACTTTGCTTTCATTCTGACGCACACTGGACACTTTTCGCTGTTCTCATTGCGACTCGAAAGCCGGACGCGTTTTATCAAGAACTCAGTTTGCCTCCGGAAAGGAATCGTTTGTCTCCAGATGTACAGGCGAAGCATCCGTCACCCTCTGACCGGTTTGTTCAAAACATCAAGAAAGCTTGATTGATAAACCTTTAATTGGGGTTTGGGAATCGCAAAAAAAATGGGGGTGGGGGGGGGGGGTCGTTTGAGAGAACGGATAAAAGGCACCCATTCGGGTTTAATTTCCAAAGCGCCGACTGACCATTAGTTCAGCATGGAGGGGGAAGGTGGCGCCGGTAGAGAGGCCTTCATCACAGCACGTGCACACATACCACCACCCGTTTGTGTGGCTCTCTCCGCTACTTCCTCGCAGTGCACTTCACTTCACCTGTGTGCAGTGTACTCTGTTTGTGTCTTTTGCTTCGCATCTAAGGCGAGGAGGAGTCTGAACCGCTTGTCCTATACGGGGTCACGGAGCCTAACCCGGCAACTTAGGGCATAAGGCCGGAGGTGGAGGGGGCGCACCCAGGACGGGACGCCAGTCCGTCACAAGGCACCCCAAGCGGGACTCGAACCCAACCCACCGTGCCCCCCTGGAAGGAGGGGTGCCTTACCCAAATACTAAGTCCTTGACTAGCGGGGAGCACGGCAGGCACAGCTCCCCTGCATGAAACGGATGAACCCCCCTAAAATAATTAAACTGGCCCGGATCTGTAACACCCTGGCGTTCTGCTCTATCCAGCCTCTTCGTCGTTTAAGACCCACACACACCCATTAGAGTGACTTCTTTGTTTATTCATACACAGTACGAAGAGATGAGTTTGGAGTGTCCTCTGTTTAGCTCTCTGCTGAACTTTAACAAAATAATATGTTTTTAGACGAAGCAGAAGAAAAGGTACAAATGGGGATTTAATGTTTTTAATGCTTGTTTTACTTTACAGATGTGATGTGACATGACACTACTGTCAGGCAGAAAGGGGTCCTGTTACTTACGCTGCGTTCCCCTCGGTGTGTTTATGTTGCCGTTCGGTACGGACAGATCCGCTCCCGACGTGAGGTCTTTGTTTTGCCTCTTTCAACAACTCTCTGCTCTTCAGGGTAATTCAAGCATTAAAATGTCCGACGGATATGCAAAGGCCCTCCAAATAACGCGTCATGTTTTAATCACCTTGTCTTGTCGGCAGTGACTGTTTACATTGCAGAACAACCAGTTTGATAAATACGTCTTGATACGAGCATAAACTGATGCTCCCTGCTTTAGTATTTTGCGTAAATGACCAGTCAAGGGTTAAATTTGTGTCTGAAATTTAGATATACAGTATGCTTTCTTAATTTGCTTTTTATGATTTTGAAAACAATCTTCCAATATAAGAAGTACTAATAGATTCACACTGTATGTGTACTTGCTGTACTGCTGTATGTGTATTTGCTGTACCTCTTTGGTTCTTTAAACACTGGTATCTCTGTTGTTATGCCTGTTATTTGCAGGTAGAAGATGATCAGCATCTCACCTGTGCTGTTTCCACCCTTATTTTCCTGCATCTCCTTCCTTCCGTGCTGCGTGTTCTGGAACCATCTATGCATTAGCCTCCCTTACTGTTCGCTTCTCATGACGTAACGAAAGCGTGTAAAGAGAGTGAGGCGTCAGGTGAGAACGTCGCACCGTCTCCTTGTAGACCACGCTCGTTTCGGCGATCCTCGCAGCCGACCCTCGTTGTGCATTTCGTTGCCGTGACGTCACTGCGGCTTGAAAGATTGTCCTTTTCGGAGGTGAGGATGATGACTTGAAAAAGGCGAGCGGAGGTGCAAATGACATTGAGTTGAAAACCACTGTGATACTTTTCATGGTAAACTGCTGACCATATTGCCTGATAGTTCTAATTGATCATATGCATGGCGTACAAGTTTAAGAATTATTTTGGACAGAAACATATCATATACAGTCTATTTTTTATTTTAAATTAATGTATACATGTGTACATTCTGTAAAAAAAAAAAGTATTCACTTTGAGGCATTTTGTAACCATTCATACAAATGATATTTGACCATATACAGTAACTTTGTTCACACTTGCATGTTTTCTGTACAGAAATACAAACACGTTCAGACAACAGATGAAGACAACGTTGAGCATTTGGAACAACGACGAATATGTGTTAGGTACTCACTGTGAACAAATAAAGAATGGATGTTGATGCAGTTCAGCTGCCATTTCTGTGCCGTAAGATCGGTTGCACTTTTGCTTTTTTGCATTTAAAAGAGTTAATCAAAGCGTGTGGTTTTTTTGTATACTACGACTTCATTATTTTTTATTCATTTTCAATATGACCACTCATATGTTCATTCTAGCTGACAGTTTTGCAGTCTCTTTGTTCGATGTGTTTTACTGCAGTAAGGTTCCATTTGACAGTATTTCTCTTCTTTGTATTCAATATGCTATATTGTCTCATAATTTTGATAATTTTTTGTTTCATACTGGAGTATCCAAATGAATACTGGCCACTTGTCCCATTTTATTTTATAGAAATTAGATTTTAAAACTACCAGTATAGTTTCAGTTTAGACATATTTACCGCATAGAAGTTGCCATGATGTAATTACACATTCAGTCCTTTATGTATTGTATAGTTTAATTTCCATATTTGTGCTGTCCTAAATTCACCGACTTAAGAAGACTATAAGAATATTCTTGCGTTAACTGTTTTCAAACGGGAAGTAGTATCAAAACAAGACGAAGCATGAAGATCTCGCATTTATTATTCCTTTGTGAACGACTGTGCCTTTCTGACTGTATCGACTCGTCTTAATTCAAGTCAACGAAAACTTCCAGGTTTAATGAGACAAAGTGAAAATAAGAGTACTAGTTCAAGCAGACTCAGTACTTAAGGAAATAAAGAGCTAAGTCGCAGTTGATGCTGCTTTTTACAGCCGCAAAAAGAAAACGCTTGAGCGTAACGGGCTCTGTTGTCAGATAAAAATACAAGTTTTCTCTGAACTTAAATATGGTATAAAAGTGATGAAGTTCTTCATCTTCCGAGAGCTCATAAATGGCTGAAGAGAAGCACTAGCTGGTGTTCACAGGCATGTCGTCTTTCAGTACTTGTGGGCCATTTCCAGCTGAAGCCAATCATCTCCGCTTGAAACCCACCACGTTTTCACTCTCCAGTCATTCTCCACGTGGTTCAATATCGCAACTGAGCCCGGGGTCAGGGAAGATGCTTTTGCTCGGTACCGTTTCAGCCCGGTTCGCCAGCTGATAGTGACTGACCGCGGGCGGGAAGCGCACACGTGAAAAGATCATGTTTTCACCTTGGGCTCCCCTTGCCTTAAAAGGCCAGTGCGAAAGAGCCCTGGCAGGAGCTTCGTCTCTTCTCCCAGGTCCAGCCTGGATGCACCTCTAACTCCGCTACACTCCTGTAAAGTATTTCTCTCCAGGGAAGTGGTAAAGCTAATAACGCACACCGAGAACAACAGAGACGGTTCATTCTAACAAGTTATTCGGCATCATCTCTCGGTACACAAGCTCAGCTGCACGATTCATCGACGAAGACATCATGACATCAACTGCACAACAAACTTATTTAACACAAAACCTACTACATGGTAACGCATGGAAATGGACATTTGTATACAACTGACACGTTCATCCCTTTTCCCTTTGAGAAGTAAATTAATGTAGAAATGGCACATATTCAGAGCAGTAGTATTACCGGTCCTTGACTTACTGACGAATCGTAATTTAACATCTGCAATGCAGCTACCTTAGAAAAAAGGGGAAAAAAAAAAATCTGCCTCGGTTTTGTGTTCAAAATTGGAGGACGTCGGTTAAGTGTCAATAACATCAACGGTGGGGTAAAATGTCGGCTGGGCCGCGGCGCGGACACTCACCGCCATGCGCCGGACACGCCGACAGATCTTTACTAGATGAGTCTCTCTGTGGGTGGAGGCTGTACCATGTTCCACATTTCCACCCTGGAGCCCTCCTTCTCCTGCCTGCTGGGGCTGTAGGTGCCGCGGGTGGCCCTGCGCTTCGCGGCCACGGCGAGGGCGGCGGAGGCCACCACGATGGAGAGGAAGAGGGCCGCGGACACCAAGCAGGCGGACAGCAGCAGCTCCGTGGTCAGGTTGTCCGCGTTCAGCTGCAAAGCGTCGCACACGATCCCACGTCAGCGCTTCCGGAAAAACAGTTTCCCTCCGAAATGTCCTCATTCCACGTAAGACGCACATTAAAACGCTCGGCTTCGCGTCCAACGGTTTTCAAGCCGGTGAATCACTACGTGAGCGTGGATGAGCTTCCAAAGTCTCACAAGCAGCGTTTCTTTCCGTTATATAAGATGGAATCGCAAACCTCTTGTGTATGTGAAGAAAGTAGCGCATTTATACCGTATATAAAATATTTTTACAAAGCCACTTGAGATTTTTGCTGTTAGCCAAAGTGTAGTGCGCGCACACGCACACGAGTGAGTCGTGTGTCAGTCGCTCGCCCTCTTACACAAGGCTCTCCATTTGGGGCCGTTTCACCGAACCGCTCGCCGCGCCCTGGGAGTCCTGCTGCTCCCGGCTACGGGGCCTCAAAGATCCCTCCTCCATCTGTCGCTTCCCGCGGACTTTGAGGATTGTAACCGCCAGCACGAGCGACACGATTACCGCGGCTCCAACAACAAGACACCCAGCGATAACAGCTGTGGTTCGCGACCCGCCCTGAGCAGCCGAGGCCTGCGGGGAGTCACACGCAGAGAAGTCGCACCCGTGTTCCAGGAAGGATTTTTTTTAAAAAAAAAAAAAAAAAAAAAAAAAAAACACACAACATACAATTAGTGTTTTAATATGGAGCACAATGATGCTTTGACTAGCGTGGTAAAATGTTGCTTTACCATCTCTTCAGAAACCTGACAACCTACCCAGCCAGGCAACTGGTGAAAAATAAGCTGCAGAAGCACAAGGTAAGAGCAAGTCTGCCTGCACCACATCATTAGCACAGCAATTACACGGAATGCCTGAACTCCAGGATCCCCGTATGTGGCTTTTACGTGAACGTGAGCACCAATTACTGTTCCTCTCTCAAGCGGAAGTGTGCGACCGGAGCAGGAGTCCTCCGGCATCCGCATCCATTTCCGCTGCCTCGTTTTGTAGTAAAGATCGATGCGTTAGCATTTTTTGAACGTACCAATCACTGAGAGATCGTAATAAAAAATCTCACTGTGCTCGTTTCTCCACATACTGTACAGCAAACGTGGAGCACAAATCTGAATGACTGCAACCGGCTCTCCTCCTGGGACTTCAATGCTCCAAAGCAGCCCTTCGTGCACGTACGTGCCTAAATTAAACAAACAACACGTAATATTTATTGGAAACTTACATGTGCTGCAGAATTTCCGAAACGAGCTCCTGAAAAATTGGCATTTTTAATTAAAGAACTGGACATGACCCGTTATAGATAAACCCAAAGTTAGCTGAAATGCGCTACACTTTATATTAATTTCCTTGCAGATAAGTATTAAATCCAACCTGTGAAGTATTTCGTATTTTTCTTTCGACTAAAACGCTGATAAAAGCCAGCGCTCGTAGTAACACATTGGACTGTAATACAGATACAAAAGCAAGATTACAGGGTTTACGCAAGGATTTACAGAGGATTTCCGCCGATTACCTGTAGCCAAAAAGAAGATGCTTCTCTCCACGATAAAGGCCAAATAAACCACCCCGCCCTTTTGAGTCGGACGTTTCCAACGACGGATGGAACGCAACGAATCCTTTGAGAAACCTAAAGTCCGGAGCAGCCCCGTGAGCTCCAGCCACCAGCGCCGAACACCGAGTCGACGCGCTGCGTGACCCCCTACGGCCAAATAACCGAATTTATGGGAAAAACAACGAGGGCGGGAGCTCGAGAAGCGTGTGCCTGAGTTTTTGCCGACTCCGGACTTCGCGACTCTCAATACGGGCGGGAGCGTCACACACCGCGGTACACCCGCGCTGGTCAAGGTGGCGTTCCCGCATTCAACAGCTGCACGTTTGTCACTGCATCGTTTTCCGAGATGCCTCACAGATGTAAAAAAAATGTCATTTGAAATATTAACAGAAGCTCATTTACTGTGACATATGGCTCGGTAGCCTACTTTCCAGACGCTAATAGGATTATGCGACGTGCCGCCTTGTGTCAGGTACAATCCCGGCAGCCTACTGAGTACGACGTGATGACCGGCCCAACAGACTGCGCTGCTCGCATAGTCTGCTCTGTCGTCTGTTCTCTTCGTATCTTTCACACCAAACTGGATTAAACTCCGCAGAGGCAAAAAAGCACGCCGAAATCTGTTAAGCGAGACGACTACTAAAGTAGCAAAGACACTTCTCTGAAGACCCCACGCCGCACAGGACAGGGGGGCATTTCGGTGGCACACATCGTGTCTGGGCCCTCATATCCCCCATGAGCTGGATTTTTACTAAACAAAAAGTGCACGAAATCAGGCAAGCAGGAGGAGAGAGGAAAAAAAAAAAAAAAAAAAAAAAAAAAACCCTTATAATTTAAAATGAATGCCGTCTTTTAGCGGGTAACTGCGACCGTACCCGAGTGAGATGCTGAAGTAGCTCAGGAGACACCTACCTACAGAAATAGCTCAATTCACAATGGCATTAAGCATTAAAAAAAAAAAAAAAAAAAAAAAGTTAGAAAAGCAATTAGAAGTACTTTTGTTAAGGGGCCTACTAATTTGTGCCTTAACGAACACTGCTGGGGAGCGAGTTACACCACAGAACACCAGCTACTCTTTCTTAATTATTAAATAAACAATAGAGAAATAAAAATGTTCTACATTTTGAAACAATGGTTGTAGTGAAAACGAAACGATAACTCAAACATCCATCCATCTACTGGAAAGCACTTGGAAAATGCAGGGTCACGATGGTTCAGAGTCTATCCTGGAATCATAGGGCGCCAGTCCATCACAGGGCAATCTCACACACACACACACACACACACACACACACACACACACACACACGTTAAGAGCAGTATAGAGCCACTTTTTCACGTAAAACACATGCCTTTGGGCTGTACGAAGAAACCCACGCGGACATGGAATGATCATACATAGTCGACACAGAGTTGAGCTGGATCGAACAGCCGATTTTCAATTGCACACGGGCTCTGCTGGTGCGATACTGGCAGTGGCCCGTTTACAGTGGCGGTGACTCGGGGCTTCCCGCTCCTGTAAGCTTCCCTTCGAAAGCGATTCCAAAATGACTAACACTGCAAAGCATTACTGACGCAGCAATAAATACTGCTTACGGTACGATTCTATTGAACAATTAAATATGTGCCCTCTTACGTCACAAAGCCACGTCAAAAAAGAGCTCGCTTATGCAAGTTTCAAAGGGTGAGTGAGGAAAAATGACAGATCAGAGACAAAAAGGAGGAGAGAGTTTTTTTTTAATGACAAACAGAGAAACGGCACAGAGACATGTTGGGGAGAGATGGCAAGAGGAGAGTCCATTCAGAACCAGATTTTTCTGCAAGTGTCCATTCGGAAGGAGTTGAGAGACAGGAGGAATGCAGAAAGAACGTGGACATGGAGACGGACAGGGAAAGTGGACAATGCGATGATTGACGGTATCAAAATGGATCACGCTAGAAACTTTTGTTGGAGATGTTCATAAGTGCACACAGGACAACATCGTCCGATTTTGAAAATGCACTTGAAAATCAATGATCTGAACACAAAATAAAAATTAAATCAAAATTATTTGACATCTGTTTTCAAAACTCAGGCTTTGTTACATGAAAGAGATTGCATAAGAATGGTGTCTGGATATGACTCCATGTATTTTTAGTCTTTCGCAGAAAACCAGCTCAACACTATTAATCTAAGGACTTTGGTTGGTTGTGTGATTGATGAATAAATGAATGAATGAATGAATTTTACACTATCTTTATATGGTCTCTTCTGGCAGACTTGAATATTTATATCTGATTATGTCTTGCCCTCAAATAGAACTAGTATTTTGTCTTTTTCACAAAACTGCATAATTAAATTAGTAAAAACAAAACTTACATCATCATATGAAAATATTTTTTATCTGAGATTGCAAGATAAATAGTTTTTCAAAATTAATTTCCGTTAACCATGTGATATTCAACGTTCAACCACAAAAACACATGGAAGAGTACGACACACTTTACACGGAAAATACTTAAAGTATTAAAATCCACAGCAGCCAATAATAAGAAATATTTAATCAAATCTCTTACCTGATGAAAACTGACATATTAATAATTACAAACGACAAATATTTATTTCTGTACCTTTCTTCCTCACCAACAGAGCTTTATGCAAAAGTGGTAACTGACACTTAAAAAATGCTGTTTAACGCCTAGAAAAAGACTGATAACCTGACACTTTGTAATATTTTTTTCCCCACTTCTCCACAAATCCACCGCCTCCGTATCTGCCACTGAGCACAAGCAGGCCTGGCTCACCCTGCACGCTTAATTCAAAGTAACGGAGATGTCGCACATGTCTCGCACACGCTCATTTGATCCTGTTTATCCACAAACCAGAGTCTCTGAAGTGCTTTCAAGAGTAGAGAAACCAGCCGAGAACCACCGACATCTGCATGTTTAACACAACAGTCATTCACATGAAATATACGAAAGCAAGGCACATAATGTAATATAGCGCCATTCCTAAGACGGGATTTCAGAGATGTACCTAAAATTCGTAATTTAAATGTAAACAAGACTAATAATAAAAAAAAATTTAATGTACTTATGAGTTGTCAAAATGTATTAAAAAATTTTTTTCCACCTTACTATAAATACACTTAGTCTTGTGTTGCACAGGGTTATGACATTTTGAAGATGTTTCCAGTCTTTATTAATTTTTAAACTGTATTTTCTTCACTTATCTATTTTATAAAATTTGGATTTTATTTGATGCTGAGGACATGCAGCTAAAGTTTACTTGCAGAGCTGACAGATGGCAGGATAATGTACACAACAGAAGAGGAATATGGGGCTGCCTAAATACAACTCACTGCTATATTGTTTACAGCTTGTGTCTGGAGTTAATTAGTACTGGTGATCAAGGAAAAGACGCACGTATTTATATGATGAAACAGTCAACAATCAGGAGCGAATGGCAGTTTTTGGGGATTACGCATTTCCATTTTCAGCCATTCTAAACAAGTTTTAATTTTAATGCATCTCTGCGTTCTCAAAGTTTTATTTACTGCCGCTATGTCTGAAATTTTTACAGAATCGTAAATTATTCAAGGAATGTCTCAAATTTTTATTGATTGTGACTTAGTGGTTCAGTTCAGAAGTTCACTTTGTCACAGTTGTGTTCGTCACCTGAAGAGGTAGCTTATTATTATGTTCTCCTGTTCGATTGTTAACGTGTAACAGATATTCAACATAGGTGCCCCAGTTTACGAGGAGTAAAAAAAGTGTACATTCCACTCCAGTAGAGGTCCATGAATTCTTGTCATACGATGTCTTTTATTTCTAGCTGCGCTTTTCTTGTCTAAAATGCTTTCTGTCTGAGTTCCTGTGCTCAGTCCTCATTAGCCCCCCAGTCAATCTCGGGTTCGTCATCCAGCCGCAGGATCAGGTAGGACAAGAGCTGGAAGAGATACTGCCACAGAAGCATGGACACGTAAAAGTAAATGTCGCTTACGTCGATCTGGCACACCTCCCCGGCGAAGCTCAAGGGGCAGTTGCAGTGGAACTTGTTGATCAAATTTCGACAGTATCCACCGTTCAGGCATGGATTGGAGATGCATTCGTTGATCTCTACCTCGCACCTGCAGCAGAGAGATGGGTTCACGCCACCTGCCTTGCTCATGTTTATCCAACTCTACGAATCTGTGGGGGTATAATCGTCTGCACGCCTCACTCACTGTTGAGCATTACCAGCCAACAAAAATACCGGCACTGACATGAATGGCACTGTACGTTATATATGAAGCTAATCGCTCATTATCGATGTGTAATCGTCTTGGATGTAGCAGATTCCAGTAACAAACGCAACCTTACCGGTCACCGACAAAACCTGGTAGACAGTCGCACATCATTGGGGTCTCTGAGCAGTTCCCACCATTGAAACAGGTGTAGTTCTTCCGTTCATAGCCGCAAACGGACACCGGCAGTCTGGGACGCCTGTAGATGCAAACGTAAAATTAAGAGACAAGACATACCATGCGTCTTCCATTGAAAGTGCTTTTTTTTGTTTAGGGAACAGACAAAACATTTACAGTTTCGTCCCAAAACCACAGATATTTTTTTATTAGTTTTCGGTTGTCCTTTAATCACACAGTGGAATTTAATAATACAGTCTTTCCAACCATTACTGAAAAGCATTTGTTCCGTGTAAGGTCATGCGATCTGAAGGGGTTGTGAAGGTGCTCTAGATGCCACTGCACTGCAGTCACACACATCCAGTCATACACACATTAAGGGCAATTTAGTCACCTATTCATGTGAAACACATGACTTTGGACTGTGGAAGGAAACCAGAGCACCCAGAGAAAACCCATGTGAACATGGGGAAAACGTGCAAACTACCAACACCACCCACTCCACCATGGTGTAACTATAATATAGTTTTTATATACTTTTCTTTGCAACAGACTTTCTAGGAAAGAGTAATTGTACAACACAGATCAAATATAACATCAACAGTTGAGGCAAATAGATCTCTGTAGATAGTGACGTATCTGGCAAATACACTTACTGAATCTTCACTATATACCAGGGAACTTCTTCGACCTGCTCGCTGGAAAAAAAAAAAAAAAACAGAAAGAGAGAGCAAAATATAACAAATACATATTTCTAGACAAATTAAAAACAGAAAAAAAAAAAAAAAAAAAAAAAAAAAAAAAACTTTCCCGGAAAAATTGTTTGTGCACAAGGGAGGTGCAGAACATCTTGCGAGCAGAATTCAAAGGTGTCTGATCAGTGTGTGATAAAGCAACATAAAAAAACGTGTTTACAAAAAATATTGCTGAAACCCCCCAGATAGCGCTTCAAGGCATATTGCAGATCCAAGCAAAGAAGTTATGAGCACAGCTGTAGAAAGGATCTCTGAGACAGCGGAGACAACGCCGAAGCCACTTTGGAACGCGGAACGCTTACTGGTGACAAAGAGAGAAACCGTACTATGAAACAAAGACAGATCGAATACGTTTCTCCATCTGAAGATAAAGATTAAGAAAACTTGAAAACGTTGCAGGAGTTTGTCTAAATAATCTGTCCCCGGACTACTTTTCACCTCGATTTTATAAGGAAGGTTTTGCTCTGGTCTTTCAGGAGTCGATTCCCGCGTATTCTCGGATGCGGTAAAATAAAGAAAACTTTTTTCTCAGGGAAACGGCGAAACTTGCTCTGGATCTGAAACGATACCGTGGGGAGCGTCGCGGTGCCGAGACTCACGTGCAGTAGGGCCCGTAGTAGTCCTCCGGGCAGAGGCACGAGTACCGCTTGACGCCCTGGAGACACGTAGCGCCGTTAGCGCACTTGTGGTCCTCGCACCGGTCTGCTTCGGCCTCGCAGTCGGTTCCGGCGTAGCCCGCATCGCAAGCGCACTTGTATCCTGGCCACCGGGAGGTGCAATTGCCGTGGACGCAGGGGTCGGAGCGACACGCGTCCGCGCTGGCCTCGCACCGCTGGCCTGTCCAGCCCGGGGGACAAGTGCAGGCGAAGACGTCAAAGAGGTCGCGACAGGTGCCCCCGTTCAAGCAGGGGCCGGGGAGGCAGACGCCGGGCCCCGCGCAGCCGCTCGCAACGGGCTCCGTGGACGTCTTGATGAACTGCTCCTCCTGTGGCCTGGGCACGGTAAGCTCGCCGGAGCCATAATGTGGCAGCGCGATGCCGCCAATGTCCACCGTGCTCAGGCACCCCGCCAGGTTCCCGACCGCCCCTGGGCCCAGGCCCCCCAGAAGGATGTCCACCCCATCATCTTTAAGGAAGTCCAGGTTTCCAGCGGCGGCGCTGGATGTGGATGCCTCTCGGTCTACGGACACGGTCCACCGAGAGGCGTGCGACGACGGCGCCGCCATGGAGAGCTCCACCGAGTGCCACTCTCCGTCGCTCACCGCCCCGGGGCCCCTCACGCTCAGCGCGAGGGGCCCACTTCCGCTGAGCAGCTCCAGGTACAGGTGGGAGTCCTGCACAGACACCGTGAGGAACTCGGGCCCCTTCTCGGCGTGAAGAACGGCCGCGTTCCGTTTTCTAGTCCGAATGCCGAAGGAGACGCTGGTCAGCTTCCGCGAGATTTTGCCGTTGCTCCTGTAGGAAACCACGCTGTTGCTGTCGCGAAACGTCGCGTTAGAAACGCCTTCAAGACAGCGGGAAAAGGCATGTTCTTATTATTAAGCTGATAATAAGCCACGTGACTATGAGCTGAGACATGTTTCTCTGGAAGACACTTACACCATACCAACAGAGCTCGCCGATGGTGATATTTAATTTGCAATCAGTATACAAGATGTTGCCCCTCAAATCCATCCATATAACGTTACAAAGGGCTGCACTTACACTCAAAACCCCGGTCCAAGGGCTGGCAGACCGCTGCAGGTGGACAGGGTGACAGCGCACACCACTCCACCTCCTCACAGAGCTCTCCTGACGTGTTCGGAGGGCAGGCGCACTCAAAGTCGTCCCACGCGGGGTGGCACGTCCCCCCATTACGACACGGCTTCTTCTGCTCGGGGAACAGGCAGCTCCTTCAGTCATCGCCTATTTACATTCGTCTTCAAATTTTGACTCGTTTAATTCGTATGACTTTCGTGCTCTCGGGGTGACTTCTATTTACGTTAAATTTCACTCATGTAATATCTGTTTGACTATTGCTCAGCTCAGTGTTTTAGTGTTCTGGACCAACCCTCTTCGGAAGGGCACCGCATAAAAATCCATTTATTAGCACGTTAAAAAAAAAAAAAAATTGCACAAATGTTACACACTGTATCACGGTACAGGAAATGTTTACTGAAGGGTTTTAGGTGGTTTCATTTAGACTGTTCATTAACCTGATTGTGTAACTGGTCGAAAATAGGACAGGTGAGCTCAAAGGAAACCTTAAGCAGGACACACGCAGGAGGGGTACCACGGTACTTACGACGCAGGCGTCGTCGCCAGGGCAACCACGTGAGACGTTAACCATGGCATCCAGGGCGTAGGAGCTCACCGGTGCGGCAATCGGATAAAGCTGCAAGCGCTTGGAGTTGAGCCGCACATCCTGGATGCAACCCTTAAAGTAGCCTCCAAAACGGGCAGAGGCATGGCGGTCTGCCAGTCCACCCACGTGAACCCTGTCTCCAGGCTCAACCCTCATATTTTCCACGAGGATGGAGACTCCTTGCTTGTGAGCAGGCTCAAAGAGGGTCACTTGGTTCTCCTCCACTTTGACGGTGACCAGGTGAAAATTCCCATCGGTGACAATCTGCTCTCCTTCAAGAGTCCCTGAGCCATTAACCTGCACTTTTACTTTCGCCTCCTCTAGCCAGATGGTGAGGTACGGGCTCGTGGAGTTCGAGAGAGCCAGTAAAAGTCCCGAAGGTTTCCGAGTGCGAATGAACACGGAGATGACGTTGCGAGGCCCGGGACTGTCATCAACCGAGAAAACGGCGTAGCTTTCCGAGTCTTCATTCCCGAATCTGGCAGCGATGTATTCTGTGGTTCAGAGGGAACAGGCGTCATGGAATAAGATACGACATACGAACGGAATTACGCCGACCGCTGCCGTTCACGGTTAATCGTAATTACTGTACATGCCCCACGTTGCACATTTTAGCGATCGTTATAGCCGCACACTGAACCGTGACAGTGATGCAGGCACCAGGATGTGTACCGTTTTGCCCGTCAGCATTTCTTCTGTGCCCTTACTTGCCTTACCTGCAAAACGGGTGATCCGATGAGATGCAACCTGGAAGGAACATGATCTGATTTCACAGGTTCTCAGTTTGCACTGATTGCTTTTCCTGTGTCCCAAAACTCAACGAGGCCCTAGTTGCAAAAAATCTATTCTTTTAAATTCTATACCTGATTTTAAACAATAGCAATGCACTTTGAATGCAGATAAACTACAGCTTATAAATAAACACGTAGCTATATTCAGGGAACTTAACAGGTATTAATTTTAAGATGCCATACACTATAAGACTATTTTTTTAAATGTATTAAGTACAGCAGTTGTAACGTTAGAATGTAGCGCAATAAAAACGCTTTTTCAGACGATGTGGTATCATGACTATTTAAACAAACTCCTGAGAATCTGAATCCTGCCTCCTTAAACCCATCAGGATGGAGGTTCGTTCCAAAGCACGTGTCTGTATGCGTTTCAGTGAGTGTCCTGCTCAGTCCAGCCTCTAATCTGCTTTATTGTCCAAAGGCTAATTATGTTCTCCTGGGAAAATTCCATATATGGTATCTCATCCTGTTTATTGAACAAGTTCAGTAATTTGTATGTTAAACTTCCTACATGCACGAAAATAGTGAACTGTAAAATTTTAGGGACGGCATTCTGGCAGAAATATTAAAGAAGCGTTACTAAATAGTGGTTACTGCATGTTTTAAGGCTAGCTTTACTGTGGTTTTATTAAACTGATTACACTGTCTATTTGGGCCAAAGAAGAAATCATCTTTCTTCTAAGGAGACCCATGGCTAATTGCACTTGACGGTCAAAACAGGTGAGAACACAGAGTGCGCGGTAGTGCAGTGAGTTCGGCTGGGCCTGGCTCTCCGGTGGGTCTGGGGTTCGAGTCCCACTTGGGGTGTCTTGTGGCGAACTGGTGTCCCATCCTGGGTGTGTCCCCTCCCCCTCCAGCCTTGCACCCTGTGTTACTGGGTTAGGCTCTGGTTTGCTGGGACAAGCAGTTTCAGATTTTGTGTGTAAATGCTATTCTCTTTAAGAGAGTTGTACTCTCTCGCTTGGTGGGCGGGAATAACATCTGCTACTTTGTACATATACAACATATAGCAGGGCACCATCTGTACAGGTATATTTCGCAATACCCTGCTCATCTTCGTAATATACGGTATATGATCAATGTGTGCAGATGTTAAATGGAGCTAGAATAACCTCCGTTGCAATGAAAGAAGGCACTAATTTAGAAAATTCAGAAAGATTAAGAATTTCGGTTGAAAGAAAATGTTTAACACCAGCATCCACAGCAATCCATGTCAGATTTTGGATTTTTATGGGAAAAAAGTGGACGTGCAAAGCCCGAACAAACGCTGTGATGCGTTTACTGAATCTGTGGTAGAAGGTGTGATGCAATATGTGCAAGGTGAGGTTCTCTCTCACCTTCCGAGCAGTCCTGGCCCTCGTATGGCCTGCGACACTCACACCGGTGGCTCTGCCACAGGTTCAAGCACCGCCCCCTAGCTTGACAGGGATCGCCCTCGCACCGGTCCTCGTCACTGCACCCAGCAGTCACGTTCACAGCGAAATCGCTGAGCCAGTTTTCGGGGACCACGAGCTGGGAGTCCACAAACACATCCCGCAGACAACCGACGAAGTGAGGAGGCGGAGCTCCCGCGGGCCAGGTATCGCTTCCCGGCGCCCCGACGAAGGTGCTCTGGAAGCCGTCGTCCAGGTCCGTCCAGTTGCTCCCCACCAAAGCCTTCCTCCCGCAGTATTCGTAGCAGGAGCTATCCGCGATCCTCACCTCCAGGGTGCCCCCGGCCAGCAGGGCCTCCGCAGAGTGCCATTCCGCGTCCGTTACATTGTGGGGCAGCTCCAGGGCTGCGGACAAGACGCCGTCCCTCCACAAGGCCAGGTGCAAACGGCTGTCGACCAGCTGCAGACCGGCGAGAACGTCGCCGTTTCCGTGCTGGAAGAGAAGGGCGTCGGTCAACGCCGTCTTGAAAGTCAACGCGATGTTGAAGGAGATCTCTGCGCCGACCGCCAGAGACTCCAGGCGGAGGTAGCCGCTCGTCTCAAAGGAGAAGGTAGTGGACGTCTGGCACTTGGAGCCGGTGAACCCGCGGGGGCAGCTGCAGCTGTAGCCGTGTTGCTCGGCACCGAGGAAGGGAAAGCAAGCGCCTCCATTTTGGCACTCGTGAGCGTCGCAGCCCACCAGGACCTCCGTGCAGTTGTCCCCTCCGAACAGGAGTCCATCTCGCCTCTCCTGAGAGCAGTGGCAGGTGTATCCTCCATGACTGTTTACGCACATACCGCCATTCTGGCACGGCTGCAAGTCACACTCATCGATGTCCTCTTCACACAAAGCGCCTAAGAAGAAAAGACATCCGTTTTTTTTTTTTTTTCCTCTTCCTTCAACATTGTCAATCAGCAGAACAGCTTACCTGCTGGTATTAAGATAAAATTATAGGTATAATAACTGAAGTAACTTAACTACCTTAGTCTTTGCGTTATAAACAGCCAAGCGACAAATTTTCAGGATACAAACAATCGCCACTTTATTTATTCCCAGTTATATTAGACACCCATACCCGAAAATTTCTGCTTCTACAGGAGCAAATTCAACTTGTGCTTACTTGTCCAGCCAGCAGACAAAGAGAGTAGGAGGAGTACTGGAGCACCTTAATCGTACCTTAAGTGTAGTATTTATAGCTGCTTTCTGGTATGTGTGTTGGTCATCAATCAGGTGAGGAGTTTTGTATAAGTTTATGGGATCAATAAGTCAAGAAAAACGAGAAAATTGTATCAAAATCTGAGATTTTTACAGAACTCACCGTGAATTGAGGGATGTCCGTTTTACATTACAGTGGAATTTCTCATTACATGTCTATATGCAAATACGTACGTACCGTTTAACTGACACTTATTTAAACAGTGAGAGAAACTGATTAATTCAGGACTCGCATGTCCGTCTGTTGGAAATATACCCGTTTACTCTGAGAGGTACGTCACTAGGAAAGCGTGTGCTGAATGAATAAGTGTAAATGTAAGTTTTCAGATAGTTACGCACATGTACACTACGACTAAGGGATTCTTTGACACAAAGGGGCGACTTGCAGTTCACTGGCCAGAAACATTTAAGAGATTAATGAGTACCATCCTCTGTCACACTTACTTTACAACATAGGACTAAATGCTGCTACTTATTCCTCATACAAGGTTACTTCTCACTAAAAATATTTCAAGATACCATTCCATTTTATTAAACTTACCTCTCAGATAACATTATATTGAATTAAATGTACTTTGACAATTAATTCACTTGCAATTTGCTTCCAACGATCAAATTTAAGCGTGCCGACATTTGAAAAACTCTGGGAATAATTTATCGTGTTACATGTTCTTAGTTTTAAAGATAAAATCATATTAAACGTATTAACGATAAAATAAACGGTACCCCTAATACGCTACGTATAGTAAACTGCTAAAATTTAAGAAAGGCTAAAAACAAACAAACACACACAAAAAAAAAAACACACAACAGTACCTGCACTAAGGAAAAGGATGCTCCACACCCAAGCTGTGACTTTTACCATTGCTGTAAAACATGTCCCACGCCACTTAGCTGTACACCGCGGTGAATTTACTACATTGCGGAGAGTACGTCTGCACGCAGCCCTTCCCTACGGAGAGCTCTCGCCGTCGTGCCTCCCTCTGCTCGACCATCCGAGTGACCCGGCTCAGGATCCTCCTCAAGCCTGATACACTGTATGGGATTAGCCTAATGCACCTTAACCATCTTACAGACTTACATGCTTCGAACAGTCAATTTATATAGCTACACATTTTGTACACTCTCCAAGTTTTACCTAATAAAACAGAAAATGAAGGCTTAGGCGCATAAGAGAGCTTTTGTAAATATTATTATTACTACAATTATTATTCTTATTATTATTATAGTCTCTATGATTTTGCATGAACTTTGTGTTTCCATAGGTTTCCTCTGGATGCAAAAGAGGTGCGTTTCAGGTATGTCGGTGATTTGAAATCACCTGTAGTTTGTAAAAGTGTGATATTAAATATATATATATTTATTTGTAAATATAGAAATATCGACAATTTCTCTAAATTTTTAATACAGGGCATGTACAGATTTGAAGGCATACATTTTTAATGAAGGGCAACTGGGGAAAAATGGTCACGTTTTTGTGCCAGATACGTAAGAGGCGGTACAGTATGCGCCGTGTGTTGCAAAGTCACCTTTCAGTCCCGGTGCGCACTTGCACACAAAGCCAGCGGCTCGCCGGGGGTCAAAGCTTTCTGGCAGCAGAGGCTCCCTGCCGTAGAGCGCCTTCCAGGACCGTTCAATACAGCGCCCCCCAGCGAGGCACGGGCTGCTGCGGCACTCGCCGACATCCACCTCACAGTGTCTGCCCTGGTACCCTGCTCGGGAAACGGCACTGACACGTGAGCGTACACACACACGCACACGCACACACATTTTCAGAACCGCTCGTCCCATACGGGGTCACGGGGAACTGGAGCCTACCCGGCAACACAGGGCGCAAGGCCGGAGGGGGAGGGGACACACCCAGGACGGGACGCCAGTCCGTCGCAAGGCACCCCGAGCGGGACTGGAACCCCAGACCCACCGGAGAGCAGGACTGCGGTCCAACCCACTGCGCCACCGCGCCCCCCTGAGCGTATACAAACCGAACACATATCATTTCTATACCTCACAGTAACTTTTATGTTTATCTGGGCACCTTTAGTCATTTAGCCATAGACTGAATGTGCGAAAACTGTAACGGAGTCAGTTAAATCATCCTCGTTTCTTCATCGACAAAAACTGCCCAGCGGAAACCAAGGGGTGTAAAGGGGGTGTCCAGCGTCACGTTTACTTTTCACTTACGCGGAGGCAGCAATCATAAGGCTGGAGTTTTTTAAAGGTTTACGTTTCTTTCAATTTCAGAATCGGAGTTCGCTTCCTGCCGGGTGGGCGAGGGGTGCGGCGTCGTACCTGGCCGGCATTCACACGTGTAGTTGCCACGGCTCTCCTGGCACAGGCCGCCGTTGGCGCAGGGCCGGGACGTGCACGGCGGAGTGGGAATTTCGCAGTTCGCGCCCGTGAAGCCCGACTGAGAGCAGTCACAGCTGTAACTGCAAGTCAGCATTTTATGTTAGGACGTGAGGCCACTTTGTCAGATGTGAAAGTGAGAACTGCTGAGTCCTCGCAGTACAAAGCTTTGACCTCAGGACAAAATTTCCACACGCACATATGCACTTATAACTAAAGTCAGCACAAGGCAATTATGATTATATCGTTCGTAGCGGGTGCTGGGATTTAAAGCCGTGACTTTTTGGTGCGAGGCAGCGGGTCAGACCACTTTGCCACTTGCTGGACCAATTGTCTAATTTAACTCAATCTGATGGATGTATGCGCTTCCGTTACAAGAATTAACTATTATACTGGAACTCGTTACCTGTTTACCCCATCAGTGCACACGGCTCCATTCTGGCAAGGCTGGGTTTGGCATTCGTCGATGTTGATCTCGCAGAATTCTCCCCGGAAACCAGGGGCACACGTGCAAGAGAAGCCATTTACAACGTCGTGACAACTGGCTCCGTTGAGGCACGGCTGCGACTGGCACTCGTCGATTTGTAACTCGCAGCTCGTACCTGGAACACAAAGGGGTATCAGGTGAAACAACAATGGGTTAAGATGCTAAAAATATGTAACTAGAAAACTCTTTTTTTTCAAAATCAAATTGGATCAGTTGATGAAAAATGGTTTAGTGCTGAAATGAGAGTGAGTCTCCACCAGGAGGCAACAATGTGCTTTATGATGAGAAGCAAGAAGAATCGATTCAAAAAGCATCACTTTCCATTAACAAATCTGACAAAATTTTCTGTTTGATTTATGGTATACCATATTTACCATATATCAGCCCATTATTCCAATAGCTGGCCTACTTTTCCAATGATTCTTAAATATTTTTCATATTTATTAAAACACTTATTATGGATGCATTTTGACTTCACCTTGTAATATATTTTCTGTATAAATTATAAAAGCCATTTCTGTTCATATAAAACTGATTTGTCATTGGAGACAAAGATGAAGCTGCTGTTTTTTCTGAGACGGCTGTTCAAAATTTCCTAACTGCATTTTTGGAATTTAAATTCTTAAACAGATTTCTAATAAATAATATATATATAGCATATTCTCTTCTGTTGTTTCTATGATGTATCGTTAACTCAGCTGAATTTCTCTTAATGGTCTTTCCAATTTCCAACAGGTGAAAAATTTCACCTGGAAATCTGGCAATGAAGTCGGCTTACGAATAGTAATCTTGCAGATACGTTTCTTATTGCTCACCTGTGTAGCCTTCCTTGCAGAGGCAGGCGTACCTTCCGATCTTATTAATACACGTAGCGCCGTTCTGGCAAGGCTGAGAAACACATTCGTTCACCTCAATTTCACAGTTTTTGCCCTGAAAGCCCGGCACACAGTAACAGGAATACCCGTCTGCCTTAACCCGGCAGATGGCCCTGTTGCGACACGGGTTCGAGGCGCACTGGTTCACGAGCGTCTCGCAGCGGGGGCCCGTGTAACCCTCCGTGCACGCACAGGAGTAGCCGGGGTTGCCTCCGGGAGGGGCCTGGATGTCGCACTGTGCCTCATCCCCGCAGAGGCTGCGGGCGCAGCGCTGGACCCGAGCCTCGCACGAACCCTCGGAGGAGCCCAGCTGGCACTGACACATCAGCTCCCCGGAGGTGCCAGGGGAAGAGCGGCAGGAGGTATTCCCCTGGCATGGCGTGGGGTGACACAGGTCATTAGGCTTTTCACACTGCACCTCGGAGCTGGATGCTACGGCAGAAACGCAGCGGCACAGGTAGCTTGCGGGAGCTTCTTGGCATGTTGCACCATTTTGACACGGCTTAGACGGGCAGGGAGACGGGACCTTTAGCGAAGATGCATCTGGAAGATTGGAGTAATCAATTAATTTATTACGAACATTAGAAACCATGCAGTATCACGTGGCAAAAACTCATTTGTGACTGAAGACAGCTGTTTCACATTGTATTGACATGCACTCAGTGTGGAATTCTGACTGGAGATTTGATTAAGAGGCATAAATCCAGCAACAGCTCGATATGAATATGAATAAGTTCACATGACACTGCCCTGAAATAGTATCAAATAAAGCTCAGCCTTTTCCTGAAGGCTCTGGATTACTGGGATTGTAGCCAGAAAGTGTTTGCAAATACGGAAAAATTCTGGAAAAATGTTCTACTTATAGAGTATAGAACATAACAGAAATGTATAAATCGGAACAGAAATTATATTCATGTTTTTTTTTTTTTGATCACAGATATATGCTACTCTTTTAAATTCTGCCCTTGAAAATAATTATTGACTCAGAATCAGAGAGTGTTGACTCATAATGCTTTCCTATATAGTTACACACACACACACACACACACTGGCTGAAGCTGCTTGTCCCAAGTGGGATCGCGGCGAACCGGAGCCTAACCTGACAACACAGGGCATAAGGCTGGAGGGGGAGAGGACACACCCAGGACAGGATGCCAGTCCATCACAAGGCACCCCAAGCAGAACTCGAACCTCAGACCCACCAGAAAGCAGGCACAGGTGAAACCCACTGCACCATCACACCCCCCATATAGTTCACAAAAGTGAAAATGGAGTAAAAAGATGTAAGAAGCAAAAGTGAAGGACACCTGTCATTACCAACAATGTGTCAAGGCCACACTGCATACAGACTGTTTCCATGCCATTCGATACCATATGAGAATGCACTGCAGAGCACATACATTTATAAAAAAAGTACAACGCTCTAAAAAGTCTTTACCCCCTTTCCGGTTTTCTCTATTCTTGCAGCTTTCTAATATTAAATCTGATCGGATCTTGCCAGTTCTAGAAACACACGAAACGCATGAGAGTGAAAAAGTGACACCGGTATTGGATTTATGAAAGCTCCTTGGTGTGGAAGACAATGAAATATGTAATCATGGGTGTCAATAAGTAATTACTCTTTCACAGTAAGTAACTAGCTGCGCCACCTTGAGCTGTAACGACTGCAACTAAGCATTTTGTATAGCTGTTGACCAGGGTCTCGCTTTACAGGAATTCTTCTGGAAGGCTCCTCCTCACAAAATACACAACCATGAGGCTATTTTTATGGATTAGGCATTCCATAACTTCATTTGTTTAGATATTCTGATGTTGACTTGATCGATTGTTTCAGATTAATATCTTGCTGTGTGACCCAACTGTGCTTCGGTTTCCACTCACAGACCGATGGCCTGACAATTTCCTTTCCAATTTTCCTGTAAAAAGAAGAATTCATTATTACTTCGATGTTAGCAATGTGCCCAGATCCTATGGTTGCAAAACATCTCCGCACCAGCACGCTGCCACCGTCATCCTTAACTGTTGGTACAAGGGTCTTACTGTGAAAGATGTAGTGAGATAGACATAATGGGTCCCATGTCATCCAAAAAGTTCACAGTTGATTCACCAGTCAAGAGAGTATTCCTCCAGAATTCTTGACAGATCTCCAGGTGGTTTTTTTTGTGAACTGAAAAATGTTTTACGTTCTTTTTAATGAGCAGTGGTTTTTGCTTTGCCACCATCCTGTGTATCCCATTTTTTTTCCACTCTGGATGTCTTATTGTGGAAATGTGAATGCTGACTTGAGCTGAGGCAAGAGGGGCCTGCAATTACCTGAGTGTTGTTCGAGGTTCTTTTTGGGCTTATTGGTGATATCACACCTTGGTCATAGAGAGATTCTGCCAGGATGGCCACTCCTAGGTAGAATTGCCACTCTTCCAACCATTCTCCATTTCATGAGTATGGCTCTGACCATGATTTGATTGCGGTTCAAGGCCTTAGAAATAGCCATGCAACCCTGTCCAGACTGAAAGGCTGGTAAGATTTCTCTGGAGGTCTTCAGAAATTTCCTTAGAGCATGGCACGCTGCACCTCTATGAATCCGTTTTGCTAATGACTTTTGCTGGTAAGGTTTATGTATTTGAAAATTATACTGGATATAAGCGTGATTGCATTCAAAAAGCTTATTAACTACCCCTTAATTAAGGTATTTACTTTTACACACTTGTGACTGCACATTTTGTTATCTTTCACACCAAAGAAATGACATAAAACCAGCATTGCTGTCATTTTTTTCGCTTGCTCAGGCTCAATTCATACACTAATTGAGAAGAGAAAAAATTCTGATCACACTTAAAGTCAAAGCCGCAGAAACACAGAAAACTGCATAAGGAAAATACTTTTTCACGGCTCTGTATCTGGTATGTATTCCTGACCATGAACAGCAGATCTTGAAAATGGTTTAAAATGTTTGTTATAACCACTTGTTCAATGCAGGGTCACAGTGGTCAGGAGTCTATCGTGGAATCATTGGTTTGGGCCTGTGGTTGGAATCTGCAGTACCTGGAGGGAACTCATGGAAACATAGGAGAACTTGCAAACTACACATAGAAGCTACATTCAAATCCACGTCTGAAGCCACAGGCCAGGCACCGTGAGGCAGTTTGAATCCCAGTTGTTAAAGTCATACGGAATTCTCCTTTGTTGCTTCAGCTTTTTAAGTCAACGTAAATACGGACAACCACCGCTTTCCTTGCAAAACCTCTACACTTGATGAAATTTCTCCTGCTAACACTGGTTTATTTAATCTGACAAAAATTAAACATTGTAATGCTTTACTCAGATACATCCCCAGATTGTTCTTGAAACTATGAAATACTGGAAAAATAATTAGAAGGAACAACTGCTCTCTTACTACAAACTCCTTTTTTCGCAGTCTGTTACAAGGACGTTCAAAAACGCAGCTTCTAAGCGTCACATCATGTTGCCATGACAACCAATTGCATGCTTCCATCTCTGAATTTGCACTATTGTCATGGTGACCATCAGTACACAGAAGTCATTCATGAGGCATTTACCTTTTCCACTTTGTGTAAATTCTGAAATATACTGTTGCAAACAAAGTAAATGTAAGAATAAAAAAAGAACATTACAATAAAAATTTACCTTGTAATTATCCTATTTTAAAAAACAGGTAGCGGTGGAACCACTAGCAAACCACATTACATTTTATCTGCACTCAATAATAGGTTATTGTGGGTTATCTCTCAGAAGAAAATAATTTTAAATTCTTTCAAATACAAAATACCACCAGGTATTTAATAATAATACATACTGTACAAACATTTAGTTAAGTATTAGACTGTATTAAGTTAATGTGTTTGCCACAGAGATGATACCCTGGACCACTTAAGGCTCTTATGTGAACACATCTGGAACACCTTGACAACCACACATGAAACTGCAGTGTGTGTGAGACCATGGAGAAATCCAGCTTGCAGTCTTTCAATACCCAGGGGAACAATACAGAGCTCACAGAGCTCGAATGTCACCTACCACAGCCTGACATCACTCACATCCTTGTACTGATTCCACATTACAAGGCAATTATTCCACTTAAAGTTCAAAACCTCTGCTGTTCAGAAAACCCAGCACTAAATGTATGAGAAATGTACGAAATGTATGGATCATCAATAAGACGATAAGTTTCCCCTCGTCTTATTTTAAGACAAGCATGACAGTTTTATGTGTAACCATTGCATTTAAAATGATAGATTGAAATGAGGCCTGAATATAAGCAAATGAATAAAATTAAAATAGGTGTCGACTTAACCAAGCCGTGTGTGACAAAGCAATCCTGCAATAACTCCCCCTTCCCAGCGAGCGTGGCATGTTTCAGACGCTGTCCTCTGCTTCCGTGCGTTCGGGTCACAGTGTCAGATGACATCAAAGAGGAGACGGTCTCAAAAGAGAAATCCACATTTGTGGAAGGCAAGCAGAACAAATTCGAGTAATTCTTCAAAAACTGACCATGTAAAGAATGGAATGTGCAAGATCAAGGAAGCATTAAAACATTTGAAACACAATTAGCTTTAGTGTTTCTTCATCCATTTCAAACCCATATCATGCATCTTATACAATTATGTATTACACTACAATAAATCCTCTTGACATCTTCACTTATTCTTTGCTTGGGTGTCTCATGACTATAGTATATATGTAAGAAAACTGCAAAATTGCAAAGCTGATTATCTAACACAGTAAGTCACCTTGGAGAAAGATAACTAAAAATAATAATAATAATAATAATAATAATAATAACAATAATTTAACATATCTGAATTCAGCATTCAGGAAACCTGTTGATTTTTGCTTTTTACTCGCTTTACTAATTCCTGGGAGAAATACTAAAAAAAAAAAAAAAAAATTGTACAAGTAAATCATTTTGCAATCTTTAGACAACGCATCTTTAAACAATTTCACCCTTTCCTGTTTTTTGGCACAAAACACATTAGAAGCAACCTGTTTCACACCGAGACAGATTTTTGCAGAATCAGCTTATAAGTGTCTAGACTGGGGCAACAGACACTGTGTACAAAATCTGGGAGTAAGGTAAGGTTAGGGTGCTGGACCCCTTGCTGTGATCTCCAGGCAGTGTCTGCAGTCGGGAGTTGTCATCCTACCATATGTCTGCATTGACTGAGCCTCTGATCAGACTGTGACCTGTTTTAAATGAAGGAAATCAAAAGAATGTTCACCAAAAAGAATATTTTATCGCATGACACAGTGGTACAGAACCACTTTGTTTTGAAGCATTTATTTATATGCCATAATTAAACTGAACCATTTAAACACACCAGGGTCTAAGCATGGATTATTAGCAGTGACCAAATGTTATAGTACTACAATTTTTCTCTCACATCTGAAACACAGATAGTGCAGCAACAGGTGCACTGTTTAAGAGTGATGCTGCTGAAAAATATTCATCCGGTGATCTGAAAGCCTCCACATGACATCTTTCTTATGCAAATCAGGAGCAGATTTCTTTTGTTCTCGGTAATATTTTTTAAAGGTTCCCTTTAAATATGCAAATGACACTGTTTTGCCCGTAATTGATTGGCCACATTAGTACGTTTGTTACAGGCCTGATAAGAGAACACACAAAGTGCAGCACATTGTGTATAATAGCAGGGTATTTGCCACTGTCAATGGAAGGACGATATTTTAAAGAATCATTTTATTTTCAGAATTATAAAAATAAGGTAAATAATATCTATACTTAAATCTACACATCTAACTTCAGATTTTTCATACCTGAAAACACTAAAATAAGAAATTGAGATTAAAATATTTCTAAAGTTTAAAGTGTTCTGTGCACGACTTTTGTAGTCGCTGTTTTGGCACGTCTCGTCTTGTTGTTGCCTGCCATCATGAACAGTTTTCAGCATGTAAAGTGATCTAAGTGAATATCACACTCCATACACACTACCACACACACACACTAATTAAATAAAAGGAAAAATAATTTAAAAAAAAATGCCTTGCTTACTGTTCGCCGAGACAGAAACTGCGAAGATGAGGAGGAGGATGCAGCTACCGACGGATAACGGGAGAGCCATGTTCGCTCGGGGAAACCATGCTGTTGGCAGGATGCTTGGTAAAGCGCGCGCCGTTTGCTACGCGCGTGTGTGGAATAGGAGGAAGACGGGGAACGGGGACCCTCTCCGAGCGCCAGCCCTTTCAGAGCCAATCAGCAGCCTCCGCGGTTGCAACGGATTCACCGCGCGGACAAGTGGCAGCGTAGACCGCTGATACCCCGTCCCATAGTCTGAACTAATTACTAGGTAAAAAGGATAATTAAATATGTCATCTATATGAAGATCAGCTGTAACAAGTCCACGGTTCCGAATTCTCCGGAGAGAGATGTAGTTAAATTGATATCTTTGAAATCTAATGATGACATGTCATGATACAGAAAGATTCCTTAGTTCAGTTTTGGCCTGTGCAAAGAATATCATAATTATGCCTACATGTACTTTTTAATTTTTTATATTGACAAAAATACGTGACTGTGTTTGAAAAAAATATGCGAAGCCTTTGAATTATCTGTATTTCTGAATTGGGGCACAGTGGCGTAGCGGGTTTGGCCAGGTCCGGCTCGGTCTCCGGTGGTTCTGGGGTTGAGTCCCGCCTCGGGTGCCTTGGATGGACTGGCATCCCGCCCTGGGTGTGTCCCCTCCTCCTCCAGCCTTGCACCCTGTGTTGCCGGATTAGGCTCCGGTACTGTGTGTGTGTGTATTTCGGCATGAATACACACACACACACATTTTCAGAACCGCTTGCCCCATACGGGGTCACAGAGCCTAACCCGGCAACACAGGGCACAAGGCTGGAGGGGGAGGGGACACACCCAGGACGGGACGCCAGTCCGTCGCAAGGCACCCCAAGCGGGACTCGAACCCCAGACCCACCGGAGAGTAGGACTGCGGTCCAACCCACTGCGCCACCGCACCCCCCTCGGCATGAATAACTCCTAAAATGTCACCTCGTCTCTACGGTCGCTCTATAAATCATAATAATCTGCTGCGTATGGAGAAGATACTCATACTATTCCAAGTTTCCAGCCTGGGCTTTAGAAGCTGCTTAATATCAAAGGCTTCATGAATAAGCCATCATTACTGATTCCTAACTACTGCACTACTTATTTTCTTTAGCTAAATTATTAATTTTCCACATAATCAGTATTATTAGTCACGGGTGCTTTAAAGTGAATTCCAAAACAAAGACCAGTTTGATTCTCAAACATTGTGCATCCCTAATGTACACATTTAATTACACAGTAAAGTAGTGCACAATAATGTATGTCAGTAACATGTAGTAGTAATGTCTATGGGTAGCACTGCTGTCTCATTGGGCCTGGGTGGTGTGAGTGGACGTGGGTTCGATCCCCGCTCAGCCTGTGTGGAGTTTGCATGTCCTCCCCGTCTGCGTGGGGTTCCTCTAGGTGCTCCGGTTTCCTCCCACAGTCCAAAAGACATACTGTTCAGGCTGTTCCACTGATGTATGGATGAGTGACCCAGTGTAAATAGTGTATCTAGCAGTGTAAGCCACCACGGTGAATAAGGTGTGTGGGCTGATAACAGACAGAGTAACATTGGAAGTTGCTTTGGACAGGCGTCTGCTAAATTATTAGAAATGTGCGTGGGAGCGTCATGTGTTTCTCTCTTAACCTGGTTACTCTGGTTAACTTTTTAAAAAATTTTAGCATTTCAGTTAATGGCTCAATTTTTATAGGTAAGATAAAATGAGTATAACAGATTGTTTTACTTACTCGTTTCAAACGTTTCGCGGACACTTTTTCTCCGCATTGTTAAGCTACTTACAGCGATTTACCTGTTTAACAAAGTTAATGAGGGATGAGGCCGAATAATTATCCAGTTTTAGAGAAAAATCTTAACTTTTTTTTCAGAGTAGGGTAAATGCACAAATTTCTCGTAAATGCAGAGCCATTTGGTGTCAGATCTTTCAAATTCGCTCTTATAACGCGCTGTTTCGTGGTGCTGTAGTGGCGCCACCTACAGTTCAGCTCTGCACCCATCTGTCTAACACATTTCTTCATCTTAAACACAACTACGCATTTTAATTGCCAAAGTACCATAACTCACACTTCGGAAGTAGGATGCAAATGAAAGCATTCTGCATGACGAGTCATAAAATAAACGAATTTAGCATTCCTACGGCGAAGTGCACATGCTGTAATGATAATCACGTACTCTGGAGGTAATACTGTGCTTTATATTTTAAATCTGGCAACAAACAGTCATATCTTGACATTACTGTAAGGCTACACGTTCATTTTGAACATACAAGCGCTGATCCACTACTCTCGGCTGGGCGTTGACAACGAAGTTATTTTGTAAGTTTTTTTTTTACGTCAGGGTCTATGGTTGAAGATTTAAATCTAAATCCAGAAGCCGATTGGCTAGTCTTTGTTTTCCTTGCTGCGATTGGATGGCGAAGCGGAAGTCTTGTGAAACTATTGGTCGATGGGAGAAAAATTCAAACTGGAAGGCGGGCACATGTGTGAAGTCTTCGTTGCCACACAGAAGGGACAAGTAGTGTCGGAAGAATTTGTATCATAGAAAATATAGCGTTAGAGTTTTTCTTCTTCCTTTTTTTTTTTGGAAAGGTGGATAGGTATGGGAAGTCAAGCAGCGTTGGGTACGGAATTAAATGTATTTTAAGAGGAGAATTTTTAAAAAATGTCTAATATCAGGGCTACCTTGATGGATTTCAGCCCCACTGAGTGCAGAAACGTGGCGAACAAGGAGAACAAAAGCTCCCCGTCGCCTCCTGTTCTCACTCTCGTTCAGTTTTCACGCCCTCCTTTCGTCAGTTTTGGGACTGTGAAGTTGGGTTCTTCCAAATCTGCCCTTTTGCGGATTGAGAATCCGGTGGAATATGCGACTGAAGTGCGAGTGGACAGAGTTGCGTCTGCGAAAGGCTTTTCTGTGGAGGAGTCCAGGTTTACCATAGAGGTACGGGACTGGGGCAAAAGCCACAAATTTATGTCTTCTACTACTACATTAACAATGTGTTTGCGTTTGTTTTCTTGTAGTTATACATACATGATGACATGGGATCAGTGCTCTGTCCGTATCACTAATAATTATTACCCGCAGGCTGAAGAAAGTGCCACTGTGAGGATTAACTGGACCCCGGTGCAGGAAGGTGGTGTCAGGGAACTCATCACATTCACTGCCAACGGCATCGTCAAACACCAAGCCATTTTGCTTGGCAGAGCTGAGGCACAGAAGAAGAAAAAGGTAACTTTTACATGGGTTTGGGGCAGCAGGTACCACACAGTGCTTGTCTGAGGGTTGTTGGTTCGAGTCTCTCTCCTCCTGCCAATAGACCCATCGTGTTCAAGGCACTTATCCAGAATGAATGTCTGGCTGTATGAACTTGGGTTGGAAACATTGTACAGTTTATTTGATGTTGTAAGTCACCCTTGGGCAAATAAGTCAAATGAATGAAGTTTGAAAGTAAAAATGAAATATTAGCATTGTCAGAGTTGGACAGATTCTAACTGCAGTCTTTTGTGTGGCATCCATGTAATTGGTAACGTGCGTTTTGCTTTCTTCGTATGGTCCTGCAGAAGAGTTTGTGGGAGTCTATTAAAAAGAGTACAGTGCCTGGCCATTCTGGACTCTCCAAAGAAAAGGGATCAGATTCTTCGCTGAAGAAGGCGACCAATAAAACTTTCCACGTGTCTCGCCAGTCTCAGTACAAGAAGGAGAGGGAGCGAGGGCCCCTTGGACCAAGTAACAAAAAGCAAGCGAGAGGACAACTTCCAGTGTTTTCATTGCCTGTTGGTGATGAAAGTACCCAGTTAAGACAGGAGAACTGTACACCCGTTTGTCTTCAGACTCCTAAGTTAAAGCATGGAAAGACCAAACTGGAGGATGTATTCCCTTTTAAGAAAGACTCTCCAATTGTCCTTCTCGTACCATCAGCCAAAGTTATGGATGCTGCAGTCCCAGATGAGAATGCATTTGCACGTGATCTATTATCTCTTTCTGAATTCAAAGATGTTACTTGTGTGTTGAACAGGCCCGACTCACCTGTTAGTACAGCAGATGATGGTATTAATCCTTTGATACCTGAGATTCCTTCCTGTGAAAGCCCAGCGACTAATACACCTGTGGTGGACCAGATGTTTGTGCCAGGAACTCCGGTGTTGTCTGTGAAAGATGCCTTGGAAATCATTCAGTCAGATTTAAGCCTCTTGGAAAATGCAAGCCCACCTAATGCTTGTTCAAGCTTTGACTTCTCCGATTCCTTAGAAATGCCGAAGGAGGTTTACAGAGATCAGTGTTCTGTGGCACCTGATACAGCAGCGTCAGATGTTCCAGCTGACAGTTCATTTGACCCTCGCTTAACATTCTTTGTCAAGTCTAAATCAGATGTGGTGAATAATGAAAAAGTGAATGACAATCCCATCGCACAGAAATCCAACAAGGTGTATTTCTCATCTGCCACAGTAACAAAAACTAAAGGTGACAAAACGCAGGGAAATTGTCGAGAGGTCCAGAAAACAAGAACTTCAACTCGTTGTCTATTTGAAAAAACTTTGGATTTTACAAAGGGTAATCACACTGGATCAGATCTTGACAAACTGAAAGATGTTTGCAGACTCCCTGTTATTGACTCCCCTTGCCATCTTGAAACTGGATTTAAAAATCTGCTTGACACAGTTCTGCCAGAGGTGTCACCAGTCAAGGCTGAAAACCAGTCCCTGACCAATCCCACTGTACTGACGGTCACCGACTCTTTCGGACCTCAGGCTTCAACTGCAATCAAAAATAACAGCTTAAATGACTCGTTGTTTACATCTTCACTGTCCCAGCCAGGGGGACCTCTCATCTGTAGTCATACACAAATAATCTGTAATTCTCCATCCAAAACAAGTTCCAAAAAAAGGAAAAGTGATGAATTTTCAAAAGAGAATACTGATGAAAGTTTGATCTTTCCAGTTAAGAGAAGTCGGGAATTTAAAGTGACTAAAGAGATACAGAAAAAAGTGCCAGAAAGGTTTACCTCCCGAAGGTTGAACAAGAAGGCTGCAGGTGAGACCGAAATGTTCTTAGGCATTTGGTAAAGTTAATTAACTGTGCAATGCTTAATTTTTAAGATTTTTGTTTATTTAATTTTTTGGATTTACTTTGTTCTGCTGCTTTAACTTATATCTAAAACACATTTCTTTCAGTTTCACAGAGCTCACATTCATCTGCACCAACAAAATCATCTTTGGGTGTGTCCCAGTCCAAGTTGACTTTTTCAAAACCTGTGCGGCGAGGTAAAGTTCCTCTGAAAACAGTGGAAAAACTGAATGATTTTTTTTGTGTTGAACTTTTTTCTTAGCCATTTTGCATTTTGTTTTTTATTCACTTAAGGTATTTATAGTGAGTCACTCCAACATCGTGTTTGTACTCTGTTGGTGAGCAATAAATGTAACTCTTCTTGCTTTTATCTTTTTTTTTTTTTTTTTTTTTTTTTTAATAAAAGGCTCACAGTCTGTGAAATCGAGCACATCATCTGTGAAGACTCCAAAAGTTATAGCAGTGGCACAGTCACAGCTAACCTTCATAAAGCCTGTTAAAACAGGTTTGTAATTGGTAAAATTTCATCAGTTGTATAAAGTGATCTTTAGCTTGTATTTTTGAAAATTTGCACATTTTTGTATTGCAGTGATACCAAGGCATCCGCTGCCGTTTGCAGCTAAAAATATGTTCTACGATGAACGCTGGATTGAAAAGCAAGAAAGAGGATTCACATTTTGGATTAACTATGTCCTCACTCCAGATGAGTTCAAAGTCAATACAGAAGTAACAAAAGGTAATGCAAGTATAGAATATTTAATTTGTTGTTGGGACCTATTGAGGAACTGATGAAGCTTATAGTTAAATGGAGAAACAATTTGTCGCCTTTCTTTAAATATTAAGTATTTGGATTCCTTAAAGATCTTGCTTCAGACTCAATTTACATTGGGGAAAAAAAAAAAAACACTCTGCCAAACTTTTTTTTTTCTTCCTTTTTTTTCCCCCCCTTGTAGTAAATGCTGTGTCATTAGCTTTTGGAAGCGATCAAAAATTTAGTATTTCAAAAGCACCAACGAAAGAGGAGATGTCCTTCAGGACATACACAGCACGCCGAAGACTGAATCGCCTCCGTCGTTGTGCCTGCCAGCTCTTCACATCCGAGGCCATGGTCAAAGCTATACAGAAGCTTGAGTTGGAGGTGGAAGCCAAGCGGCTGCTGATGCGCAAGGATCGACACATCTGGAAGGATATTGGTACTTTACTGAATGTGATCAGTATTCCATCACATATGAAATGTACATGGCATGCCTGAGTCTTGTTGTGCTGAACAAAGAATGCGTTTTTTTCTTTTCTAAGGGTATAATTAATTCAAGAAGTATAGGTATCATCAGTATGTAGAACCTCCTCAGAAATGTTCTATCACTGATGTAGTGTTGTTCAGTTGCTGGATTTATATGATTTATATATGAAGAGTCTATGGGAGGAATGATCAAGGTCACAAAATGGAGAAAACTGAATTTTGACTTTGAAAGAATATTTTATTGCACAATTGTTGTTCATAAAAACTGAACAACAAACACATATCATCTGGCAGTAGGAAATTGCATTTTGGTACATTTTATTAAAAAATTGTTGTATTGGAGATGATTTTAAAATTTGCACAATCTGGGCGACAACTGATGTGCGAATGGAAAAATTGACTTCTTTGAAACGTGGCTTTTATTATTTACATGCAATTTCATTGGAAAATTACTGGGAAATAGGCCATTTTGTGGAATAGAACATTAAAAACTAACAGAATGGTTAATTTATGCAAGTTTAAAGCAGAATTTCAGCTCAATATTGGTATGTCAATATAAAAATGCACTTCCTACAGAAGCCCACATTTATCTGTATTCTTTAAACTGCTGAATTTTAATCCAAGCCAATTGAACAATAAAGAAACAAAGTTGAACAACATATTGTGCTTTGAACATCAAAAACAATGGGAAATGTCAATCAACATCCACTTTTTTTGGTTTGCCAGTGAGCTCTGGTGTCTAAAATGGCAGAAGCTGAGACTACAAGTGAAAACACAATAGAAGTAAACAATAGGTCAATTGATGTCATGTGCCACCGATCAGCTGACAAAATTCAGACCTTGATTGTTTTTTGCCAGGGAAAATTGGAGTATGAGCATTTTGTTGAAGTACGCTTTCTTTCCTTGCTACACCATGCACGACTATGACAGGTTTTGATTAGGAGAGCATTTTTAGGAAGAAACTAAAATCAATTATCTACAGGATAAGGGGATAACTACATTTTTACAAAATTGTGACTATGGTTATTCTACCTATGGACTTTTCATATATGTTATATATGGATTTATTAATTTTCCTCAACATTTGTAATGTTTACAAATATGCTACTGAAGATAATTTTATCATACCTCATTCAATTATTTGGGCTGACATGAGTGTAATGCAGCAAAACTGAAGTACCAATATAGACTGGATGAATTTATAATATATATATATATATTTGTAATTTTACCAAAGCCATTAATGTTAAATTGATTTTTTTAGGACAACGGCAGAAAGTTTTGAATTGGCTTCTCTCCTACAATCCACTTTGGTTGCGGATTGGGCTTGAGGTATTTTAATTTCAATTTGATTACCATTCTGAAGGAATAATTTAGTTGCTTTATACTTACTGATGTAATTATTGTTCCAGACCATTTTTGGGGAGTTAATTTCATTGGAGAGCAATAATGATGTCATGGGACTGGCAGTGTTCATTCTCAACCGTTTGCTATGGAATCCAGACATTGCTACTGAGTACAGACATCCTACAGTACCCCATCTGTACCGCAGTGGTAATATTCAACCTTCAAACTGTTGTTTTATCTCCCAACCAAATATCTAAATTGTCTGCCTATAGTTATCTGTAATTTAACATCAGTGTCCTTTTATTTCTCTTGTACAGGTCATGAGGATGCCTTATCTTGTTTTACTTTGAAGAAGCTTCTCCTCCTAATATGCTTTCTTGACAAAGCCAAAGAATCCAGAATGATTGACCATGATCCATGTTTGTTCTGCATGGATGCTGAATTCAAGGTATTATAGAAAGGGCTGTTCTCAAAGTGCATACCCTAAGTAAATCAGAAGAAATATGACACTGACAGGACTGAAAGTTATATTTTTTGGTCATTATTACCTTACAATTTCTCAGAAACATTTAATTCTGCTTTTCTTAATATTGCTTGCTCTAATAGACCTCTACGTCTTGTATTTTTGTTTTACAGTCTAGCAAGGATCTTTTGCTGGCGTTTTCAAGAGACTTTCTAAGTGGGGAGGGAATTCTCCCTCGCCATCTTGGACATTTGGGCTTAGCTGTGTCCCATGTTCAGACACCACTGGATGAGTTTGACTTTGCTGTAAAGAACCTAGCTGTTGATCTGAGATGTGGAATCCGTCTGGTGTAAGTTTTCATGTTTTTTCCTTAGTCTTTATTCTCAGTTTTTTTCTCATTGTACAATGCTTTTCCACCAATTTTACATTTAAAGTTAGATATTTAGGGGGGTTATTAAGTTTAAAGTGATATAAAGCTGTAGTAGCATGTAAATATCCCAGCCTTTTCAAAATGTCAAGATGTTTAAAAACAGTGTGCCTTTGGTACTTATTTCACTAGACTGCTCTTTTATTTGTAGGCGCATTATGGAGCTGTTTACCCAAAACTGGAGCTTGTCTCAGAAGCTCAGAATGCCTGCCATTAGTCGACTTCAGAAAGTGCACAACGTTGAATGTGCACTGAAAGTGTTGAAAGAAAAGGGGATTAACATAAATGATGAACATGGTGAGTATGAATTTAGAATAGAATTGAAAGGTCTTGAAGTGTGCTCCCATTTAATTAATATATTAATTTAACAATATATTAATTCTTACATTTACATTTATTCATTTAACTAATGCCCTTCTCCAAAGTGACTTAAAATGTCAAGCTACTTATTTATTTACCCATTTACAGAGGTGGGTAGTTTTATTGGAGCAATTTAGGGTAGGGACCTTACTCAAGGGTACTGCAGCTAGAGGTGGAATTTGAATCTGCGATCTGTGGGTCCAAAGGCAGCAGATGTAACCGCTACACTATACTGCCCCCAATTGTTGCTCAGTGTGCATTTTTTAATTTGCTAAATAAATCTTGGCTGTCTTCTATTGTGAGGAGGCACAGTGGATCAGTTGAAAGTGTTACATTACAGGCTGGAAGCTGTGGTTTCAAATCCAGACTAAATTCTTTACACTTCCTCCTTATTTTAATGTAGGTTTCATATAGATACTGTTTTTTCTCTTCCTCCCACAAACACATTTCCTTCACTTTTCTCATATCGGGTAATTTTGACGTCACAATAACTGTTTCTAGTTTTACGTGTATGAATAACTAGACTTTAAATATGTACTTTAAGTACAACTTTAAGTATTTTAATATGCATGTAATAAAACCAGCAGGGAAACCTCTGAATATCCTTAGAAGGCCTATGACTATGTAATGCAAGATACATATATGAAGTTTTGTCATTAAAAGTAGAATTTCACAGCAACTATGGCACAGTGGTGGATGATGGGGAAAAGCAAAATCTGTCCTCTAATATGAAATGTACAACTGTGTAAATCTTACTTTGAAAAATGAAACAATTACAGGAGCTGCCATTGAATCAAGGGACATTGTGGATGGACACAGAGAAAAGACAATAACTTTGCTCTGGAAAATCATCTTTGCATTTCAGGTATTCCATTCAGCTTCCTTATTCTAGTTTATTGCTTGTGTTGATGTTTTGCTCTAAGCCTGATTTTAATTACTTAACTGTCTAGGTGGAGGTTTTGCTCGATGAAGAGAAGCTCACAGATGAGTTGTGTTTCCTCCAACGAATGTGGAAAACTAAACAGCAGCTATCAGCATGGAAAAACAAGCAGCCTGTGATAAATAAAGCTAAGGAAACAAAATGTACATTGGAACACAGCAGCAAGAAAATTTCTTTGCTGATGGACTGGGTGAATGCAGTCTGTGCATTTTACAATGTTCAGGTAACTTAATGAGGGTTTTACTTGCTTTTTCTCTCTGTTCTCCACTGTACAAGTATCTCATTACACTGTTTTGCTTCTTGTAGGCGGAGAATTTTACAGTGTCCTTCTCAGATGGCCGGATTCTTTGTTACTTGATTCACCGTTATCATCCTTGCTATCTTCCTCTGGAAGCAGTTTGTCAGAATACTACGCAGACCATAGAGTGCGGGCACCGTGGCACAGTTGGGCTGAATTGTTCGTCCAGTGATTCTGACAGTTCTTTCAGTGATTTTCCAGGGATGCAAAATGGTAATTTTCACTTTTAATTGCTTTCATATTTTTAATTAAGTTGTTGATTCAATATTTTCATAAAGTTTGTGACTCTTACATTTTGTTATGCGCAGATGCAGAAATTTCTGTGGATTTCAAAGCTCTCCTAGAAAATGAAAAGAAAAATTTCCAGCTGGTGAATGATGCAATAGCTTCTCTTGGGGGAGTTCCAGCCATGATCAACCCTGCAGACATGTCAAACACAATTCCAAATGAAAAGGTGAGCTTTTCCTCGCCACTTAAGTATCATATACAGAGTAACTCTTATCTCTGACTCTCTTGTATGTATAATGGAATCTGGGGAAATTTTGTGTATCTTTGCTCTTGAGTCTTTTTTTCAACAGTTTTAATGATGTAATGAAATGCTTGCTTTGCTCCTTTCAGGTTGTTACCTGTTACCTTTCTTTCCTCTGTGCTCGGCTCTTGGACTTGCGAACTGAAACCAGAGCTGCCTGGATTATCCAGGGGGCATGGAGAAAGTACAGGATGAAAATGGAAGAAAAGCTTTCCAAGGTACACCTGCTGAGTACAGCTCATTAATGCGCTTAAACATGTTTGGAATTTTTGTTTTACAAAAAAATTGTTCTGGACTTGCCTCACAGCAAAAGAACATCGCTGCCACCAAAATACAGTCTGCTGTCAAAGTCTTCCTCCAGAGGCGTCGGGAAGAAAGGCAGGCAGCAGCAGCTGTCATCATTCAGGCTGTTTGGCGTGGCCATTTTGTGCGAAAGAAGATGAGAGCCATGAAGTTGGAGAAGATTCGGATTCTGCAGAACGCTGCAGCAACAATCATTCAAGTATGTGTCAGTCTTTAAGCTTTTGTACACCTCTACAGCAATCACAAACTTATCTCCAAATATGATCAATACTCATTGCTGTCATGACTTTAAACAGGCACACTGGAGGAGATATTCTGCAGTGAAAAATTTTCGGCTACTCAAACATCATGCCATTGTGATTCAAGCTCATCTGAGGAAGAAACTTGCTGTTGCTGCCTATAGGAGAGTTCTGTGGGCTGTGACAACAATTCAGAGATGTCGGAAGGCCTGTATATTGGCGAAAGGAGAACGCCAGAAGTTCCTGACATTAAGGTGTGCTGCCATCACGATTCAGAAGGACTTTAGAAGCTGGAAGGTTCGTTCATCAGTAAAGAAAAATAACGCTGCCACTGTGATTCAGTCTGCATTCCGAAAATGGCAGCGAGAAAAAATCGTCTTGAAGACTGCTGCAGCCATGAAGATACAGTCATGGTACCGAATGCATAGATGCCGGAGACTATACGTGACTCTTCAACAGAAAGTTGTAATTATACAGGCATGGTACAGAGGTTTCCAGGCGAGAAAGAATTATCAAATTTTAAGAAGGCAACATTCCTCCGCGACTGTCATCCAAAAAGCATTCAGATCTTTCATTTTCAGGAGACGCTTTGTACGGATTAGACATGCCACAGTTGTGATACAGAGTTGGTACAGACTCTGCAAGCAAAGAGAAAAAGCGAGACTACAACATTTAAAAATGAGCCTTTCAGCTGTCACTCTGCAAGCAGCATACCGTGGCTATGTGGTGCGAAAAAAGAGCAAGCAACAGAACAAAGCAGCTGTAGTGATTCAAGCAGCATTTAGGATGTTTGCAGCTCGGAAAAAATTCTTTTCTCTTAAAAGAGCAGCAGTAGTGCTACAACAGCGATACAGGGCTAAGCAATTGGGTCAGAAACGGAGGAAGGAGTATCTGTGTCTCCAGCATTCAGTGCTGAGGCTTCAGGCTGTCTGGAGAGGTAGAACAGAGAGAAAGCAGATCAAGGAGTTGCACAGAGCTGCTGTGCTGATACAGTCATGTTATCGTAGGCATGTTGCTGAATCTCAGTTCAGGCTGAAGAGAAAGGCAGCACAGGTGATACAGACTCACTATAGGGCTCGTGTCTTAGGGAAGAACGAGCGATGGCGGTACGTCACCATGAGAAAAGCTGTTGTCATCCTACAGGCAACATTCCGTGGGGCAAAAGTCAGGCAGAAACTGAAGATGGAGCACAGGGCAGCCACGGTAATTCAGGATGCATTTAGGACATATGTTTGCATGCGCAATTTCGCATCTCTCAGAAGAGCAGCTGTTGTTCTCCAGAGGCGCTACAGGGAACGTCAGATGGCACAGCACCAGCGGCAGCAGTACATTCGGTTACGACAAGCAGCTGTGAAGTTGCAATCTGCTTATAGAGGCTCTAAAGTTAGAAGAGATCTCATGCGTATGCATCAAGCATCAACGCTAATTCAGGCATACTTCAGAATGTACAAAGCTCGGATTTTGTTTACCGCAGCTAGGTGTGCTGCCACCGTAATACAGCAAAATTACAGAGCTTACATAAAAGGAAGGCAACAGCGTCAGTGTTATTTGCAGATGAGAGAATCTGCTGTTGTGATACAGTCTGCTTTCAGGGGTATGAAAACTCGTATTGAAGTTCAGGGAATGCACAGGGCTGCAACAGTGATTCAGGCACATTACCGAAAACACAAACAGTTTGTTCACTTTAAGAAGCTGCGTTGGGCAGCATCTGTTATCTGTCAGAGGTTCAAAGCTGTCCAGCTCAGAAACACTGAAGTGCAGAAATACATGGTTTTGAAAACTGCAACAGTGCGCATACAGTGCGCTTTTCGTGGCATGAGGACAAGGAAGCAAGTGCGGGAGATGCATAATGCTGCAAGAATAATTCAGAGGCGCTACCTAGCTCATAGGGACAGGAAGAAGTACCTTACTTTAAAAGCAGCTGCCATCACAATTCAGCAGCAATACAGGGCTTTGACTGCTGCACGAATGCAGCGGAAGTCCTATCAATCTCTAGTAGCTGCATGTGTTTTGATCCAAGCTACCTACAAAGGTATGAAAGTAAGGAAAGATTTGCAGAGGAAGAATCACGCAGCTACTGTAATTCAGGCAAGTTTCAGAAGGTACAGAACAGTGTTGCGTTTCAAAGCAATGAAATTGGCTGCAAATGTTATACAGCAATGGTACCGAAGCCAGTTAAAAGGGAAACAAACAAGGGAACGCTTCCTTAAACTGCGTCACAGCGCTGTAGTGGTCCAGTCTGTTTTCAGAGGGAGAAAGGCAAGACTTGAGATTCGAAGGATGCACAGTGCTGCTGTTTTACTTCAAGCCCAGTTCAGAATGCAGCAGTGTTATTTGCAGTTCAAGAAAATGTGTTATGCTGCAAAAGTCATACAAGACAGATACAGAGCCTCCAAGGCCAGAGATCTACTATTCCAGGAGTACAAGGCTAAGAAAAAGGCTGCTGTTGTGATCCAGTCAAGTTTCCGTAATTATAAAGCTCGGCAAAAGCTGGAGAAAGCCGCCACTGTCATCCAGAGAAGTTTTCTGACCTTCAAGGCTAGGAAGCACTTCTTGTCACTCAGAGCAGCAACATTAGTTCTTCAATATCAATACAGGGCTTTGGTAGCTGTTAGAACCAAACGTGCAGAGTACCTTTTGATGCGCAAGGCTGTTGTTACGTTACAGGCGGCTTACAGAGGAATGCAAGCTCGGAAAGAATTGCGGAGGCAGCACAAGGCAGCAGTTGCTATTCAAACCCAAGTCAGACAGCACTTAGCCATGTCATCTTATAAGAGACTGCGATGGGCAGCAAACGCTGTGCAGCAGCGTTACAGGGCCAACAAAATGATGAATATGGAAAGACAAAAACTAAATGAACAAAAGCATGCTACCCTTTTGATTCAGGCTGCTTTCCGTGGCATGAAGGCCAGACAACATGTCAGAAGAATGCACCAGGCCGCGTGCAACATTCAGAGAGCTTTCCGAGTGTACTGTGCACACAAGCAGTATCTTGCCTTGAAGTCTGCTGCTGTTACTATTCAACTACGCTATCGTGCCATGGTTGCTTCCAGAAAACAGAGAGGGCACTATCATCACATTCGCCATGCATCAATAATTCTGCAAGCGGCTTACAGGGGCTGGAAAGTAAGAAACACGATTCATCAGCAACACAAAGCAGCCACTTTGATCCAAGCGTCATTCAGAAGACACAGGGAAGTGATAAAATATCAAGCAATGAGGTTGTCTGCCCTCATTATTCAGAGACATTACAGGTCCTTCCTCCGTAGCAGATGGGAAAGATTGAATTTTGTAAGACTAAGAAACGCTGTCATATCCGTTCAGTCAGCATTCAGGAGACAAAGGCTGAGAAAAGAACAAGCTCGAATGCATAAGGCCGCCACCCTTATACAAGCTACGTTTAGGATGTACAGACAGCTTGTAGCTTTCAGAAGGTTGCGTTGGGCAACCTGTGTTCTACAAGAAAGACTGCGAGCTCAAAGAATGAGAGATGATCAAGTGAAGCAGTACACGAAGATTAGGTGGGCTACAGTTTGCATTCAGGCAGCATTCCGTGCAAAGAAAGCAAGGCAGCTGGTGAGGCAAAGAAGGGCTTCCCAAACAATTCAGTCATTCCTGCTAATGACTGCGGATCGACGCCGTTTCTTGCGCAAAAGGGCAGCTTCCATAGTTATCCAGAATGCATTTAGACGTCACTGTGCCAGAATTCATTTCAGAAAAATGCAAGTTGCTGCTTTGCTGATACAGCGTTGGTACAAGTCATGCCAACTTGCTAAAAAAAAGAGAGCTGCATATCTTGCTGTCAGGCGGGCCACGGTGACGTTGCAGTCTGCCTTTCGAGGAATGTTGGCAAGGAGGATGGCTTACTGTGTGCGGTCTGCGATCAAGATCCAGTCAGTGCTGCACATGTTCATGTACCGAAAGAGATTTTTGAATCTCCGCTCAAGTACGGTGAAAATACAGGCGAGTTGCAGAATGTTCATCGCAAGAAGACAGTTTTTAGCCTATCGGAGTGCAGCAATCATTTTGCAGAAGCATTACAAAACTCGACAAGTAATGAGAAAGCAGAGAGCTTGCTATCTGAAGGCTCTGAAAAGTGTCCGAACAATTCAAGCATGTCTACGTGGACATATTGAACGGAGAAAATTTTCTCAACTTAAGAAGAGTGCTGTAACAATCCAGGTATGCATTTACAATTCATGTCTTATTTCTTGCATAGGCTTTGAACTCTAGTTTTAATAATATTTTTAAAAATCACGATTAACAAAAAGTGTTTTGTTTTTTTCCTAACAGGCCTTTTATCGTGGAATTGTACAAAGAAGAAAGTTCCTGCAGCAAAAAACATCAGTTAGCAAAATTCAGGCATATTACAGAGCACATGCACTCTGCCAAAAAGAAAGGACAAAGTACTTGGAGATTAAAAAATCAGTTGTTTTGATACAGGTAATTTTTTCATGTTTTAGAAGATACTATAGAGGCAGATAATTGTAGTTGTTATAACTTTAGTGATGTAGGCTTAAATCTGGCAATTTTAAAGAAAAGCATTACTGTTTAATGTTGTGCTCAGACGTTCCGTCTGTATAGATTTTAACAAGATACCTAGCTTCATAAGTAAAAACCTTTTCTAAAACAGGCAGTTTCATTGAATGCAAAGAAGGTATTTTAGTGTACAGTGGAACCTTGGAACTCAAACGCTTTGGAACTTGAACAAATTGTTTGAGAAAAAAAATTTCTCAGAACTCGAACGAAATTTCGGAACTCGAACCGATGACCCTTTCAGGCTAAAACCTGTCGGACACGTGACGCGTCTTTTTTTGCCCTAAAACAAAGGATGCGTATGACGCGATATGAGTCAGTCTTGCCTGAAAACTCGCGGAGTGAACATCTCGATGAATTGTGCTGTGAATTTCCCAGTGTTTTTTTGCTTTTTTATATATTATATTAAATGAGCCACCATGGGTCCTAAGAAGGTTATTAGTGAAAGCAATCAGCCAAAAAGGAAAATAGTGAGAGCCATGATAGAGGTTAAAAAAGAAATAATTGAAAAACACGAGAGGTGTTCGCGTGGCTGATCTGGCTGCACAGTATGGAATGCCTAAATCTATGATTTGCACTGGGTTTTACACTTTTTATTTATGGTTTTAGCATCAGGTATGTATGTATATAGGTTTAAATAGGCAATCATTTGGGGGTCTGGAATGTATTCATCTAATTTACATTATTTCTTATGGGAAAAATTAACAACCTGAACGCCCTTCTGGAACGAATTAAGTTCGAGTTCCGAGGTTCCACTGTAATGAGTTAGTCAATTTAAACAGATTTGTTGCCTTTAATATTACCAAATTTTTCCGCAGGCGATGTTTCGAGGCTATCAAGCAAGACAACATGCTAGGAAACTTAAAGCTGCAGTTAGAATTCAAGCATGGTACAGAACAAACATGATCCGTCGGAAGTTTATTTTGGAGCAGTCTGCCATTGCAACAATCCATAGATGTGTACAAACAAGACTTCTCCGAAAGAGGTAAATACTATAATAGAAAAGTACGATAAAAATTACGTAGAATTTTCATTGTTTGAAAGACTTTTTATATTTAAAATATGTTTAAATTAATTTATGTGTAATACTGGGGAAGAATTGAACCAGAGAAGATAATTATCTAAATTTCAATTTTTTTAAAGATGTATTCTTATTTTCATTTTTTCCCCAAGAATAAAAAAGTCTGAACATGGATAGTGATTGTAAATGGAAAATATTTTTTGGAGAAAGCATTAAACAGTTCCACTTTATATGCTTGGTTTTAGTATGGTTTCATAAGCATCCATGGGTTGGCCAAATCTTAATGGATAAAAAAACTAATGATTTTAATACCTCAGAGAAAAAAGTCACACAGTGTAGAGGGTTTCAGATAAACTTTTGTCACCATTGCTTACAGTTTTATGTAATGCTGAACATTTTCTTTGACAGGTTCCTAAAAATATGTCACAGTGCTTGTGTTATTCAGAGAAGATGGAGGGAAACACTTAGTGCCAGGAGAGAGCATCAGGACTTCTTGGAAATGAAAGCCTCAGCTATGAGAATTCAAGCCTTGTGGAAAGCCCGGAGGATTCGAAGGCACCTTCTGAAAGTAAAACTTTTTTGACAGTGATTTGTCTACTGAAATGACCACGCTGCATGAAATATCATTAATTTTTCTTGGTTTGCTGCAGGAACTGAAAGCTGCTGTGGTAATTCAGTCGGCCTACAGGGGACATGTGCTCAGACGGTCTTTCCAGCATCAGAGGAATGCTGCTGTTGTTCTACAGAGACATCTTCGAGCTTTAAAAAAAGGAAGAGAAGTCAGGGAGTCCTTTAAGAACATGAAGGCTGCTGCTGTGATCCTTCAAGCTTTTTGTCGTGGCTGGCTTGTCAGAAAATTGGTACATATCTTTCTAGTGTTCAGTTTTAATGTGAACTGTCAATACTCCAATACAAACCTTAATGAATTTTTTTTACATGTTAATTTTTTATTAAAGTAAATTTCAAGTGCAGAAGGCTTTTCAACAATTATGTAACAAATCAAGAAAAGGTACATATATCACATTGTTTTGTACTGTAGGTCAAAGAGGAGGCCCAAGCTAGGAGAAGACAACTTTTCACGGCTTTTGTTTACCACCATCTTTGTGCTGTAAAAATTCAGAGAGCCCTTCGGGCCCACTGGGCATTGGAATCTGCTAAGAAACAAATCTGCTCTGTTATTTGCATTCAGGTATTTGGAAAACAGACCCTGCTGAAGACATATATATTAATACATATCCTATATTTATACATAGGCAGCTTACAATAACGTAGCAGTTTTGCCCAATTTGTACCATTCTTCTGTTTGCCAGAGATGGTTCAGAACTTGGGCACAGCGAAGACGGTATCTTGAGCAGCAAAGGAAGATCATCACATTGCAGAGGGCAGTGAAAGGGTGGTTATCCCGACGCAACAAAGCTGCCACTGTCATTCAGCAAGCAGCCAGAAAATACCTACTGAAGAGACAAGGAAAGAGGTTGCAGGGTGGAATCATTAAAGCACAGGTACTCATCACTGGCGGGTGCATATAGAAGCCATAGAGTTTGAATTCACCTTTCCTGTTTTAAACTTAGAGCTTAGTGCATGCAATAAATGCCTAAGAAAACACGAAAACTATTTCGGAAGCAATGTTTAATGGTCGCTTTGTGTTGATGAGGCTTCCCCTTTTTTTCCTACCCTTCGAAGGCTTTGTGGAGAGGGCACTGTTCACGAAGGCTCAACGATACCTCAAAAATCATTGCCATGAGACATCGCTTCAGAAAGGTTAACTTGGCAGTTAAAGAGGAAGACAAGCTTTGTAACAAGACTGCAATTGCCATTGACTACCTCTTAAAATACAAGCACTTTTCATACATTCTAGCAGCCTTAAAACATTTAGGTAAGACTTCAAAGTGTAATAGTGTAAGGTAATATGCACTTTTGTTGTTGAAATGTATTCTGTGGCAACATGTTTGATATATAGCTGTGGCAGGTGTGGTTTAGATCACACTTGATGTCCTGAACTGGCAGCTCCACACAGGGAATGGTTTATGGTGAAGGGGGGAAAAAAAGTACTTGGTGTGGTCATTCAACCAAAAGGCTTTTGTGTGAGGAGGGTTAGGTGTTGAATTAGTGTGAGAGTTGTGAATTTAGCTCAGACTTTTTACTTTTCATTAGTTGTTCAAAATGTTTTTTTTTTTTTTTTTTTGAGTTTATTGGCCTTTTTCCAGTACTTGCTTTGTTTATTTTGGTCAGTAAAAACCAACAGTGCACATGTTACACCCTCTCACATGGTAACTTTTTGGATCAGACATGCCCTGAAGTGTTGGAGTACACAGGAAGCCCACTGGATTTTGTTTCTGTTCTTTCAGAGACTGCAACCAGACTTTCACCTGAGTGTTGTGAGCACCTTGTTGAGAGTGGTGCTACTTTGATCATTTTTACTTTGATAAGGAGCTGCAATCGTAGTGTTCCTTGTATGGAAGTCATCACTTATGCCATCCAAGTCCTTCTCAATTTGTCAAAAGTAAGCCTAAATGAGTAAATATCCACATAATGTCACATGATTGTTTCAATAAGTAATGTCACAGTGGCAATTGTTCCTTTCCCACAGTATGAGAAAACCACAGAAGCAGTTTATGGGGTGGAGGATTCTGTGGAGACTCTGCTAGATCTGCTGCAGATTTACAGGGAGAAAGCTGGAGATAAGGTGGCAGACAAAGGAGGAAGCATTTTCACAAAAACGTGTTTCCTCCTAATCATTTTGCTTCATGACAAACAGAGAGCCTTGGTAAGAATGAACTTTTTAGGAAGTCATGTTAAAAATACATGTACTGCTCTCCACTATAATTTACTCTGATTTATGTTCTTTTTTTTTTTTTGATAGGAGGTGAGAAAGCTTCCAAAAGCAGTGGATCGAATTGGTAGCATTTACCGTCTAACTGTTCGGAAGCACAAAAAGGATGCTGAAAGAACAATGATAAAGCAAAAGATGAATGCATCCCTTAATGGTAGCTTTTTCAGTCAAACCATCTCTCATAACCCAAAACCTCTTCCAAGGTATGTTCAATAATTAGTGATTTTTATTACAATATTCTGATTATTCTATTCCACTTTTTGTAATGGCTAATAGGGCCATCTTTTAAATTCAATGGTATTTACTTTGTGTGCACAGTTTATTTGGCTGGTATTCCTGTTAAAATGTCCTTGGTAAATGAAGGACTACTATGAATGTTTTGTGAGGAATGAGTGATTTGACTCATCTTTGTTTCTCGGTAACATACAGTATTTTTGTTCTGTGGAACCTTAGAAGTCAAATTTTGGCGTGAAAGACCAAAGGGTGTCTTTGCATGAGTGTTCACTTCCACAGAATAGATTAATTATTAATTAAACTTAAATTTTGATTTATTAATAACTTCTGTTATGGTAGATTTATGTTAATTTTGAAGTGCTTCAAACAAACAAAATATAAAGACACATCAAACTTTCTGCATGGATATTTTGAAAACCTGTAGGAACTTCGTGCTTTGAAGTCTGCTGAAGATACCATGTTGTTAACCTGGAATAAAGGCCAATGCGCCTGTCACACAGTCATGGGATTAAGGGTCCCAAGTGACAGTCAGCAAAGTTAGATATCTACCTCAATATGTGTAAACAGTCTACACCTATAAATACCTACATTCATTAAAGGTACTAATAATGAACGCTGGTTAATTTTAGAATGTTGTATTTTATGAGAAAGCAATTTTTTTTACATAGCTCGTTCAATAGCGTAACTCACTCTTTTAATGCCCTCCAGCTGGGAAGGATTGCGCTTTCACAACCCTCTGTACAATACAAACACTCTTTTCCAGGCACTCAGTTGATCTTTGCATTGAGACTTTGGCCCACAAATGTTGTGCTGTGGTCATTCCGTGGTAATATCGCTCATCTGTCATGTTCACCGAGATCCACAGATTTCAGTAGCGCACTTTATCTGTTGTATACAGTTAAGCCCAGTATAACGGGAGCAAGGAGATTCCATGTATTTCACTGGCCTCACAAATTTTACGTGTTGTTTTCCAGAATTGCACCAGACTGGATCTTGGCAAAAAACAACATGAAAGAAGTAGTGGATCCTCTCCGTGCAATTAAAATGGTTGCAGATGTTTTTGGCATTGTGCCGTGAAGTTGGGAAGGAAAAGAAATTTGATGAAAATGTGTGATTATAATGTTAAAATCACTGTTGTATTCACTGGATATATTTTGTCTGTAAGAGTTCTAGAATAATCAAAATGCCACAGCGTACTTGAAAACGTTTAAAGTTGTTGGACAACTTTTTGTGGAGTAGTGTGACTGGCCAAATGTTTTCTGACAGACAAGAGTGCATTTATTTTGTCGCTTACTGATGGACAAAAAAGGTGGACAAAAGATGTGAGTTGAGGGGATCACAAAACAGGCCATTGCTGTAAAACAATTAATCGCAGCAGACTTACTCTGTGCTATTTCATGGAAATGACAGACTTTGGTCTATTCATCCCTTGTTGAATTTAGTGTGTCGTCTTCAAAATATTTACCAATTTGTGAACATTTCTCTATTGTAAGCTGCATCTTGTTTTACGTCCATGCTGGTTATGTGTATGGACCTTTGACAAAACAAATTGTTCCAAAAATACGCTTGCATCACTGCTGGTGTTTCTCAAACCTGTATGTTACTTCTTGAGCTGTACCTGTTTATAGCTGAAAAGGTCTAAGAAACCTAATTTTTAGTATTTTGCTGTTAATATATTGGATTTTTAGAATTATATTTTAATGAAAGTGATGATAATGTTTCTTGTGCAGTTTGTAAATAGCATTTTAAAACACCTTTAACAAAATGGGACTCAAAAATGCCTTCTTTAAGATACTGAAAATATTTTTGTACATTTATATTAAACCGTACCATTACATGCTACACTGATTATCCTTTAAGCTTAGGTAGAAATAAAGTTAAAAGCTTTGCTTGCATAAGTGTGTTTTTTCCGTGATGGTATGCTTGTGAAGTGATTTTTTTTTTTAAATACCATAAATTTAAATTGGAGAAAATATTGAGCCACAAAAGGTTTAATTTTTTTTCCAGAAAACGTACAAAATTCCTGTCTTTTGTACAAAATCTGTTAAAATAAAATTCAGAATATCAGAACTGCTCAGGGCACCTGTGACTGTACAATGCAAATCATTAATACATATTAACTCAATACCCATCTATACACTAACTGGCCACTTTGTTTGGAACACCATTCTAATACTAGGTAGGACCCCCATTTCCCCTCAGAACAACAAATCTGACAAATCTGCTGTAATTGCATCACACAATTGCTGCAGATTTGTCAGATGTACATTCATTCTGCAAATCTGTTATACCACATCCCAAAGGTGCGCTACTGGATTCCGATCTGGTGGCTGGGGTGGACATTGAAGTACACTGAACTCGTCAAGTCGCCATTAGAAGACGGGTCAATTGTGGTTATAAAGGGATGTAGACAGGCTTTGGTATTATGGGACCCAGTGTGTGGCAAGAAGCATCCCCCCACCATTACACCATAACTACCAGCCTGAGCTGTTCATACAAAGCAGGTCGGATCCATGGATTCATGTGGGTTACCCCATAAGCTGCATGTTGCATCAGAAATTGAGATTCATCAGACCAAGTAACATTTTTCCAACCTGTCCACTTTCAGTGAACCTATGCCCACTGTAACCTCAGATTTCTGTTCTTAGCTGACAGGAATGGAACCCAACATGGTCTTCTGCTGTTGTAGCCCATCCTCCTCAAGGTTTGATATATTGTGTATTCTGAGATACTTTTGTGTTCCTAATAAAATGGCCAGTGAGTGCACATTTCTATGCCCATTTCTTCCCATCCCCCCTGCCCTTGTCATTTACTGCTTTATTTTTTGTTTCTATTTTAGGGATTTTTTCTGGGAGTGTGGTGGCACAGCGGGTTTGGCCAGGTCCTGCTCTCTGGTGGGTCTGGGGTTCGAGTCCCACTTGGGGTGCCTTACAACAGACTGGTGTCCCCTCCTGGGTGTGTCCCCTCCCCCTCCGGCCTTGCGCCCTGTGTTGCTGGGCTAGGCTCCGGTTCACCGTGGCTTCAACAAGTGTGTGTGTGCTTTTCTCAGTTCAGGGAAGCACAAAGGGGGGCCTCGTAGCTCCTGAGCTGTGGGTTTGCATCTGTCTCAGACTTTGCATGGGTTTTCCTCTGGGTCTTCTGGTTCCCCCCCCATCATCCAAAGACATGCTTTAAGTGAACTGGTGATCACACATATTACCCATAAATGTAAATGTACATATGTGAGTGAATAAGTGTTATTGTATTTTTTTAAATGCTGATATTTCTTGTGAATTGCTTTTGAGTTGTAAAGCTGCTTGTAAATGCACTGAATTAACACACTTTTACCTCAATTTACTAATGCAACTGGGACAGAATGCTGTCAAAAATGACTTTGAAAAATACAATTTAAGTACAAATTATGGAGTAAATGTGTGATTCAGCCAACTACTAGGAACAGAAGGGAGAGCGGGAATATGAAGTGGTAAAAGTAAATGTGTAGTAACGTAGCACTGCCACAAGAAAGCAGTGCGGGAAACAAAACTAATATTTTAAAACACATCACACTTTTGACACTGGTTCCTAGGAAGGCCTGTAGGGGGTTCATAGTCTGAACCCTGCTGAAAGTGTCAAGTGATTAAACTGGAGGAACACCGATACGCTGAGTAAGCAGTCATGGGATCAAAGATACCAAATGATGGTAAACAGAGATGTTTACAGCCTATGCCTGTAAAGAAGAGAAGTAAATTGTACAAAAAATGATGTGATCTGTTTGAACGTATATGTGTTCTGAATGTCTTTTAAAAACTGAACTGAAAAGCCTGTGTCACTCACAAAGGAACGATATGTTTATTTGTCCTGCCAGTTAACGACAAGTCAACAAATGTTGGCCAATGTTTTACGGGAATCTTGCTTCATCCTTCTGCAAATAATCCCGCCAGTCGCCTCATTTGACTGAGGTCAAAACTGCTCTTGCTGGAACCTCTAGACCAATTAACACTTTACACAACTGATGTCCAGAGCTTTGGTGATCTTCAGAATATGCTCTTTAGCTCAGCATACTACCTCCCTGCAAGAAAGATTTGCATCTTGGGATGGTAATTATACCTCATTGCAGCAATGTGTCATTCTATATGATTTCAAGTTTAGATCTATGCCAATAGTGTGTGATAAGTGTTGGAGGGAGGCCTGTTCATTTTCCAGTATACTCCCACTTTTCAGTTAAGTTGGTTTGCAACTCGGAATTGTTTCTAAGTCCTCCCGCTCCCTCAGAGGCAGTAAAAGCTTAATCATGCATCTTAATGTTTTTGAGTTATTCACAGGTTTGTTATTGTTTAAACATCAGATAAAGCTGAAACTGAACTGAACTGAAAATTCACTGGTGGACTTTATTCTGTTTTCATCAACAGCTCATACAGCACAGGGTCTGTGTTCGAATCTCACCTCTGGCTGTAGTACCCTTGAGCAAGGTACTTATCCTAAATTGCTCCAGTAAAATTACCCAGCTGTATAAATGGGTAACTAACTATAGGTAGATTAACACTGTAAGTTGCTTTGGAGTAAAGTGTCAGCTACATGTAATGTAAAACAGTAATAATGGAAATTTTCTCTGGACTGGTGATTTGTGGAGTGGTGCATTTGCAGCATTTGATGGTATGTATGGGCGTATTGTATAATTGGGGTGGTTGAGTTTGTGGAAGGGGGCGCGGTGGCGGAGTGGGTTTAACCGGGTCCTGCTTTTGGGTGGTTATAGAATTTGAGTCCCATTTGGGGTGCCTTGGGACAGACTGGCATCCTGTCCTGGGTGTGTTCCTTCCTCCTCCAGCCTTACGCCCAGTGTTGCCGGGTTAGGCTCCGGCTCCCCGTGACCCCGCATGGGACAAGCGGTTTCAGGCAGTGTGTGTGTGTGTGTGTGTAATTGATGCATTTGTTGAGAATGAAGGGCATCTAACATGTGTGGAGGGGGGTGGGTTTGGGATGTCAGACTGCACTGTTGAGCCTTCCTGAGGTGTTGTGGGTCTAGTTCAACAAAACACTGATGAAGGGAGGTGCCCACATGACAACCTCAATGAATACCCATCTTGGAACCCTGTGGTTGATGTGGTGATTTGGAGAGGAAATTACGTTGCTTGCTTTTAAGTCATGGAGATGTATGATGGCAATGCTGGCTGGATGTTTTTTCTCTGTTTCTCATGTCTACTCCATGTTGTCATGAGCTTGAATGGCCTGCGGGATGTGTTGGCCTTCAGGGAGCTAAAATGCTTCCCTGACTGCAGCAGGGAGAAAAGTCACTTATAAAAACCATCCCCAATTCTTTCCCAGTCGTAGGATCTCTTTGAGACAACTGTCCCTCCAGCATTCAAGATGTTTCCTCAGTGCCTTACCTGGCCTCTTCTGAGTTCCCTGCTCCTCGTTCCCTTTCTTGTCTCGCTGTTCCTGTTCCCTATAACATCGAACCTCACTTTGCATCACTGACCACGTCTTCAGAGTCTCCCCTTTGACCCCATTTGTGCTTCGGATTGAACCACGCTTGTCCCTGACTGAGATTATTGCCTTGTCCTGAATACCTTTATCCACATCGATCCTGTATTTGGGCCCGCACCCGGGTCTCCGGTCTGCTCTGCATGACAATATGCTACGCATCCTGACCACCACACTCCCTCATTTACAAGGCGTGTGCTGTTATTATATTAATAGACCACTTTGAAAATTTGAGTACAAGTAATGGAGTAAATGTAATAGTTTCTACCCACCTCTACAAGGAATACTAGGGACGAGCAAGGGAGAGAAGTTTCAAATTTGTTCAAGTTCTGTCATAGTAAATGTGTAGTAACTAACAGTGCCTCAAGGTAGCCGTACAGAAGGAAAAAAAAAAAACATTTTAACTCTTATATTGAACTTTCTCTGCTGCTTTTCAGGAAGTTCCTTGCTTGTTTTAGGCTTCTCCACTGCCCGCCACAATGTATATTAGTGTAGTTGCAGAGGACTGTAGCATAAGGATGTCATTTTATTAATCCAATACACAATACAATAAAACTTCAAACTTAATGTGCACAATGAGGTCATGGGATCAAAGATACCAAATGATGGTAAACAGAGATGTTTACAGCCTATGCCTGTAAAGAAGAGAAGTAAATTGTACAAAAAATGATGTGATCTATTTGAACGTATATGCGTTCTGAATGTCTTTTAAAAACTGAACTGAAAAGCCTGTGTCACTCACAAAGGAACGATATGTTTATTTGTCCTGCCAGTTAACGACAAGTCAACAAATGTTGGCCAATGTTTTACGGGAATCTTGCTTCATCCTTCTGCAAATAATCCCGCCAGTCGCCTCATTTGACTGAGGTCAAAACTGCTCTTGCTGGAACCTCTAGACCATTTAACACTTTACACAACTGATGTCCAGAGCTTTGGCGATATTTAGAATAAGCACTTTAGCTATCTTATGTGGGAGCAGCCGATAGTGTCATATTTCATATTTTTATAATATTATATTATTACAAATATGAAATATTGAATATTCCAATATTATTATAATATTAACATATTCAGTATTTCATATTTGTAAAACCCATGAAATTTTGAACACTCAGAAAATGGACATGAGTTTTGGTATCCAGTGCTATTAAGTGTCATCCAACAGTTTTCTGTCATAGCAGATAGTTCATATTCATATTCAGATTTTTGTACAGAATATCCACTGCTATTTTATTTTCCTTGGGTCTCGAAGTGTTTTACATTTACATTTATTAATTTAGCAGATGCTTTTCTCCAAAGCATTGTACATCTCAGAGAAAATACAATTTTTACATTACATTAATTTACCTGATAATTTTATTGTATTGACAATTCTTGATTTATAAACATTCATATATACAGATGTGAACAAAGCTGACTGATGTCTAAAGTACTTGTTCCATGCAAAAGTCAAAAGATCACCTCGTGATGTTTGCAGCACTGCTGTCAACAGTGTATTTTTACACATTGTGTGCAAATGGTAAAAGTAAATTCTGAGCTGAAAATGTATTTACGAGCCAGCTTTACATTCCCTATCATAATTTGAAGACAACACATTTGAGTTTGGCAGTCAGATTTGCTGCACTACTTTTATCACCATAACTTTTCACCAGTCTAGTATTTGACAAAGGGTGATGTAGTGGTATTTTTCCCTATTTATAGTTTATCTCTCTGCTTCCCCTCTGACAGTTGCTTCAGTCATGATACACTGGAATGAAGTCTCCACATGCTGGGATTTTTTTGAATTAAAGCTTTCTAATTCTCATTTAAAACTTTAGAAAGGCGAAACCTGTGTCATAAGCTCATATACTGGGAAACACTATAATTTTGTCTTTACCCATTATGAGAATCATGCATAATGACAAATACACCCCATGTTCTTTCACAAACCTTATTTACCATTTAAAAGTATATTTCTTGTACCACATATGCTCATCTTTATATTATCTGAAACCAAGATGAGAATTACTTCAATTGTCTTGAGTTTTTTTTTGCTTTGTTTTCAATAAATAAAAAGAACATTTTGGTAAACTTGCATAACATTGTTTTATTTGTGGAAGGATATCACTAAACAAACATCTATCAGACAGATTGTTGCATAACCATACAAATGGTATGTTTGATCAAAGGTCTGAACGAGAGCACAGGGGACACTGAAGCTGACATCATAGCTCAGGTTGCAATCTGGTCTTTTAGCTCTAGGTTTGGTTCCTGTTCAAGCTTGCATATAAAATTTGTACAAAGTTTCAATAAAATGGATTGAATCTTAATTAGCAATTTATGTTGTTAATTAACTGGAGCAATGATATTATTTTTACACTTTATTTAGGCTTGCTTGTTTTTTCTTTTCCCTTTGCTTTCATAGTGTTACATCCTGTCTTTATTAAGCAGTTATTTTACTTTTTCCTAATGTCTTTCCAGGGTGCATTTTCATATATTTGTAGCTATTTCAAAATCCTTGCTGTATTTCTGTTTAAATTCTTACCTTGTTCTATGGATATGTTCAGTAAAAGTGCTGAATAAACAATATCTAGACTTGCATAATAACGTAATGTATCAACACCTTTACAAAGTCATTCTGAAAACTTCCAATTACTGAGAGCCATATTCTGGTCCATTTTAAGTAAAGATAAAACCAAATCTTTCAAAAACAAGTTGATTTGCACAAAATCCTGTTCATTTTATTTTAATATTGATATTGTTGATTAACGGATGGCGGGGGGGTGGACGCAGTTGTGCAGTGGGTTGGACCGGGTCCTGCTCTCCAGTAGGTCTGGGGTTCGAGTCCTGCTTGGGGTGCCTTGCGATCGACTGGCGTCCCGTCCTGGATGTGTCTCCTCCCTCCTCCAGCCTTACGTCCTGTGTTGCCGGGTTAGGCTCCGGCTCTCCGCGACCCCGTATGGGACAAGAGGCTCAGATGATGTGTGTGCGTGATTAACGGATGAAGCTTCGTTCACTGAATTTGACAAATATTATGTGTACAAAGTGCTTATGTATTCATTTTTGTCAGTGTAGCTCCATCTTTTACTAAACCATACACCGAGTATAAACATGCTGCTCTAATGACAGAGAGGCAATATCATTTTTCCATCATCACAGTACTGACGGAAGGGGATGTCATTAGCTTTTCTTGTTCCATACTTGCAAAAGAATTCTATAGGCTGTCTGTGTTTTGCATAAAGCTTTTTCATGTAAGTATGCCTGAGGATAAGATTCCTTTCATTCATGTCTTCAAGCGTCACAGTGCAGGGTTCTAAGAAAGAAGAAGTAAAAACATGAAATAAACCTTTGGCTAAATATATATTACATATTGAATTTTACTGGTGAGTGCAAAAAAGTTTTTTTTAAATAAATTGCTTCTCTGACACTTTTATGTGAGATGCAATTGAAATAATACCTCTGAAGCACACAAGGAAGAACTTACTGAGACAACTTGGTTCAGGAGTCCATCTTCCTTGGTTGCATTTTATAACTTTTGAACCAACAAGTGTATAAAGATTCTGGCATTGAAATTCAACATTATCACCATGTCTGTAGGTATTCTTTTGAAAACCTACTACATCTGCATATCTAACTTGAGGTGGTGGCCCACAGAATGTATTTCCTGTCATAAAAAACAAGTAGTTATTTTTGCATTCCATACACAAAACACTAAATAATCACTTTCTTTGAACATAAGAACTTATAATAATTTCAATAATTATAAGAAATTTTTGTTACTATGGAAAAACTGGGTGGTTGTTAATTTTTAAGGATAAAATTTTGTACTTATTTTTAATTGTATTTTCTTCACTTGTCTATTTTCAAATGTTTGTTTTCTGGTCATTAATTATTGCACTCAAACTGCATTTTATTGTGATTAATTCACCTGGTTTATACATAGTTTACAAGTTGCATCTGGTGTTCTTGAGTGTTGGTGATTTATAATAAGATCATCTCTGCGAATGTTATTGGAATGAACTTGTTGATATTAAATAGGAATTAGTGAAGGCAGTGATTTTATTTTTTAATTATCATTTAAAATGAATTAATAAGTAATAATAGTAAAAAAGGTAATAAGTAATTAAATCAAAGGTATGATTCTATTATCATGCTTTAATTGAGAGCAAAATAATAAAGCAAACTGAAAGACATTCGTCATCACGCTGTTTAAAGTTTCTAAAATAGGCTCAAAAACACACACACACTTTCTGAACCGCTTGTCCCATACGGGGTCGTGGGGAACTGGAGCCTAACCCAGCATCACAGGGCATAAGGCTAGAGGGGGAGGGGACACACCCAGGACGGGACGCCAGTCTGCCGCAAGGCACCCCAAGTGGGACTCGAACCCCAGACCCACTGGAGAGCAGGACCTGGTCCAACCCACTGCACCATTGCGGCTCAAAAACAGTGAGCCTCTTTATGAAAATTGATTTAATTTGGTAAAATACACTTTTTTGTGTAATTTATGTAACTTTGGGGAAACATATGCTAAAAAACTAACTAAATGTAAATATATATTAATTTTAGTTTTATCTGAGGTTTTTTACATCACCTATTCAGTAAAACATTTGAAGGATATTGTGAATTTTAAAACTTTTGTCATGCAAATTGTGCTCGTAAATTAAAGACCAAATGTATGAGCTTTGTGAATGATTTTGCTGCTTCAAGGTCTGGACGAGTTGCTAATACTGAATCATCTATGAATTCCATACTATACTAGAGAATAATAGTAGAGCAGAATTTGAGGTTGTCTGTCAATAAACTGAAGATGAATTAGAAATGAGTCTTCTGAAACAAGTGTTACAAAACATTCCTGTATGAATGCCCCCCAAAAAAGGAAGTATACTAGAGTTGGTTAAATCATAATTCACATTTAATCCCTTCTGATATATTGCGGGGGATTTAAAATCAATAATGCATGCAAGAAGGCCTTGTGTGTGGAAGTGTGGGTCAAATGTAAAAAAGGCTGTTAGAAAACTTGCCAATTCTCACTTTTATTTGTTAAATGTGATTATTTCATTGATGCACTCACTCTTTCAATTGTACATTTGTTAATTTTAGATGATGCTTAAATTCGGAAAATCTATACGAAATTGTCTAGAGGTTTTTTTCTTAGTCAAGTAGGGAAAAATTCAAACTGTGACACTACACCTGAGTTTCTATGTTTTGCCACAGTTCAAGGAAAGGAAGAGCAACAGTTCACTTTAACAAAATTGTGAACTGCTGATTTCATTATAGATTTTTTTGTATTTCTGAAGAAATGAAATGATTTTTGGTTTCATACGTACCCACTGGTCTACCCACTGGTGCAGGAGTTAAAGCTTACAAAAGAAACAAATGTTTAGTTAACATCTGGGGAAAAAAATCAATGTGGGAAATTTATCTGGAATTTAAAAATTGTATTGATTAGTAAGTAAATGGCAAATTTTAAAATGGTTTTCCAAATGCAGGTTGTGAGCTGGATTTATTTTCAGAATATTTACACATTAAATTTTACAATTTTGTCTTGTCTTGTCAAATAAAGAATGTTGTCATTTAACTCTTTGGTGGTAGGGAATTCCCCGTTAAAATGTCATTTCAGAGTATAAAATAAGTTCATCATTAGGCATACTTTTTAAAATGGTAAATCTTCACACCTCTTTATCCTCGTTACTTAATATGAGATTAATTTCATATTAATCTTAGGTGTGACAATTTCTTTTGCTGTAAACACACTGCATTAAGAATTCAAAAACACAACTGCAACATACATATAGAATAATTGTCCTGTGTTTTGCTATTTATTTTGCATTTACTCATTTGAGAAAATAGGTTTACCTTCACATGTAGGGAATGGTCTGCTCCATATTCCATTTGATAGGCAAACAACTTCTGATGCCCCTTTCAGTGTCATTCCGGTAGTGGCACATTTAAAATGCAACACATGCCCAGTTGTCATGTGGGAATCTTCTGGCAATCCAGTTACAATCAGACCATCTGTGTTTATTTCGGGTGAACAACGGACCGCTAGGAAAAATTAAAATGTATTCGTTAAACATTTTCAGATGCCTCAAATTCAAAAATGCTGAAAATGAAATAAAGACTGAACAAATTAAATCAAAGGAATAGTGCTCTGAGACATAAAAATGGCTCGTTCAATTCTGTATTGAGTTTAATTTTTGCACCTCATCACTGGTGCACTTGAAGGATTTACATTAGATTTATAAAAGTTACAAGACAATACAAGACAATTAGAAAGAACACAAAAAGTGTATATTAAATCATGAGCTCCTCCTTTTTAAGAGAAAACAACAACAAAGAACAAGAAACAAGAAAATTAAGTATTAGGGTAAATAGTTTAAAATTAGGTTTGGACTTGTATAAATTGAAGAGTAAAATGTCAAAACAGGAAATTTTACTTCCCATAGATCACTACTGCCATAGAACTCAACTATGAAGGTGTTAGGTCTCCTAATCTACATTTACATTTATTCATTTAGCTGACACTTTTCTCTAAAGTGACTTACAATGTTAAGATTACAGTTATTTACCCATTTATAGAGCTAGGTAATTTCACTGGAGCAACTCAGGATAAGCACCTTCCTCAAGGGTACTAGAGGTGGAGCAGAGGCTCAAATCTGCAACCTTTGGGTCTAAAGGCAGTTGCACTAACCATTACACTACCAGACAAAGTCTTCTGTGCATGTAACAAAGGAGGGACTTAGTTAGTTAAGTTCTTGTATAGCCTGATCTCAATTATTCAAAAAGAAAGGTATATTTCAGTTTAGGGTTTGATTCATTAAAAAATAAAATTAAGTTAAATATTTTTAACTAAGGGGGTGCGGTGGCGCAGTGGGTTGGACCGCAGTCCTGCTCTCTGGTGAGTCTGGGGTTCGAGTCCTGCTTGGGGTGCCTTGCGATGGACTGGCGTCCCGTCCTGGGTGTGTCCCCTCCCCCTCCGGCCTTACGCCCTGTGTTACCGGGTAGGCTCCGGTTCCCCGTGACCCCGTAAGGGACAAGCGGTTCTGAAAGTGTGTGTGTGTGTGTGTATTTTTAACTAATTACAAGTAGTTCCATTTATTGCAGACTGACTACCTTGGCACTGAGGCTGACGGTTACTCCACCCTTCTAACAGGCATGTTCTGGTGTATTCTCTGCTTACCATCTGAAATCTGTAAAAAAATTAATGAAGCAATAAATTATCATAATTCGTAAGTCTGAATCAGATGATAATGTGTGTATTTTAATTTTTTGTCTCTTAAACTTGTAAGCAGGGTTTTCCTTGAGAAGTACATTTACACAATTTTTGTTTTTGTGATGAAAATTAACTTATAGAACCCAACAAATGATTATTTATTATTATTATATAATAAAATTATAATATAACCCAGTGAATATTGAAATGTTTTGTTGACAGATGTACTGATTAGCAGAAATAAGCAGGCAAAAATCATTTTTAAGATTTTGCAAGTTTTATACACTTGAATACCATGAAAGAGGCTTCTGTGACAAATTTTCATAACTTCAATATAAACAGTAAAATAGAACAAGGTAGATCTGCTACATACCCCTCATTACAGAAATATTTAATCACTGTTCCAAAGACAAAGTCAGTTCCTTCAATTATTTCATAGCGGCCATGTGCAATGTCCTCAGGAAGCTCACATGATTTTACTAAGAACCATCAAAAAATATGGTAAGTTCTCACAGACTTGTGTACCACTTTCAACACCATGGACATTCTGGAAAACTTTAGAAATTAAGTGTGATTTACCACATACTTTTCACACAAACATTTTTTCAATGATTTAGTATTTTTCAGTAGATAAGGGAAATATATGAATTGTTCACAAAATATAATAAACCTTTGTTACAGTTTGATTACATTTGATGCAAACACTTGGTCAGTTTCAAACTCATGATTTAATTACATTGCATTTACCACACCATCATACCGTGTTACAGTATAATTATTACATGTATTCTAACTAGATAGTTTACAATAGCAAGAATGGCAAAACCCTACAAGGTCTTTATTATCTTTAAGATTTAATACTGCCCTAATACTGTGCAAAAATGATAGACAGACACACACAGAGAGGTAGAACCTATTACATCTTGCAGCAGTTATTCTCTTTAATTTAATGATGAGTAAAAGCCAGTTACTCACATGTACATTCTCCTTCACCGTTCAGTTTCCATATGTGATTTCTACATTCATACATAATTTTCCTGTACACATAACCAGCTCTACAGGAAAAATATAGAACATCTCCTTCTTTGTAGCTATCTTTGAGAAACTCTTGCAGAATATCTGCATTTTGCACTTTTGGAAGAGTGGAGCAACCTGTAATATTATTATTATTATTATCAATAATAAGAATAACAATAATAAATAATAATAATTGAGCAGTTTAAGATTGACTTCACATTTCATTAAGTGAAATCATAAAGTAAAAATTCAAATTCTTTTTAAGAAGTGTCTCTTACCTGTTGTCGATGGTAAAGCATGCACACATTCCAAGAAAATTAAATACAGAATTACAATTTTCTGTTTCATTGTGAAAAATTATTTTTACTTGGAAATAGATAGGTATTTTACAATTCCAGTTTTAAAGTTAAAGGCTGTGTGTGAAACAATGTACAGTGATAGCAAATATACCAGCCTCAACATGCACTGACTGTGCTTTTAGTCATTGTGTACATTTGTGTGTGAGAAAGATAAGAGAGAGAGAGAGAGAGAGAGTTTGTGTTTGTGTGTGGTGTTGTATGTAATGAAGTGTATGTGTGTGTTTACAAACATTCATATCTATGTTTGCGCAGGCAATTAAATGTCACAGGACCTTCACTAAAATTTTGAATTCATCATGATGCATAAACAAAATAGCATGAGAGAAACAATTCCGATTAAGGGAATCATGAAGTTTCTGTAAAAATGTTTTTGGACTTCCGTGGGATTTTATATCCAAACACAAGTGCTCCCTCTGTTGAACTGCAGCACTTGGAAAACCTTTGAGATGTTCAGTTGCACAATACTGGAATAAAAGGTCTGATGAACAGATATCTCCCTGTCATTCCTCAATTTCCTCCAGGTGCCTAGCACAGCCCAAAGATGTTTTTCAGGTCAATCACTGACTCGAAATTGTCTTTAATGTGTGCATGTATGAGTGAATGTGATTACTATGTGATGGACTAGTATCTTGTCCAGGGTATACTCTCTAAGAGCCTTACCCCTTGAGCTTCTGGAACAGGCTCTGGACCGTCACAACCCTGCATTATACAATACATGCAGTTGTTAATGACAGATTAACAGATATTAGTAATTGTAATAATGATGCATTGCATTAAGGGTGAACTATGGGTAGTAGAGCCTTGGCAGGGGTGGGGATAAACTTTGAGGACAAATCCCCTAAACCTGCCCCATACTAATTCAAGTTCATGAGAACTAGCTGCAAGTGACTGTGAAGATAATTACATTTTTCATTTATTCATTTAGCAAATGCTTTTTTCCAATGCGACATACATCTCAGAGAAATACAATTTGTACATTACATTAGGAGAAAGAGAGACATAGTTGCAGACGTGTGATTCTTAAGCAAAGTTAGCTTGTTTCTTTCCACCATATAATAATCTTTCCACCATAATCCAGCAATACCATTTAAGACAGCTAGTGGGTAGACTGGGAGAGTATAGATGGGGAGCAGGAGGAGTATCTGTAGCTGACTGGACCTGGACCTGGACCGCTTTGCACATATCCGTTGCTGGTGTTGTGTTCTGTTGAAATAGAATTTTCCTGGACCTTAGTGGGTCTTCATCACCAGTTTGTTAGCTTTAGTTTGTTTGCAATAAAGACCTTATTTTGCATGGGAACCTCCTGCTGTACCCATGTGGCCATTTCGCAACTGTGGTATAGTAAACCAAATTTCTTTCATCTGTCATCACGTTAAACTGGCGCATTTATTAAGGCAAAATTCATCACATTTTGCATTTACAAAATGCACTAGTTAGTGACAGCTGAGCAAACAAAGTAAATCAAAAGATATCTCTTTAAACATGTATTTGACACATCCTAAGTCTGAATGCAATATCTGTTTTAAAGTGGCCTGGCTCTTGCGCATTTGAAACAACAATTAAATAATACAAATGACACTGAAATGCAAGGGTATTTTTCAGTAGACCTACAGAAGGAAAGGAGGACTGGCCTACGTTTTTTGCACATATATGTAACAAAATCGAACATGCACTGAAAGTTTTTTAATTTATCTATTTATGACATCCTACAGTTTGGCTTGAGAGATCATGAGTGCCTTTGTAATGCCTAGTAGATTCATCTGATGGCATTGTAATCTCCTGGAAGGTGACTTATTTAGAAGTTTTATTCAGCAGGGCAATGCCTGACCTCACAAATGTGCCTGTAATGATAACTGGAAACTCATGGCAACCATCACCTGCCGGTCGCATACCTACACCAGTGGCAGTGGCCCTCAACTGGGGTCCTTGCACAGAGGCTGAGAGTATGAGCCACCGTTCCTCCCTCTGAACATTATTTTCATGGCGAGTCAGACCCAAGGGTTGGAGCCATTTATTTAGTAGGCAGAGTTGTGGTCCAGGATAAGCAAGGTGTCGCCGAAGTGCGTTCGTTGATAACAGGGAAGATCCAAAAGACAGGGTTCGAGAGACGAGGCAGGAGGTCAGAAGCCGGGAGAGTGAAACAAGGGGTGTACAGGGTAAGCACAGGGAAGGAAAACAGGAAGGCAAGGAGGCACAGTTGTGGTTCGTGAGGCTGTTGTGATTGTTCAACAGGGTTCCGCAAACCGGTGCATTGGAGCGGTCCTTATATAGCCCTTCCCTTGATCAGAAGCAGGTGTGGTCCTCTGGTGTGGGCTTGACAATTATTTACTTAATGACAGACTAATCTTTCAGCATGAAGGTCATATTTATATTCTTTGTTCAAAGCTGCTTATAATACATAGGCTGAAAACTACACAGGTATACTGTACTCAGAAGGTGTCACTGCAGTTTGTCTCATTGTCATGGAATTGAGAAGCACAGGTTTGCATTCCACTTGTTATTGGAATTTCTTTGATCAAGGAACTTACCCTGCATTACACACACACACACACACACACACACATTTTCAGAACCGCTTGTCCCATACGGGGTCACGGGGAACCGGAGCCTACCCGGCAACACAGGGAGTAAGGCCGGAGGGGGAGGGGACACACCCAGGACGGGACACCAGTCCGTCGCAAGGCACCCCAAGCGGGACTCAAACCCCAGACCCACTGGAGAGCAGGACCCAGTCCAACCCACTGCACCACCACGCCCCCGCTACCCTGCATTACTCCAGTAAAAATTACTCTACTATATGAATGGGTAGGTAGGACACTGAGGTGCCTCATAGCTCCTGAGCTGCTTGCAGGGTGTGAAATTTGCATTTTCTCCCCATAGGCAAGGGAAACCCATGCAAATACAGGGGAGAACATGCAAACTCTCTACAGACTGAGCCTGATTTAAATCTATGTCCAAAGACCCAGGCACTGTGGGACAGCAGGACTGCTTGCTGTACCACCATGCCGCCCTCAAATTAAATTAGACATAATCAAAATTTATTGTACCGCTGTAAAATTTGAAATAAAAATCCAGTAATCTATGTTCCTAATGAAAATTATTAAAGTCATAACTCAAGAGCGGTGGAAAAATGTAATTATACGTTAGAGTGTAATTACAAGTGGAATATACAGGATAGGTAAGGTCTTGAAATACATACATTAACCCAGATGAAATATCTATGCTAACCATCTAGAAAACAGCTATGAATTTTTCTCGTTTAAGTTTGCAGTGCTGTTATTCACATTTCTACTTCAACTACACAACAGAAAGTCAGTTGAGAGTTTGGATGTTGCATGTGGCAGAATCTTGCAGGTTATCCTTGTGTGATTTCACAGCATAACCACAGCAAGCAGGCATTATCATGATCCTACCTAAAACATTTATGAACTACTCACAAGAACTAGTACCAGACACAGAAAACGAAATAGTGACAAGGGAAATCCAGTATTTAATGGTAAGTTTTTTACTGTTAATTATTTGTAAGTTATTTGACAATAATGAAACAAGACTCAGAAATATATTTCAGAGGCTACCAGTGCAGCATTTAACAAACAAGACTAGTAAATGCAGTAAGTCGTTAATGTTGCATAAATTTGGAAAAAGGACAGAGCAAAAAAGAATATAAACCAAAACTGAATTTGGTAGATAGCAACATGAGTATGAAATTGCCAGCATCGAGAGAAGCAAAATTCCATTAAAAGGCAAAATTTCTCCAGTTTGCAAAAACAGCTTTAAGTCTGAGTAAAATCTGGTGCGGAATCGCAGGATTGTTACAATGAAAAACACAGCTAAAATGGCATCTTGGGAAAATGCTTTAGAATAAGACATCTGTGTGTCTAATAAGTCGGAAAACGGCAGCCGTTGAAAGAACGCACCACCCTGTGGTCTGTAGGAATTATCCAGACATGATCCAAAGACAGTGTTCAAGAGAACAGCTCTAAATATCTAAGTGTGTGAACTATGAAAGTTTCCAAGCACAGGCATTCACATTAAGAGTATCTAAGGTGTTTGTGCTAATATTCAGATCTGGAATAGCTAATGGATTACTTTAAATTTAAACACTTTATTTATAATGTCTAAAAAGACATTTTTAATGGAGGGAACTGTTCACAGCACTTGTTTCTTGTGTATTCAGAAAATAATTTCAAAATTATTTTTAAATATAATTTGACTAAGACTTTCTAAACAATAGAATTTTTGTCTTTCATAATTTGAGTCACGGAAATAATTTACATTTTAATTTACATTTATTTATTTAGCAGATGCTTTTCTTCAAAGCGACTTCCAATGAACTCTATGTAGTGTTATCAGCCCACACACCTTATTCACCGTGGTGACTTACACCGCTAGATACACTACTTACAATCTATCACTCATCCATACATCAGTGAAACACACTCTCTGTCACTCACACAATATGGGGGGAACCTGAACAGCATGTTTTTGGACAGTGGGAGGAAACCGGAGCACCCGGAGGAAACACATACAGACATGGGGAGAACATGCAAACGCCACGCAGACTGAGCGGGGATCGAACCCACGTCCTCTCGCATCACCCAAGGGGCTGTGAGTACTTGACAATTTCAATAGCGTTCAAAATATTTTCTTTAAAGTCCAATTATACGCACACTGAAAACTGCAAAATGTAAAACCCATCCTGTCGAATCTGTACTTTAAAGAACAGAACACTGTACTAAACTGTTAGAAAGTGGAAGCTTCGGTGATGTTTGGGAAAAATGGGAGTGGAAATACGTTTTTCTTTGCTCCTGTAGACTACAAAATATAATGGGAAAATTTTTGTCAAATGGACAAGTCCACTGTCTATGTTTCTGACATGGTATTCATAAATGTAAAGAAAAATTCTAAATAATCTGACAAGAAACACACACGTGCAATATGTAAATACAACATCAACACACAAACATGAGATGCACATACAATTTAATTCTCCCATAAACAATATTCTTATAGGTATGCCATCTGTGTCTTCTTTTCATATGCTAACAAACCTGAGAAAAAGATTACGAAGAGCATTAAATGCTAGTTATGAATGTCAAATATTGCACATTCATCATTGTCAACTGCTTTATACCAATTATTACTGCAGACATTCCACTTTATTAATGTCAGTATTTTCACTTTGTCTCAGCCAGCTTAAGTAAATTTTTGAAGTTCACCAACACTGACATTTTAATTACTGCAAACTTGAAAACAGTATCATTCACCAAAGTCCTCCATCTGAAAACACATTATTCATACAGTATTTCTGAAACATTTCCAATCAGTAAAGTGAACAATGAGCTGGCACGAAGTATGAAAAAATAACCCGAGCATGTTTTACTTGCCTGGCAATAAGCACAAACCCTTTGCTTTTCTATCTCATTTATCTCATTATATGACTGAAGATCATGGAAAACATGCAGTCTAAGGCAGCTGGTCAGAACACAGAAGAGGTTAAGGGAGCTGGAAGAAAATCCTGGTAAATATTTCCTGATAAATTGACTAGTTTGTAGACAGTAGACAAAACTGAATTCTTAAAGTTATATAAGGATTACAGAAACTTACCTATGTGTAGATGTCTATCTTTACCCCTGTACACCTGTAAGGAGAAGGAACAGATTTTTGTGGTAAAATCAAAATGTTTGTAAGAAATGCAATTTGAATTATTCACACTTCAACAAGCCTTGACTTCATAGTGTTTAATAAAGTCCAAAATTAGTGGTGCCCTTGAAGGATGTGAATATTATTTGAATGAAAATTTCATTTGATTATATGTTTCCTTTATTTTAGGACAAACCCATGTTTGTTATTTTATATATTAAGCTCATAAATTTAGAACCACACACACACACACAAAATCTACAACTGCTTGTCTTAAGAGGGGTTACGGAGAACCGGAGCCTAACCCGCCAACACAGGGCGCAAGGCTGGAGGGCGAGGGGACACACCCAGGACGGGATGCCAGTCCGTCGCAAGGCACCCCAAGAGGGTCTCGAGCCTCCGACCCACCAGAGAGCAGGACCCAACCAAGCCCGCTGCTCCCCCTCATTTGATCATATGTTGCCTTTATTTTGGCAAATACGTGTTTGTTGTTTTATATTTTAAGCTCATATGTTTGAAACCAGCTTTCCTAAACTGCTTTATAACAATTATTACTGCAGACATTCCACTTTATTAATATGTTAAACATTTGCTTCTTGACTGGGGTTGAGGAACAAGATTTTACTTTCAAATGCAATAAACAATCCGAAAAGAATTGTTTGCACAATGTAATGACACTATTACGGACTATAACTGCTCTTCAGTCAATTTAGGGAAACAGAAAATTATCAAAGTGTTGGCAAAAGCCCTTTACTGAGCATTAGCATTTGTGCTTTTTAAAACGTTAATTTACTGTAATAGCTTTTATTTACGGTACATAATTTTACTTACATGTTGGAAATTCCATATGTCCATTTTTGCAAATCCCTTCAACATTCGTACTCCAGTACCAGGTGTCTTTATAATATCGACTTTTACATGTAAATCTATATGTTTTCCCTTCTTCAACATATACTGTGGAAGGTAATTTCTCAAGATGATGCTTTTCAGGTATGTTTTCTATCGCACAAGGTTCTAATGAAGAAAAAACAGACAAAATGATTACACATGCTGCATGACAATGTCCGGAAATAAAATACAAACAAAAGTCATTTACTTACTTAAACATTTTGGGAGTTCCTCCCAGTTTCCATTCCTGCATCTGACAATTTCTTTGCCTTCCAGTTTATAAGACCTGGGACACTGAAAGGTAACTTCTTTATACAGGTCGCCTTCCTGTTTTTCAGAAATTCTGTCCCCATTTTCTATTGTTGGAAGCTCTTTGCAGGATAAACGTTTTGCTGGATGTTTTGGAAGAGGAAAAAACATATTAAATACTACATATATTAAAACAAGGGCAAAAGGTCAAAAGGCTGCAATATTGTAGAGGTGTCATTATGTAGCACTTTTCCCCCTTAATATAGAATGTCCAGACATTCCAGAATTCCTTTGAATTGCCCTGCAGATGATTTGTTACCTTTTGAAATGGAGGAAAACAGCAATGAACCAAACTACTGCCAGATTTGCATATGTATCAGTACTAGTTGTAAAAATGACTCTGAACTACCAAGTGAAAATTATGAAGCTGCCTAAATGGGTAAATTAGTATAACATTATAAATCACCTTGGACAAAACAGTCAGGCAAAAAGGAAAACATTTTGTCATTGATACAACACACACAGTCTGAAGCTGCTTGTCCCAAGAGGGGCTGCGGTGAGTCGGAGCCTAACTTGGCAACACAGGGTATGGGGCTGGAGGGGGAGGGGACACACCCAGGATGGGACGGTACTCCATCACAGGACACCCCAAGCGGTACTCGAAGCCCCAACCCACCAGAGAGCAGGACCCGGTCAAACCCGCTGCACCACCACACCCCTTCTCATTGATAGAACAATTATAAAAATCATCATTGACTCTCTTCAGCTACCAAATTTTTCACCACACAATTTTTTTAAATGATGGATTATACTAGTTCAGTTATGCAGACATTCTTCAGGCAGCCAAGTGATGTCTTTAAAGTACAATGATGTTTTGTAAGGGGGTGCGGTGGCGCAGTGGGTTGGACCACAGTCCTGCTCTCCGGTGGGTCTGGGGTTCGAATCCCGCTTGGGGTGCCTTGCGACGGACTGGCGTCCTGTCCTGGGTGTGTCCCCTCCCCCTCCGGCCTTACGCTCTGTGTTACCGGGTCGGCTCCGGTTCCCCGTGACCCTGTATGGGACAAGCGGTTCTGAAAGTGTGTGTGTGTGTGTGCGTGTGTGAGAGATATTTTGTATGGTTATCAGACTGCAATAAACACACACACAGATGTTAGGGTTAGGGAAATGTAGGTGATCTGCTTTGTGGCTATAAAAACATACCTTTGCATTCCACTTTCTCACTCCACTGTCCATTCTGACAGGTTACAGAACCAGCTGGGATACTGTCATATGGTTTGTGACATACATATTCAATTTCTTCTTCGTTATTATATGTCTCTTTTTCAGGTATGAACTTCCCATTTTTTAAATCAGGTTTATCACAGTAGTTTTTTCCTAAGCAAAACATACAATCAGTTGCAAGAACTTTTTCATTCCGTATAATCTTTAGTATGCTAATTCCCCACTAATTACTCTTTGTGTGTGTGAGTGCCCTGCGATGGCTCTGCCCTGCTTTCTGCCCTATATTTAAGGGATATGCTCCATACCACAGTGACCATGTGTCGGACAAGTGGTTATGGATACTGGATAGATAAATTCCAAATTTTCTATCGGGGTCCTCCAATCATAACCCTGCTCAACTGGACACTTGTGACACACTATGCCAAACAGACTGCTTGCTTTACACTAAACTGGTTGAGTAAAAGACTGAAGAACTTGTCCTTCCAATGGTACCTGACTTCTCTACATGAAGCAGTACTGTAGAAGCCAGCATATATCCCAGGAATATCTTAAACTCTCCCCTAAAATACATGGTATTGCCAGGTTAAAATCGATCATTGATATGTAACTCGGTGTGACACAACAGGTCCGTCATAGTTCTGGGGCAGGAGAAGAATGAGGAGGCCCAGTGGCCTAAAAAGGTTAAGGTTCTAGGGTTCAGTGGGATGGAAATGGGAAAGCAAATTACTGGGGAAGTTTGTCATGAACTGGTTTTTGTTCATCATTGTGTTTTATGAAAATGGTAATGTAGGATAAAAAGGTATTTATGCCTGACTGTGAATGAACATCTTTAAATCACTGTTTTGAGTTTTTTTCAGTATCATTGATAACCCTTTTTGGAGAAAATGGTTCAATCCTTCTTATAACAACAACGGGAGGCTATTTAAAGGGCACTTTTGCTCAAGAAAAAGAGGTGAAGTTGTTACATATACATGTTTTGTGCTCTTGATGGCAAATGTCAATTGTGGTATATATCATTCTACTTTCTCTTTTACTTGGGCACTTTAATAAACACCTTTGGCAATAACGAAGTTTGAAGAACAAAAACAAAGGAAGCACATTCATCCCACACCAAGATGCAAGGTCTGAGACAGCCTTTAGAGATATTACTCAGCCTACAACATATTAGTAAGACTTTAGAGATGGCCCATCTTTGGAATATCTTTCCACACATTACCAAAAATGTCAGTTTTATTTACATAGCCAGTGACTAATTATTCTGCCGAATTTCTTTAAATTTATTTTGCAGCCAGTAGATAACTTAATATAGTTGTTTTACGTATTTTTTGAAGATTTAACATATTGTTAATTTGACAGTTCAATACTCACTGATGCAAAAAGGATAACTCCAGTGTCCATTTTTACATATTGCTGCTGTTCCATTTGTGTGAATAAATGTTTCATCACATTTATAGTGAACATGAGTTCCATTATCATGTTGTTCTTTTGGCTCATCCTGTAATCTTGCATTGTTAATTTTTTGCTCTGGACGTTCACACTTCATGCCTTATCAATATAAAAGAGCATTAGACTCCAATGAAGACTCAAAAACCCGGATTTATCTTTATACAGCCATTTATGATTTATGTTTGGAACAATCTCTTTGCAATGATATATTAGTACTTACGTATGCATCTTGGCAAAACAGCCCAGTTTCCATTTCTGCACTCAACTTCTTCTTTCCCCTCAATGCCGAACAAAGGGTGACATTTAAATGTCACTTTGGATGCATGAAGATACGTCTCCTCATAGGGCGAAATAATTACTGCATTTTCTATTCGAGGAGGGGCTTTACAAGGTAGTCCAGTTTCTGTTTGAAAGATTAAGCACAAATTATGAAACATGTCAATTTTATTTGATTCAGATTTTTATTATAATTCAGGTTCACATTAATTCACTAACGATTATTCTTTATTTTCTTCTAAATAAATGCTGTATAAATACCCTTGACATGAGATTTTTTTTCAGCACATACACATTCATGAATGGATATTTATTTCAGGCCTAAAAAAATTGTATGATAAATCCCATCATTAAAATAAATAAAGACTAATGATTTAAGATGCCTAAAAAAGAGAACATTTTCCAGGACCATGGAAAAAATAAAATGAAATAAAAATAATAAAAAAAATACAATTTAAAATTAAAATACTATTTATACGAACTATATATATATATATATAGCTCATATAAATTGTATTTTAACAGTATAACAGTACTATATATATATATAGAATTGTGGTTTAGCCTGTAAAAAAAATATACAAAATACTTAAGCATATAGTTTTTTATTTTGTAAATAAAGGTTTTTATGTATCTTGAAAATATTCTCTTTTTATAGATAGACCTCTGATGAAATTTTGACCAACTAACAAAATGCCCTATTGGACTAGCAGCAAAAATACTTACCTTCACATTTTGGTTGTTGACTCCAACCATTTTTAGTACACCTGGTATTTTCATTTCCCACAGGTGTATAGTTTTCTTCACAAACAAATCTCAGGATATCATTATTCTTGTAAAAGTTTCTTCCATAAATATGTATACTGTTTGCTATGATGGGCTTCGGACACCTGATTTCTTTATGAGACAAGCAAACAAACTGCATTTACAGGATGAGTAAATATGAAGCATCTTTTTAGTTTATGCTAATTATTGATGGTCAGGGGCATCATTAAAAGAGTTTTGGTTAGGTGAATGGTAGTGACAATTAGTGGCCCATACCTATAGAGAAGGCTGAGAAGCAAATTTATACACACACTCACATGCACGCACACATAGATGTACACCTACCTTAACTTATAAACAAAACTGGGACTGGATGTCTGTTTGTAACTCGAAATTGTTCATAATTCCAACCACTAAGTCACATTTATCACAGAAACATGTTTGTCAACATCTGCTCACCTTTCTCTAATCATCAAAAAAGTTGAATAATAGGCATGTAACTATTTTTTTCACTGGATAGTTTCTGTGAAAGTTTAGTATAGCAATAATAAATAAAAATATGTTGAATGAAGTTGCTCCTGCACCCTCTCCCTCTTCTCCTTGAGTGCATTTTTTAACTTTTTAAATGAGATACAAATCTGTCTATACACAATGTTTTATAATATGAAAATGTACTGTAAATTAATATTAACATATGTATGTATTACAGACAAAAACAATACAAGCAAAAAATCATTTATTAAAATAACACACTGATATAATAAGAACAGGAAAACTTGCAAAGAAGAGACTTATTTGCAAACTTTGAGAGACGGAGGCACTGAGCCTGGGCCATGTATTAGGCTTGCTCTGATTGACTGATGTAATGCAAACTGCTATAGATTTACACACATGGCTCTTGTGAACATGCATTTTGTATACACACACACACACACACACACACAAAATCCGCTGTTCTGTTGTTGGACTGTATAGGGTTTATTCCCCAAATATCTGCAGTGAATCTGGTTATGGTGAAATACAGGTGGCCTAACAGTGTTAGAGCCATGATAGAGCGGATTGGGGTAACTGAGGCACACTACAATATTTTTATGTGTTACTTAAAAACCTATAGAAAACTGAATATATTATGAATGGGAAATAGTATTTTCAAACTTAATGATTGCATTATGCAAACAAAATGTTACTCTAAGTTTACATGTACGTAAATATTTTAAAAACTGTTCTCAAACTAGATGTTCTGAAATATTTTTCATGATTTGCGAGAAAATGTGCATAATTAAAATTACCTTCACATTCTGGGATTGGTCCACTCCATTCACCTATTTCAGTACAACGGATCTGATCTGATCCTTTGACTTTGTGATCTTCAGACTGACATTCAAACTGAATCACATCGTTGTACTGAGGTTGTGTGAAATTTCCTTTCATTATCAGTTCTTCATTTCGTTTAATTGGTTCACATTTCACAGCTGTAACACACAAAAAGAAGGACAAAAACCGACACTAATTAAAAAGGTGACAAAATCCTCAATGTGTTGAATGATAAATACATAAAATGGTTAGAGAGCTACAGCCGCAGAGCAGAGGAGTACACAATGAAAGTGCCTAGAAACACAGCTTTACTGCTAAATGGATAGAATCTCTGATTTAACAATTCTAAAAACTACTTTGGTGCTGAAGCAGGACTTCATCATGATATTGACTGGTCCTTTGCTTGTCAGAGACAATAAAATCAGTTTACACAGTGTATACATGAAGAAATGTATTTTGCCAAGAAATAAAAATTCAGCATCTTCTGTGTCCTGTGTTTCACTTGTATGTTCTCGACATCTGAGTTTTTCCTTTTTTCTTTTTGTAAAAGAAAGTGATTTCCCAGATTTATATTTGATACAAAAATATAATCAATATTTATATGATTATATTTTCTGTGCAATTGTTTTGATTTTTATAATCATATGTCATGAATATAATTAAAATTATAAGTTCCCCCATTGTTACCTCACACTTAGCCCAGACCCGATAAGCCCCTGTTTATTACAATATTCCAAATTTAAAAAAAAAAAAAAAACTTTTAGCAGCAAAGTTATACAGCTTCAGAGATTATTGACAGCATTATTAACTATTATTGGCATTAGCTATTCATTTTATTCTTAGCCTCCTTGTTAACTATTTGCAAATCTCACTCTTCTACAAATTTTGACATTCTACTGCTTAAAAAATGAAGCTCTTTAAGTGATTTTATTTCTCAAAGGAAGACTTGGCCCTTGTGAAAAGTGAGATATAAACCAAATGCCTACAGTAAAACAAATGTGCAGCTTTTTGTATTTTTGTTGGGTGTTTTGCAGCATCAGGCTAGAGAGTCAAGTGGAGACTGACACTAGTGCAAAGTACTGGGAGATAAGTGAGAAAAACCTGAGCACAAAGCAAAAGTGGAAAATTTATGTATCTGAGTGGCCTAAAATTATTCCATACTACATATTTTGTGGTTTGCTACTCCTGCTGTGTTAAACTGAATTATACTGTAGCTGTGAAAACGATCCAGCTGAATAAAAGGGTGGATCATTGTAGGTAGCTTTTGACAGAAGCCTTGACAGAAGATACGAGCTACTTAAAGAATTACTGTTAACAGTAACATTTCTCCACTGTAATGTTTTTATTACCTAGCCTGATAACCTTTTCATTTTCAATATAATTGCAGGACACCACTTATGAAAATAGCCTTAATCAAAGGTACTCACCTGTACATTCTGGTAATATCCAGTTTCCGTTCAGGCATTCTGCACTGCGGCGTACCTGCTCGTACCCAGTGTTACACTGAACGTGTACAGTTTCTCCATTTGAATACTCATCACGTTGGACTCCCCATGACCTTCCATTAACAATCGGTGGTAGAATGCCACAGTTCATTTCGTCTGAAATTATATATGAACCAGAACAAAAAAGTGACAACATGTAGCTTTGTTTATCAGTGTTTTACATTGTTTATCAATTGTAAACTCGGTGAGTGTCCAAATGTATAAATTGCACTCAAAGTTTTGGAGCTAAAATACATACTGGGAAAGTATATTATTTATTATTATTTAAATTTGAGTTGTTTCAATATGTTAAAATGCTTAAAATTTATACTTTGTCCTGTGTATTAATGTATTTAACAAAATGAAAAACATGAGTTTATAGATTTATTTCCTTACCAATACACTTGGGATTATGCGACCATGCTCGATTTGTGCATGTTATGTGTCCCCACCATCCTTCTGTTGTAGGTTTATAACCAGTAATACAGGCATAATATAGAATTTCTTCATTATTGTAAGTGGTTTTAACTGGATAGATATATCCTTGGTTTATCGGAGGTTTATTACACAATTTTTCTTTTGCTGAAAAATACAGGAAAAGAGTATTATAAGGACATTCTCTGGATAAAGTAGTAATCTAAGTCATTTATTGTCTTCTTTGGCATCAGCTTTGGAACTGAGTCAGGTACCTAAACTGAAACAACTATTGGCCTCCTTTCATTTAAAAGCAGAACAGGAAAACACTGCTCGAGCAGGAAAAACCCCACAAGACTTTTTTTTTTTTTTTAAAAATTATCATAATGATGTCAGTGCACATTGCATAAAGTTTTGTTTTCTTTTGTTTGTAGTGATACATTGATATCATCTTACTGAGGTATGTAGCACTGCAGCTGTAAAAAACTAGACAATCTGCTACACACATAATCTTGAGCTGTTTGTACTACCAATAAAACAATTCCTTCAATGCTGTGGTGAAAGACAGAGTTAAAATGCAAGGGAAGTTAATATTTTACTAATATCTACATTTCAGTGTGTGATGTAGTGGAGCTCACTGAGATTGTCTAACTCTTGCGTGTAAAGGACACTACATAAAGGGCTAATACTTAAATATGTGGCTACTTGGCATTTGTCAGAACCTCACATCTTTTCAGTCTATTGTGTTTGTAATGAGCATTCTGAAATACTCTTTTAATCAGTGTACTCTTTTGAAAATTGTTTAATATAAGTATAACAAAGCCGGAATGGTGGCACAGCCGCCTCACAGAGCCTTGTTGGTGTGAGAGAACATGGGTTTCAGTCTGTGTGGATTTTCCATGTTCTCCATGTCTCTGCACTGGTTTTGTCTGGGTGCCCTGGTTTCCTCCCACAGTCCAAAGACATGCATTTCAGTGGACCGGTAACACTAAATTGCCTGTAGTGTGTGAGTGGGTAAGTGACTGTGTGGCTACCCTGTGATGCACTGGTGCCCCGTCCTGAGTGTGCCCCACTACCCTTGTACCAGATGTGTCCAGGACAACAGTTGTTGAAAGTGAATGAATGGATGGCAGTTATAACACATCCAGGCAAAGATATTTAGATGAGTCCAATATTTAGATGAGTCCAGAGCCTCTGAATACTGTACTCACATCATTGACTAAGTTTCTATCCCTGTTTTTAATAGATGTTGTAAAAAAAACAGCTTTTACAGTTCTGATTTCAATAAAATTTTGTACAGGACCAGAACTGATTTCAGAACTGGGGTAATAGGAAAGGAGAATGGAAATCATCCAAATAAATAAAAAAAAAAAAAACAAAATCAGGAAATTAAACTCTTTCCAACACTGATACAGCCTTGCATATCGCAACATGTCTGACAAGATCAAGCTGTGACTTTCAGTAAAAATGTTTCAATATGAAACATATATGTTTAGTTTCATTATAAAGTTATGCAGAAACTACTAAACATTTGTTTACATAAACACACAAACACACACACACATATGAGATACAAAATATTCACAATTGATTTTTTGCTTTGCACAAAAATTATTGTTACATAAATTTGATATAGCTGCAAAAGGATTTTATAAATATTATCAAAGAACTTACTCTGACACAGTGGATCTGGCTTCCATCCATTTATTGTACATTGTGCATAAGCATATCTGTCTGGTTTTTCATATCCTTCCTTACAGTTATACCTGTACTGATATGGTTCAACTCTGTAAAGTCCGTCATAGTGTCTTGATCTCCCAACGACAAATGGATCTTGATCTGTCACACTGCAAGTCATCACTGCAAAGATGGGAAAATTAAAATATGTCATAACATGTTTCAGATAAAAAATTGCGTTGAAATACAATCAATTTTCAGATCCTTTCAAACAGGCAGTACAGACTGAAAACAAGTTAATAAATTACTGAAGAGGTAGCTTTACAGGGGGTGTGGTGGCGGCACAGCGAGTTTGGCCTGTGCCTGCTCCCTGGCGGGCATGGGGTTTGAGTCCTGCTGGGGGTGTCTGTGATGGAGTGGTGTCCCGTCCTGGTTGTGTCCCCCTCCAGCCCTATCCCTGTGTTACCGGGTTAGGCTCCGGCTCACCGCGACCCCACTCGGGACAAGTGGTTCCAGCTGACGTGTGTGTGAGGTGCATTTACATTCTGTGTGGGTGTCCTACGATGAGTTGTTGTAGCCATTAAAAAACCTGGGCCCTGTGCTTCCAAGGATAGGTTCCAGACAACCACAACCCTCATGTTGTTACAATTTTAACTTCACATCCTGTGTTCAACACTACTGCTGGCTTTACAAACAAAAAATGTGAAATAACACACACACATTTTCTGAACTGCTTGTCCCACATGGGGTCGTGGGGAATCGGAGCCTAACCTGGCAACTCAGGGCGTAAGGCCAGAAGGGGAGGGGACACACCTAGGACGGGACGCCAGTCCGTCCCAAGGCACCCCAAGCAGGACTTGAACCCCAAACCCACTGGAGAGCAGGACCCAGTCCAACCCCCTGCGCCACCGCACCACCGTCCCCCCGAAATAACATATATACATATATATTAAAATTTATGTAATCAAAATATGATCAACATCTACCTCCTTGCACCATTTCTGAGAATAGTGTTTTATGACAGATCAAACACAGAAATCTACAGGTTTTTTGCCTAAAAACCTCTTACCTTCACACATATCTCTTGGCTCCCAGACACCTTCTGTGCATGTGATGTAGTCTGTATTCTCTTTTTTTCTGTATCCTCCTTTGCAAGTGAAATAAACTTTTTCTCCAGTTTTGTAACTAGACTGTGTGAAGGATTTTTCATCCACATCGCTTCTGTAAAGCACACTGCATGTCTGTTCTGTAAAGATCATAATTAAGTTACATTCAGAAGGTAAAGTTGTAGAGCAGTAATAGTGTTTTCAGTCCTAATGAGTGAAAACACACTAAGATAATACTTCAGTTACACACTATTGTATATTTCACATTTTTACATATGTTGCACAAATAATCGAAACTGAGTAATTAATAAACTGAATAAGGAGCAAAACATCTAATTGCAGTTTCAGTGAAAACAACAGTTACCTTCACATTGTGGTTGTTGACTCCAACCTGTCTTTGTGCACCTAACAGTCCCACTTCCAACAGGTATGTAGTTTTGTTCGCAAGAGAATCTTAGGATGTCATTTTTCTTATAGATGGTGTCTGAAATTCTAGGTTTACCGTGTTGTATGAGAGGGTACTGGCATCTTATTTCTTAAGAAGAGAAATAAAATGTGAATAAATAATTGTGAACAGCTTTTTAGTTTTTGATCGTCCATGACAAATGATAATTATAATGCAGTGAGCCATTACTGAAATTACTACAGCAATTAGTAAAAGTACATATTATTTATGCTTTGTGTAGGTTGTAACAAACAATGATTAATGAAATATCCCATAGCTAATACCATAATTTTTTCCAGGACAGGTAATAATGCATATAAAGTTTACATTGAATTGTAAAGTATTTGCAGTCAGCAACTTGTGAAGACCCTGAAAACACACATTTTCTCCCAGTTATATACAGCAAATGTGCAGCATTTTAAAATTCCTTTGTTTTAACTCACAGAGTACTAGAGTTCCATGACTGCAACCAACAGTTAACTCATGCAAAACTTGGGTCTCTTGGATTTTGTACATGTTGCTGGGTTTATAGTCTGAGGATTCATCTTATTCAATTAATATGACCTGATTTCAGTTTATGAAAGTTAATGTAACTTGTCCTGAAGTTGAAAAAGGATAAAACAGCTGGACTAGTTACTCTGGAAAAACTTACGCAAGTTATATATCATAATGTCTTTCATTTTGTTTACCTTCACATTTTGGGATGTCCCCGCTCCATTCTCCATTTTCAGTGCAATATATTTGATCTGGATTACTGAGTTTATGATCATCTGACCGACATTCAAACTGTAGTACATCACTGTACTGAGGTTGTTCTGTATTTCCGCTTATTATCATTTCATCACTTGATTGAATTGGTACACATTTCACCACTGCATTAGAGAAACAAGCAAAGCATTCACATGAAAACACACAACAGCAACACTTTTTCAGATTGTCAGAAAAATTCATGGATAAATAATAAAAAAATCAACATTTTGTGGCACATTTAAAAATCTTTCATAATTTTAAAGAAACAGTATTCATGCAAACATCATACTTAATAATGTTGATGCGTTTTACTTTTAGTTAAATTCCTACTTTGTACCTTCACAAATAGGAACAGAATTATCCCATCCTTTGTCCAAGCAACTGCGGTGACTAACTCGGCTCACCATTACATATCTGAAAAGTTTATTGTACTGCTGTCATTACTGCATGCATTGTAGGTTATACAGTGTTTTGTAACAGAAAACAGCCAGGCCAGGTATACCACACCTTTTTTTTTTTATAATAGTAACAACTAAAACAATAATAATCTTACAGATCTTACAATTAACATGAGAATATTGTACTTCTCAGAAATAGAATACCTTATCATGGAAGCAAACGTAAAAAAATCTAATTTTGGAAATCAGTCTTTTTTTACTTACTTATTACATATATTCTCAAAATATCACTTATTATTCAAAGTGTCTCCACATAATATTTGTAAAAATAGGCATCAAATTTGTAGTTTTGTTATGAAATAATTAAGTGTAATCAAATGATAATTTACACTAATGAAGTTATATCTGGCCACATGAATAGACACAATAGGCTTCATGATACAATGAAAATACTAAGGAAGAAAGTTACAACTTAGATGTTACGAGTAAATATTTATACCCTTTTTTGCAAGTATACTGAACCTCTGATCCAAATACAAAATCCTCTCCTTTTGTAAGAGTGAAGTCACCATTGGGTGTATCACCAGGATGACCACACTGCTTTGCTAAAGAAAAAAAAGAGACAGTGTACAATATAATGATGAAATAGCAGGAGCAGTAAAATATTCTGAAATTGTTAGATGATTGCTTATTCTTACGATGGCAGCCCCGTCCATTTTTGATCCAAGAACCATCTTCACAAGTGAACCTAACCATACCAGTATAGCCTATTTGGCATGAAAATCTCAATTGTTCCTTGTCATTGATAGTGTCCGCAATATCTGCCGGGAACTCAAAGTTTCCACCTCGAGGAATTTTCTTACTAGCGCAATCTGGAAAAGATGTAATAAAGATGACAGAATAATAAATAATTTGTTGATTGTAAAGTGTGCAGACTGATAGGGAAGAAACACATTTTGCTAGCTCAGAGCAATATATTTTTGAAATTTTTCCACTTTTCAAAATTCATCAAATACAACATTTTGAAAAATAATTGGAATTCATTCACATTTTGTCCAGAACAATATAAATTGGTTAGAAGAAGTAAGACATTTTCTTACCTTTTCTTGCTGTAACCGCAGTGAAGTATATACATAAGGAAAAAATGAGACATCTTTTAGTTACCTGCATCTTTATAAAACTACCGTGCCGTAGAGGCATTGACAATTTCTGGTGTTTTATCCTAAAGGACAAAGGTTTTGGTTATATAGACTTTTGCAAGTTAATGATTTCTAGACTGGATTCAGAGATTAGTAGCTTTGTGTATTTTTAAGCAGATTGGTTAGATGGTTGAATCTTGAAAGTGCAGCATTTAATCAGCTTAGCTAAACTGGAACATAGCTGTTATGTGGCAACATCGATTTATTGAGAGCAGCATGACATGTTTGATTTACCGTTCCTCTGCTTTTAAATGTAATTGAAACAAATATATAATATTCAATATGAACTATCAACCCACTGGACCTGACTGGAGGATGCCTGGTACCCATCGCAGTCCATTGTGGTACCATAATTTTAATTTCACTACTATAAGCTGATTTTCAAATCGTACCAAAAACAACAAACAGTTTTGAGAAACACAGAAATGTGTTGGCAATACATTTTGCTTTCACCCAATGACAATTGAATGAGAACCATTATAAGTCAAACAGGCCAGTGACGTATGATCAAGGCATGAAGGAAAGCCTCCAGGTCAACTGATAAATGGCTGACGAGACAGCTTAAGACAATGATTCCTGCAACCCTACACATTTCACTCAAGATTTCTCAACAGTCAGCTTCCTGTAAGCCACTGGCATTTGTGGGGGTGGAAAACGAGGAGAGGATCAACAGTCTGATCTATCACACAAATAGTTTTCTGCATCTGACCTTTCTCTTTGCCCTGACTCTCGTAGTTTACAGGCTGCTTATCTTTATTCTATCATGATTTTTTTTTGCCCATTTTTCTCTGTTTGTTTGGTTGTGAAATATTGTAAAGTTTAAATTAGGATTTTTGATGAGCTAAAATTTTAAGGATAAAACCAAAGTTTCTTAGTTTTAAGCTACCATTTTAACTAACTTTGAACAAAAGTACTAGCTAAACAATGACTACCCGTATATTCATGAAAGATCCTTTCGCACATTTAAAATTGATTTAAAATACGTTCAGTGGTGTTTGAAGTAAGTTTCATGTAGCTGTTCATGGAGACAGAATCAGAATTGTGACATTACATGAGTGTAAGAAAAAAAGCACATAATAAATACATTTGTTTAAATTAAGACAATCAATTTCAGAGCGGCAAAGCTGAAGGGCAACTATAACGACATTCAGTTTCTTTCTTCCTTCTTCAAACCTCGGTGCAGCAAGTGGAAGGTAACAAACTAGGTTTGCCTGAGAATTTCATGTCTGCAACTATATCTCCTTCTCTTAATGTAATGCTTAAATTGTACTTTTGCTGAGATGTGCGTCACTTTGGACAAAAGCGTCTGCTGAATAAATGTAATGTAACTAAAGCAGAGAAATTTGGGACAGTTTACCATCCCAGCTAAAACCGTTGCAAGGTTTGCTGTAGAGGATCTCAATAATGGTGGCACAGCGAGTAGCGCTGCTATCTCACAGCGCCTGGGTAGTGTGAGAGAACGTGGGTTTGATCCCCACTCAGTCTGTGTGGATTTTGCATGTTCTCCCCATGTCTCTGTGGGTTTCCTCTGGGTGATCTGGTTTCCTTCCAAAGACAAGCTTTTCAGGTTCACCCATAGTGTGTGAGTGACACCTGTTAGCTGTGTCCCATTTTGTTGTACCATGTCTAGAAGTAAAATATGTATTATCTGAAATGTGCTGGCAGTTGCCATATTTTTAATACATTAAATAAACAGAATATTCCGGTAAATTGCTCTATTTGCCTACCTGTGGGTGTGTATCTTGAGAGCTTATTTAGGGCTAATCATTAAGCAACAAAAAAGTTTGAAATCCAAAAAATTATTTGCTTTCTGAACTGTTGTATTTTGCAAATGGATAAGTTGGATCAAAGGTCTTATTCAGGTCCCAGTGAACTGATACCATGGCTGAGAATCCACATATTAGATGGTGAAGAGAAAGTACACCTCAATAAGATTTTGTGATCATATGTACGAAGACACATTTAACCTTTATCGAGTCTTCACCAAAATATGGTCTATAAAATGTATGTATGGGTCATGCAGTGGGCAGTGCTGCTGATTCACAGTGTCGTGGCTCTTTGGGCATAAATCTGAATGTAGCTCAGACTGTGAAGAGTTCACGTGTTCTCCCTGTGTTCATGTGGGTTTCCTGTGGGTGCTCCAGTTGTCCAACATGTCTATTTCAGGTGAACTGGTAACTGAATTGCTTATAGTTTCTTTGTGAGTGAATGCGTTACATTGCTCTGCTCCATAGATGAATGATACTGGTAGGGAGTTTAATGCAGTGTATCTAACACTGTAAGTTGCTTTGGCTAAATAAATACTACTACTGTATCATTATATTCCGTGCCAGTAGACAAATCTAACACATCAATCTAACCTCATGAGAGAGAGACCAAGCTCAAACTTTATAATCATCATTATGAAATCATTATAATCATATAATCATCATCATAAAAAAAAAAAAAAAAAAAAACAACCAACACTTAGAAACCTTTTGTATGAAATATGTACTCTTCATGGTTGAGTTTTTACATGTGGAACCCTCTTAAGCATAAATAACCAGATGTAAATGAAGACAACTAATAAACCTCACCAACAGCGATTGAGCTGCACTTCATTATGGTTACAATTAAATGTTTCCTTTTTTTTTCTGTTTTTTCTGCCTAGATTTATTTATTTATTTTTTTTTAGCATTTGCCTGTGGATCTTATGCTAAAAAACTTTTTTTTTTTTTTTTTTACTTCTGCAATCCTTGTTCCACAATCACAATATCAAAAGTGATACTGGGAACACCTTTAGGGGAACAAAAAAAGTACATTTTCCAAAAGGTTGCTGTAGTTCAGGAGAATTTTGATTAAACAGACTGTAAAGGTGTAGCTTCACTTTTTTATTTCCAACTTTGAATTTTCATGTTTAACAGCTAAAGATTTTAGTGGAAATACCTTACTGAAGGTCATAGCAGCAGTGGCTTAATTGGGACATGAATTGGAAAACTTGAAGCTATTTTTTTTTAAACGTAGTAGCATTTTATCTCTTTTCTCTATATTGAAAGATTCCTCTATACTGAAAGCAGGCTGTCTGGGGCAATTTGATATATGTAATGTGAACTGTGATCATCAGTATGATGCTGTCATGTAATACTTGTAACTGGGGGCAGTCAAATAACATACTATGGACAGTGCGCAATTCAAAAGTTACAGAATTCTGCTATAGTGCAACATTTATTCATTTATCCAAAGCAACAATGTTAAGAGTACAATGTTAAGGGACTTAGAATTATTTACCCATTTATAAAACTGTATAATTTTACTAGAGCAATTTTCAGGTAAGTTCCTTGCCCAAGGGTACTACAACTGGAGGTGAGGTTCAAACCTGCAGCTTTTTGGATCCAAAGTGTCACACAGAATGGGCAGGATACCGGGGTGTGTGGACCCAATCGCAGAATCTTTTATTTTAAAAACTCAAGGGATCAAGCAAGGTTCATGGTCAGAGACAAGCAGGGGTGAGTTGATGTACAAACGGGGCTCTGGAGGAGGATCTGGTGTCGTGGTCGACGAGGCAATGCGAAGGTCAAAAGCCATTGAAGACAGGTACAGGGATGAGGAGACGTGCGATGGATCTAGGAAGGTGAGGGTTCTAGAAGGACAGGTAGATTTTGTGGGTCGAATCAAGAGTGCAGGAGGGACGGTGGTCTCAATGAGATTCCACAACCAAGGAGTGCTGGTGCATCTTCTCATCGGCCCCATTGCTCTGATTTTGGGCAGGTGCAGGTATCCGGGGCAAGGTTGTGGACGTGACACAAAAGCAGCAGCTCTAACCACTATGCTACCAGCTGCTCCCAACAGCTTGTGTCAGTTGTGCAAAGGTCTCAGAAAGCCCTTTAAACAAATGCTTGAATATTTACATGTTCTCCCTGTGTTCATGTGGGAGATGACAATATTGTCATTGTTGTTTCATGAGTGAAATAAACACCCTTTGGTTGACAGTAATGTATATTTATTAAGAGTTCTACATTAACTGTCTATGATCTTTTTTGGAAGAACATTTGTTAAAGTATTAGGATCAATTCTTTAAATTAAAGATACATTAATTAAGAATTCAAGAGTTAAAGCATATTTAATCTTGGAAAGCCCTCTAAACAAATGCTTGAATGTTCACATCTGAAAAGCTCCATGGTTTTAATCTCACTACAGAAATGTCATGTTTCTGACATTTATATTTTGATTTATTCATTTACAGACACTCCTCCAAAGTATTGGACAACTCAAAGTAAACAAAATTGCAATTCACCAACAAAAAGAGAGATACAATTATACATGATTGTCAAAACACAGTCTACATTATTCATTAAAACAAACTGAGGTAAAATCCCTTATAATGCAGTGACATGAATGTTCATACATTGGAATCAGTTTAACAATAATTTTGTTAAGATATTTTCTAGTAAATTAACATTGTTTTTTTTAAACATTATCAATCTGTTTTGACTGTAAAGAAATTAAGAAAGCCACAAGATTGGACCTACATGTGTCCGGTAAGTCATTTGAGGGTAGCCATTGAAAGAATCCATCGTGTGTATGAGTTTCTCTCATAATCCAAAGACAGCCTTCAAAGGAACTGCTGTAACCATTTAAATGTGTGAACTATGAAATTTCGCAAGCACTGGCATTCACATAAAGAATGTCTAAGGTGTTTGTCCTCATATTCAGTTCTTGAATCTGAAGTCACGGATCAGTCTTAATTTAAGACTTTCTTTATAATGTGTAAAAAGACATTTTTAATGGAGGGAACTGTTCACAGCACTTGTGTTGTGTCTACTGAGAAAAAAAATTTAAAATAATTTTATAAATGATCTGACTAACTTTCTAATTTAATTTTTGATATTTTGAGTCATCAAGGAATTCATTTATGTTCAAAGTATTAACTTTAAAGTACAACTGCGCACACACTGAAATTTGCAAATGTATTCAGAAATTGAAAGAAAATTCTAAATAATCTAATAAGAAACACACAGTTATGAGATGTAAATACATTTTAATTGTCTCCGATCAACAATATTCTTTTAGGTATCCCATCAGTCTTCTTTTCCATATACTAAGAAACCTGACAAAAAGATTACAAAGAGCATTAAATGCTATTCGTTTATATTGCACACCTATTGTTGTCAATATCTGTAGTTTTCCTCAGTAGCTTAAGCCAATTCTTAAACTTCATCAACATTGCCAAACTAAGTGTTTCAAACTGGAGAACAGTGTCATTCACCAGAATCCTGCATTTTAAAGAACATTATTTATACTTCTGATACATCTCTAATCAGTAAAATAAACTATGATCTGGCTAGTAATATGAGAAAAGAACATGTCTGGGTTTTATATGCCTGACTGATCTGGAAGAAAATCCTGGTAAATATTTCCTGATAAATTGACTAGTTTGTAGACAGTAGACAAAACTGAATTCTTAAAGTTATATAAGGATTACAGAAACTTACCTATGTGTAGATGTCTATCTTTACCCCCGTACACCTGTAAGGAGAAGGAATAGATTTTTGTGGGAAAATCAAAATGTTTGTAAGAAATGCAATTTGAATTATTCACACTTCAACAAGCCTTGACTTCATAGTGTTTAATAAAGTCCAAAATTAGTGGTGCCCTTGAAGGATGTGAATATTATTTGAATGAAAATTTCATTTGATTATATGTTTCCTTTATTTTAGGACAAACCCATGTTTGTTATTTTATATATTAAGCTCATAAATTTAGAACCACACACACACACACACACACAAAATCTACAACCGCTTGTCCCAAGAGGGGTTACGGAGAACCGGAGCCTAACCCGCCAACACAGGGCGCAAGGCTGGAGGGCGAGGGGACACACCCAGGACGGGATGCCAGTCCGTCGCAAGGCACCCCAAGAGGGTCTCGAGCCTCCGACCCACCAGAGAGCAGGACCCAACCAAGCCCGCTGCTCCCCTTCATTTGATCATGTTTCCTTTATTTTGGCAAATACCTGTGTTTGTTGTTTTATATTTTAAGCTCATATGTTTGAAACCAGCTTTCCTAAACTGCTTTATAACAATTATTACTGCAGACATTCCACTTTATTAATATGTTAAACATTTGCTTCTTGACTGGGGTTGAGGAACAAGATTTTACTTTCAAATGCAATAAACAATCTGACAAGAATTGTCAATGACACTGTTACGGACTATAACTGCTCTTCAGTCAACTTAGGGAAACACAGAAAATTATCAAAGTGTTGGCAAAAGCCCTTTACTAAGCAATAGCATTTGTGCTTTTTAAAACGTTAATTTACTGTAATAGCTTTTATTTATGGTACATAATTTTACTTACATGTTGGAAATTCCATATGTCCATTTTTGCAAATCCCTTCAACATTCGTACTCCAGTACCAGGTGTCTTTATAATATCGACTTTTACATGTAAATCTATATGTTTTCCCTTCTTCAACATATACTGTGGAAGGTAATTTCTCAAGATGATGCTTTTCAGGTATGTTTTCTATCGCACAAGGTTCTAATGAAGAAAAAACAGACAAAATGATTACACATGCTGGATGACAATGTCTGGAAATAAAATACAAACAAAAGTCATTTACTTACTTAAACATTTTGGGAGTTCCTCCCAGTTTCCATTCCTGCATCTGACAGTTTCTTTGCCTTCCAATGTATAAGACCTGCGACACTGAAAGGTAACTTCTTTAAACAGGTCACCTTCCTGTTTTTCAGAAATTCTGTCCCCATTTTCTACTTCTGGAAGCTCTTTGCAGGATAAACGCTTTGCTGGATGTTTTGGGAGAGGAAAAAACATATTAAATACTACATATATTAAAACAAGGGCAAAAGGTCAAAAGGCTGCAATATTGTAGAGGTGTCATTATGTAGCACTTTTCCCCCTTAATATAGAATGTCCAGACATTCCAGAATTCCTTTGAATTGCCCTGCAGATGATTTGTTACCTTTTGAAATGGAAGAAAATAGCAATGAACCAAACTACTGCCAGATTTGCACATGTATTAGTACTAGTCGTAAAAATTACTCTGAGCTACCAAGTGAAAATTATGAAGCTGCATAAATACTGCTGCATAAGTTCATTCATGCAGACATACTTCAGGCAGCCAAGTGTTTTTTTTACAGTATGATGATATTTTGTATGGTTATCAGACTGCAGTCCACACACACTTATGTTTGGGTTAGGGAAATGGAGGTGATTTATTTTCTGGCTATAAAAAAAATACCTTTCCATTCTATTTTTCTACTCCAGTCCCCATTCCTACAGGTTACAAAACTTCCTGGTATACTGTCATATGGTTTTACACAGACACACACATTTTCAGAACCACTTGTCCTATACAGGGTCGCAGGGAACCAGAGCCTACCCGGTAACACAGGGCATAAGGCCAGAGAGAGAGGAGACACACCCAGGACAGGACACCAGACTGTTGCAAGGCACCCCAAGCAGGATTTGAACCCCAGACCCACTGGAGAAGAGGACCCTGGTCCAACCCACTGCGCCACTGCACCACTGCACCCCCCCCCCCCCCCCCCCAACTGGTTTTAAACATACGAATTCAATTCCTTCTTCGTTATCATATGTCTATTTTTCAGGTTTATCACAGTAGTTTTTTCCTAAATAAAACATACAGTCAGTTGCAAGAACTTTTTACATTTGCCTTACATTTGTGCATTACAAATTCTAGCGCCAATGTGGTGGAATGACCTCCCCTTCTCATTAAGAACCGCTGAATCTCTATCCACATTTAAAAGGGTCTTAAAACTCACATCTTCTCATTTCTCCCATGACCTCTTAAGTTCATTTAAGGTGTAAATGTTCATGTACTATAACTTTGAGATCATAGTGTTAAACAACGAAAAAACCTTCATGCAGCTTCTCCTGTAATGTGACATTAATGTTTATGTGTTTTAAAAAAGGGGGTGTGGTGGCGCAGTGGGTTGGACAGCAGTCCTGCTCTCCGGTGGGTCTGGGGGTCGAGCCCCGCTTGGGGTGCCTTGCGACGGACTGGCGTCCCGTCCTGGGTGTGTCCCCACCCCCTCCGGCCTTACGCCCTGTGTTACCGGGTAGGCTCTGGTTCCGTGTGTGTGTGTGTGTGTGTGTGTGTGTTCGTTCAAAAAGAAATTAAGAATCGTCAATATTCAGATAAAGTTTTATGCAACTACTCCTGTGATGTTCATTGGTGTAAAGTAACAAACCAACTGCACTTAAGAATCACGCGTCTGCATCTAAGCGTCACGTGCACATCATGAAGTCAAATGTCCACACCTGCTGCGCATCAGAGCAACCAGGGATAAAGAAAGCCTAGCTGATGGCAAAGGTTGCTGAATGTCATTGTACCCATCGCTTCTCCTGTGGCAACCAGCGAGGCCTCTTTACTGCCTTGTCCTTACAGTCCCTCCCTGTCCTTTGCCATTCGTCCCCTGGTCCCTGTCTTCTGATCAGTTTCGATTACTGTCCCCCATGAAGTACAACACCTGCGCCTCAAACGACCTTTGCCTGTCCCCGACTGCGATTCTTGCCTATTCCCTAGTCTAATCCTCCCAACATAAACAAACCTGTGATTGGGTCCTCAGCTACTCATCGGTCTCCTGTCCTCGTTCCTGACACTAAGTCTCTCTTTCTGTTAATGTAATGCACACATTGTATTTTCTATGTGATGTACATCGCTTTGGAGAAAAGCATCTGCTAAATGAATGAATGTAAATGTTACTGTAAACGTAAAACAATTTTTAGGCCAGGAAAAACCTCACAAGACTTTTTTCATGACAATAATGATGTCGGTGATTGAGAGGTTTCTACCATAAATAAAACAATTCCTTCAATGATGTGGTGAAAGACAGAGTTGAAGTGCAAAGGAAGTTAATGTCTTACTAATATCTACATTTCTGTGTGTGATGTAATGGAGTTCATTGAGATTGTCTAACTCTTGTGTGTAAAGGACACTACATAAAGGACTAATACTTAAATTCGTGGCTATTTTGTCAGAACCTCACATCTTTTCAGTCTATTTTGTTTGAGTGTACCCCCCGACCCTTGCACCGAATGTGTCCAGGACAGCAATTGTTGAGTGAATGAATGGATGGCATTTATAACACATCCAGACAAAGAGAGTGAAATATTTAAAGGAGTCCAAAGACTCTGAACACTGTACTCACATCATCAATATTGTTGCTATCCCTGTTTTTTATAGATGTTGTAAAGAAAAACAGCTTTTACAGTTATGATTTCATTAAAATTTTTCATGTACAGGACCAGAACTAACTTCAGAAGTGGGGTAATAGGAAAGGAGAATGGAAATCACACAAATACATAAGAAAAAAATCGGGAAATTAAACTGTTTCAAACACTGATACAGCCTTGCATATCGCAACATGTCTGAGAAGATCAAGCTGTGACTTTCAGTAAAAATGTATTAGACTGAAGCATATATGTTTAGTTTCATTATAAAGTTACGCAGAAACTACTAAATAACATTTGTTTACGTAAACAAACACACACACGAGATACAAAATCTTCACAATTAATTTCTGCTTTGCACAAAAATTATTGTTAGATAAATTTGATATAGCTGCAAAAGGATTTTATAAATATTATCAAAAAAACTTACTCTTACTCTGACACAGTGGATCTGGCTTCCATCCATTTATTGTACATTGTGCATAAGCATTTCTGTCTGGTTTTTCATATCTTTCCTTACAGGTATACCCGTACTGATATTGTTCAACTCTGTAAAGTCCATCATAGTGTCTTGATCTCCCAACGACAAATGGATCTTGATCTGTCACACTGCAAGTCATCACTGCAAAGATGGGAAAATTAACATAACATAACATAACATAACATAAAAAACTTTTTTGAAATACAATTTTTATATGCTTTGAAATAGACTCACTAAAGACTAAAACTAAATTAACAAATTACTAAACAGGTGTGTTTACATTCTGTGTGGCTATTCCACAATGGGCTGATATACCCATGAAAAGACTTGAGCCCTGTGCTTCTGGGATGGACAAGCAGTCAGTGATAGACAATGAGTAAGTGAATGAGTGTAAGTGCGTGCATATTTGTCAAGAACATCATTAGCTACCAAGTTGTTTGGTGTCATTTATAATAAATGGATTATAATTTTAACTTCACATCCTGTATTCAACACTACTGCTGACTTGACAAAAAAAGATGTCAAATAACACACACACACACACACACACACACATTTTCAGAACCGCTTGTCCCTGACGGGGCCACGGGGAACCGGAGCCTACCCGGCAACACAGGGCGTAAGGCCAGAGAGGGAAGGGGACACACCCAGGACGGGACGCCAGTCCGCCACCCCAAGCGGGACTTGAACCCCAGACCCACCGGAGAGCAGGACTGCGGTCCAACCCACTGTGCCACCGCACCCCCTCTGTCAAATAACATATATACATATATGTAATCAAAATATGATCAACATCTACCTCCTTGCGCCATTTCTGAGAATAGTGTTTTATGACAGATCAAACACAGAAATGTACAGGTTGTTTTGCCTAAAAACCTCTTACCTTCACACATATCTCTTGGCTCCCAGACACCTTCTGTGCATGTGATGTAGTCTGTATTCTCTTTTTTTCTGTATCCTCCCTTGCAAGTGAAATAAACTTGTTCTCCAGTTTTGTAACTAGACCGTGTGAAGGATTTCTCATCCACATCGCTTCTGTAAAGCACACTGCATGTCTGTTCTGTAAAGATCATAATTAAGTTACATTCAGAAGGTAAAGTTGTAGAGCAGTAATAGTGTTTTCAGTCCTAAAGAGTGAAAACACGCTAAGGTAATACATCAGTTACACACTATTGTATATTTCACATTTTTACATATGTTGCACAAATAATCGAAACTGAGTAATTAATAAACTGAATAAGTAGCGAAACATCTAATTGCAGTTTCAGTGAAAACAACAGTTACCTTCACATCGTGGTTGTTGACTCCAACCTGTCTTTGTGCACCTAACAGTCCCACTTCCAACAGGTATGTAGTTTTGTTCGCAAGAGAATCTTAGGATGTAATTTTTCTTGTAGATGGTGTCTGAAATTCTAGGATTACCGTGTTGTATGAGAGGGTACTGGCATCTTATTTCTTAAGAAGAGAAATAAAATGTGAATAAATAATTGGAAACAGCTTTTTAGTTTTTGATCATCCATAACAATGATAATTATGATGCAGCCAGACATTAGTGAAATTACTATGGTTGATTTACAAAAGAGTATACAGTTAGGTATAGTACAGATTATTAATGCCTTGTGCAGGTTCTGACAAACAACGAAAAATGAAATATTTTATTGCACATTAAATATCCCATATTCACTATCACAAATTATATCCAGGACAGGTGATAATGCATATAAAGTTTACATTGAATTGTAAAGTATTTGCAGTCAGCAACTTGTGAAAACCCTGAAAACACACATTTTCTCCCAGTTATATACAGCAAATGTGTAGCATTTTAAAATTCCTTTGTTTTAACTCACAGACTACTAGAGTTCCATGACTGCAACCAACAGTTCACTCATGTAAAACTTGGGTCTCTTGGATTTTGTACATGTTGTTGGATTTGCAGTCTAAGAATTCTTGCAGAATTAAATAATAAAATATCAGAAGGACATTTCTCAAAGGCACTGTATTACTAAATGATTACATGTCATGAAGCCAGTGAACTCATATGTTTATTAAACACATTTCATTAAATTTAAAATTTAATTTTTAACTTTAAAAGGTATTGATTTAATTACAAGGCACAGAGAAAAGCTACATGATTTCAGTTTATGAAAGTTATAATTAAACATAAATTACCTTCACATTCTGGGATTGGCCCACTCCATTCACCTTTTTCAGTACATTGTATCTGACCTGGTCCATTTAGTTGATTGTCATCAGACTGACATTCAAACTCAATCACATCATTGTACTGAGGACTGGCAAAATTTCCTTTCATGACCAATCCTTTAGTTGGTTGGATTGGTTCACATTTCACCACTGAAATACACAAACAAGCAAAAACACAAGATTTTTTTTTAAATGCTGAATATGTTGAAGATAAAAGTTGCTAATTTATATAATGCAAATATTTTAAAATGTACAACATTAAACTTGTATCCTATTTGAAAAATAAATCATTTTACTTTATGTACACACACACAGACACACACACCATTACTGGGGAATCATGATAATTTTAAACAGTGTACTTTATACAAAATAAAAATACTCTGTTACAAGAATGATGTCCACAATGTAAATTCACACATTTATCTTCATTCTACTGTTTTCTAAGACAACATCTGAAGAAAATACTTATCTTACACTGACACCTTGATGCACTTCTCTTCCAAAAACCATCATCACAAGTAAATTTAATTTGACAAGAAAAAATCACACTTTCGCCTGGGCTAAAGGAGTTTTTTATATCAGAAGCCAACTCAAAGTTTCCCTGTAGAGGAATTCCATGACTACTGCAATCTGTAAGAGAAAGAGCAATATGCTAATCTAAAAACGTGAAAACAAAATATAATGATTAGTAACATGAGAACAATGACAGGGAAATCAGTTGAAGAAGAAAATATTGGTGATTGTTTTATAAAACACAGAGAATACGAAGAACTTCAAATGTATTATTAATAAAAAGGTACTGTTTGCGAGATTACAAGAAATGCATTTCTTAACAGTTTCAATTTTTTCTATTTAACATTTTGAAAATCATCAGGACTGAATATATGCATTCATTGAAAGCAGAAAGAAGTAATTCTCTTACTATTTTCTGCTGAGACCACAGTGAAGGGCATCCATAATGAAAAAATGAAAAATATTTTAATGCCCTTCATGTTCATAACATAAACATGAAACAGAAGTTTCCAAAATGTCTGCTATGACAAAGCCTGCATTTATATTAACTTAAAAACAAGTTAATCATTAACATAAGTTAATCATTTCCAGTACTAATTTAAAAACTGGTCACCTTACCTGGCAGTCTAAGACCGTTATGTCTGGGTTACCGTAAGGGGAGGTGCTGTCAGACTATTTTCAACTCCTAGCAACAACTCATGTGGTTTTCTCGCTAAAGGAGGGTACGGAAATGGTTTGCGATTGCTTTCTTCCACATATGTCTTTCAGTTGGGAACACAGAGAGAATATCCTGACTCTGCACACCCTAAACCTCTGCCTGAAGGAGCAGGAGTTGTGAAGCACTAGTTTTACCCAATGTGCAGTTATGGTTTTCCCATAGTTGGACAATTTCATTCATATTTCTGGCTGAATTATTAATAGGAGATTTGAAATTAGTCTATGATGACTAAGAAAAGTGGGATCTAGGGTAAGTTTTTCAAGCTGCTTCCACTTCAAAGCTTTGTGAACCTCATTGTCATACCCCCGCCCCGATCACCTGCCCAATTGACCGCACCTGCAGCTGATTTAGAGCCAAGGGATAAAAAGGTAGCCCAGACACTCCTGAGTGTGGAACCTCATTGAGCCAACGGCACATCTGTGCCTGTGCTGCCATATGGTCTTTCCTGTGGTCATGTGCCTTTTTCTCTACTGTTCCCTGGTGTCTAGACCCTTTTGCTTCATATGACTTTTGGATTACCCCACCTGTTCTGATGATAACACATCAGTGACCCCTAGTTGTTTGACTTCTCTGTTTAGCCCACCCCTTATCGGATATAGTTGCCAAACAAACAATGCACCTGCACTTGGGACTGTTGTCTCCTCAAAAATATGACACTCATGCAAAGTTGACTAGTCTTGTCTGCCCTTATTCCTTGTACACAGGATACATTGCAATGTTCTTCTGTTGCTGTTGTTGTTGTCAGACTCAGCAATAGAAGGCAGAATATTAAATGAAATGAGAGCATGCGTGCAGTTTTCAATAGACTAAGAAGAGTGGGATCTAGGGTAGGTATTTTCAGCAGTTTCAACTTCAAAGCTTTGTGAACCTCATGCGAAGTAAACTTGACTTGTATGCCCTTACTCCTTGTACACAGAATACATTACAATGTTCTTCTGCTGCTGCTTCTGCTGCTGTTGTTGTTGTTGTTGTCGAGGGCCTCAGCAGTAGAAGGCAACATATTCATTAACCAATATAAGGACTAGAAGTTTACAATAGTGACAGCAAAGTGATAATGATAGGGAAATAGGAGGCATAGAAGAATGTACAAGAGTCAATACAAAAGTGGAATTGAGTGCGGTGCGTGGAGTTTTGAATGGAATCGGAAACATCATCAAGATTGAGTTCTTTTATAGGCTGTGGTATCAGGTTAATTGAATGCTGGTACACCATAATCTTTCCTGGAGCTCTGAAGTGTATTTGTTTATGCTAGAATGGTGGCGACCTGAGAAGATGTGATAAGTATAGTAAATATAATTTAACTGGAATTTCAGTTAGCAAAATGTAAGACAATATGTGTGTGTGTGTGTGAAAACATACCATGGGCAGAGTGGAATTTGGCTATATGTATATAATGTGTTAGAATAAATGCTATAAAATGTGTTCTGTACCAAGTTGTATGGGAGATTATAGCTGATCTTAGGACAAAGAGTATGCTTTAAAATCTTTTTTAATTTTGCCAAACATGTATTGGATGTGTTGTTTGGGGATCACAGATTAATTACATATATGGCAAAGAAATCTGTAGATGACAGCAATAAAATAGCATGCGTTTACATTTCTTTATTATGGAAACACTTTTCTCCAAAGATACTACTTAGGGTAAACAAAATTACATTTTAGATTGAGTTTTAGATGCAGATACAACATTGTTGAAGCAAAATCAATTTATCCAACATCACATCTTTTGATAGACCACATCACATGAATAATTGCCTGTAGAACTGATCACCAAGAGGCCAGAGGTGGAGAAGTACAGCAGTCTTGTTGAGTTATCAAGTTCAAGTTCAAGTTGTTTTTATTGTCATTCCTCTATATAGCTTGTATACAGTGGAACGGAATTTTGTTTCTCTGGAGACCATGGTGCAACACAGAACAGGAGTAAAAGACAATAAATAAATACAAAGGACAGGACGTGGACACGGACATGGACTGTGAATTGTAGGCAGTCTGTAGTGTATGGAGTCATGCTGGCTTTTGGCAGCAGGGTGTTGGGTAATCTGACTGCCTCAGGGAAGAAACTGTTGTGGAGTCTGCTGGTGGTGGCATGAGTGCTCCTGTACCTTGTGCCAGATGGCAAAAGGACGAAGACAGACTGATCAGCCCCTTTAGATAAGAGGCTGCAAATTCTTTGACCATCTTTTAGGCACTGAGCAATGTGTTGAACATGATATGGGTAGCTAGAGGAAATAATTCAGTGAGGCGAGGAGGAGAGATACATGGGGGTGCTTTGACATAAAGGCTGCAGTACCAGACAGAGGGTAAGTGTAATAATCCAAACTATCACCACTGATATCGCAGCAGCCTGGGAAAGGAGCTGTGTAGAGTCTATTGTGAGATTTGGGCTGGGTCCTGTGGACAATATACAGGAAGTGTCTGCAAGATCAGGTTATGAATTCATTGTGATGGAAGTCTTCAGTCATTTAGAGAGATAAAGTTTCCAACAGGTGGATGGACCTGCTAAGGTATGAAGGATCCTAGTCTTGAGTGATATAGGTCTTGTATCTGGTGTAATCTTGGAGAGGGGTGACTATGTGGATGCCCTGGCATCGACTGGTGCCCCATTCTGGGTGCCCCCCCAGCCTTGTGCCCGGTAGTTCCTCGGTAGACTCCAGACTACCGCAACCCTGCTAGGGACAAGCAGTTAATGAAAATGGATTGATGGATACTCTCACTGTTGTACTACACATGCAACTTAATATGGCAGCAGGATCTGTAAGGTATTTCTCACAGAAACCTTTGCAAGGGGTTTCCTAGGATTTTCTTTTTTCCCACTTGCCCAGTTCTCTAACTATTTTGTATGTGTTACACAATTAGGCATAGGATCATCCGCAAACAAATACCATATTAGTTCTTAAAGCTTCTTTTAAAGTAGTGTGTCAAGCTGCAGTAGTTTGCCACTGCATAGCTGATGGATGGGGCAAGTGAAGTTTGCTCTGGATGCTGTTGAAAAATTTTAGAATATAGCAAAAAGCTTTTGAAGCAAATGACATGTGAATCAAGGTAATGAATATGTCGACAAGGTGCGAGCACATGCTGTCAAAGCTGCATTAGAACAATAGTATACATTCCTTTGGGTGGATGTGATGAAACAAACTATTTTAGTGTCAGATACCAATTATGACTTTTATTTGGGAAAATAGAAAATGAGTGATGAGTTCTGAAAATGTTTTGTGACACACACACATTTTCTGAACCACTTCGACCCATACGGGGTCGCGGGGAACCGGAGCCTACCCGGCAACTCAGGGTGTAAGGCCGGAGGGGGAGGGGACACACCCAGGACGGGACGCCAGTCCATTGCAAGGCACCCCAAGCGGGACTCGAACCCCAGACCCACTGGAGAGCAGGACCCGGTCCAACCCACTGCACCACCGCACCCCCGTTGTGACACACAAAAATGATAAAATTAATAACAAAATATAATGCTTTTATTCCACTAATATATCACGTAAACCAAAAAAAAAAATGTTAGCTGTGTCTCATTTTCTGGTACCATGTCTAGAAGTAAAACATGTATTAGTTGAAGTGTGCTGACAGTTGCCGCATCTTTAATACCTTAAATAAACAGAAGATTCTTGTAGATTGCTGTATTTGCCCACCTGTGGGTGTGTATCTTGAAAGCTTAATTAAGGTTAATCATTAAGCAACAAATAAGTATAAAATCCAAACTATTAGTTGCTTTCAGAACTGCTGTATTTTGCAAATGGATAAGTCGGATCAAAGGTCTTATGTTGGCGTCAGAGAACTGATACCATGGCTGAGGATCCACATATTGGGTAGTATTCGAGAAAATGCACCTCATTAAAATTTTGTGTTTAAAGATACAAAGACACATTTGACCACCAAAAATGGTCTGTAAAATCAGTATCTGGGGGGGCGCAGCAAGCAGTGCTGCTGACTCGCAGTGCCGTGCCTGGATTGTTTAGGTAGAATTTTGAATGTAGCTCAGCCTGTGTGCGGTTCACATGTTCTCCCTGTGTTCATGTGGGAGATGGCAATGTAGTCATTGTTGTTTCATGAATGCAATAAATACTCTTTGGTCGATAGTAGTATATATTTATTAAGAGTTCTACATTAACAGTCTATGATATTTTTTGGAAAAACATTTGTTAAGGTATTAGGATCAGTTCTTTAAATTAAAGATACATCAATTAAGAATTCAAGAGTTGAAGCATATCTAGTTTTGGAAAGCCCTTTAAACAAATGCTTGAATGTTCACATCTATAAAGCTCTATGTTTTCAATCCCCCAGCAGAAATGCCATGTTTCTGACATTTATATTTACATTAATTCACTTACAGACATTCCTCTCCAAAATATTGCATAACTCAAAGCAAACAAAATTGCAATTCAAGAAAACATTTTGTCTCCGATCAACAAAATTCTTTTATCTATTCCATCAGTCTTCTTTTTCATATACTAACAAACCTGACAAAAAGATTACAAAGAGCATTAAATGTTATTCATATATATATTGCACATCTGTCATTGTCAATATTTGTGCTTTTCCTCAGGAGCTTAAGCCAATTCTTAAACTTCATCAACTTTGCCAAATTAATTGTTTCAAACTTGATAACAGTGTCATTCACCACAATCCTACATTTGAAAGCACATTATTTATATTTCTGAAACATTTTCAGTCAGTAAAATAAACTATGATTTGTCTAGACATATAAGAAAAGAACATGTCTGGGTTTTACTTGTCTGACTGGCAATAAATCCAAACCCTGTGATTACCTGTGTATAGATGTCTAGCTTTACATCTGTACACCTGTAAGGAGAAGGAATAGATTTTTGTGGTAAAATCAAAATGTTTGTAAGAAATGCAATGTGAATTATTCACACTTGAACAAGTCTTGACTTCATAGAATACAATAAAGTCCAAAATAACCGGTGCCCTTGAATGATGTGAATATAATTTGAATGAAAATTTCATTTGATCATATGTTTCCTTTATCTTGGCAAATACCTGTGTTTGTTGTTTTATATTTTAAGCTCAGAACCAGCTTTCCTAAAGTAGTTAATAACAATTATTACTGCAGACATTCCACTTTATTAATATGTTAAACACATGCTCCTTCACTGAGGTTGAGGAACAAGAATTTACTTTCAAATGCAATAAACAATCTGCATTTGTGATTTTTTTAAAAGTCAGTTTTCTATAATAGCTTTTAGTATCTGTACATAACATGTTGGAAATTCCATATGTCCATTTTTGCAAATCCCATCAACATTCGTACTCCAGTACCAGGTGTCTTTATAATATTCACTTTTACATTTAAATGTATGTTTTTTCCCTTCTTCAACATATACTGTGGAACCTGGATTCTGAACATGATGCTTTTCAGGTATGTTTTCTATCACACAAGGTTCTAATGAAGAAAAAACAGACAAAATGATTACACATGCTGCATGACAATGTCCGGAAATAAAATACAAACAAAAGTCATTTACTTACTTAAACATTTTGGGAGTTCCTCCCAGTTTCCATTCTGGCATCTGACAGTTCGTTTGCTTTCCAATTTATAATACCTGGAACACTGAAAGGTAGCTTCTTCATACAGGTCACCTTTCCGTTTATTAGAAATTGTGTCCCCATTTTCTATTGCTGGAAGCTGTTTGCACGATGAAAGATTTGCTGGATGTTTTGGGAAAGAAAAATATATTTTTTTTAAAATACTGTATATATTAAAACAAGGGCAAAGGGCCAAAAGACTGCAATATTTCATCAGTGTCATTATGCAGCATTTTTTTCCCTTCTTAAAGAATTTCCAGACATTCCAGAATTCCTTTGAATTGCCCTGCAGATGATTTGTTACCTTTTGAAATGGAAGAAAATTGAACACTTCAGTCATCCACAAATTTAATGTGGAACTTTGGTTGCTAATCATAGCAGTAAAATATATTTCTTTGCCGAAAAAGAAAGAATTATCAGTGTACATTACTTTAAAACAAATTTTGTTATTTAATTTTTTAAGGACTGATATAATGCCGGATCACATATAACACGGTCAGAGCCTGGACACCAAGTTTTTTTCAGTCAATTCTTTTCCATGTGTTTCACATCTGGATGGTTCCCAAAAACACATTTTCAAAGGGTGAAAGGTAAAGTTAATATAATAGAGCAATTCATACAACACAGACTTACAATGAAAATTAAAAAATGTTGACATTTTATGAAAAACCTTTTGAATGGTCACTAGTAGATCTATGTGGCTTTTGTCACTTATGTTTTAAAGCTTTTTATTCCCATGATCTGTTGGAGTAACTTTGATCTCTTGCTCCAGAGAAGTACAGCTTTAAATTGCTCACATGTTGAAAAACTAATTTGCAAAGACTGTCAAGTCAACAATGTCGCAAAAACCTTTTTTTCCCCCCAATCTTTTGATTTAGCTTCGCAATCTTGCTACAAAATGATGTTGCTTTGACCCACTGAGCAATGCTTTACAGATGTGACTAATTTACAAACTATAGATGACGAATGTGCGATGTATAAATGTCTAGGGCATGAGACCATTGCAGAAAATGCATTAGGTCTGCATGTCTCAACTGAAGTTCATGAAAGCAGTGATGAAGATGATGCTCCAGCTCCTCCACCACCACCTAAAGTGACTGAGGCTCCAACAGCTGTGGATAGCGCACTTCAGTGGCTGGAGTCTGAAAATGTGGACAGGATTCACATCCTACACCTAAAGTCCATCATTGAAATTGCCAAAAAAAAAAACCAACAATCAATCAATGAAAACTAAATCAATATAAAAGAACATTAGACTCTAATGAAGACTCAAAAACCCAGACTTATCTTTATACAGCCATTCATGATTTATTTTTGAAACAATCACTTTGCAATGATATATTAGTACTTACGTATGCATCTTGGCAAAACAGCCCAGTTTCCATTTCTGCACTCAACTTCTTCTTTCCCCTCAATGGTGAACAAAGGAAGACATTTATATGTCACTTTGGATGCATGAAGATATGTCTTCTCATAGGGCAAAGTAATTATTGCATTTTCTATCCTAGGAGGGGCTTTACAAGGTAGTCCAGTTTCTGTTTGAAAGATTAAGCACAAATTATGAAACATATCAATTTTATTTGATTCAAATTTTTCTTATAATTCAGGTTCACATTAATTCACTAATTATTATTCATTGTTTTCTTTTAAGGGGCGTGGTGGCGCAGTGGTTTGGACTGGGTCCTGCTCTCCGGTGGGTCTGGAGTTCGAGTCCCACTTGGGGTGCCTTGTGGCGGACTGGTGTCCTGTCCTGGGTGTGTCCCCTCCCCCTCTGGCCTTACGCCCTGTGTTGCCGGGTAGGCTCTGGTTCCCCGTGACCCTGTATGGGACAAGCGGTTCTGAAAGTGTGTGTGTGTGTGTGTGTGTGTGTGTGTGTGTGTGTGTGTGTGTGTGTTTTCTTTTAAATAAATTCTATATAAATACCCTTGAAATGCCATTTTTTTCAGGACAAACACATTCATGAATGGATTTTTATTTCAGGCCTAAAAAAATTGTATGATAAATCCCATCATTAAAATAAATAAAGACTAATGATTTAAGATGCCTAAAAAAGAGAACATTTTTCAGGTACATAGAAACTTTTTAGGAAATAAAAATACTATTTATATGAAATATATGTAGTTGTGGTTTAGCTGTCAGGGAGGCATGGTGGGTCAGGGGGTTGGATGGGGTCCTGCTCTCCGGTGGGTCTGTGGTTCGAGTCTCGCTTGGGGTGCCTTGCGGCGGACTGGCATCCCGTCCTGGGTGTATCCCCTCCCCCTCTGGCCTTGCGCCTTGTGTTGCCAGGTAGGCTCCTGTTCCCCACGACCCCGTAGGGGACAAGCGGTTCAGAAAGTGTGTGTGTGTGTGTGTGTGTGGTTTAGCCAATGAAAACTGTACTTAGTATATATTCTTTTGCATTTTCTAAATAAGATGTCAAATTAGGATGTCGTTATTCTTGTAAATGATTCTTCTATGAATACATATATTGTCTGGTATTATGGGATGTAGTCAGCCAATTTCTGTATGAGACAAGCAAACAAAATGCATTTACAGGATGAATAAATATGAAGCATGCTTTTACACACACACATTATCTAAAACAGCTTGTCCCATGCGGGGTCACAGGGAACCTGACCAGACCACACTGGGCATAAGGCTGGAGGGGGAGAGGACACACCCAGGACGGGATGCCAATCCGTCGCAAGGCACCCCAAGCAGAATTCGAACCCCAGACCCAGCGAAGAGCAGGACCCCGTCCAACCCCCTGACCCACCATGCCTCCCTGACACCTAGGAGCCTTAATCAAAGGTACTCACCTGTACATTCTGGTAATATCCAGTTTCCGTTCACGCATTTTGCACTGTGGCGTACCTGCTTGTACCCAGTGTTACACTGAACGTGTACAGTTTCTCCATTTGAATACTCATCACGTTGGACTCCCCATGACCTTCCATTAACAATCGGTGGTAGAATGCCACAGTTCATTTCGTCTGAAATTATATATGAACCAGAATAAAAAAGTGACAACATGTAGCTTTGTTTATCAGTGTTTTACATTGTTTATCAGTTGTAAACTCAGTGAGTGTCCCAACATATAAATTGCACTCAAAGTTTTGGAGCTAAAATACATACTGGGAAAGTATATTATTTATTATTATTAACATTTGAGTTGTTTCAGTATGTTAAAATGCTTAAAATTTATACTTTGTCCTGTGTATTAATCTATTTAACAAAATGAAAAACATGAGTTTATAGATTTATTTCCTTACCAATACACTTGGGATTGCGCGACCATGCTCGATCTGTGCATGTTATGTGTCCCCACCATCCTTCTGTTGTAGGTTTATAACCAGTAACGCAAACATAATATATAGTTTCTTCATTATTGTAAGTGGTTTTACCTGGGTAGATATATCCTTTGTTTATCTGAGGTTTATTACACACTTTTTCTTTTGCTGAAAAATACAGGAAAAGAGTATTAAAAGGACATTCTTTGGATAAGTAGTATTGTAAGTCATTTTTTCTTATCTTTGGCATCGGTTTTGGAACTGAGTCTGGTACCTCCTGAAACAACTGTTCTGCTCTTTTCATTTAAAAGTAGGACAAGAAAACGCTGCAGAACGCTGCTGCAGGAGTGGTGTTTGACTTGCTGAAGCGTTCGCATGTATCTCCCCTCCTTGTCTCTCTGCATTGGCTTCCTCTAGACTCCCAGATATTCACAAAGACCTGATAATTTGCTACACCCCAACCAGACTGCTATGCTCCTCTACCTTTGCCTGCTTGGTGGTCCCACGCACAAAAGGTCCAAAAGCAAACACGTTCTTGATATTGGCTCCTATCTGGTGGATTGACCTCCTCTTCTCACACAGAACTGCTAAATATCTGTTCACATTTAAAAAGAGTCTTAAAACTCATCTCTTCTGGACCCACTTCACTCATGATCTCTTAAGTTTGTGTAAGGTGTAAATGTTCATGTACTATAACTTTGAGATCATACATGTTAAACAATGGATAAACCTTCATACTGCTACTCCTGTAATGTAACATTAATGTTTATATATTTTTCAAAAAAAAAATTGGGAAAGAGATTAGGAATTGTCAATATTCAGATAAAGTTTCATGCAGCTACTCGTGTGATGTTCATTGGTTCATATGGTGGAAAGTAACAAACTGCACTTAAGAATGACATGTCTGCATCTAAGTGTCATGCCCACATTATCAAGTCAAACGACCGCACCTGCTGCACATCAGAGCGACCAGGCATAAAGGAAGCCGAGCAGACATCCAAGGTTGCGGAATCTCATTGTCCCCACTGCTTCTCCTGCAGCAACCAGTGAGGCCCCTTTGCTGCCTTGTTCTTACAGCCCTCCCTGTCCTTTGCCCTTTGTCCCCTGGTCCTTGTCTTCTCGGTTCCTGATCGCCTGCTTCGTCTGATCAACCGTGATTCCTGTCTTGCCTGAAATACAATGCCTGTGCCTGGAACGACCTTTGGCTGTCCCCAACTACGATTCTTCCCTATTCCCTTCTCCAATCCTCCCAACATAAACAAACCTGTGATTGGGTCCTCACCTACTCATTGGTCTCCCATCCTCATTCTTGACACTAAGTCTCTCTTTCTGTTAATGTAATGCATACATTGTATTTTCTATGTGATGTACATCGCTTTGGAGAAGAGCATCTGCTAAATGAATAAATGTAAATGTTAACGTAAATGTAAAACAATTTTTAGGCCAGGAAAAATCCCGCAAGACTTTTTTTCATGACAGCGATGATGTCGATGATTGAGCTGTTTCTACCATCAATAAAACATTCTTTCAATGATGTAGTGAAAGACAGAGTTGAAGTGCAAAGGAAGTTAATGTCTTACTAATATCTACATTTCAGTGTGTGATGTAGTGGAGCTCACTGAGATTGTCTAACTCTTGTGCGTAAAGGACACTACATAAAGGGCTAATACTTAAATATGTGGCTACTTGGCATTTGTCAGAACCTCACATCTTTTCAGTCTATTGTGTTTGTAATGAGCATTCTGAAATAATCTTTTAATCAATGTACTCCTTCAAAAATTGTTTAATATAACAAAGCAGGACCAGAACTGATTTCAGAACTGGGGGAATAGTAAAGGAGAACAGAAATCATCCAAACAAAAAAAAAAAAATCAAGAAATTAAACTCTTTCAAACACTGATACAGCCTTGCATATCCCAGCATGTCTGACAAGATCAAGCTGTGACTTTCAGTAAAAATGTTTCAATATGAAACATATATGTTTAGTTTCATTATAAAGTTATGCAGAAACTACTAAACATTTGTTTACATAAACACACAAACACACACACACATATGAGATACAAAATATTCACAATTGATTTTTTGCTTTGCACAAAAATTATTGTTACATAAATTTGATATAGCTGCAAAAGGATTTTATAAATCTTATCAAAAAACTTACTCTGACACAGTGGATCTGGCTTCCATCCATTTATTGTACATTGTGCATAAGCATATCTGTCTGGTTTTTCATATCCTTCCTTACAGTTATACCTGTACTGATATGGTTCAACTCTGTAAAGTCCGTCATAGTGTCTTGATCTCCCAATGACAAATGGATCTTGATCTGTCACACTGCAAGTCATCACTGCAAAGATGGGAAAATTAAAATATGTCATAACATGTTTCAGATAAAAAATTGCGTTGAAATACAATCAATTTTCAGATCCTTTCAAACAGGCAGTACAGACTGAAAACAAGTTAATAAATTACTGAAGAGGTAGCTTTACAGGGGGTGTGGTGGCGGCACAGCGAGTTTGGCCTGTGCCTGCTCCCTGGCGGGCATGGGGTTTGAGTCCTGCTAGGGGTGTCTGTGACGGAGTGGTGTCCCGTCCTGGTTGTGTCCCCCTCCAGCCCTATCCCTGTGTTACCGGGTTAGGCTCCGGCTCACCGCGACCCCACTCGGGACAAGTGGTTCCAGCTGACGTGTGTGTGAGGTGCATTTACATTCTGTGTGGGTGTCCTACGATGAGTTGCTGTAGCCATTAAAAAACCTGGGCCCTGTGCTTCCAAGGATAGGTTCCAGACAACCACAACCCTCATGTTGTTACAATTTTAACTTCACATCCTGTGTTCAACACTACTGCTGACTTTACAAACAAAAAATGTGAAATAACACACACATTTTCTGAACTGCTGGTCCCACATGGGGTCGCGGGGAACCGGAGCCTAACCTGGCAACTCAGGGCGTAAGGCCAGAAGGGGAGGGGACACACCTAGGACGGGACGCCAGTCCGTCCCAAGGCACCCCAAGCAGGACTCGAACCCCAGACCCACTAGAGAGCAGGAGCCCGTCCAACCCCCTGCGCCACTGCACCACCGCACCACCGTCCCCCCCCCGAAATAACATATATACATATATATTAAAATTTATGTAATCAAAATATGATCAACATCTACCTCCTTGCGCCACTTCTGAGAATAGTGTTTTATGACAGATCAAACCGAAATCTACAGGTTTTTTTGCCTAAAAACCTCTTACCTTCACACATATCTCTTGGCTCCCAGACACCTTCTGTGCATGTGATGTAGTCTGTATTCTCTTTTTTTCTGTATCCTCCCTTGCAAGTGAAATAAACTTTTTCTCCAGTTTTGTAACTAGACTGTGTGAAGGATTTTTCATCCACATCGCTTCTGTAAAGCACACTGCATGTCTGTTCTGTAAAGATCATAATTAAGTTACATTCAGAAAGTAAGATTGTAGAGCAGTAATTGATTGAGCTGTTTCTACTACCAGTAAGACCATTCCTTCAATGATGTGGTGAAAGACAGAATTGACATGCAAGGGCACTTAATATCTTACTAATATCTACATTTCAGTGTGTGATGTAGTGGAGCTCACTGAGATTGTCTAACTCTTGTGCATAAATGACACCACACACACACACTTTCGGAACCGCTTGTCCCATATGGGGTCGTGGGGAACTGGAGCCTATCTGGCAACACAGAGTGTAAGGCCAGAGGGGGAGGGGACACACCCAGGACAGGACACCAGTCCGCCACAAGGCACCCCAAGCAGGACTCGAACCCCAGACCAACTGGAGAGCAGGACCCAGTCCAACCCACTGCGCCACCACGCCCCCCAGGCCACCGCATAAAGGGCTAATACTTAAATTCGTGGCTACTTGGCATTTGTCAGAACCTCACACCTTTTCAGTCTATTGTGTTTGTAATGAGTATTTTGAAATACTCTTTTAATCAATGTACTCTTTCAAAAATCATTTAATATAACAAAGCCGAAACGGTGGCGCGGCCACTTCACAGCGCCTTGGTGGTGTGAGAGAACATGGATTTGATCCCTGTTCAGTCTGTGTGAATTTTCCGTGTTCTCCATGTCTCTGCCTTGGTTTTGTCTGGGTGCCCTGGTTTCCTTTCACAGTCTAAAGACATGCATTTCAGTGGACTGGCGACACTAAATTGCCTCTAGTGTATGAGTGGAAAAGTGACACCCTGTGACGCAGTGGTGTCCCGTCCTGATTGTACCCCCCTACCCTTGCAATAAATATATCCAGGACAGCAGTTTTCCCAGTTATCATTTCAGTAAAATTTCATGTGTACAGGACCAGAAGTGATTTCAGAAGCGGGGGAATAAGAAAGGGGAATGGAAATCATTCAAATTAAAGAAAAAAAAAAAAAAAGGAAATTAAACTGTTTCCAACACTGATACAACCCCGCATATCTGATAGCCTCTTCAGGAAGTATTGCAGTATAGGCTAATATTATCTCTGTATTTGTTATTTAAATGTTACTTCCACAGGCAACTACACACACACACACACTTCCTGAACCACTTGTCCCATACAGGGTCACAGGGAACCAGAGCCTAACCCAGCAACTCAGGGCATAAGGCTGGAGGGGGAGGGGACACACCCCAGACAGGATGGCAGTTTCTTGCAAGGCACCCCAAGCGGGACTCAAACCCCAGACCCACCGGAGAGCAGGACCCAGTCCAACCCACTGCGCCACTGCACGCCCCAGGGAATTATGGGAGCAATAAATGTACTACCAAAACTGTGGTACCCAACAAACAGGTTGTTCTTTGATAATTTTTTTTTTTTTAAGCTCTGAATTATTGAAAGCATTTGTATACTGTGAGCTACACATCTCTTGGAGTAAAATCTATAAATACAAAATCAAAATCACAAAGAGCACGTGATATGTTGCTAGTGCTCATTATGCAACATTTTCTTATATGTATGTATGAGTGATATGTACTCTACCCTAGATCATGCTAAGGCTTTCAGTAGAAATGTATTAGATTGAAGCATATATGTTTCATAGTTTCATTATGAAGTTATGCAGAAACTATTAAATAATTTCTGTTTACATATACAGACACAGCTATACAAGTTATCACTGCAAAGGTGGGAAAATTAATATAACATAACATAACATAACATAAGAAATACATTTCTAAACAATATAATTTTTTCTGTTAAATGTTTTGAAAATTGTAAGGACTGGATACATACATTCACTGAAAGTATAAATAAGCAATTCTCTTACTATTCACTTCTGGGACCACAGTGAAGGGCATCCATAATGAAAAAATAAAAAATGTTTTAATGCCCTTCATGTTCAAAATATAAACATGAAACAGAAGTTTCCAAACTGTCTGCTATGACAAAGCCTGCATTTATATTAACTTAAAAACAAGTTAATCATTAACATAAGTTAATCATTTCCAGTACTAATTTAAAAACTGGTCACCTTACCTGGCAGTCTAAGACCGTTATGTCTGGGTTACCGTAAGGGGAGGTGCTGTCAGACTATTTTCAACTCCTAGCAACAACTCATGTGATTTTCTCGCTAAAGGAGGGTACGGAAATGGTTTGCGATTGCTTTCTTCCACATATGTCTTTCAGTTGGGAACACAGAGAGAATATCCTGACTCTGCACACCCTTAACCTCTGCCTGAAGGAGCAGGAGTTGTGAAGCACTAGTTTTACCCAATGTGCAGTCATGGTTTTCCCATAGATGGACAATTTCATTCATATTTCTGGCTGAATTATTACTCTCGTCTGTGTGTATGTGTGTTTTCCTTTTTTTTTTTTTTTTGCACATAAAGTTTGCTTCAAGGTGAAAAATCACAGTTAAAACTCCATTAAAATGCAGAATTAAAGCATGAAACAAACTGGAACAACATTGTAATCTATCCTAAATGTAGTAGTACTTTACCTTCTGTTTTTACATTCAAAGGATTCTTAGGTTATAAAAAAATGAACACTGTGATTGTTAGCTTGGAAACTGTGTTATGAGGAATGGTCAGTTGTCCTGGCTTCCAGTTTGATTGTATCATGTAACTTGGACATACAAATTAATTGGGAGTGTTATTAAAACTTCAGGATAAATGAAGAGTACATAAGTGCCATTTTTTGCCCTGAATCTTTACAAGAGAAACGCAATCAATACTACAACTATTAATGATTTACAAGAAAGAAGCACCATAACTTTTTGTCGACTGGTATTTTTTGCCAGGTTCCACGGTGATTGGTAAATTTCACTAGTGTAAATATGGTTGAGGTATTAGCATGAAATGTTAATAGTTTTTGATGGCTTGGTGGTGCAGCAGGCAGTGCCAATAATGCTCTTGAGCTGTACTTTTGGACACGGTTTCAAATCACACTTTGTATTTATGAAAATTGTGGTTTATTTTAACTATTCATCTGCAAATTTGTTTTGCCAAGTTCTTATCTGCATCATTGATACCCCTTTTCTGGTGAAAATGTCTCAGTCCTTCCTTAGACAAAAATGGGAGGCTATATAAAGGGCTCTTTCTGCTCTGGAGAGAAAGAAGAACAGACATTTCTCTGTCTCTATCTCTCTACCAACTTGGTTATTTTAATAAAAACCTTTTGCATTAAGGTTTGTTGCAACTTACCACTGTTTGAAGAAAAGCAGCAGAGGAAGCACATTCACCCTATACTGAGACACAAGGTGTAATACAAGAGACGAGGATATGGAGTCAAAGAATATAACATTTTAGTGTGGGATTTCTACATTTCAACATTTTATTATACCTGTGAAACAATCTTTTCCAGGATTTTAGAGATGAATAGGAGATTTGAAGTTGCTCTATGATGACTAGGAAAAGTAGGATCCAGGATAAGTTTTTCAAGCTGCTTCAACTTCAAAGCTTTGTGAACCTCATAGTCATGCCCCCCAATCACCTGCCCAATTGACCACACCTGCAGCTGATTTAGAGCCAAGGGATAAAAAGGTAGCCCAGACACTCCTGAGAGTGGAACCTCATTGAGCCAACTGCACATCTTTGCCTGTGCTGCCATATGGTCTTTCTTGTGGTCCTGTGCCCTTTTCTCTATGGTTGCCTGGTGTCTAGACCTTTTTGCTTTGTTCTTCGGCATACAGCTTTTGGATTACCCCACCCGTTCTGACGACAGCACATCGGTGACCCCTGCGTGTTTGACTTCTCTATTTCGCCCACCCCTTATCGGATACAGTTGCCAAATAAACAGCACTTGGGTCATCACCTCCTCAAATATGACGTTCGTGCAAAGTCAACTTGACTTGTCTGTCCTTATTCCTGGTAACAGGATACATTACAATATTCTGCTGCTGTTGTTGTTGTTGTTGTTGTTGTTGTGGGCCTCAGCAGAAGAAGGCAGCATATTAAGTGAAAATGAGATCATGCGTGCAGTTTTGAATGGAATCGGAAAAATCATCAAGATTGAGTTATTTTATAGGCTAGGGTATCAGGTTAACGGAATGCTGGTACACCATAATCTCTCTTGGAGCCCTTAAGTGCATTCCTTTATGCTAGAATGTTGGAGATCTGAGAAGATGTGAGAAGTGTAGTAAATATCATTTAACTGGAATTTTAGTTATCAAAATGTAAGACAAGGTGTGTGTGTGTGTGTGTGTGTGTGTGTGTGTGTGTGTGTGTGTGTGTGTGTGTGTGTGTGTGTGTGTGCGCGCGCGAGCATGTGTGTGAAAACGTAAGATTCGAATCCATCGTTACTCCTACAGAACATCTCCCTGCAACTCTCTACTTTCATCTCTAACATCATCAACTCCTCACTTTCCTCTGGCTGTTTCCCAGCTGCCTTCAAAACTGCTCTCATTTTACTTCTGCTAAAGAAACCTTCCCTGGATCCCAATTTAGTCCAAAACTGCAGATCAGTCTCCCTCCTCTCCTTCCTATATAAAACTCTAGAGCGGACCGCCTATGATCAACTGCCCGATTTCCTCACTCAGAACCATCTCCTTGATGGAAATCAGTCTAGTTTCAAACTTGGTCACTACACTGAGACGGCACTTCTGGCGGTGTCTGATGCTCTCCAGTCGGCTCGAGTTGCCTCTCTCACCTCAGTCCTCATCCTCCTCAATCTGTCTGCAGCATTTGACAGTGTCAACCACCAGATTCTACTGATTTCTCTTAGTCAGCTTGGTATCAAAGGAGCGGCACTAAGATGGTTTGAGTCCTACCTATCTGACATATCCTATCAAGTGGTCTGGCAGAGCTCTCGTTCTTCTCCTCTGTCTCTCTTAACCGGTGTCCTGCAGGGCTCAGTACTAGGTCCTCTTCTCTTCTTGATCTACACCTTCTCTCTCGGCCTGGTCATAGCTTCCCATGGATTCAATTCCACTGCTGTGCTGATGATACAAAACTCTTCCTCTCCTTTCCACCTGGATCATCAGACATTTCCACACACATTGCTGCCTGCCTGTCAGACATCTCTGCATGGATGTCTGATCACCACCTCCAACTCAACCTCTCCAAAACAGAGATTCTTCACCTCCCAGCTGGCCTGTCCTCCTGTCCCAATCTATCAATAAAACTGGACAGCTCAGTCATTTTGCCAACCTCCTTGGCTAAGAGTCTGGGAATGATGATTGACTCAAGTCTATCTTTTTCTCAGAACATCGAAGCCACAACCCGGTCCTAGGTTAGGCCAAGTCAGGTCAGGCTATGGTGACATCTCGTCTGGACTACTGTAACTCCTTCCTGTGTGGCCTTCTCATTACTGCCATCAAACCTCTGCAGCTGATACAGAATGCTGCTGCACAAGTTGTGTTTGACTTGCCAAAGTGTTCCCATGTATCTCCTGTACTCATTTCTCTGCACTGTTTTCCTATAGCCATTTGGCACAAATGCGAGGCCACCACATATGACTGCTTCTGGAAGCAATTTCAATCTACCCCGCCAGATGACCCACCAGGAACCCGTGCAAGGGAACAAAGGTGAGTGCTTATGCTGCTCTGTTACCCAGTTGATGGTGCTGATAGAGGTGTGCTGGGGGGCGCCCGGGTACAGTCAGCTGCTTTATGGATGTGGTCTTTGCCCTATGGCAGGGCATCCCGGTTTGAGAGTGTGATGTCACACTCCGAATTAGTGCACTGGATGGACAGCCGTTGGTCACCTGTGTGGTGGAATGACAGACCGAGTCATTACACGTATAAGTGGGGGTTTGCCATATGGAGGATCTCTCATTCTGATTTGGTCCCGTGACAAGCCATTAATACTGAGGTTCAGCTGGCTAGCGAAACACGACTCAGTTTATTCATGGAGCACCGGTGAGTTAGTGACGTGGGGACTGCAGTGCATCAAAAACTGCTTAGTACTTCCATGCCGGGCCACCTCGGTGGAGAGCCTGGACACCACTGTGGCGGTATCTATCCCTGCAGAGTATCAGGACCTCGCCGAGGCCTTTAGCAAGAGCAACGCTGAGAAACTCCCCCTGCACCGACCTTGGGATTGTGCGATCAATCTGTTGCCAGGCGCCACTCCTCCTTGGGTGTCCACTGTCGTTACCTGAACAAAAGGCATTGCAGGAGTACATGTCCGAGACCTTGGCTCATTCGGCCCTCCACTTCCCCAACCGCAGCGGAGTTCTTTTTCATAGGAAAAAAAGACGGTAGGTTGCGTCCCTCTATTGATTACCGCGGTTGAAACACTATTACTGTGAAGTTCGTGCATCCCCTGCCACTCATTACTGTGGCTCTAGAGCAAGCCCATGGAGCTTGGGTGTTCATGAAGCCTGACCTGTGCAGTGTATACAACCTGATCTGGATCCAGGAAGGCAATGAATGGAAGACAGGCTTTAGCATCTCCTTCGGTCATTACGAGTATACCGTCATGCCGTTCGGACTATCCAGCACACAGTCAATGTTCCAGGTGTTCGTCAGCCATGTTCTGGGGGACCTAGTCAACCACAGAGTCTTGGTATATCTTGACAACATCTTAATCTACTTACACACCATGACCCAGCATGTTCTGTTCATGCACCAGGTATTGCAGAGGCTGCTACAGCACCGTCCTTATGTCAAGGGGGAGAAATGCTTATTTCATCAGCATCAGGTGGCCTTCCTTGGGTTCATCTTGAAGGCCAAAGGAGTGAGTATGGACCCAAAAAAAGTCCAAGCTGTGCTGGACTGGCCCCGATCCATGTCTGTTAAATCCTTGCAGCGTTTCTTAGGGTTTGTGAATTTCTATTGCTGGTTCATCAGGGGGTTCAGCTCGGTGGCCGCCCCCCTGATGGCTCTGCTGCAGGGAAAGGGAATACAGCTCGTGTGGACTGAAGGCTCATGGCAAGCCTTCAAGAACTTCAAAGACAGGTTCATGACGGCACTAATTCTGCGACATCCACACCCCTCGCTCCTATTCATGGTGGAAGTGGATACCTCTGAGGTAGGAGTCGAAGCTGTCCTTCCTCAATGGCAGTGTACGCCAACAAAACTGCACCTGTCCGCATGCTTTTCATGCAAGTTGATCCAGGCCGAGCATAATTACGATACTGGGAACCAGGAACTGTTAGCCATAAAGCTGGCCCTTGAGGAGTGGAGAAGATGGTTGGAGGGCGCCACGCAACCATTCTTCATGCTCAGGGACCACTGGAACCTTGAATACCTGCAACAGGCGTTTTGTCTGAACCCACACCAGGCCCGCTGGGCACTGATCTTTACACAGTTTAGATTCACGGTGTCTTACAGGCAAGGAACAAAGAACGCCAAGGCCGATACCTTGTCCCATTTGTATGGAAAAGATCCGGGCCCGAGGTTACCTGAACCAATCTTACCTGAACGATTAGTGGTGGCCCTGATCAGGTGGCAGTTTTAACAGGAGCTCCAAACAGCCCAAGAAGGGGACCCAGGGCCAGCTGACAAACTGGCAGAGAATGAATATGTTCCTGTTGGCCTCTGACCTTCTATCCTACAGTGGGCACATGATTCTCCAGCAGCAGGACACCCGGGCTACAGACGGACCCTCTTCCTCATCCAAGGACAGTATTGATGGCTGTCTATCCAGGATGATGTACAGGAATATGCAGAGGCCTGTGAGACTATGGACTCCCAGACGACATCAGACAGAGGCCCGCAGTTCACATCCTGATTGAGGAAGGCGTTCTGGCGCAAACTGGGGGTATCAATAAGTCTGACATCAGGGTACCACCTACGGGCTAATGGACAGGTGGAATGACTACATCATGACCTGGGCAGGTTCTTGTGCAGCTACTGTGGCCAGAAACAACACCAATGGGCCCAGTTTTCTTCCCTGGGCCGAATACTCCCATAATTCTCTTCATCATACCTCTAGGAGTCTCACCCCATTTCAATGTGTTTTAGGTTAGCAGCCTCCCCTATTCCCTTGGCACCTCGAGCGCACCGATGTTCCCGCCGTTGATGCCTGGTACTGGACCAGCGAGGAAACGTGGCAGGCAGTGACAGCCCCTCTACAACAAAGTGCCCACAGCTACAAGCAACAGGCCTATCGTCACCATCGCCCAATGTCCTTCCACCCTGTCTAGTTGGTCTGGTTGGCTACCAGGGACCTAAAATTGTGACTCCCCTCCCAAAAGCTCAGCCCACGATACATCGGCCCCGACAGGATCGTCCGTCAAGTCAACCCGGTCACGAATCGTTTGCAACTACCACCGTCTCTTCGGGTCTGTCCTTCATTCCATGTCTCCCTCCTTAAACTATAAAAAGTGTCTCACCTCCAGGCACCTCAGGACTCGGGCCCTCTATTTCTAATTCAGGTGGATGGGGCCCCGGTGTATTTGATTCAGGAGCTCCTAGACTCTCGTCACTGTTGCAGCCTTACACAGTACCTGGTGATTTGGGAGAGGTACAGCCTGGAGGAACGTTCTTGGGTTCCTGCGATGGACATCCTCAACCTGACTCTGATCTCATCTTTTCACAGGGACCATCCAAATCGCCCAGCACCCTGGCCTGCAGCTGCTTGGCTTGTGGGCGTGACAGTACGGGGGGGCGACCCAAGCAGCCGCACCAGACGTTAATCAGCAAGGTCAGGAATAAAGGCAGCACCATCCCTGCACAGGGTTGCGGAATCTTGCAGTGCCTCCCTGCTTGCCTTATAAATTTATCGCTTTATTTCTTTTACCTCTATACCTTGTTCCTTGTTCCTGTTTTCACCTGGCTTTCGACCCCTCCTTGTTTACCCGTGTACTTAGGATTGTTTTGCCCCAAAAATTACATTTGAGCCTCGAAAGACCAATGCCTGTCCCCGACCACCGATTTCATCTACTCCTGTGTTTTTTTTCCTGAATAAACATACCTGCACCTGGATCCCAAACCCTACTTCCTGTCTCCGGGTCTTGGTGCTGACAGTATCAGTGAGAGCCAATGGAAATAGTACTCTTCTTCCTTCTTCTTCAGTCCTCTTTGCTCCAGGTGGAGCATAGGGCCTTCACTGCATGTCTCCATCGGTCTCTGTCCTAGGCTGCCCGCTTTCCCTCTCCTCAAGACATGAAACAATACTCTGAGGACCAGTTTTTCTCAATGGCCTGCACCTGAAGCCAGCCTTACGCACTCCGCAACTGGCACTCACTTTTTTTATAATCTTTCACAGCCACTACAACTATTTTCTATTTCCCACAATTTCCATTATCTCCAACAATTTATAATGAACATCTGTTCCTTGCTCCAACTCCTGTTCAGTTGTTAATCAATAAAAAATTACAAAAAGTCAGTTGGCTCCCTCTCATGTTTTGCCAGAGTCACTACAGGGAACGTTTGTGTTGAGAACCTCAAAGTTTCCACATCCAGTACCGACTATGAAACCAGAGTCAGTCAAAATTCAGCAAATTTTGAAGTAATATAGCTTGAATTTTCTTTTCGGAATTCCTCCCCCCGCAAACAATAAAGGTGTCCTGAAACAATATTCAGATCGGGGAGGGGGGGGGAGGAGTATCCTTTCAGAGTTTCAGGGTCCAGAATTCCCACCTATCGCTATATTCCCGGAATTTACTATTGGGAATACAGTCTCACTACACCTGTAACAATGTCCAGAGGATCTTGGACTGTAACTCTTAGAAACCCAAGAGTGAGCAAACAATACAGATTACCTCTTTTTCTAAGGCATAGTCATGGCATTCCAGAGCCTGTTACCAGAAGCAAAGGACACTAGGCTAGTCAGGGTACACCTGACAATATCCATAGCAGAATAGCCCTTCAGAGTCACTCACATATTTCTTGTGTGTTGTGGGTAATTTAGACTCACCAGTCCACCTGAAATGAAACTCTTTGAACTGGTGAGGAAACCAAAAGTGTATGACATTGACACATTCCTGGTGTTCATTAAATTGAGACAGAAATGTTTGATTAGGGCCAGGGCAATTATTTGTTCATGTCTTTGCAAAAGGAGCATCTTTGCATTGCAGATGGTCGATTAACTATAGCAGTTGGCAAATTGAATTTTGCTCACTACATTTCCATACATGACACCTGTCCCGGAAATGAAGCAATAGTGTCACAAATGTGTGTCTTTGTTCATTATGGGGTTTATAATTAATACCCACAGCCACCACTTAAAGAACCTTGGATGTAATTAAATCTTTATCGTTGAATAATCATTTTACTGTGACTTGAAATTAAACAAGGGCAGTTATCAAACAAAGTGACATTCCACAAAATGAAGCAGGTCATAATTTCTTAATTACATTTAGAACTGAAATGAGTTTAAAGACAAATTTTTGTAAAAATCAGTGCATAGAAGTAAAAATGGAGCTTTTACTGTTAAAAAATGTGAAAACTATGCTAAAATTGGATTCTCCAAATGAAGAGTTGCAGTTGAGAAAACAGCAAGCAAACCGTAATAATTTCTCTAGTTAGTCTCTTTTTATTGGCCCATAAACGACTTATGGAAACTCATGTACATTATGCGTCCTAAACACAGAACATGAATTCATCTTCTTCTGTGGTGCTCACATGAGCATGAATCATGAACACAACTGAGGCTAGAAGTCAATTCATAAGTACAATTTTTCATGAATCCAAAGTTGTCTTTGCCACTATTTTACAATTTAAGGATAAAGCTTAATAATTAAGACATCACTTGATTTACTTACAGGTCAGGTTCTGTAACAGTTCTAAAGGATATAAGTTATGACTTTTTATTTTAATGAGTAACTTCCAAAGTACATTAAAGTATAAAACAATTTTAGAGGAGCAAAATAAAATATGTTGGCTCTACAAGCACATATTCAGAGGCAAATGCTGATTGATTGATTCCATCAACATGTGCAGTGTGGTTTGTCTTGATTTTTATTAGTCAATCCTAAACACCAAAAATAGGCAGTAAAAACACAATGGAAGTGAATTTAATTAAGGTGCTCTCACACTCATTTTCAGCTTGGCTACATTTTGTTGACACCTATCTGCTGGTCATGTAAACAAATAGAAATTTTAGAAAATAGTGATGACAACTCAATTTAATAAAAGTTAAAACTCTCATATCTTTAAAAACCATTACTCAAGGAACCAATGCACTGGAAAAGGTACACTGATTTTGGAATAGGATTTGAGAAAAACATTGCAGTCCTTCATATTCATCAGAAAATATCTTGAATTGCCTGAAAATATAAACTGTTTTCTGCATTCATCAGTTCCACACAATAATACATAAATATATTTATGTATATGTTGTTAAGTATATGTGTTTGAAATTATAAATTTTTTTTCACTGTAAATCTTATACAGTATGTTACATAGTGAGTGTCTTTCAGTTGTAAATATACCCTACATAAAACACGTTTGCTCGAATTAAAAACTGCAGCAGACCTTTTTAAAATATAATAAATTCAACCAGATTAAAGCACTAAAATAAACAATCTCTCCTGCATGATTACGTCAATAAAGGAAATTAAGTTATTAGAAAAGTAGTATGCCTTCTTCTGGCACATCATCTCCAGTCTGTTGGAAACCTACCAGCTATCTATTTTCAAAGAGAAAAAAGACCAGCAATCACACTGGCAGTCTTCCAGAGAAAGGGCTTTGCAGAGGAGTGAAGTAATGACTAACTTTAGCGTGTAGGGGGTGGCAGCGGTGACATGAAGATTTTTGCTGACACTAAGCAGGGATTTACACCGCCTGCCTCTCATTAGACTGAATGAGATCTAAATATGACACTGGGGTTAGAAGTCTAAATCAGTACATCTTCAAACCCTTTAAACCAGCTCTGCCACTTAGCCGAAATATATGGATTGCTGGAGAAATGCACTATAACCGTTAGTCTATGAAACTATGAAAGGGAATGTATGAAAAAAACAGAAGAAATTTTGACTTCATTATGTGAGAGGAATTTAAAACAGGAAAATTATAATCCTTAAAATTCATATATCCACACACACACACACACACACACACACACACACACTTTCTGAATTCATATATAACCAACTATAATTAGCAGCATGTTGGGCATTAGCTGTCGGAAATGTAATTGTCTATGTTTCATTACGTTTTTTTTTAATGATTGTAGTTTATCTTTTCCTAGTCTACAAGTAACATGGTGTAAGACTCTGCAATAAAACGTGTTCTTAAATAAAGCTTCATAAGTACAGGAACTGGAGTCACTGTGCTAAGTTAGAGTCTTTCCTCGTTTGTAATTATAAAATTTATTATCTAAATAAATTGTTTGAAATATATGCTGTAACTTGTATAAATTAGTTGGAAATTATAAATGGGTTGATTCTTTTTGTCATTACTTTATATACCGGATGTGGTACTGATCTAAATGCACATTATTGATAGGGAATTTTCATTTATTTGGAGTTTTTTACTTGAATAAAAAAAGAATAAAAGTTTCTTTAAGCGTTCTAAGACGTGCTTTACATTTTACATTTATGCTTTCACATTGTGGTTTAGTATTTCAAACTCCCTGACTAGCTTTTCATTATTACTTGTATGTATTTCTTAAATGGCATACAGCTGACATTTAGTGTACCTTACATGTCATCATGTTAAATTTCAAAACTGATAAAAACTGCATTCATTTTTCATCTCCTCTCTTGATGAAATAAGCACGTTGTGCAATAAGACAAAAGGTATATGATTTCATATGTTGTTTCCACAGACTTTTGACTCAAACAGTGTGAACTCAGCAAACTGCAGAGACTAACATACCTTCAAAATTGATTATTAAATCACAAATAATGTGAGCCAGAAGGCAACAGAATAAGATTCAAAACTGGAAACTTCAGGCAACTGAAGATAATGTTCAATAAATTACCTTCAGTAAGAACAACATCATTTCAGAAAATAAAAAAGAAAAGCAACAGAAACATTATAATGTCATCTCTGAGACAGATGTAAAACTGCTATATATAATTGCAATACTTTGGTCATAGCTGTGTTTCTACAATATTCTTTGATATGGGGCATGCCTTTGCCAACTTGTATCCTCCCCTTAAGCAGGTGGTAGGTGATGCTCTGCTGTTTTCCAGCCATGCTTGGTATTTTACTAATAACTTTCTGCTAATATTATTATCATGCATTAACTGACTGACTTAAAGCATATTTAACATGCAATCACCTCGTATCATACGCTTCTCTTTTGAAAATATAGTTTTTGCTAAATGGATGTCTGACTGCTGAATTTTGTACCTTACATTTATTTATTTAGGAGGCACTTTTTTCCAAAGCAACTTCCAATGAAATCAATGTAGTGTTATCAGCCCACACACCTTATTCACCAAGGTGACTTATACTGCTAGATACACAACTTACAATGGGTCATTCATCCATACATCAGTGGAGCACTCTCCACTGTCTCTCTGTCACTCACACACTATGGGTGAATGTGGGAGGAAACCAGCACAACCAGAGGAAACCCATGCAGACACAGGGAGAACATGCAAACTCTACCCAGACTGAGCCAGGATCAAACCCATGTCCTCTCACACCATCCAGGTGTTGTGAGACAGCCACACTACTCACTGTGCTACTGTGCCACCTGTGGGACACCTGCATGATATACAGTATACCCATTTACAGAGTGGATGCAGTCATAAAAAAATTCTGAAGAAATGGTTCAAATTTCACATTACATTCTTAGAACACCTGCACATTTAATTGTTTATGCATGAAATTGTTAATATAATTGAGTCTTTTAAGAAAATATATAGCTGTGTGGATAATATGGGATTAAGAATGAGTGCTACTTTATTTGGTTCAAATCTCTCCTTTAACAGAGACCTGTTTTCCCTTTCACTTACTCTAACAATAGTTTGAAATAAAATGAACTTTGCAAGTTGTCATAAAACATCAGGCCAGCCTTATTGGAAACTGACAGGTGCTGGCTGTCTGCTATAAATGTCCATTATGAAGATGTCCCTGTATATGGTTGATTGGACTGAGAACTGGTGACTAGTCAGGCAACTGCTATAAATTACATACACTGTCATGTTCTTGGAATTATACCTGGGCAGTCGTATCCTTTCATGTCTTTGTTAAAACGGACGTTTATCCTGCAGAGAAAAAAAAACTAGCAGAGGGAAACACATTTGATATGGCTGGCAACAATACTTTTATTCAACAGAGTGGAACTCTTTTTTATTTCCATGTTCTATGTTTTATTTCTGTGTTATTTCTTTTGATATTATACCCCACGTGTGAGAAGTTCTTTTCTGAAATGAATCATACGGCACAGCTGTTACACTCATCTGTTTGTCAGCTGACCGTAGCCGTGTCAGATTCTGCCAGCCTCCATCATCCTCTGTCTTCAACAACTTTCTGCCTCTCTGATATTATAATCTTTCTCTGTGTTGGTTCATTTCTGAATGGCATAGGACACAGCATCAGGTGGTAGTAAATGAAATTTAAATAAACCTTAACACTCAATGAAGTTTTTTTTTTATTTTTCAAAGATATGATATGATGTTCTTATAATTATGCTTTTTTAATGATTGTACGAATAATTCTATGTTTTAAAACAGTGAGCTGTAAATTTATACCGCAAATATTAATGTATGCTTGTCACAGCATCCTCCGGGAACGGGAGCGCCGGACCCAGGTGCGGAGCACAAGAAGGTTTCATAAAGGGCAATCCAGAAGACGTGTCGAGTGAACAGGCAAATGCTCACCGATGTGCGAACGAAATCCGAAGGGTGAATCCGAGAATCGTAATCCAGAACACAGGCGAAAGGCCATGGTAATCCAGGAAGTTGTGGATGAGGAGCAGGTACTAGGAATCAGGGAGGTCAGGAGAGCTAACACAAGCAGCGCGAGCGAGTAATGAGGCTGAACAAGGTTCCGCATTTGTGTGCGTTCCGCGCTTCACTTTTATACACTCGTCCCCTGATTAGTTGCAGGTGTCCGTCATTGCGCTGAGGTGGAGGGCGTGACAATGCTACAATACAATGCTTATAATACCTTCCTTATTTCAGTGTCGTTGTATAGTAAATGTAATATTTTACAACTCAGAGAAGTGTTCATGAACTACAAATAATCAGAAGAATAACAATTTCGTGAATTATTTGTCCGAAGAGGGTATTGCCCTAGGGGGGTTTTCTCCTACATTCAGTCTCTCCATCAGTCTCAAGCTGATTCTGACTACAGGACTTTTTAAGGTTGTGAACCATTTTCTACAAAACTGGAACAATGCAGTGTTAAAACCATTTCCAGAGTCCCAAAAATAGTATGCTATGTCCAAAATCACTTCAGTTGTTTTTTTCCTATTCTTCCTCTGAATAACTCAAGTGCAGAATCCATAGAAACCTGAGAATCTGTTTTACATAGAAGAACCTGGAAACAAAATGCTGGCACTGACAGAGCTGTCTATTTTAGCGAAAGTATAAGTGTACGTGACAAAATGGCAGATTGCTGTGAGGATGGAATCTTCAGTCTGGCAAGCAATTTTATTGCTACTGCCAGGTTTAGTTTTTCTTGAAATTACTTTGTGATGTGATATGGAACTAAATTTGAGTTTTGCCACCAATCACAGCACTGTGAACTTTGTTTCAGCATATTTATTGTTCTAATTAGGCTTCTGATGTTTGTTTATCACTTCAGGTTAATGTTTATGCTGGTTTTTACATTTATTCATACTTATTCTCAAAAATATTAGTTTCCCTTTTGTTCATAGTGCGTTTAGACAACCATGCGGCAGAAATCGAACCATTGAAATCTCACTAATTAAAAATATACATCCTAGGCTGTATTCGTAACATTTATATTTCACTATGGAAATATTTGTATTCACTTAGGAACACACTGATGATGCAATATTGCCAAAAAACCCTTTCTTTGATTTAGAAGTACTGGGGACATGTTTTAACATACAGTACTGAAAAGCTTTTAGTATGACTTGAGACATCTTTGTGGAATTCTGAGGAACAAACAATTCTTAAAATTCACACCTCAGTTGTAATTGTTCATACAGGGATGATGCACAGCTCGTATGATTGCTACCTCTGGCCTTTAAATTAATTTTTTTTTCTTTTTCTGTTTGTCCATTTACTGACAGTGTGGTAGAAGTAAATTATATTCATTATTTGCATTAGTCTGGATAAATAGTAAATCGTATGGATAACATTCTCCCCAACAAAACTAACATAAATAACAAAATAATAACAGATTTGAATGTGTAACTGTTTAATTGCATTCTTTTTGTTTAGTTCTCACATTACTGTTATCTCTCTCTTTCTTCCATGCACACACACACACACACACACACACACACAAAGTGCTATTCAATATCTTCTTCCACATCATGTAAAATTACTAACTTTACAGCACAGCTGAGTGAAGTATCTTTTCACAGGTGAATGGTTTAGACTGCTTCTTCGTCATTATAATTTGTGGTGCAAGTAATCCATACTTTTCGATCAGAATTTCAGGGTGCTTTCAGAACAGATGGATAGCAATTAAGGACTCAGTGTCCCATATCTTAATGTACCAGACAGGCAGTCTACCTTTGTCAATTTTCTTTGATGAAAATCTTGGTGTTATATAAGCTTAACTTGGAGGGCTCCTTTTATCTTGTAGAATTTAAATTTTTTCTCAGGTCTTAGTCAACATAGCCTCCAGAGATTTAATAAGAAGAGTGATTAGAAAAAAGCAGATGGAAGTGTTCAATTTTGACATAACAGCATGTCTTTTTCTTTTGAAACCCTGGGTGTCATGGGAAAAGAAAGCAAGTGGATATCGCTGCTGCCTCATGGTTCCTTAGCAATTCAGATGTAAGTCTTTATATCCAGGTTAGTCTGTGTGGAATTTATATGTTCTCCTTGTATTTGTGAGTTTCCTCAGTGTGCTCTGGTTTCCCCCCACAGTCCAAAGACATGCAGTTCAGGTGAACTAGTGGTGCTAAATAGCCCATAGTGTCCAAATATGTATGTAACTATCCTGTGAGAACTGGTGTCCCATTCCGTGTGAACCCCCTCACTTTATGTGAATCCCAGAGAGGCACCAGATTGCCACAACCCTAACAAGGACAAGCAGGTAATGAAAGTGAGTAAGTAGTCAGCAAGTTGTGCTCATTAAGTGTAGGAACAGTACTTGTTGCATTGGTATTACATGTTTTTGTTCAGAGCTGTTATTCACATTCTATGGAAAAGAATGCTGAAGGATGGATGGATAGGAAAGCAGCAAAATGCAGCAAAAATGTTTACATAACATCAGCTCTAAATTTTTACAAACATTAAAAGAATGTACTGTGGCATCATAATATTTTGAAAAACAGTATTGACATGAACCTACACTTTGATATAATTCCTATAAGTCATATAATTCTCTGCATCTCTGCTGGTATGACACGTGCAAGAATTCAGCTCCTACTCATTCTTGCCTTCTGCAACTGGAATAGGAATCTGGTCCTCCAGCAGTACAATGGAATTTCACATCCCTCAGCTGTCCTATGTCAGTACCAGCAGCTTTCCGTGCACCTTGGAGGTTTGACACGACAGACAGTGTTACTTGTGCAGCAATAAACTCAGCTGGTCTTGGTTATCACACCAAGCCAACTCAAGTAGAGACATGGATGGAAAGTTAAATACTTAAAAAATAAAGAGACATTTGGCATGAAATTAACAACTAACGTAGTGGTGAAAGGACAAAAAACATTGACATGACGCTTAACATCTGACACTGCAGCCTAAGAATAGTGAGAGTCAATTTAAGGACTTAGAAGACCAAGCAACACGAGTTCCAACAAAGTGCAATAAAGTAGGTAGCTGGAGATGCTAAAAAGTCCATGACAACAATTAAACTTGAATATTGGCATTCTAAACTCATATGAAACATGTATAGCTGAAAGTAACAGGTGCTGATAAAGAAGAATGGAAAATGCATGGCAGAGCCAGAGCATTTTCACAACATATTCTGTGCTCATATTCTCAGTCCTTATTACCAATTCTGTTTGAAGTCTGTGAACCACAGCGATGACCATCTTAAAAATGTATAACCAGTCAGTAGAATGCCACAATGGTTTCACTCTACTTCCTTTTCAAATATGAGTACCTCTACCTGTGTTTGAACCCAAAGGTAGTCATTATGTGTAGTGATCTGTGGTCTATAAAAGTTATTTTGATAAAAGCACAATAACGTCACAATATGCGACCAGCAGCCAGAGATTAACATGCTTAAAAATAAACTGAAGTCCTTAGGAAAAAAAAAAGTATAACAAAGAAAGTATAACAAGGTACTGCACTCAAAGCAAAGTCAGCGAGAAATTGATTTTGTACAGCCAATGCACATATGCACTCCATGATCTACAAACCTTTGGGCCCTTCCTATATTCCTTTTGAGAATCAATCCATCTCATTTTCTTATATTCTGTGAGTTCATAGTTATGCAAATTTACCAGGGAGAAGAAACTAAGCGTGGCATGCAGTGCTGCTGGTGCTGGCCAGGGTCTTCTTTTCAAAGAGAATGTTAGAAAGTTTCTACTTTGGTTTGCTGCCCATACCTCTGTGACTTAATGCAATACATTGTTAGAATAACAATGCTGAAAACCATCCTTCATTCCATTTTCGTTTTCTAAGAGAAGTACCTTCTCTGACCGTGATTTTATTAGTATAACTGACACAAGAAGTAAAGACACCACATTATGCATATTTTTAAATCCTTAAGCATTTGTCTGTTAAAGAGGGTGAAAATCCTTACTATTCATTTAATGTAGTAACTAGATGTATCTAAACTACTGAATATTGCAAAACACTGTGATCCTGGGAGGTATTAATTGGTTTAGGAATAAATAAATAAATAGAATAAACAGTTCTATTTATTTACGGATTTACAACTTCTGACCAATGTATAAAGATAGGTGATGTATATAAATGATATGTTGAATTCACTGTAGATTCTCCATAAACATGTTCCTCCCAGGTTTTCTCAGGTGCACATAAGTTTTATCCAAGTATGCTGGTCTCATATTCCTCAGAACTAAAGCGCCAAATCACCTTAGTTCCTTACTGTGTGTCAACAAGGGTATGCATCAGTGCCCAGGTTCGCACTGTTGAACACATCTAGGATGTTTTCTGCATTATGCCATACATGACTGGAGTCTACACCATAGCAACCATTATTCCATCCAGTTCCTGAAAATGAGTTTCACTTGTAAACATCATTCTGTGCTTGATTGCATGGATGTAGCAGCCTCTGAAACTCATGAGACACCCGTGAAACTGGCTGAATTTTGTTTGCAGGTCATTTGATTTCCTTGCTAAGTAGAATTGATAATTGCAACCTGCAGTAATACTTGGTTCACACGGGAAAGAAAGAGGAAACTTCATAGCCACCGTCAGCTGGAAGTTTTCTCAGGCTGGCACTGGGTGCCAGGCTTCTCCTAGTTTCATTACATAGGCCAAGAATGTCCTGAATACAGGGTAACTGGATGGAATGAAAATCTTGCTGTGAGTTGTGATCTGAAAAAACACAGCTCCATGGTTCAAGACTAGAGAGTGTGGCCAAATTGTAAGAAGTTTATAAATGGTTATAAACTCTTATAAGCCACATATTCTAAGCCACATAAGACACAAGAGCCTATGATTACAGCCAGTCGAGCCAGAAAGTCTTAATGTGAATGAAGTCCTTAATCGGCAGCAGCCTGGCTTCCCTTCCAAGAGTGCAACCTTTCCTTTTCCCCATAGACCCTGGAATTAGCACTGGATCATTGGGAGCCTAATAGGATAATAAGTTATTTGGAAAGACTGATATAAGCAACTTATAAACAAATGAGCAATGAAATACCAGTTTAGTGCTTTCTGATTTTTACTTCGTGGTAAGAAACAAAACCAGTATGTGTAGTTTTTTTTTTTTCTTGAACGTTAACAGTGAAAAGTACAATGGAAAAATATTAAATTGTATTAAGCCTCTAGTAATACTATACATTACTTTCTTACAGCATGGCCATAACAAGAACAGATTTGTATAATCCATGTTAAATACAGATGTGTATTTAAGGAATAAAATGTTTATGCGACACATGACGCAGAAGGCAGCCAGTATGTGCTCATGCTCCTTTTATTTAATTGTGTCACAGACAATGTAATAGGTCATGGGGGAATGAGGGGAGCAAAGAGGGGGACAGGGAACAGGTACAGTGAAAGGCATGTGGGGTCTGTGCGTGGTCATAGGGGTTCGTTGTGCGCAGTGTGTGCGTTGTGCATCCTTCAGCTCTGTCTCTGGTTCAGTTTCCAGCTCTGTCTCAGTCCTTTGCTGTTGGGCACAGGGATTAAAATAGTGGTGGTTATTAGCCCCAGGTGTGGCGAGTCCTTCCCTCTCTCCTTCCCCCTCTCCGGGTGTGCCACAGTTTATTATTTATAATGTTTACATTATTTTCCAGCCATAAATCCCTTTTTTTACTTTCAAGATGTTATTTTTCTTCCCCTCTATCTTGGCAGGTCACTAAACCAAACCTGTTACACTAACAAACAATGCGTTGGCTATCACTGGCATTTAAACAGGACTCACAATGTGCTTCAGGGCAAAAACAATACATTACTGCTCAAGGGGTTTGCCAAGGAGAGATTACAAGGTCATATTGGTTTTGAGATTGTAAGACAAATATAAATTTTCTATTTTTAAAAGCTTTTAGAAGTATCTGAGTGGTTTATGACAGAGGCTATTGACTCCTTTAAATTTGATCTCTAATTTGAGATACTGTTGGGATGCTATAATGGGAATTAATATATTTGTTATATAATTAATAACAAGTGATTACAAGCATATTAAACACACATGAGCTGCTTGGTGTGGGGTGCGAGTTCTGTTCAGGGTTTGTGGACTTTACATGTTTCTTCCATTTTTTAATTTTTTAATTTTATTTTTTTGCCTCTCTGATGTGCACAAAATAAAGTCCTTGGCACACCATTTCCATTTGTCCCTTGCTTTGCAAATCAGAAAAGTGGTTGCTATGAGTTGGGGTCGACTCAATGGCAACATCTATCTGTTCACACACACACACACACACACACACACACACACACGCACACGCACACGCACGCACATGCACATGCGCATGCACACACAGTCTGCACCGCTTATCCCATACGGGGTTGCAGGGAGCCAGAGCCTAACCCGGCAACACAGGGCGTAAGGGCGGAGAAGGAGGGGACACACCCAGGATGGGATGCCAGTCCGTTGCAAGGCACCCCAAGCGGGACTCAAACCCCAGACCCACCGGAGAGCAGGAACAGTCCAGCCCACTGTGCCACCACACCCCTTCTGTGCATATATATTTAATATTTTGATGCAACACAAAAAGAAGATTCAGTTTAAGATTCTGCTACAAACTTGTTCTGTACAATGGTCTACTTATACAGAATGCATACAGTCCAGTCCTCAGTCAAAGCTGTTACAGTGCACAAACACACACCATCTGAAACCGCTGGTCCAATACAGGGTCGCAGGAACCTAACCTGGCAACACAGGGCAAAAGGCTGGAGGGGGAGGGTACACACCCAGGATGGGACACCAGTCCATTGCAAGACATCCCAAGGAGGACTTGAACCCCAGGCACACCAGAGAGCAGGACCCAGTCCAACCCACTGCACCACCACATGGCTGTTACAGGGTTCTGTCTCAGTTATTAGTGACTCACAGCCCCAGTCAAAGACTCATCAACTAAGATTCTGCAGTCTTGAATTTCTGCATTGTGTGACATTGTCCATTTTGCAAGTGTTTGTATGCTTGCTTTTTATGATTCATTTATTTTGCTCCATTAGGGTATGTTTGTCTATGCTTTTTGTTTTGTCATATTAAGCTCCAAAGATCCAGACTAACACAATCCAAATACCTCCATGAAAAAAATAAACAAGAGAACCTTTACCCTGCCTGGAATAGGGTCACCGGGACCTACCCCTGGAGCCAGGCCTGGGGGTAGTGTTCCTAGGCGAGCATCTGGTGGCCGGGCAGCTCACGTAGTCCAGCCAGGCTCAGCCCGAAAAGGCATCGTGGGGGGGCCATGTGGGCCCACCACCTGCAAGGTCCAGCATGGGGGTCCGGTGCCATGTATACCTGGCGGCGGGAGGGGACGGGGTGGCGCATGGTGTCACGGCCCCTCGTGACGAAAACTGGCTCTTGGTACGTGGAATGTCATCTCACTTGGGGGAGGGAGCCGGAACTGGTGCGGGAGGTTGAGAAATACCAACTAGATATAGTTGGGCTCACCTCCACTCAGTGTTGGCTCTGGAACCAAACTCCTCGATAAGAGGTGGTCCCTCTCCTACTCAGGAGTTGCACGAGGTGAGAGGCGCCGGGCGGGTGTGGGAATACTCACAAGTCCCCCGGCTGGCTGCCATACAGTTGGAGTTTGCCCCGGTGGACGAGAGGGTTGCCTCAATGCGACTTAGGGTTGCAGAGAGGAAAACTTTGACTGTTGTGTGTGTGCTTATGCACCAAACAGCAGTTCAGAGTATTTGGCCTTCTTGGGGAAGGTGGGAGGGGTTCTGGACAGGGCCCCACCTACAGACTCCATAGTCCTGCTGGGGGACTTCAACGTTCACGTCGGCATTGACCGGAAAATCTGGGGGGGTGATTAGGAAGAACGGCCTGCCTGATCTGAACCCGAATGGGGAAATGTTATTGGACTTCTGTGCTAGTCATGGTTTGTCCATAACAAACACCATGTTCGAACACAAGGATGCTCATAAGTGTACTTGGTACCAGAGCTCCTTGGGCCAAAGGCCAATGATCGACTTTGCAGTCCTTTCTTCTGACTTGAGGCCACATGTTCTGGACACTCGGGTGAAGAGAGGTGCTGAGTTGTCAACTGATCACCATCTGGTGGTGAGTTGGATCAGATGGCGGGGAAAACTGATAGACAGACCCGGTAGGCCCAGACGTTTAATGAGGGTGTGCTGGGAACAACTGTCGGAGGACCTTGTCTGGAATGATTTTAACTCACACCTCCGGGAGAGCTTTTCCCATGTCCCGGAGGAGGTAGGGGACATGGAGTCTGAATGGACCCTGTTCAAAACCTCCATTGTGGAAGCAGCCAGGCACAGCTGTGGCCAAAAGCTTTTTGGTGCCAGCCAGGGCAGCAACCTGAGAACCCGCTGGCGGACACCGGTGGTGAGGGAAGCCATCAAGCTGAAGAAGGAGGCCTTTAGGGCCTGGTTGGCTCTGGGGACTCCTGACTCAGCAGACAGGTACTGGCAGGCGAGAAAGGCAGCAGCGGCTGCGGTTGCAGAAGCAAAATCCCGGGCATGGGAGAAGTTTGGATAGGCTATGGAAAACGACTATCGGTCGGCTTCAAAGAGGTTCTGGGGAACCATCCGGCAGCTCAGAAGGGGTCGGAGGAGTTTCGCTCAGGCTGTGTTTAGCAGGAGTGGAGAAACTCTGACCTCTGATGAGGACATTGTCGGGATGTGGAAGGAGCACTTTGAAGATCTCTTAAACCCTTACAGGAGTCAGGGCCAGATTCTTTCGGGCTGTCAGAGTCCATCTCCCTGGTGGAAGTCACTGAGGTAGTTGGTAAGCTCCACAGTGGCAAAGCACCGGGGGTGGATGAGATCTGCCTGGAAATGCTTAAGGCCCTGGATGTTGCAGGGCTGTCATGGTTGACACGCCTCTGCAATGTTGCATGGACCTCGGGGACAATGCCCTTGGGTTGGCAAACTGGGGTGGTGGTCCCTATGTTTAAGAAAGGGGACCGGAGAGTGTGTGCTAACTATCGGGGCATCACACTTCTCAGCCTCCCTGGGAAAGTCTATGCCGGGGTGCTGGAGAGGAGGCTCTGGCCAATAGTTGAACCTTGGATTGAAGAGGAACAATGTGGATTCCGCCCTGGCTGTGGAACAGTGAACCAACTTTTTACCCTCTCACAGATCATTGAAGGGGCATGGGAATTTGCTAATCCAGTCTACAGGTGTTTTGTGGACTTGGAAAAGGCCTATGACCGTGTTCCCTGGGAAATTCTGTGGGAGGTGCTTCGGGAGTATGGGGTACCGGGGCCACTACTGCGGGCCATTTGGTCCTTGTACATATGGAGCGAAAGTTGTGTCCGCATACTCGGCATTAAATCAGGCCTGTTTAGTGTGGGTGTTGGACTCCGCCAAGGTTGTGCCTTGTCTCCACTCATGTTTGCGGTTTTCATCGACAGGATATCAAGGCGCAGTCGAGGTCAGGGACAGGGGTGGCTGGGCCTCTCTGCTATCCCTGCTGCTGCCATGACCCTTTTAGGACAAGCGGGACAGAAGATGGATGGATGGATATTAAGCTCTGTGCCTCTTGGCCTGGTCATCTGTGAAAATACTGGAACGCTATACTCCACACCATTGACCATTTAGTATAACTTTCGAGATTTTGCTTTCATAAATGTTCACACATATAGATTGAAGCATGTAAAAGACTGATCCAAAAAAAACAACAAACTTCAGAGAAGTGATTAGTTCAGAAAGAATTAAATTGCCACAACCTATCAAATTTTGATGAGAACACATGCTGAATAGTTATGGTATATCGACTAATGGTGTTTTAAAATATCAGAATTCTATCCTCAAGTGCAGTGTAAGTTGGCAGAAGCATGGAGCTGTGACTTTCTTTTCAATCTTATGTAAAATTAGCCACAATAATGAGTTGTTGTATTTTGGTGACTATTATAGACTTCATTTGAACTAAGGAGAGGCAGAGAAAAAGTGCCTCATCCTGGAAATTTTTTTCATTATTTTTACTCGTTTTCAGTTTCACATTGATATAAAGGGTTCATTTTTAAATCTTATTAACTCACTCACGCACTCATTATCAATAACCACTAAGCCTATTGCGGGGTTGGGATAATCAAGAACTTATTCAAGAAGGACAGGGCACTAGGTGGGCTGGTATATCTTAGATCAAATACAGCTCCATTGCAGGGTAGCTACACACAGACATAGACAGGCACACACACACGTACACAGTAATGGCAACACTGCAAAGCAAAATTTTGAACTGTAGTTTTTAGCCTGGGGTTGCGGTGGTGCAGTGGATTGGACCGGGTCCTGCTCTCCGGTGGGTCTGGGGTTTGAGTTCTGCTTGGGATGCCTTGCAACAAACAGGTGCCCTGTCCTGGGTGTGTTCCCTCCCCCTCCAGCCCTATGCCCTGTGTTGCTGGGTTAGGTTCTGGCTCCTCACACCCCCAAATGGGGCAAGTGGTTCAGACTGTGTGTGTGTGTGTGTGTGTGTGTGTGTGTGTGTTTTTAGCCTACTCAGTGTAGTGGGTTGTCTACTTACAAACGTGATCGGGACCAAGATGTGATTTTTTTAGTTTGCTACTGTCTCTCTCTCTTCCACTGAGAAAGACCAGGCTGAAAAATACCTGGGTATTTATAACCCGAAGCAAAGATGAAAGCACAGTAAACAACCCTAATCAGACATACACCATGGTTACCCAAACTTAAAGCACCTACTATGCATAATTGCTATCTGCAGGCATGTGGGGTGAATCTTTGGCAGATGATTTGAATTGTCAGCTAGCTCTGTTTATGACAAAATACATACTAAGTACTTATCAGAAGTCTGAAATGGTGGAAAATCTGTAAATGTCTGCAAGTTGAGGGTTCACTGTATATGTGTTCACAGTTTGTATAGGTAAGGTTTGTATTAGTCACATTCAGTGTGACTCATCTTCAAAATACAGCCTGAAAGAACAGCTGCACAAATGCATTTTTACCGTCAAAACTAGACTGTTAGTGTTTCAGAAGGGACCTTTGAAAATTCATTTTGGTACTCCCCAGAAGTTCTGTTTCAGTTTTTGGTTTTTGTTTTCGTTATTTGGTCCGAAAACAAATCAGCTAAAATTTGTCACAGTAATGTTCAGCAAACTCCACCTGTTGATGCAGACAGATAAGCTTGAGTACATCTAGCTTAGCAGAAGTTTGTCACTTTTAGCTGTCACTTTATTTTCGGGTGGGTGAGATAATGGGGGGAAATATTTAGAGCTGTAGGCGGAGAGCCGTACTCTTGAACTGAAATACCTTGTTCTTCTCACCTCCTCAACCCAAGAGTAGCATCTAAAGGTCCTCTCACTACAGGCATAAGGGGCTTAAATACATTACACTTATTTATTTAGCAGGCGCTTTTCTCCAAAGCGACTTCCGATGGATACTATGTAGTGTTGTCAGCCCACACACCTCATTCACCAAGGTAACTTACACTGCTAGATACACTACTTACAATGGGTCACTCATCCATACATCACACACACACACTATGGGTGAATCTGAAAAGCATGTGTTTGGACTCGGGGAGGAAACCCACACAGACACGGGGAGAACACACAAACTCCACACAGACTGAGCTGGGAACCCACATCTTCTCACACCACCTAGGTGCCGTGAAACAGCTTGCTACTCGTTGTGCTACTGTGAGTGGAGTAGAGGAGTCATGCCACTGTTAAACAGTCATAACCAGTGGAACTTGGACCCCCAGAGTTTTTTCTTCCGTGCCTTTCAGTTGCAAGTGTTTTTGTTCCTTTCCTCTGTGTCCGGTTGGCTTACTTACAGCTTTAATAATTACATTGTTCTTGTAGTAATTTAATGTATAGCCAGCCTTTTATTTTTATTACACCTCTGATCCTCTGTTCAGCGCTCTGTGTCACCGTGGTAAGCTGAAGATGTTACTTTGGTGACACTGACTTTGTGTTCTAGTCTTCTCAGAAGGACTAGTCTGATGACCTGTTTCCAGTACTGTAAATATCAAACATTGACCCACTGGGAACTGGCTCTGTCTTGGGGAAAATAGTGTTACACTGGCAGTGATTGGTTCTTTTTTCATACGTTAATCGGCTGTTACCTAAAACAACAGTACATGTTCTGTTCAACTGAACTGGAGATAAATCTATAATTCAGGTGCTCAAGAGTTTAAAATCTTAACCAGTATAAATAATACGTTGCACTATTGTATTTAATTCCATGTGATATTTCCCATTTTTACATTCATAGATGGTTTAAACACACGTATCTTACAAAAATTAAATTTTAAGATAAATTAAATAATGGTCAAAATTCACAACAGATCAATCATCCATCCATCCATCCATCCATCCATCCATCCATCACCAACAACTGCTTGTTTTAAGTGGGGTCACGGCAAGCCAGAGCTTAGCCTGGCAACACAGGGAACAAGGCAGAAGGAGGAGGGGACACACCCAGGACAGGATGCCAGTCCATTGCAAGGCACCCCAAACAGGAATCAAACCTCAGACCCTCAACACAGCAGACACCAGCTGAACCCCCACCACACCACACCACACCACACCACACCCCTTATCGATCACCCAGTCAAGTCTAATTAAAAATGCAGGTGTAATAAAGAACAGTTTGATCTGGCTCCAAGAACTGTAGAACAGGTATCTCCTTATTTGTAAGCCACCTTCACTCTTTCTGCTGTGCCTCACGGTTTCCCTTGGCTCTGCTCAGTGCCTCTCCAGCTCTAATGATGTACTCTCCTGTAATCACATTTTCCTATTTCTTAGCTTCTTTATCCAGTGATTCAGGGCTTCATCCATGCTGAACTAGGGGTTGCCTTTGACTGTTTCCAGTCTGGCGTGTCTTCAAAGAAAGATCTGAGCCATCAGTTCCATCCCTTGCAAGCCATAGCTGTAAAAGAAGGTCAGATTTTAATGTCCCTTTAGGTAAAGTAACAAACTCTCAATAAAAGTCCAAAGAAAAATTAAAAAAATTTATTTTCACAGACTTCCTTCTGAACATAACCATTGCCATGTTAACAAATTCTGTGTGAACATATAGTACATAAAAATATAAATGAACCTCATATATGCAGTGCTGCTTGTGAACACTTTATGGACGGCCATTATTCTTGTATAAAATATTAAAATAAACTTATAAATAAAATAAAATGAAATAAAATAAAATAAAGACATTTTAAGGTATAGCAAAGGGCAGCTCACTTGGCCAAGTCTTTCATTTTCACTTCTTCATGAAGCATCAAGTGAGAATTGAACTTTGTTTAAATGGTAACTTTACCAGGGACTTGAACAAATGTAATGGTTAAGAGAAACATGTCTGAACATGGGGGCGCAGTGGTGCAGTGGGTTGGACCACAGTCCTGCTCTCCGGTGGGTCTGGGGTTCGAGTCCCGCTTAGGGTGCCTTGCGACGGACTGGCGTCCCGTCCTGGGTGTGTCCCCTTCCCCCTCCGGCCTTACGCCCTGTGTTGCCGGGTAGGCTCCGGTTCCCCCGTGACCCCGTATGGGACTGGCGGTTCTGAAAATGTGTGTGTGTGTGTGTGTGTGTGTGTGTGTGTGTGTGTGTGTGTGTGTGTGTGTGTGTGTGTGTGTGTCTGAACATCAAAATTTTACCTAAAATTTTTTTGACATTTTTATCAATGATCATAGTCTTAATAAGATTTTAATTTGAGTTACAGTAAAACAGTTCTTAAAAATCTTTACACAATTGAGTATTAATATTTTAAACCTAGATCTATTACAGCAATCAGATTTTTAACTGAAAAATTCACACGCACTTTCCGAACCGCTTGTCCCATATGGGGTCATGGGGAACCGGAGCCTAGCCAGCAACACAGGGCGCAAGGCCGGAGGGGGAGGGGACACACCCAGGACGGAATGCCAGTGCGCCACAAGGCACCCCAAGCGGGACTTGAACCCCAGACCCACCAGAGAGTAGGACCCGGTCCAACCAACTGCACCACCGCGCCCCCCGATTGAAAAATTTGTTATTTATATTTTAAAATATTTTCTTATCTCGAAAAATATGAAAGGTCATAATATAAATATTTTGTTTTACCCTGTTTCACACACAGATGAGACTGCTGTATAACTCTGAACAGCAAAACAATGTCACATTTTATTTATTTATCTGACACTTTTTCCAAAGCAAGTTATAATATTTAGGTGTTTACCTATTCACACAGCTGGGTAATTTTTATTTTAACTGCAGCAATTTCAGCGTGAGTACATTGCTCAAAGGTGCTAGAGCCAAAAGTGGGGATCAAAGCTGTAACCTTTGGGTCCAAAGTCAGAAGCTGTAAGCATTATGCTATCAGCTGTCATGTGATGCAAAAAAGATGGTGTGTTAATATAGTTGATTCAGAGAAGACTAAACAGGTAGCAATTTATCCTGTGTTGAGGATACCAAAAAATATTCACAGTAGTGGTTCAAATTAAAAGAAATTTTCTTGGGAAAAATTTGGCTTGCACAAACATTGGTGGAGGCATGTAACCCTGCAGCCAAATATTGTTACACATATGGACATTAGTACTAGGTTATTAATGCTGTCTGTTACGTATAATATTCACACATTCACAATATTTAGATAAACACATAGACACACATTGTCAGAAACCACTTGTCCCAAGCGGGGTCGCAGCGAGCCGGGGCTTAGGGCTGGGGGGGGCACGCCACAGACAGGATGTCAGTCCGTCAGTCTGCCAGTCCTCCGCAGAACACCCCAAGCTGAACTCGAGCCCCAGACCTACCCAAGTCCGCTGCGCCACCGTGCCACCGTCTCCCCCACCTCCTCACATTAAAACATTGCAAACATAATGGTAATTACTACAAACTGAAAAAGCGGAAGCCATAACATATATTATTTAAACTTTGTATTATAGGGTCAGAGTAGTAAATCAGCTCTTCAATTCTGTATTACCCAGGGTGTACCCTAACTAACCTTGTGCTCTGGGACATGACTGTGTCTTGAACAAAGGGTTAAATATAATGATGTTTATGATGATGATGGTGAGTGAGTGAATGAGTGGTAAATCATAAATTACAATTTACTGTTTCTGCAAGACACAACCCAAATCCTTGGCGCAGGGTGCGAGAACACTGGCCATGCACGGAGGTGAAGATGTAATGAAGCATGGATCCTCTAACTTATTTCAAATAAAAAAACTGACAGCGCACTATTTACAGATTTAAATGAACTAAACCACAATTTATTTATAGTACTGCTTCACACGACTTTAACTCGTTCAACAGTCTTAACAACAATCCTCTTAGTCTTGTCTGCTCTTTCCTTCACCTGAACAGAGAGGCCAGTTACACATAGAAGACCCTATACTCTACCATTCAATTCAACAATAAATTTACAATTATCCTCTCAAATTCATTAGAATAATCAAAATAAATAAATATTTTACAACGCCATCAGTTGACCTTTTCTGTTTCATTCAGATAAGAACCATAGGTTTCTAACCTTGTGCCCAGTAATTTTGGGATAGACTTCAGGCTGTCTGGACCCTAACCAGGACAATTAGTTTGTGAAAGTGAGTGGATGAGTGTTTACATTATTATTAACCATTATACAGCTTATCCTTTTTGCCAAGGTTACTTACAACATAAGACTTGTATAAAAAACACACACACACACACACACACACACGACAGGACACTAGTCCATCACAAGGCACCCCAAGCAGGACTCAAACCTCAGACTCACCAGAGAGCAGGACTGTGGTCCAACCCACTGCACCACTGCATGTCTGCTTGTATAATAAGGTATTTAAAATGATTAACCTATTTTCTTAGTGTCTTAAGTTACTACAGTTATTATTGTAGGTTCAAGGGGGCGCAGTGGCGCAGTGGGTCGGACTGGGTCCTGCTCTCCGGTGAGTCTGGGGTTTGAGTCCCGCTTGGGGTGCCTTGCGATGGACTGGTGTCCTGTCCTGGGTGTGTCCCCAGCCTTACGCCCTATGTTACCGGGTTGGCTTTGGTTCCCCACGACCCTGTATGGGACAAGCGGCTCAGAAAGTGTGTTTGTGTTGTAGGTTCTGGATTCTTTTGTACAAGTTGAGTAAAAAGGGCGATAGTCTTTCATTTAGAACTACTTTTAATTAACCTTTCATAGAAATTTTTCTGTAATTTAAATTTATCTTTCATGGTGAGGTCAAATTATAACCACGTCATCACTTCTTAAAGTGCAGACATCACCTTCATAAACCATGATTTCTCATGACTGTGGAGTGTCTTTTACACATTCATGGTTCAGTATATTTGGACCTTTCCTGCCTTCATAGCAATGAAATTTGCAATAACATTAGTTATTCTCATTAGAGGGGGCGTGGTGGTGCAGTGGGTTGGACCGGGTCCTGCTCTCTAGTGGGGCTGGGGGTCGAGGCATGCAAATTTCATTTGATCATATGTTTCCTTTATCTTGGCAAATACCTGTGTTTGTTGTTTTATATTTTAAGCTCAGAACCAGCTTTCCTAAAGTAGTTAATAACAATTATTACTGCAGACATTCCACTTTATTAATATGTTAAACACATGCTCCTTCACTGAGGTTGAGGAACAAGAATTTACTTTCAAATGCAATAAACAATCTGCATTTGTGATTTTTTAAAAGTCAGTTTTCTATAATAGCTTTTAGTATCTGTACATAACATGTTGGAAATTCCATATGTCCATTTTTGCAAATCCCATCAACATTCGTACTCCAGTACCAGGTGTCTTTATAATATCCACTTTTACATTTAAATGTATGTATGTATGTCCTGGGCCCTCCCCCTCCAGCCCCATGCCCTGAGTTGCTGGGTTGGGCTGCAGTTCCCTGCAACCCCGTATGGGACAAGCGGTTTAGAAAATGTGTGTGTGAAATGTACTCTCATTAGCATGCCTATGTGCAAATATTTATGCAATAGCATTGAAATTTATGATTGATAGACATTATCTGTCATGTGTACAAAAATGGTGGTTCCATCGGCACCTTTCCCCATTTGTAGTACTTCAGAATAGGGAAAATCCTGTGTAAGTTGATTTATGTTTGCCTGTGCAATGACAGAAATTAATTTCAGGATAGCCAGGCTACATTCCAAGTACTAAGCTGTCTGAGAGGATCAGATAAATCCCTGCATTCAGGAAAACCAAATCTCCTTTTCAGGATGCCGTCATTCTCAACTGGAGCATTTTGCATTTTTGATGTGCCAGTTCTCATGGCAACTATATAGCTCCAGATACAAATTATACATTTAGAAAAAAATTAAATATATAAAACTTACTTTAGAAAAGTACTAAACAATTTATGAGCATGCTGCTTTTAAAGTGTTGCATTTAAAAATGTCTGTTCTATTTAAATTTAATTGTTAATCAGTATTTTGAATCCTATATATAAAACAAAAAAAAACTCTTCCACATGTGTCTACATTAGCGAATACATTTTATTTACATTGAACTGTTTAATCCCTAGGGGGTGCGGTGGTGCAGTGGGTTGGACCGCAGTCCTGCTCTCCGGTGGGTCTGGGGTTCAAGTCCCGCTTGGGGTGCCTTGCGATGGACTGGCGTCCTGTCCTGGGTGTGTCCCCTTCCCCCTCTGGCCTTACGCCCTGTGTTGCTGGGTAGGCTCCGGTTCCCTGTGACCCCGTAAGGGACAAGCGGTTCTGAAAGTGTGTGTGTGTGTGTGTGTGTGTGTGTGTGTGTGTGTGTGTGTGTTTAATCCCCAGAGGGTGTGGTGGAGGAGTGGGTTGGACTGGGTCCTACTCTCTGGTGGGTCTGGGGTTCAAGTCCTGCTTGGGGTGCCTTGTGATGGACTGGTGTCCTGTGTGAGGTGTGTCCTTATGCCCTGTGTTGCTGGGTTAGGCTCTGGCTCCCTGTGTGTGTAATCCCTTTAGGGGGACAGGGTGGCGCAGCAGGTTTTGCAGGGGCTGGATGTGTGGTGGCTCCAGTGTTTAAGCCTTGCAGGGGGTACCTTGTGATGGACTGGTGTCCTGCCCAGGGTGTTTCCAGAATAGGCTCCGCCTCACCACAGCCCTGCTCAGGACAAGTGATTGTTGACATTGGTTGATTATTTAATGTCTTACTATCCAACTCTAAAAGTTTGAAAGTATTTTGTTATAGACACCATTTAAAGTAAAGGATTTTTCACACATTGTCTGAACCGCTTGTCCCATACGGGGTCACGGGGAACCGGAGCCTACCCAGAAACACAGGGCATAAGGCCGGAGGGGGAGGGGACACACCCAGGACGGGACGCCAGTCCGTCGTAAGGCACCCGAAGCAGGACTCAAACCCCAGACCCACCATAGAGCAGGACCCGGTCCAACCCACTGCGCCACCGCACCCCCCCGCTAAAGGATTTTTTTTTTCTGTAAAATCAATTCATTATCATGTTTCTATTAGTAAGTGGGGGTGCGGTGGCGCAGTGGGTTGGACCACAGTCCTGCTCTCCGGTGGGTCTGGGGTTCGAGTCCTGCTTGGGGTGCCTTGCGGCGGACTGGCGTCCTGTCCTAGGTGTGTCCCCTCCCCCTCTGGCCTTATGCCCTGAGTTGCCGGGTAGGCTCCGGTTCCCCGCGACCCTGTATGGGATAAGCGGTTCTGAAAATGTGTGTGTGTGTGTGTGTTTCTATTAGTATGAAAACAAATGGGTTTGAGTAATTTGAACTCCTCAAAAAGACAATGAGGCAAGCATCTTATCTTATTTATATAGAAAAAGCCACCAAGAATATAAACTCTTTTCTCAAGGTGGAAATGAATATACCTTTGAAGGATACTGTATTTGCTATTAAAGAGAAGACAACGTTCCACTTATATAGCAGTGAATGTACTTTTCACTTCTTTTATGTCAATACTAGTAAATGTTTTTTCACATACATTTTTAAGTGTTAAAAAAACTGAAAATGCTTTTATATGATGACTGAATGATCAAATCTTTATTTGACAACCATCTTCCATGTTTACAAGTGTATTTTAACAGGCTTTTTGAATAATTTCCTGTACAAAGTTTAATAAATCTTTATTTAAAATTCTTCAATCTAAATTCTTTTTTTTATTTAGTTTTTTCTTTACCATGATAAGAATGAAATTAATATATCTTTATATATCTTTATATTGCACAGCTTTTTATAAGTACAATACTACTTGTAATGTTTTCCTTTCCAAAGGTATAACATAAACTAAATAAAAATTCCAAAGCAAAAAAATACATAAAATCAGTCCATGCTGCTGTTAGTCCATCTATAATTTTTTACAACATATCTACTTTTATCCTAAACATACAGAGAGCCTTTGCTTTCCCTATTTTGTTAACAGGCTGAGAGCTGAAAGGATTTTTTTCTTTTGCGCCAGGTTGCACAAGCTTCCTGAATTTCATCCTTTAAAAAAAAGTCTTGACAAATAATGAGAAACGTCAATGACCCTGCTGCCAATCCCCCCTTTGACTCATCTAAAAGGTTTTGAATCGGGTCCATCAGACAAAGCTTGCTCTGTTTCTCAGGTAGGAAGTTGTTGCTTGTTACACTTTTACTCCAGGAAAAAAGTGAAATTTGCTTTTTAAAAAATACCTTAGACCGAATAGTATGCAAGAGTGCAGTACGTGTATTTTTAAATATGTATTTTCATTCAATACCATTAACTATTTGTTAAAATCAAGGTCGCTGGAGTGGGGAGCTTATCCTTTACGGATAGGGTGCAAGGCTGAGTAGGATACATCCTAGAACTTTATTTTTACTTAAAGATGTTGTCTTGGGGAATGAAAATTAGATTCCCGTCAAAATAGTTGTTTCTGTACATATGAAAGAAAATCTCTTTGACTTCTCCATGATACTTGTCTGGAGTTGCTGTGTCACTGGTTCATATGTGAATAGAGCAACATTTGACTGAAGGCCTGGGCACAACCAGATTGCCTATACAGGCTTTTCTAACATTTTGTAAAGGATCTTGAGACTTTATATGCAAAGAAAGCTCTGAAATACTCTGAATGTCTTATTTTAACTTGTGTTCTGCCATAATATGCTTTTTTACTTAAATATATTGATTAAGGGACAAGCGGTTCAGAAAATGTGTGTGTGTGTGTGTGTGTGTGTGTGTGTGTATGTATATTGATTAAAGAGTGTGAATATGAAGAGAAATGTCCTGTGGATTACGTGATATGGATTTAAAGCACACACTGTCCAAAGCAGGGTCGCAGCGAGCCTAACCCAGCAACACAGGGTGCAAGGCTGGAGGGGGAGGGGACACACCCAGGGTGGGACACCAGTCCATCACAAGGCATCCCAAGCGGGACATGAACCCCAGACCGACCAGCGAGCAGGCCCTGGTGAAACTCACTGCACCACCATGAACCCCTCGGCTTTAAAGCACTGAGTCAGTATTTTATTAACATATCTTGAAGGACAGTGCCTGACACACCAGCACTAACCTGTAATACAAAGTTCAGCAAAATTCAAGGTGGTGCAAACTGACTGACACAAATAAAGTTTAGATTTATTCAATGATTGCTTGCAATTAAAGAGTCGGATTTTGTCTGCAGACATAAATGTGGTGATAGATTGTAACGTGTGGACGTAAAATAAACACGGATATGTTTTACTGTACCGCCCGGACATTGACATAAAATGAAATGAGCCCAACTTGCAGAGTGTAAATACAAGTGCACCAGTGCTGATCAGGAATTAAAATGCATGGGTGATACGATAGACAACAACAAAAAAAAAAGTCACACAGGATGTTACACATCAAGTGAAATAGGGTTGGGTGAACGAAACTGATAAAAAGATGCGTGGCAAAGACAGGATGGTACTTCTAGGATACGTTCTGTTAACACAGTGACTCTGTATATGATGGCTGGTTGCTGAAAATGGAACATGCAAATATGTCAAACTGGAATCCTGAAATAAAATGAGTGAAAAACCTGGACATCTTAAATTTCAAGCGGTTTATTATAAAGTGCAATTTTTCTTCATCTGAAATTTCACAAAAGCAAATGAAAATTTAGAATTGGCAGCAAGTATCATGGTGGACGAATACACATCCACACAGAGTTGAAACCTGGAGGTTGTTCCTCAAGAACATACTGCTTTAGAATTGCAACTAAGTCGCCATGGAAACTGATCCTGGGGTAATTCTTAACAGCACGACCATTTCAGAATTAAGAGGGCACACCACAAGTACCTATATCCAAATACACCAAAAGCTGTTTGATCATGTGTTCTGCGGTAACCTATATCATACCAATATAATATGTTAGTGCAATATTACACACACACATATGACTGTGTGTGTGTGTAGTATGATATATATATATCATCATTCTTGGAACAGATGTAGAAGATGAAGTCCAGAGTGGTCCCAGTGGTACAAGGAGCACTGGGGGTTGTGACGGCCAAACTGGAGAGTGGCTCCAGCAGATTCTAGGAACAACAACTGAAGTCTCTGTCTAGAAGAGTTGTCACCCGGAACACAAGGAGCCGGGACGGCTGAACCCAAGTGCAGCGTTGTTCGGCAGAAGTTGAGGGAAGACGCAAGTTCTCAAAACCAGGGACAGGCGAAGGGTCGGTCGAGCGGCGAACAGGACAGGAACGAGGATCCGTGGACGAGGTGGGAGAACGAAGCAAAGAGTCAAAAAACCGGACATCGTGAACAGAGCAAGAGTGTGCGTAGTAACACGAGGAAGGGCGGTTGTCCCAAACGAGATTCCGCAACGGTACGGGAGCTGAAGTGGGTCTTCATAGGGTGAGCGATTACTCATGAGCTAGTGCGGAGTCAGGCGTTGTCACTTGTACTGTGGGCGTGGACGTGGCAAATGCACTCCGAGGAACAGCTATACTGCACAGAACTCTTAAACTCTAAGGCCTCTGTAGAGGACCCCAAGCTTGAGGAAGTTACACACACCACCCCATGTGGGAGGTGAGAAGGAGATTTTTTTTTCCTCACACCCACACACACGTATGTATGTGAGTGTAAATTATTATTATGCACATGTACATATAGAGAATATAATACGGGATATGATACGTAATATAATCGGCATTTTGCAGCGTTTCTTCCCAGCCCACCCCCACCCCAACGAGCCCCCGCCCCAACTTGGCCCTCTCTTTGATCCCTATATGCGCGCGAAGCGTCAGTAAGCCGCGTGCTGCGTGTCTAGGCCGTGCATACAGCCAGATCAAAGGTTGCCTTGGTTTTGAGCTCTCCTATTAGTAACAATGTCTGCCAACTGGACGAAAAAGCGTCACCTTGCATGGTTTACCCAGGTAAATGTGCTATTTGTATTTCTTCGCTGTAATTTTGCTTTGTGTCCCGGTACAGTGAGGTACGACTCCGTTGCCAAAGGCGGGCTGCGGCGCGGAGCAGCTGACGGTCAGTCAGTGTGTTGCTGTGCCCGGCAGCTAATAACGGGAACAGTTAGAAAGAACAACGGCGCGGTCGGTCAGAATGGATGGGCCGGCGGGGTGTCCGCGTCTCAATAAGTCGGAGAGCAGTGCAAACACTTTTCCCCGGTGTTTTAGTGTAACGTTTCTGTATTTTTCTACAAGCTGCGCTCTATTGCCATGTTACCATGTTTGCGTTTGTCCGGACTCGAATAGTTCGCTGCTGCTGGTTGCGGTTGGAAACAGTGAGTCTCGCCTCGACGCGGGTCTCCGCTACTAACTCGGGGGCTGCAGTTCAGAAGCTGCCACATCACACTCTCACTCTGCTTTTTTCTCTTTCTTTGTCCTCCTCTGACATCTTTTAGCCCGAGTATTTTCATTTTTCCTCAGAACAACCGTGAAACTGCATTTTAACCAGCAAAAATATATATTTTTTTCTGTTCGCCGAACTCGAGCTTAACACCTCCTCGTCAGTCGTTCTTTTTCAGAGTGAAAAAGTTGGAAGTGTAAAAACCCAACAAGAAAAGAAACGGCGAAGCTCAACTTTATTAACATTTAACTTCCAGTAGCTCAGTCTGCAGCTGCATTTGTGCTGTAGTGGAGTGTTTCACTTCTCTTTATTATATATATATATATATATATGTGCAACCATACTGTTCCTACGTGCTTTTAGGACACCTCGAGACGCTTTTATGTACACACACACACAAAATGTACTGCATATTATATATATATTTACAGGAGATTAAAGTGCCACACTTTTTCAGAAGTATCAATGGGGCTTTGTCCTTAGCGTCTTCTCCCAGAAGCAACATGATCTTACAACAGAACAGCAACTGCAGCATGTGACCAGTATGACTTCTGCAAAGGGTGGGGCTCTAACAGTGAAACCCAACAGCTACATTGTCTTGTGACTATCAAAAATGTGATTAATAGTAGACATCTTACAGTCAATCCATGTAAAAGAGCATAATAATAATACATATACACACACACACACACACAGAAATTGCTTGTCCCGAGTGGGGTCATGGCAAGCTGGAGCCTAACCCAGCAAAACAGGGCATAAGGCTGGAGGGGGAGGGGACACACCCAGGACGGGACGCCAGTCCGCCGCAAGGCACCCCAAGCGGGACTCGAACCCCAGACCCGCTGGAGAGCAGGACCCGGTCCAACCCTGGAGCAATTCCAGTTTTTACTTATTCTGCACAAATGTCATGTCCTAAGGTCGCGGGACTCTGCTGTGGGCTGTCTGGTCCAGGATGCAACAAATAATAATAATAATGAATATTTTTATTTTACAGTTAGCAAGAATGGTAGAAAGTTAATTTGAAATACATGGGGAATTATTTTTTACAGTTAAAATGGACATTTGGAGGCCAGATCATATGCTCTTGGGGTTTAAATTATGTTAAAACAGCTCATTCAGCTGAGTTTCAGTTTTGGAGGAAGGGAGTGCAAGATTTGAATATTTAACATGCTCCTTTTACATGCTTCTACAACTTGGGTGATCAGAATTAGTTTTGTGCACCTGCTCGAGTGATGAGCATCTGTGCATGAAGTGGAAAGAAGCAAACTAGATTTACTTATGAATCACATGTCTGCGACTATGTCTCTCTTTTTTGTAATATAATGTACAAATTGTATTTTCTCTCAGATGTACGTCACTTTGGAGAAAAGCATCCGCTAAATGAATAAATGTTAATGTAAATGTAGGCACAATCTCAAAAACTCACATGAATCCAGTTCCGAAATCCCTCCTGAGTTCACATAGTGCTGTCTGATGTTTCAACATTAAAAAAGTTAAATTCTCATTTAAATAAGGGTAACTCAAGAATACTTTACATTACTACACACTGCATGAGAGCCTGCACTTTTTTTTTTGTTCTTGCTGTTCACAGTGCAGATATACAACTGAGACGATGGCAGGATAGAAGAACCGGCCGAGGGTAACCTACTTGTTTTATATACTTTTCTGCAAGACAACGCGTTGCAGTGTGAGAACAGTCTTTTTCCATTGGTAGGAAAGCTGCCCTCCCCTTTTTTGTAAGTACTGCAGTTTAACCATCACTTGCACTGTAGACCAATGGGAGCAGATAAAGTTGGGTCACATGACCGTCCCCGTGATGTTGCAAATAACTGTCAGTGGAAGGAGGTTCATCACAGTCCACAGTTAGTCAGATGTCTTCCCAGTGCGGCGGAGGTACGACGGATCCTTTACCGTGGATCTGACCATCCCATTGTACGGCCAGCTTTGGTACTGAAAGGGGCTTTTTCTGCCGCGTTCCTTTCTGCCTCTCGGCAACACAAAGAAATAGTCACTGCCATTTGCTTCCTGTGTTGCTGGAGTCTATTCTTCAGCATCAGACCTCCTGTAAGGCTGAACACAGGAAGCGGGGGGGAGACCTTCTTAGCAAAGTTTGTGGTGGAAATTATGGAAGCACTGTGAAGAAGATAAATGGATTGGGTCTCAAGAATAGAAGAGCAAGAAGAAAATTCAGGGGTTTGGGAGGCAGAAGTGATGGTGTGCCAGTCGTGTGGGGAGACGTCACCTGCCTCCATGTACCCAGCACACTGCAGCCGCAAGAGGTGTGTTACCTTCTGTTTTAATGCAAGTTGTTGGCTTGCTGGCTCCGTTGCCTTTACCAAAACCTTTGAAAAGGACATTATTTAATTAAGGGCAACAAAGCAGAGCAGTTCATACTCGGTTTTTCTCATGAACATGTTAAGAAGAATAACGTAGAATTGTGAAAAAGGTTACAGAATTCCTTTTTGCACATTTTTTAAGTAGTACACCCAGTCAGATGTACAGTAGTTTGAGGAAAGCTTCCTTGCGCTTTAGCGTAAATGGCACTACAGGTTTGCACTTGACAAGAAGTGTAGAAAGTTAAATATTAATGGTATTTCTCTGATTTTTTTTTCGGTAATGTGTGAAAGGTGCAGAAAGGTTACGTGATTAAGGAAACCAATGTTTAAATCTGCTTTATGGTGATTCTTAGCCAAATTGTTTACTCACGTGTCTCTTCACAATCACTTTACTCATTTACACTCGGTGCCAAAAAGAGAATCGCTTCATGGCTGAACTCATAAGGTCTGAAGAAAGCATGTGTGTGGTTCTTTTTGCCTCTTACGCCTTTGTGGGAACACACACATACAGAGTATTTAATAAGCTCTTGCAACAGGAAAAATACAAAACGTTAAGCTCCGTGAAGTTGGCCCCCCTACAAACAGCACAAAGGAAGAAAACCTTATGATTCGTTAGTGCTGCATTTCTGCTGTTTTGTGCCGTAAAGATTAGAATTTGTGCCGTTGCAGTTTTTTAGATATTAACATTTATTTTTACCGGATGTGATGTCACTCCAGCCTGCCTACAACGCCGCAAAAATTTGAATTCAGGCTCATTCATTAGTGCTACATTTGTGCCGTTCAAACCGCAGTTCTATCTCTATTCCTTTTTGAGATAATGGAGGTTGTTTGCATGACACGTGACATCACCGGCCCCCCTGCAGTGCCGCAGATACTGGAATTTGGGTTCATTCGTTAGTATACATTTGTGTTGATTTGTGCCGTTTAAACCATGATCCTATCTCTTTTAGCTTTTTAAATATAAAGAATAGTATTTCACGTGGGGGGGTGCGGTGGCGCAGTGGGTTGGACCACAGTCCTGCTGTCCAGTGGGTCTGGGGTTCGAGTCCTGCTTGGGGTACCTTGCGACGGACTGGTGTCCCATCCTGGGTGTGTCCCCTCCCCCTCTGGCCTTACGCCCTGTGTTGCCAGGTAGGCTCTGGCTCCCCGTGACCCCCTATGGGATGAGCGGTTCTGAAAATGTGTGTGTGTGTGTGTGTGTGTGTGTGTGTGTGTGTGTGTGTTTCACGTGATGTCACCTGGAACCGTGAAGTTGCCCTCCTCAATGGCACAAATAAAGACAAATGCATTTATGCATGGATTATCTGACATGTTATTTCTGGTGATAATCATAATTCGGATTTCATGACTTCCAGTCCGTATAATACTACTGCCTTTTACCTGTCCCACTTCACTCAGCGGTCCCTGTTGTGGTTGAACACGACGGAAAAACTGCTGCTGTTCAATGAACACTGTTGATTAACCCAGGTTGACATAAGTTAAAAAAACAACACTATGCAGATAACTTCAGGGGTTTTTTTTTAATGAACAGCAGAACTCGAAACATGTACAAATTCCTTCAGGGTTTCCAGCATCCTGTGTACAAAATGCATGTATGATTCTGTATGCTGACATAACATAATAACTAGCAATAACTAAACACACACACAGTGTCTACAGTTGCTTGTCCTGAGCAGGATTGTGATGAGTCTAACCCGGCAGCACAGGGCGCAGGGCTTTGTGGGGGGGGGGGGCACACTCCAGGTGAGACACCGGTCCGCTGCAAGGTACCCCAAGCAGGGCTTGAGCCCCGACCCACCACAGAGCAGACCCCGGGCAAGGCTGCTGCACCACCACACCCCCCCCCCAACAAATACTCATCTGCTGGAAAATTGCTAAAAACATACTATACTACAAACTTAAAGTGTGTTTCTTACGTTTTTTTATATAAGGAAATCATTTCCAAGCTAAAAGCCTGTAGTTTAAATTACAGGCATCACAGTGAAAAATACAACTTTACCCAGTACTGTTGGAAAAGTTGCAAACTTATCGTTTTCGACAAATGTTACGAGAAAAAAATAATTATTTATGAATACTTCTTAAACTACTCTTACATACCCGGAACAGACTGCTTTTGGACGGAGATTGTTTATTAAAATGTTACAACGATCACAATACTTTAAACAAGTGGAAAAAAATCAACGTGGACATTGTGCTGTAATTAAACACAATGAAATAAAACAAGTCTTTACAGGGTCCCAGCGTGCTTTTGGGAGGGGTGTGCACGTGACATCACAGACAGAGTTATTAGATAAACAATATTCCAGCACATTTTCATTTATTTCTTCATATCTTCTGTTAAGTTGACACTGTTTTACAGAATCATACATGTTTTCCATTCCTTTTCGGAAATTTATCATTTTGATAATGAATGTAGGGGGCGCGGTGGCACAGTAGGTTTGGCCGGGTCCAGCTCTCTGGCGGCTCTGGAGTTCGAGTCCTGCTTGGGGTGCCTTTCGACAGATTGGCATCCCGTCCTGGGGTGTCCCCTCCCCCCCATGACCTTGTGCCCTGTGTTGCTGGGTTAAGCTCTGGCTCTTTGTGATCCCCGGTTTGCACAAGCAGTTTCAGACTGTGTGTGTGTAATGAATGTAAATAATAAAACACATTTCAATAGTATAATAACTCTTACAGAGTTATAGTTTAATTAAATATAATTAGTTAATAAAGTTAGTTAAATATAGTTTGGTTCAAGATGCCAACTTCAAATTTTGTGCATGTATTAATGAAGACATGCTCTTTACAGTGGTATAATTCTTTTCATGGTAGACCTTGTCATACCTGAGCAATATGCATTTGAAATGTAGGCATGAAATGATTTTTTTCAATTCAGTTCAATTCAATTCAATTCAATTCAGTTCAATTCAATTTTATTTTTATAGAGCGTTCTTCTCACGCAGTGACACGAGCACTTTAACACAGGCATAAGGCAAGAAAATCAAATACATCAGATAAGAAACAAAGAAGACAGTTGACTACTGACTATCATAATATAGTACTTTTATAGAGCTATAAGTGTGCCTAATGGCCACTGAGGAAAGGAACAAAAACTCCTGACTGAAAATCGAGGGAGAAATAAAAACCTCTGGGGGTGCAAGGGCCGGTGGTTGCCCACCCCTTGTGGGCATTCTAGATTAAGTAACAGTTCTAAGCCAGAAGAAAGAACAGAGTTAGTAATTTGTAACTTAAACAAGACAATTTAACATGCATTTGTGTGGTTTGGTATATTTTTTTCAGTTCTAATTGCTCATAAATCAGGAAATTTTATTTTTTCTGGACAAATACTTAGTCATCCCATACAATAGTACCACAGTATGAGAAATAACACAATCTGAAAGATCTTGTCTGCTTCAGTGTGGAGCTACAGAGGCCTAAAATTGCTCCAAAGCACAAACAATTTTTTCTTTTTTTTCACAGTTTTCAGCAAGCTGTAAATTGGCAAATATGCAACTGTAGATTTTCTTTCACAGTTTGCTGAAATCTGGTGATCTGAGGTGGATTTACCCATAAAACAACTCGAAAAAGAATGCAAAATTATCATACGTTGTTGAAAAGGCTGCATCTGATTGGCTCATAATTTCCACCTCATCAGGGAAGTCTGCCTCAAAATACCTGAAAAAAGTCTAATACTGGGAGGAGTCAGTCCATATACCGAACATGCGTACAACTTTTCTAGAGCAGTTATACAGAAAGTTATACAGAAAGTCTGTAAACCAGGAGTCCTTATAGCAGTATATAGATGTATTCATGCAACGGGATCATAACTGGAGTTTAACAGTAATAAAGCAACTTTGTTGTTGAAGTTGTATGTGTGCTTGCAGGAAATAATTGGTTAGGAGAACTAATTAGTTTATTGAAATGGGAATTTTTCATAAGTTGGGAAACAGCCCTTTCTCAGTAATGTTGATTGCAATGAACCTAGATCAGGTGTGAGTCAGTAGTGTGGCAAACGAAACTATCATATTTATACAATTTGATTCAGTTAATGTTATCTCATTGTTGACATAAAACACAGTTAACACAGAACAATGTGAAATAAACAATTATGCAAACATCAGCTTATTAAAAATAATTTACTGTAATCATGCTGTACTGTGATGTTTTCAAGACAATCTTGATAAAATTATTTTGTTCTTTTTCAGAACCAAAGATTATTTGAAGACCCAACTGGCTATAAGGAATATTACCAAGAAACTTGACTGCAGTTTTCCAAAGAAAGTTGGAAAACCTGTGTCCAGCGGAAAAGACGGCATGATGATTGTTACAGCTTTATCAAGAACTGCACATACTTCCACTCTAGAAAAGTTATGTGGTTTTTTTTAATTGAATGTAACCAATAGCTTTCTAAGTGCTGTACATCTGCATCATGCAGTGGAGAAGACGACACTTCTTCCCATTCAGGGTAACCTGCAATGTAAAGCGGTCACTGTTCTGCATACACGTCATTGGACTTGTGATCTTGGTCATTGTGATCTTTGTCATTTGCCACTTGATGTGGCCCCTGTGCAATACAGGGAAGAGGAAGAGCTCTGGAGAAACTGTGAAGGTTTTTCATTCCCAAAAAGCGGAGGCAAACTGGAGCTCACTTAACACATTAAAGGAGGCCTTCCATCCATCCCATGTTCCCCACAGCTTGATAAACCTGAGTTCTGTTCATGTGGATGTATCCTACCAGGAAGTGACGGGACTGGACAACTCACTGAGTACAAACACTGTTTTGTTCAGTGAAATGAGATTAGGGGGACAGCTTATCACACTGTCATACCCCTACCTTATCAATGAGCCTGATAGATGTAAGGGTAGAAATCCCTTCTTGATATTTATGATAGCAGTGGAGCCAGAAAATATGGATGCGAGAAATGCCATCCGGCAGACCTGGGGAAATGACAGCGTGGCTCCTGGCCTAGACCTTGTTCGCTTGTTTCTGCTGGGCCAGAGGAATGACAGCGATGGCTACCTGCAGCGTTCCATTAGGAGGGAAAGCTGGAAGTACCATGATATCATTCAACATGCGTATCAGGACACCTATAAGAATTTAACAATCAAAACTCTTATGGGAATGAAATGGGTGGCCAACCACTGCCCGCATGCTAGGTATGTCATGAAGACAGACAGTGACATGTTTGTAAACACAGAATACCTTATATACAAATTGCTCAAGCCAGATGTGCCACCAAGACAGAACTATTTCACAGGCTACCTAATGAGAGGCTATGCACCAAACAGAAATAAGGACAGCAAATGGTACATGCCACAATATGTGTACCCGAGTGAGCGGTATCCAGTGTTCTGCTCCGGTACAGGATATGTGTTCTCAGGGGACTTGGCTGAAAAGATCTACAAAGTTGCTTTGAGTATACCTTACCTTCACCTAGAGGATGTGTGTGTGGGGATCTGTTTGGCCAAACTCCACATTGAACCCATGCCGCCACCCAACGAATTCTTGTTCAATCACTGGCGAGTGTCCTACTCCAGCTGCAAATACAGTCACCTTGTTACCTCTCATCAGTTCAAACCAAATGAAATTGTCAAGTATTGGAATGATTTCCAAAAAAACAAGCACAATCCTTGCAACAATGCTGTAAGAGATAGGAACAGAAAATACAATCCCTGAAAACTGCACTGCAAGGCAGCCCAGTGATGACTGACAGGATGGGGAAGAAGCACATTCATCATAATAAAAGGGATAGCAGCAGGTTTTTGTACTACACACAGCCAAATTATTTTTATAATATTGTAAATTGTTTTTGTTGAGACCTTTTCAAGCAGATTTAATAAAATGTTAAAAGTTCAGTGTGCACATAAAAGTGGATCTGATCCATAAGGAGCCAATATGTATATCTGAAATACACACACATTTTCAGAACCGCTTGTCCCTTACAGGGTCACAGAGCCTACCCGGTAACACAGGGCGTAAGGGGAAGGGGGGACACCCAGGATGGGACGCCAGTCTACCGCAAGCAGGACTCAAACCCCAGACCCCCCGGAGAGCAGGACTGCGGTCCAACCCACTGTGCCACCGCACCCCCACACATTTGAAATAAAGAGTCAGTAATTTTTAAAAGTGTTTTTGTCATTTTGAAGCTTAGTTTCAAATGTATTATTAAATGACAGTCTATTAATTATGGGAGAGTTTTCAATGCAATAAGAACGAACGATCATTTTTAAAATATGGCAGGATTGCATTTATTCATTTAGCAGACACTTTTCTCCAAAGCAACTTCCAGTGAATTCTGTAGTGTTATCAGAACACACCTTATTCACCGTGGTGACTTACACTGCTAGATACACTACTTACAATGGGTCACTCATCCATACATCAGTGAAACACTTTCTGTCTGTCACTAACACACCATGGATGATTTTAGGGTCAGCGGTTCACCGGAACAGCATGTCTTTGGGCTCTGGGAGGATATCGGAACACCTGATGGAAACTTTGGGAGAAGCTGCAAACTCCATACAGACTGAGCCTGAGCAGGGATCAAACAGACATCCCTTCACACAGGTGCAGTGAGACAGCAACGCTGCCCGCTGTGCCGCCATGCTCCCTATATCAAAGATTACTCTGTCATGACTTAAAACACCTTTCAACACGAGCTTGTGTAGTAAACACCTTACACAATTGCTCATTTATTCAGATACTGATAAAATATTGCTATGGCAGGTGCTGCATGCTCTGCAGAAGACAGGAGTAAAGTATACGTAGGACAGCTCCCACAGCTGTGATCATGATGAAAAAGGCATGAGGCTGAAATGTATTTGCATTTAAATTTTATCTATGCTGTCGCCACATGCTTTATTTCATTTACTCAGTGTAATTCATGGTAAACACCATCCTCAGGAGCATTAGACGAGGGGTGGAATGCAACCTGGGAGCCTTCTGAATACAAGGTGACAGCTCTAGCTACTATGAGCGCTGCTGTCCCTATAAGGTCAGTATACAATGCCGTTCTGAAGTGAAATCCACAAACTTCAGCCTAACTGACATAAATTTATGTTGAGTAATTTTCCTATCACCCAAAACACTTCCTTCCTTGGAATTAGGATTCTCATTCCATTAGCAAAATGTTGAGTGGTGATGACTCTGATAGCGATTATGGCTGAAGTGGTGTCGTTCTCTGCTACTCGGGATGTTTTTGACTATTGCAGTTGAATCACAGTATCAGTTTTTCAGTGGTGAATGTGATAACACTCACTGTTTTTAAGTGTACTGGTTGAATCAAGGTATTAAGTGTAATGCTTTGGTAAGAACAATGGAAGCACTCAATTCAAATCGGGCAACGGACAGAGATACACTGCATCATATTAAAGAATTAATTAATTAGTTAAATAATTTAAAGTTTAGGCTATATATTTGCACATTTTTCCTTTAAATTATTGATCTTAAGGGCGCATGGCGGCGCCTGCTGTGTGGTGGGTCTGGGGTTCGAGCCCCGCTTGGGGTGCCCTGTGACAGACTGGTATCCCGTTCTGGGTGTGTCCCCTCCCCTTTCGGCCTTGCGCCATGTGTTGCCGGGTTAGGCTCCAGCGAGCTGCTGTTGACAATGGATCGTTATAGATCATTTTTATTAATTATCAGGCTTTATCTTTTTGGATACACAATTTACTCTGACCTGCACTTAACACTATCTCAATAAAAACTTAATAAATAAAAAAAGATCTGGCAGCCCATCCCAGACTCTGTGGACAATGTGGCATGTGGCAAGGATATTTAAAGTTCAGATCTGTTCCTCTTTGACCAAAATAAATAATCAGCATTTCTAACATTTGAAATGAAACTTCAAGCTGAGGCTCTCTGTTTCAATAGGAAACTGTAAGTGTCTTTAAAGATATGAATCAGCTGGGGGGACTGCTGGATAGAACTGTTGCTATGGTAACTAGCCACTGATCTCCAGCGTTGTTGAGAAGGTAAGCATCAGTTGAAAAGGGAGAAGGAGTGAATGCTGCTGGGCAGTGGAAGGGAGTGGTTTGAAAGGAAGCAGCTTCATGTACGTGAGACATCAGATGTATTTTTGTAATGTGAATAATTGCACAGGCAAACAGTTCATCCAGTGAAGTGAGAAAACAACTCCTGAATGACGTGAAACTAAATTTACTTTACTGCTATGCCTAAAAAACCAAGTCGTTCAGAACAAATGATCGATTTCGACAAAGAACAATGTCAGAAATACATTTTTCACTTCAAAAATGCTCTCATTACACATACTCATACTTTATATACTAAATATTGCAGGAAAAACTGCAAGGAATCTGTCAATTTATTATTTTATACGTAAGCAACGTGAGCTGGCTCATCTGAAGAGGACTGTGCTGGATACGAACTAATGAGTACAACCTGGAAGCGTGAACATCGTGGTGCAAGAAGAGGAAGATGCCACTGAAGGGCTCGATAATGACATAGCACAGTAATATTGACAAGAGGAGCGGAAGAACTGCTGCCTTGCCATATTTTCCACATTAATCTCTGGTGTACGTTGTTACATTTACATTTATTCATTTAGCAAACGCTTTTGTCCAAAGCGACGTACATCTCAGCTGAAGTACAATTTATGCATTACATTAAGAGAAAGAGACATGGCTGCAGACATACGACTCTCAAGTAAACCTAGTTTGTTACCTACCACTTGCTGCACCGAGGTTCATCGTTCAAGTAGGTGCATAAAACACAGGATCGAAAAATCCTGATACCCTCCTACCATTTTTTAAAAAAAATCTTATAATATACACAAACAATCACAAACAATGCCGGAGTAGCGACTGAATAAAGGCTTCACATAACTGCATCGTGTGCTCTCCTTGCTAATAGGGCTGACTTTTTGTTTCATACAACTGGTTTTGCCTTCCAAATGTCAATTTCAATATTTCTGACAACAGTGCTCTCTGCAACCATAAATTCCCAGAATTAAAGCATTATTAAAAACACTACAACAGGAAAAGACTTTTCTTAGACCTATACACAGTTTATGCTCTTCTACATTTACATGTATTCATTTGGCAGACGCTTTTCTCCAAAGCGATGTACATCTCGTAGAAAATACAATGAGTGCATTACATCAACAGAAAGAGACATAGATTCAGATGCGTGATTCTAAAGCAGTTGAATTGTCACATTTCACCACATGAACCATATATATCACATGAGTAGAGCTGATATAGGGGACAGCTGGTAGTGCTGTTGCCTTTGGATTCAAAGGTTGCAGGTTTGATCCTCATCTTTGGCTGTAGTACCCTTAAGCAGGGTATTTTTCACATTTTCAGAACCGCTTGTCCCATACGGGGTCGCGGGGAACCGGAGCCTACCCGGTAACACAGGGCATAAGGCCAGAGGGGGAGGGGACACACCCAGGACGGGACGCCAGTCCATCGCAAGGCACCCTAAGCGGGACTCGAACCCCAGACCCACTGGAGAGCAGGACCCGGTCCAACCCACTGCACCACCACGCCTCCCCTACCCTTAAGCAGGGTACTTATCCTAAAATTGCTCCAGTAACATTACCCACCTCTATAAATGGAAAAGTAATTGTAGGTATGTTAACATTATAAGTCATTTTGAAGAAAAGCATCACCTAAATGAGTAGCTGATAAAGGTTTTTCCATTATTCAGCAGTTATAATTTCGAAGCTATTGAGCATAAACAATTACACCTTAACATATACTTAGATCGTAGGAGAAAAGAGTGTGGAAGAGGTGATTCTTCAGACCCTTCTTAAATGTAGAGAGCTACTTTTAATTGCTTTCAGTAGTTTTCAGAGTGGTTTAATATCCCAGGCTAGTATTTTCACAAGTAAATAATTATAAGCTGCTAAAACAGAAAATCTACAAACACTGATGGAAGTTGCAATGAAACCATTTGTCAAGCTCTAAGTAAGTTCTCCTTTTCTCGACTCCATGACCAGGTGCCCGAGGCTGTGGCGCGAGTCGATCGATGTGAGGACCTCTCAGTCTGTAGGACACAGCAGGACTTGCCGGAAGATTTCAGGGAAGGTAAAGAAGTAGAATCGGCACTCGGCACCAGTTTACGGCTCCCGGTGATGGCTCAAGACCGTAGGGGACTTAGATTTCCAGCCACCGTCATAGATATGCCCCTCAGACTAGACATCGTCTTTCTGACTGAAACTTCTAGATAAGCCACCTTGCTGGAGCTTACAGTCTCATGAGAAGATGATGATGAGAATGGAGAGGGAAGAGGACCAGATGGAGCAGTGCTTTTCAAAAGGCTGGAGAGTGAGGTGTGTGTCCGTTGAAGTGTTCATGTAGAGCCTATTGCGTGTTGGGTGTCGCAGGCAGACAGAGGAGGAAAGCTATGAAAATGAACAGCGAGGTGCTGAAAGGGCACCTTAATGGCTGCGGAGCAGCAGAAGAGAGGTGAGCTATGGGTTCAAGGTTGTGCTACATGGATGCAGGCTGGTGTCCAATCAATGCTGAGGGAAAGTGTATGATGAAAGAACCCAAACACCGCATGACTCCAGACTACATCACATCACATGCCAGGGTGCATCTTATCGTGTTCTAAAAATAAAAAAGAAAAAGGATCCATGCAGAGTGTATTAGACTGAAGGTGAAGGGGATTAAACGAGGTGAGAATTAAATAGAGTAAAAGGTAACATGAATTAAACGAGTGACATGGAACCGAAGTAAGTGAAAAAACACTGTTTTGTGTTTTGTGCTGGACAAACTGAACTTTTATTACTCTGCTCCGCCCTCCCAGTTTAGGAAGCAGGATCATTACATTTCACTCCCACACAGCAGGTGGCGCACATTGGTATATATGCGTTTAACATCTAGCTGTGAAAATGCTCTTCCGGGTCATCTTGAAATCTCGCGAGATTAGGTTGTTTCCGTGAACTCTGTATTTTTGACTTTCTTGCTAGATGTTTTAATCAGTCGTACCGGAAACAGCATGAAGAGCTTTAATTACGGTTTATGAAATGTTTGTGAAAGCGACTACATTGTATTTCACACGGCGTTTATTTCAAAGGTCAACAGCTAATGAATTTGTCTCCTAGCATTTCTTTTTAGTGGAAATTATATATTCGTAAGTAACAATTTGTTTCCAAGCCAAGCCCAAGCCAAGGTGCGTGTAAATCTAGCTACTCAGTCAGTGTCAGAGTCTGGTGGTAAGAGACAGCGGAAAATAAGCTGCTGTTTGTTACTGGCAACTGCTTCCAAAGAGATTACTTCAGACTGATCACTTAATCACTTTCCTGATTTGCTCAGACAGTGTGACAGTGGACGTAACCAATACAGAGATTAGTGTAATAAACAGTAGCCGTAATATTCACTGCTTGTTTAATGAAAACAACACATGTGGAGTCTTAGACTGTTCCAGAAAATGGTGTCACACCGAAATGTTATGTCAGTTCTTCTGTTTTTGTTATTTTTTGAGGCGGGATTCACTCTTCCAGCTGTAAGGTGGTAAATATTGTGTAGGTTGTGTGGTGATGATTGCAGCGGTTACAGGTTCTGTTTTCCTGGATCGACGCTAAAACAGTTGGGACTAATGTGAAGACGTTATGTGTCAATTTTTACAGGATGGGAAGTTCTTCCTCTACATCAGGACATTTGTCCAGCTCTGCTTGCACCCAGTTTGTGCAGGTAAGAATGGCAATGAATGTGACACTGAACTTGCTTATATGTTTACAAGCTTTCTTCAGATATGCCTGACACCTCTTAATTGTCTCATTTGCAGGATGTGATATCTAATAATTGTGTCGTAATATTCTCGAAGACCACCTGTCCATATTGTAAAATGGCCAAGAATGTGTTCAATGAAATAGGGGCCAAATACAAAGTGATTGAACTGGATCAGCACCGTGATGGTAGGATGCTTCAGGAAGCATTGGCACAAATGACTGGTGCTAGAACGGTAAGGAAGTTAATTCACTTAAAAATCACTTTTGTACTCTTGGAGTAGTATTATGATATTCATGTCTTTCTACACATGAAGTAATGATTGTGTGGATGTTGGTTTTTTTTTTTTTTTTTTTTCCCCCCCCCTTAAGTCACTGTTTTACTTATTATGACTGCTCTTAGGAATTTTTTATTTTCTTGCAGGTACCAAGAGTGTTTGTTAATGGAAACTGCATTGGAGGAGGCTCAGATACAAAAGAACTTCATAATCAGGGGAAGTTGGTGCCCCTCATTGAGCAGTGTTCCACTTGCCCAGTGAAAGTGGATAATCAGGACTCGGGCAGTGGACATTTTAAATAAAGGCAATTTTAAATAACTGATATCACCCATATAACTGTCTGTGTAATGTTATTTATGGAAAAGTGGTTGTTGGTTATTGACATTTCAAATGTTTTTTTTTTCTGTTTTTGGTCAGGGATGTCTGTCATTTCTTACTTGAATATCAATTAAAGACCATTTTATGAATAAAAGCCAATCTTTTTTACTATTTTTTTTCCCTGCAGAAGATAGGAACAATGCTAAAGATTTGACTAATTCAGTTAGTTTTTTTTAACTCTGCAAAGTTATTGTAAAATGAAACCAACTAGATAAAATAATTATTTGCAAACTTTCAATGATAATAGGAATAGTACATATGGAAAAAAGTTAAAATGGAGTCTTACTGAATTTTCAGTGCTGCATATTGGTATGATGGATTTTTTATATATGTGTGTGTATTGTTTTTTTCTGTATAAGATACATAGAGTATTTTTTACTATTCTATATTCCTGTCACACTATCATCTCTTGGTGTGTTATTAAAAATCTTATATGTCTCAAGAATTAGCTGGTAATGCACTGACAAACAATGATGTATCTTTGTATATTCATTTGCAGTTGCTACTGCCAAAGCTCTTCAAGTTCCCTTGTAACCTGATACAACATCCTGCAGAATACTTCAGGACTGATGATTACTTTTTTGTTTCAATTTAACTTTATTCTCAGTTAAAAGGCTTTATGTTGTAACAAACTTACTTATGGCATTTTCTCAATGTAATTCAGTGTCTCCAGAACATTGTACAGCTAGAAGTACTGTATGCAGCAGTACTGTGTCCTTATATTAATTGCTGTTTTGAATTTTGCTGTAATGTACTTCCTAACTTCCATCATCTTCTCATTTTTTTGAAAAAAAAAAAAAGTGTTTTGCTTTGATATTTATTTTGTAAATTGGTGCTGTAAGGTCAGCAAACTGACAGTTATGTATATGATATTTGCCTTTATTTATTTAGATGACACTTTTCTCCAAAACAATTTAAAGTTTTAAACTACTTACAATTATTTACCCATTTATACAGCTATGCAATTTTACTGGAACAGTTTATTGGGAAAGTATCTTGCTCAAGGGTACTATAGATGAAGGGGGGATTTAACCTGCAACATTTGGGTCTAAAGGCAACAGCTCTAACAACTATGCTACAACCTGATATCTAGCTAAAATGATTATATAATATATGCCTGTTTCTCTGTGCTTCTATCAAAATGTAAGAATCCAAACAATACTTATTCAAAAAGCAAAATGAAAATCTTACACGTTTCATCAATAATGAGCTTAGACACATCTCTCCACAGCTTGTAATAATGGAGCCAGAAAAGCGAAGGGTGGGGCACACTTTCTGGGTGCATGGTACGAAAAGAACATCTAAGCAATCCTTGGAATTTTTTCAGAAAATGCTTTACCTGGTAGAATTTGTGTATAATCTTAAGAGATTTCCTAAACTTTGTTTTTGTTTTGATATTTGAATCAGCAGCCAAACTTTCTCCCATGGGGCATTGTTAACAAAGGTATTCTAATAAGCAGGGACATAATGTGGCAACCTCATTCTAAAAAAAAAAAAGCGAACAGGTCCGTTATTCTGAAGGACTGTGAAGATCAGATCCTTCCACAAGGACTATCAACCAGATTTGCTATAGAGACAACAGCAGGGTAAGAGACCATTTTCAATAGCCTCCCTTCCCAGGCCAAATTCTTTCTCTGTAACAGGAAACCTAAAATAAGACTCAGAGTCACTGTAGCTCGTAAGATCTTCTTTTTGAGTTCATCAGTTGGCTCACCAAAAGGATATTTCTATGAAACTAACTCCTTAAAAAAGTACTCTTACCCACATACAGGACATCAGCATTATTCCAAATATAGTAGTGATGTGGGGAAACACATTGTGCTTGTAAATTAGATCTGTGCCAGCAGAGGTTGTCTATGAAAGGCTGACAGTTTGACTGGTGACTTGCCTATACTGTAATTACTCATCAGAGAAAGAATGAGGCTACGAGTTTGATCAAAAACGACTTTAGGAATGAATTGACATTTACATTAATTTATTTAGCAGATGCTTTTCTCCAAAGCGACTTCCAGTGTGGATACTGTGTAGTGTTACAGCCCACACACCTTATTCACCAAGCCAAGGTGACTTAAACTGTTAGATACACTACTGAATGGGTCACTCATCCATACAGTGGAGCACACTCTTTGTTCCAAACGGAAGCATCGATTTTCAGAAATTGTTTTAACCAGTTAATTTTAAATATCAAATTCAAAGAAAGTCCAACAAACCGAGCCCATCATTCTTACATGAGTTAATAACCAAAGACTTTCAGTCAGTGTGTACACTGTTTTTTCCATAAAAAGAGCCTATTCCATTTCTTTGGACCAAGTTTAAGTTGTAAGTTTTGCTGTCTAATGCGCTAAAGCAGCAACATAAGTGAATCTGGAAATCTGGTTTCGAGAAAAGAACACCGACTCTTAAAGACAGGTCCCTTTACAACCAAAGACTCAATTTGTTTTGTACTTTGCAACAAGCAATCCCAACTCCATATTCCCCAATCAACCGCGAATTTAGGAACCGGAAGCGGAAGTTTAAAAACGCGACGGAACCGGAAATCTTAAAAACGGGGTTTTTTCTGTTTTTTTTTTTTTTTTGGTGGAGGAAGTATCCATGCGACACGGCGGAATACTACAGTGATGTAAATCGGAAGTAGGGCGAAGCGGGATTGTGACGAATGGTAGAGTTTGGTTTTTTAGTGACAAGAGAAGAGTATATATTATAGAATATTTTTTGTTTCACGATAAATTAATTGAAAAACACTAAGATGTCGGGGAGCGCGGGGGAGTGGTGTCTCATGGAAAGCGACCCGGGCGTTTTCACAGAGCTGATAAAAGGTTTTGGTGAGTCTGACCGTTACGTTAGCGTCGTTAGCATAACCTGGCTGCCACACGCACATTCCGATTCCCAGCCCAGGTTGTCCTGCGATCTATTTTTTTCCCCCGCCACGTTGAGCAGTAACTTAGTCCTCCCTTTTCTTCCTAAAACCTTAACGTAATCGATGATGCAATGCTTTGTCATGCCTAGCAGAATGAACGTGCGTGACTCGGATTTAAATTTTAATATGCATATCGGGGGGTGCGGTGGCGCAGTGGGTTGAACCACAGTCCTGCTCTCCGGTGGGTCTGGGGTTCGAGTCCCGCTTGGGGTGCCTTGCGATGGACTGGCGTCCCGTCCTGGGTGTGTCCCCTCCCCCCCGGCCTTACGCCCTGTGTTGCCGGGTAGGCTCCGGTTCCCCGTGACCCTGTATGGGACAAGCGGTTCTGAAAATGTGTGTATTCATATTGGTTAAGAAATGTGGTCGGTGTTGTTGTGGAGTTCTGTCGACTTAATCTTTTTGTCAAATTTTGATGTCTTGGTGGTGGCAAAATAGCAGGTGCGGAGGTATTCTAACTTTAACTAGACCCCTCCTCGTTTGTTTGTGTCATTTCAGGGTGCAAAGGAGTCCAGGTGGAGGAAATATGGAGTATGGACCCGGAGAACTTTGAAAACCTTAAGTATATACACAGTTGTGTTTACTTTTCAGCTGAAAGTTCTTCAAGAATTCAAGTATTTGTTGTTTAAGGGTGGCCCAGTGACAAAGCGAGAGACACTGGTACCTCAGCTCATCATGCATGGGTTGTAGGTTTGGATCTGAGGTTGAATGCAGCTCAGTCTGTGTACACTTTACATTTTTGAATGCATGGGTTATGTCCTTCAAGTGAGTTTAATATTAAATTCTCTAGTGTGTGAGTGAGTGTGTGATTGCCCCCTGATAGCTTGGTACAAGCAGTCCCTCGGTTTCGAACATCTGACTTGCTACAACCCGTAGTTACGAATCCCCCCCCGTAAAACCTAGTATGTTAAAAATTCGAGTTGCACGCAGTGATTTGTAATAACAAGCGGGTGCTACTTTGTGATGCACATCGAAACATTGTGCGTCTACAGTTGTTCATCAGCACGTGGGAGGGGCGCGTGAGCCCGAGGTAGGACAAAGACTTCCTTCTTTTCAGTCGGACCACGTTGCTGTTAACAGTCCTTGTGTGTTGTTATATTTGGCTTTATTTTTTTTGTTTTTACCCTCCTAACCATGACACCAAAGCGTAAATGTGATGCAAGTGATGGTGATGCATCCAAGAAAAGGAAAACGATCATGACTGAAACTAAAGTGATCGGAAAAAGTTGAAATGCAAACAAAGTTGTTTTTCTTTTTAAATGTTTTACACGTGCCCACACACAGTCTCTCTCTCTGGGAGAGCACTCGGCTATATAAGACACTTCTCAACCTCTTCCTAGTTGCGGAATCTCACTCGAGACCACTGTCTCCTCTGCGTTCTCAAACCTACCTTGCTTTGCTCTTCCAAGTCCTGTGCCGCCTCATTCCCCAGTCCCATTCCACATCTTTTATAACAAGCGCCTGCCTTGTCCCTCGACCACAATTTCGGATCCTCGCCTTTGTTCAGTTCGATCATCAACTGACCGCTCGCCCGTCCCCGACCACAAGAACACATCTAGTCCTTTGGTTCTGAATAAACAATCCTGCGCTTGGGTGCAACCTCCTCCGTGTCCTGTGTTCATCATGACAGTAGTAACATTTGATTTTTTTTTATGTCTTTATTATAAATACTGTAGTTACATTTATCAGTACATCATTACATTGTATTTTTACAGTATTTTTGTATTAAAGATGTTTTGGTGTATGCGAAAGTGTTTAATTTTTTGAAGCATAGAAAGGTACACGATACAGTGCGACAAACATTTGACAAACTTCTGTTAGACACGAGCCTTACCTAATTGTTCCGATTTACATAAAAATCCGACTTAGAGTGTGGAACGGAACTCGTTTGTAATCTGGGGACTGCCTGTAATCCGTTTCAGTTTCTGTAATGGATTGATATATCTTTAATTTAGAGTGCATGCAAAGAGAATTAACACTGTTAACACAATATTCATCCATTCTTTCTAGACCGGTTCATGGACTGATTTTTCTGTTTAAGTGGCAGCCTGGTGAAGAGCCTGCTGGTTCAGTTGTTCAGGATTCAAGATTGGATCACATCTTTTTTGCCAAGCAGGTACAAATTATTTAGTCTACTTTTTTTTTTTTTTTTTTTTCTCTACATGGATTAAACAGAAAGCTGAAAGTGAGAAATTGTAGTTTATACGACAAGGGCATATTTAACTGATTTCTGTTTTCCCCTCATGCTCCAGGTTATTAACAACGCTTGTGCAACTCAAGCAATCATCAGTGTGTTATTGAACTGTTTGCATGCTGACCTTCATCTTGGAGAGACATTGACAGAGTTCAGGGAATTCTCGCAAAGCTTTGATGCGGCTGTAAGTTTATGGGGTGCTGCTTTAGTTTTGTCTTGCCATCATAAGAACTGTTGTGAGTTATAATTAGCTTTCACATGTAACCTTTTTTTTGGTCTCTTGTCATAGATGAAAGGTTTGGCCTTAAGCAACTCTGAAGTGATTCGACAAGTTCATAACAGCTTTGCCAGGTAATTATTAAATACTAGTTTTTCATGGACATACCTGCCACTGATCTGAATATTTTTTTCAGATATTCTCTAACGTGTGTTTGCGTGGTGTGTACTGTCTTTGTATGTAAAACCCCAATAAATTTTAAAATAAACTACATTCAAGAAAACACTGAAATTTTACATTTTTGTTTTTTCTGTAGTTTTTTCTTTAATGAAAGAACTTTGTATAGTGTGAGGTGCAGTGTTGTATGAAAATAAGAGGAAATGTCACCCCAGAAGTAGTTTCAGTTTTGGAGTTTTAAAATCTCATTGCCATTATTTGTCCTCTTCCAAAATTTTGCTCTTTCATTGGTCTATTTTGTTTGGTCATGGAAATGATATGTAATGTGAACTTCATGTAATGGGTAATTAAAAATGATTTAACATGTTTGTCAGTGTAAGAGTAATGGAGAAGCAAAATTCTTGTGTGGCCAGCAATGTCTTGTTAGGGAAGTACAGCAAGAAAATTGTTGACTAAGGGTCTTTTTTTCCCCCTCAGACAGCAGATGTTTGAATTTGATTCCAAGTCATCTGCAAAGGATGAGGATGCGTTTCACTTTGTGAGCTATGTTCCAGTCAATGGTAGACTGTATGAGCTGGATGGGCTCCGTGAAGGACCAATTGATCTTGGTATGTTTCTTTACTTTTTAATCCATATTTTAGCTACAACTTCCTATCTGTTACGTCTTAATATGGTTCAATAATTTAGATGTACTTAAGCTTGCAGCCCAATATATAGTAATGCTACAAAAACATTTTACACAAAGAGTTTAGAGAGTTATTTGAAATCCCTGTATCTTGAATCAACATTTAAATTAATTAATTAATGCTTCATTTCCCAAACTGAATTACAGTATTAAGTTACCTACAAATATTTACCCACTTACACAGCTCGGTAATTTTACTGGAGCAATTCAGGGAAGAACCCTGCTCAAGGGTATTACAGTGGTAGGTGGGATTTGAACGTGTGACCTTCAGATCCAATGGTTGTAGCTCTAACCACTGTGCTGTCAGCTGCCAGGGTGTTTTGTTATACAAGAATATGTAAACAACTGAAGTTGTGGGAGTTTTTTTCTTAATGTAAATATTAAATATATTTTTTTAAAAGTAAATTTTAAATGATGATTATAATCCAGTTGTAACAGTTCTACAGTTAACACCCCACAGAAAACATTTTTTCTGCCCATTTTAATTTTTCTAATTTCTTAAAATAATTTTTTTTTTTTTTTTTTTTAATGTGTTTGGTTTTTTAGGGGCCTGTAGCCAAGATGACTGGATAAGTGCCGTTCGCCCAGTGATTGAGAAAAGGATACAGAAGTATGTATTCATTTGTGAACAACATCTCTGTTACTACATTACGGTACTTCATTTAGCTTTTCTCCAAAGTGATTTCCAGTGAACGCTATGTAGTGTTACCAGCCGACACCTTATTCACCCAAGGGGACTTACGCTGCTAGATGCATTACTTAAATGAGTTACTCATCCATAGATCAGTGAAACACACTCTTTCTCTGTCGCTCACACACTATATGTGACTTAGAGGCACCAATGCACCTGAACAGCATGTCTTTGGACTGTGGGAGGAAACCAGAGCACCCGGAGGAAATCCACACAGACATGGGGAGAAAATGCAGACTCCACACAGACTAAGCCGAGATCAAACCCATGCCCTTTCACTTCACCCAGGCACTGTGAGATAGCCCCGTTACGTGCTGTGCCCCAAACTTAAAATGCTCATAATTCATCTGCCTACTAAAACACCCTTCTTACATTTTTTCATCTGAAATAAATGTAAAATTTATTAAAACTATCTAGATGTAATATTTGATGGACAAAGTCTATAGTTTCATTAACCCCTTTACATTTATTCTTTTAGCTCATGCTTTTCTCGAAAGCAACCTACAATGTTAAGGTACTTATAATTAATTTTATTAACACATTAATAATTAATGCATTTATACAGCTGAGTAATTTTACTGAAGCAATTTTAGGCAGGGTACTACAGCTGGAGGTGGGAATTAGAACTGCTGCCTTTGGACCCAAAGGTTGCAGGTTCAACTACTGTTGTACCAGCTGTCACATCTTTTAATTTGATTTAATTTTTCTTTTTAGACACTAGTACTCAGTCATGCTAAAGAAATGCCTTTCTCAGTAACCCAGTACCAAGCTAAAATTAAATTTCTATTTGTTTGATGCTTTTCCCCAAAGCTGCTTTCAGTGAATATTGTGTGGTATTTAGCTGGCACCTTTTCATCCAGTGTAACTTACAGTGCTAGATACACTGCATGCAGTCAATCGCTCATCTGTACAGCAGAGCAACACACTGGCATGAACACACAATTGCAGTTTAGGGACACCACTCCATCTGAAACACGTCTGGAATGAGACAGGCAACCAGAGTACAGAAACCCACACAAACTTGAGGAGAACAACTCCACACAGGCTGATCATGGACCAAACCCATGTTCTCCTCACTGTTCAGGCACTGAGAGACAACAGTGCTGCTTGCTGTACCACCAGAATGTTTCTGGTTAGCAGCTAGTAGATTTAAATTTTTTCTTATCGTGCTTCATTTAGACTGTTGTTAACTGTGTAATTACATTATGCAGCCTGTGTGAAAGTATATCTTTACTACACTAAATCACCCCCCCCGTTAGATAGCCACTGCTTGCAGCTGTGCAAGAACTGCTGGGCAGAGTTCCAGATTGAGTACTAACTGATATTTTGATATTAATACACTTAAATTAATTCCGCTTGCTTACCACAAAAAAGTAGACAGGTAAAACCCATGCCAGTAATAATTAAAAAAAAAAATTAAATGTAAATTCCCAATCTGAAATATCACAAATGCCACTGTTACGTCTCTGCTAAGGATTTTCCAATTAAGGGAGACACATTTTCCTCTGCAAATATATTATTTTTCTTTATAAGTACATTGAAGATATGACTTAGTTATGTCACATTTCAGGTACAGCGAAGGAGAAATCCGCTTTAACTTGATGGCAATAGTGTCTGAGAGGAAGCTGATTTACGAACGCAGAATTGCTGAGCTACAAGCTCAACTTGCAGAAGTAAGTGCTGTCACAGGCAATATGTTTTGCTCTGTTTGGGTATTTGGTTATGATGTATTGAATTTCTTTTTTGTTTCTTTTTTTTGCCTCAGGAAGAGCCTATGGACACAGACCATAGTAACAATCTGCTCACAGCAGTTCAGTCTGAAATCGCCAAGTACCAACTCCTGATTGAAGAAGAAAATCAGAAACTCAAAAGATATAAAGTACAAAATGTTTACAGTTTCACACAATATTATTATGTAATTGATCATTTCAGTGTTTAAAACCATATATTCATACACAAATTATATGTTATGATCCAAGACTGTTTGGGTTGTTTATTTTTAGATTGAAAACATCAGAAGAAAACACAACTACCTTCCTTTTATTATGGAACTGCTGAAGACACTGGCTGAGTATCAGCAGTTAATACCATTAGTGGAAAAGGTGAGAATTCCTCCCCCCCCCCCCCTCCCTCCACTATAAGCAAAATGTCAATTTACAATAATGTAATTGAAAATTTGTTTTCATTTAAATGGTGAATACTCATGTTCAACCTGGAAATGAAAAACGAGATCAGTTTTAAATACAGGTGGTCCCTGACTTATGATGGAGTTACTTTCAAGCGAAACCCATCGTAAATCGAAAATATCGTAAGTCGAAAATGCATTTAATACTCCCAACCTACCGAAGATCATCGCTTCTTATCTTCTTATCTTTCTTAGATCGTGTAGATCGTCAATTGCGAAAGTCCCAGTTCGCTTGCGATGGGCATTACGGGCTTCCTGCCTTCATCACAGTCAAAGTGGCTTTATTGTCATTTCAGCCATATACAGCTGGTACAGTATACACTGAAACAAAACATTCCTCCAGGACCATGGTGCTACATAAAACAACACAAAGCTACTCACACAGGACTACATAAAGTGCATGTGTGCAAGACGTTTGCAGAACAACACAAGACAGTACAGTAATTACTAAACAAGAAACAAACACAGTAAAAAAGAAGATAATATAATAAATACTATAGATAAACTAAATGAGTTTCTCTTTGAGAGTAATTGCCTTCCTCTTCTTCTCACCAGTAGCAGGAGATACAGATGGGCATTTCGTAGACATGATGGATGCACAAACACAACTTAGATACAGGGGGGTATCCAGAAAAATGCTGGAAACACAGAACACTGTAGAGTATTGATTGTATAAACTAGTGACCGCGTGGCAGACTGGGAGATGCGGATCACTTCCACTGCCTAGCATCGTGAGAGAGTATCGCACTGCATATCGCTTGCCCGGGAAAAAAATAAAACTTCGAAGTACGGTTTCTACTGAATATCTATCGTCAGCTCACCATCGTAAAGTCAAAAGATTGTAAGTCGGGGACCACCTGTAGTATAAATGATTGGTTGAAACGATTTCTGAAAACAAATGCTATGATTTGAAGAATTCCACCAGTGGATGGCACTGTTGATCCATTAAAGAGCAGTTGTTCTACACTGTGGCCATGAACACATACATAATGAACAAAAGTGTAGCATTTCAGACTGTATTTTTAATTTACATTTTCACTGTAGTGTTATTAATTTCTAAAAGGCAAAATATAGTAGAAAAAATGTCTTGTTTCAAGTTCAGGTTCAATACGTTTTTGACCACTCTAATTGACATTTTGATTTTGTGAAGGGTTGACTTCAAGTGGCAGAATCCATAACTTTTTAATTTTATGAAATTTTCCAACTTTATTGCATTAAACTATGTATGTGTAAACTAATGATTTTTTTTTTCTTTTAAATAGGCGAAAGAAAAGCAAAGTGCCAAAAAAGTACAGGAAGCCAAGTGACCGTGATTTTTGTGTGAGCAGCCACGGATATGTTACTAAATGGACTATCATGTATTTAAGGTGCAACACAAAGCATGCAAGAAATGCAAGCAAGATATGTTTGAATAAATGGTTGTATTTTCACATGAAATATTTAGATGTTCATATTTGCTGTGATTTATTTAAGCTGAGAGATACTAAGGTTGCTCTGCAGTTATTTCTAACAGCTATTTTTTTAAAGATCCGTTTAAATTAGTGTATCACCAGCAGATTCCCCCATCATTTGCCGTATTTAGTTTTTAGACTTGCAGGTTTTATGGAATCTGTATAGATTAACTTAAAAAAGGTTCAGCAATGTAATGTTGCTAATTAGAAATCATGGTTATTTTTCGTATGTTTTCTATATTATCCAACAGGTGGATATAGTGGTTAGTGTTATTTTAAATTGTGCTTCAAATAACTTGAGAATAAATTTACTTTACAAGTAAAATTACAAATGAACAGTCTACATAAACAATGTGTTAAATAGTAGTCTGCTAAATGTGTACAACTCCAGTAAATGGTTCTATGCTGATTTATTCTACAGAGGTCTGAGATTCATAGTATGTTCAGTAACATTGGTATAGTGTTATATAAAGTAGGTTAATTACCACCCTCATTTCAACTTCTTTAAATAAATAGGTATGTGCAAATTCCCAGATTTATTATGGAAACATCCTCAGAAGTAACTGTGTTGATGGTACTACACATTTTTCTGGTGAAATGAACTATTAAGGTGAATAAAAATGAGGTTACTTAATATTAAGAAGAAGGACAATGAGTAAAGTTTGAGGAAGAGTTACGAAATGGATGAAAACAATGACTTGTATGCCTCAATCATGTCTGATATGGGAGTTCTCTGCTTCCCTTATTTTTATTTTTTGCAAAACCTGCTTTAGAAGTATTTACCATTGCTATTCTCATGCATTTACATCAAAGCAAGGAAAAGTCTTTGAAAATAGGTAAGGTGTAAACAGTGCTATGAAATTTAATCAATTGCAAAGCTGGAGGTAGCATAGTAGTGGATAAAGATATACCTTTATCCAAAAGTTTGCAGTTTCACTTCCCAGTTGTAGCCACAAGCACTTCTGTCTTAAATTGGTGGTACAATTGCAAGATGTGCAAGTCACTTTTGTTAAACTACTGCTGCCGTGATATAACAAAAGCACTTTTATTTCATCCTTAAGTTTGCTGATCTCAGTAGTTATTGAAATGGATGTTTCGCATGAAAAGCTTTGTTTCACCTTCAGTAAAGGGTACCCAGACAACTACGTTATAGAGCATTATTCTAATTAAACTGAAGGTAAATACTTTAATTTGAAGACACAGTAATGGTAAACAATATAACAATGTAGATATATTTTCTGATTTTAAAAAAAGCATTCATACTAAATTGGAACTTTGAAAATAAGTTCATGACTAAATGGAATTTGGTTTGATTTAAAGAAGGGGGTGTTAAGCAACATGAACAAGCTGGTTGTTCCAAAGAACATTTATATATATATAGGCAGCCACATGTGACTAAATTTATCCACCATTTGCTATGTAGTTACTATATATGGATTTCATGAATACAAATGAACAAAGGGCCATGCACTGAGAAGGAACCAGATAAAAAACGTGTTAAGTTCAAAGTGCTATAATATGCCAAAATGATGAAACTCAAAGAAACCTTATTTGTCCATTTGCCCGAAGTTGATAATTTTGCATGGTCCTTAGTGAAGAAGCCACAACAAATTGTGATGGCTTGAGCTGCATTTCTCCATTTACAGTAAATGTAGTATTTACTCTTGCTATTGCCCTTTTGGAATTGCATGTAATGGTCAACACAATGTTACTGTCAGAAACAAAAATATGAAGAGTTGTCACAGAAATAATAAAAACTGTTTTACTATGGTATTGTTTGCCTGCTTAATTTTATCAATTTAAAAAACTTTCGTGTATGAATTATCTCAGCCCAAAACTTGCTCTGATCAAATACTTGATGAAAAGTGCATCCATTATCTGTGTGATGGCTCATTACCAATATTAGGAACTGTAATATGCTGACAGTATATAATGCCTAAAATAACAAGGTTATTGACGGATTGGCTTTATAATGAATGCGTCTGATGTTTTCCGATGAACTTATTTAGGGAAAATTTTCAACAGGATTTCCCAGTTTTATGTCAAATTCTTTGGACTATTGACATAGATCTAAAAGCATAATGGGCTCCAAAGCTGTACATTTAGTCTACAGATTAATTTAAGTCTCAAATATTGTTAAATGCCATATTGTAAGGTTGCTTATAAGCTAACATAGTATGGAGAAAGGAGACTGGAACAGTCTGCAATAAAATATATGGTTGCCCTTACAAGTTCATGAGATACGTTTAACATAGACTTCCTCTTTTATTCTTATGTACTAGACCTCTGCAAAAAATCAGTAGATTTCCTTCTAATTATAGGAAAATAAATTTGATAAATATATTTCCTCCCACTGAGATCTGTGTTGCCACTTTCAGACAAAACTCAAGTACGTAAACTGCATACAGTGGGCCCTGTGTTATAACAATTTAAGTTTCGAGTTTTTTACTATTCCATCATGGAAAAATTTTTTAGTTACTTTTTTGTTTTTCATTGTATTTTCTTGTCTATTTTTAAAAATTTATTGCTAAGTGAATGTCACCTCCTTGTCCAACACAACCCTGTTAAAGACAACTAGTTTATGGAAGTGAGTGAGGTTTTAGTTGTCATGGTTTTTCTTCTTTCAATACATTAATCAACTTTGAACACTTTGGTTTTTATATTTAGCTGATGCCTTTGTCTGAAGCAACATAATATGTTATTTTTATACACTGACTCCTTCACTGTGTAAAAATTTTGTTCAAGTCAGGATGATCCGGAGCCTGTCCTAAATATAGACCCACAGGGCAGAAGGCTAGGAGAGGTAGACCCTGGACTGGATGCCAGCCCATCACAAGGTAACCACACATGCACACATTCACACACTGTGAGCAATACAGAGTGACCAGTTCACTAAAATGCATTTCTTTGGACTGTGGCAGGAAACATACATGAACATGAGAACATCACACACTCCCCACAGAATGAGCTGGATCCAAAACCATTCCTAAACAACACCAATCCAGTGTTTTTCACAAAGCAACAGATTTACTCATTTATACAATGGGGTATTCATACTAGAATAATTCTGGGTAAGTACCTTGTGGTCAAAAGCACTGCGGCAGGATCTCAGATTTTACCTGGGTACCCTTAGATAAATGATGCATTACCCCCTTGTTCTATATCTTTGTTGGATGCTTTCTTATACCTTTTACTTTCTGTGGGTCTTTGACAAATCCAAAGTAAAAAAAAAGTGAAGCACCATAATCAGTGGAAATAAGGATGTCCATATAAGAACACGATTCAGCATTTTATGTAAATATCTGATCCCAGCATCTTTAGTCTGTGTCACAGCTATTTGTGTGTTCGTCCTCTAGGACTTGGTACCAATCTAAGTGAGCTGTTCATTTAGCCTGCTTGGATTTTGACATCAGAAGTGATGTACTTATAGACCAAAAAGTCCAGATAAATGAATATTTGCTTAAAGAGCGCGCACATAACGTGTATATATTTATAAATGGGTGTGTATTGTGAGTGTATTGAATAGCATGGTGGTTAGTTATCTGGCTTACCTTCTAATCCATCACTTTCCACCTTAGTCCATCGAAGGTGTATTCTCCCTGTCACTCAGTGAAGAAGGGATTGGATGTGACACAGCGGGACACATCCCTCTCGGAGTAAAAATAAAAATTATATAACTGAAGGTATCATGTCACAGCAACCCATTCTCAAACCAAACCCCTCATCATTTCATCTCCTTCTCTTTCGGGCAAATTTGCACACTCCCACACATCACTCTACCCCACTCAAGTTGTCCATCCCATTATACTGTTACAATTTAACGTTTCATATGTATCACAGGCCTACATGAAACTTTTAGTAACATTCTGACAGGGTGTGCTAGATTTTAGAGAGAATCACTTCATGTTACTATACACTTTTTCATATTTTAGTATTGGCAGCCAGTTCACGATTATTTTGAGTAATCTGTAACGTCACCGATGAGTATGCCTGGGAACTGGGCTATGGATCACACACACTCCCTGGATGCACCTGTCACCTAATTAGGAGGCATCCAAAGGTCGAGCGGTACTGGGGAGTTAGGCAAGCAGGCTGCAGCCTTCAAGGTGATAGTGAGCAATTACTGAGACAGAATTGTGTGTGACACAAAAACCTTGGCTGGAAGAGAGCCTGCTTTGTGAACCTTCACTTCGGATGAGAGGCTTAGGAACAGACTCACCCTGGATTACAACAAAAACAACAGTTTCCAGTAAGGAATTTCACATTAGTCTTGTTTTGGTGAGAGTCAGTGAACTGTCTGGCAGCTCAGGGAATGGTAAGAGTGCACAGAAATAATAAAAAAGGTTCAAAATGATTTGAACCAATTCCCCCATTCCCTTCTGCCAATATCACAGTTTGTTAAGAAATAATAATTGCTCTTAGTAATATTTTATGAACAATTTAATTAAGAATGTACTGAATAATTGTAATAGACAGCTTGCTACAAGTGCATATTAAAAAAATGTTTTGATTTAGATATAGCATAGCCTAATACACACACACACTTTCAGAACCGCTTGTCCCTTACGGGGTCACGGGGAACCGGAGCCTACCCGGTAACACAGGGCGTAAGACCGGAGGGGGAAGGGGACACACCCAGGACGGGACGCCAGTCCACCGCAAGGCACCCCAAGCGGGACTTGAACCTCAGACCCACCGGAGAGCAGGACTGCGGTCCAACCCACTGCGCCACCGCACCCCCTCCAGCATAGCCTAATATTTGCTTATATTGGTTTGTCTCTAGCCAATCCAGTGACAATGGACAAAATAGGTCAAAGGGATGGTGGAACAGATGATTTCACTGTTTCACATTTCTCTGGTGTTATAGCAAAACCAAATATTAGGCAATTCTTCTGTGGATTGAAGACAATATCCATCCATCCATCCATCCATCCATCCATCCATCCATAACCACTTGTCTGATGGAGGGTCCTGGTAGCTCCAGTCCAACCCTGGAAGCACTTGGCTTGAGGGAAGATACACTCTAGATAGGATGCCTGTCAAATTGCAGGGCAGGGCACATATGTATGTTTGCACATATATGCAAAGTACAGTTAATTTAGAGTCATCAGTTCTCCTGAAACACATTTGCACTGTGGGAAGAAACTGGAGCACCAAAAGGAAACCCAAATGAAAACAAGGGAAGCATAAAAACTTTGAACAGTCTCAGCAGGACTGGAATCCATGTCCATACCAACACACCTGGGCCTGTGAAGCACCAGCAGTGCAGGCTGCATCACTGTGCTACTCAAGACACTCAATACTATATAGTTTAGTTTATATCGGACAAACATAAACACAATGAAAAAACTTACATAAGTGGCAAGAAAAGCAAAGAAATCACAAAAAATGGTGTCAAAACAAAACTGAAGCTGAGATCAGCAAATGGCCATAAGAGGAGGCAACAGGAATACTACTCAACAAAGCTTTGTAGTTGGTGCTAGGACAAGTCCTAAAAGTTCAGATTTTTGCAGAAGTTGTAGATGCTGTCGAACAATAACAGTAGGAAGAATTGAACAAGAGCAGTGAGAAGCACGACATCTCAGTGTACTTAGATACTGAAGAGCTCTCTTGTAATCTCATGTGACAGGTATCATCTACCAGCTCTATGTTGGCTATGACAGGAGGTCTGTAGGAAAAATCCCGAGCAGGTTTCCACCCAAAATGTCACTACAAGGAATAAAATCTGTTCCTCCAAATGCTTCTACCTGTCATTATGATACTGGAGACCTCTTCGACCACATTGGGAATCCAGTCAGCGATATATGGAGTACACAGAAGTATCATCGATTGACAGAGTATGCGAAGACCACAGGGCTGTAGATTCCAAGTCCCAGCAGGAATAGATGAAAAAAAAATCTATTGCCTAGTAAGGCAAGACAGCGGGTAACTGAATTGAATTGTGAAAGGTCCCATATCTCTGGGGGCAAGCTGGCGGGAAGGAACCTGTAACCTCATATCCCTGACTGACAACTACACCTTTTGACAGCTATATTTTATTATACAATGGTGTTGATAAACAATGACAGTTGCAGTGGTCTTTGCTGTTCAGGGACATCTGTTAGATACGGTGATGTGTCTTATACCAGACTTGACAACTCCAAAAGACAAAACTCATCAAAACTGGGAACCCCAAATGGACCTTTGTTCAAAAGTAAAAGGACATGTTCAAATTAGCTTGTAGAAAGTAGATAAATGCCAGTTCTTCCCATATTTAACCCATGGCATGTAAGAACTCCTGTCAGACTTGCTGTGAACTCTGTAAACAGACAGCCTTCCAGACTCCCTATTTATTTTCAGATAGATCAATAATTGATCCCAGCAAGAAAATGCATAAAGCTACAACCAAGTACACAAAACGGTTAGAAGAAAAGGTACTGTCAGTTCAGTACCACTTCGGCCATAAGAGGTCATTACTATGGACTTACTGTAGATTCTAATGGATTTTGGCAGAAATTATCTCAGATTGTGTTCCTTGGAACAGCACAGCTGGATGTGTGTATTATTAAATGTAATCCTTTGTTTAGTCAGGTTAGCCTGCCAAGGGTGAGAGTCATTGTCTAGTGGCAGTAGGCTCTGCTCGGCAGGTAAAGAACAGCATCCTTCACGCCAATGTAATTCTGGTAGGCTAACTGCACAGGGTCCAAAGTAGTCCTGACCAGGTATACAAGGTGTAGCAGGACAAGATTTTCTAGACTTTCATGATTTCTGAGGACAGAAAAACTGACCTATCGTCATTCAAAGCTGACAGTCACTTTTTTTTTTGGCAACTGGTTTGTGAAAGGAACATCAGAGAGGGTAACTTTGGCTCTCAGACAAAATGCTCTCAAGAGGCTTATTGAATTGGGGTCACTGTATGAAACAATGTGTTCTGAAATGCTGTCGAGCTGATATATACAGACAGTAAAAGCTTTGCCACTTCTTTGGCAGTGTATAGATTCTTCAGTGGAATCTGGTGCCAACCCTGAAGAAGTAGTCCACCGTGATGATAGTGTAACTGTCTGAAGGACAGAGGTGTGTCAGTGACTTAGTGGAATGGGTGAAAAAGATGTGGAAGTTCTATCCTTGTTATATCAGCAGACAAATAAGGGGTAGAGGACTTGTTTTTCATAGCAACTATACTATTTCCTCAGTAATCAAAACACTGGCAGTCCATCACCAAACTTTCCCACAAAAAAGGGTAGAGGGTCAAATACTAGGTGTGAGACCTACAGAATGGATATGATATACTTCTTATTGACTAATAGACTAATAAGGTAACCCGTAGACTAAGAAAGCTATATACTATACATTTATCCAACACTTTTCTCCAAAACAGCTTACAACATTTAAGTACTTACAATTATTTACCCACATACACAACTAGGTAGTTTTTACCAGAAAAGGGAAAGTACCTTGCTTGAGGGTACTACAGCTAGAGATGAGATTTAAACCTGTGACTTTTAGGTGGAAAGGAAGTAGCCCTAACCACTATGCTATCCACTTTCCCGATACACTGGCTTCCTGTACAATGATTACCTGTTACAATCTCCTTCATCATTGATCTTATTCAGCAAATGTCATTTTTCTTCCACAATGAGTATTTTATGTTGTACAGTGGCTTAGATGTTTTGGGACAGAGATACACACTTGGTATCTCAAATTCGTAACGCTTTTGTCTGTGTTGTCAATCTGGGTATTTTCTGGCTAAACATAAGGATTAACCTCTCCATCACCCTAGAGGCAAAGGCTGCTAGTGTGCAAGAAGGGATTGAATGGTGGTGTTTGGACTCCTCTCATTTGATAGGGGAATTGGGTCGCAACAGACATTCTTTCAATTACCTTATTAACCCACTCACACTTCTTCCTTAACAAAATCAACTGTATGCTGTATGCTATATATAACGATATACTTCCTATCACAATGAAAATGTCAACAACATATTAAGGTAAACCTGACATCACCCCTGATGTCACATCCAAAGAACCTTTCACGATTTCAATTATTTACCCATTTATACAGCATAAATTCTACTGGAGCAATTCTTGGATCAAGGGTACTAGAGCAGTAGTGGGCATCAAACATTTCTTTGTAACACTACAGAATACGTCTGACGTTAGAGAGTCATGCTGTGCACTCCAAGCACTACAAATCTTTCTCGTAAGATTCTCTAAATCTCTGTTGTTGCATAATAGAAAACAATTCCCTTATCCATGTCCCCTGGCTTGGCTATTGGTCCTTGAGTTTTTATTTGAAGCGAAAATGTTCAAAGTCGTATTTTTTGGTATAGATATACCCGCCATCACTTGAATCAGGATTAAAGTCCTGCAGGGTCCTATAAATGTCAGCCATCAGAAACCCAGGATAAAAGTCTTTCTCCATAAACCCATACACTATACTCTCATGGGCTTCATCAAAGCAAATGTATGTTTTAAATCTTCCCTTTCTTTTGATTCATTCTTGTATTTCATGATGAGTGCTAATATGGACAATGTTTAATGTGTGCAATGGATACTAGTTTGGTCTTTTGCATTACACAACATACAGGTTTTTTTAAATAGTTGAAAAATTTCAGATTTCATAAATCGACTTGTATACTGATTCTGAACCTAAAGTCAGACATATTATATTTATTCATGAATTATAGATGTCCCATCCAGGGTTTACCTCCTCAGCCTTGTGCCCAGTGATTCTGGAATGGGCTCCGGACCACTGTGTCCCTGATCAGGACAAAAGGTTAGTGAAAACGGATGTTATGCAAGGGATTTTATAACAGAGGCCAACTGATGGCATTTTTCAACAAATGCATTAGTTTCTCTGTCCTATGAAACAGTATTACTTCATTCTCCGCCATTTTGTGTGTGTGCTTGTGCATATGTGTTTGTGTGTTGTCTTTAGATGTTTTACTGTCCCTGCCATAATTAGATATATATTTTTAATTTAGCAGACACTTTTCTCCAAAACAACTTACTTTAAATACTCTAGTATTTAGCTGAGACCTTTGCATCCAAGGTGACTTATAATGCTAGATACACTACAGAACACTCCCTATAGTCTATTACTCATCTATACACCAGTGCAACACACTCTCTCTCACTGACACACACACACTGTGGGCCATTCAGAGTCACTAATTCATTTGTAACATTTGTCTTTGGACTGTGGGTGGAAACTAAATGAACACATGGAGAACATGCAAACTCCACGCAGGCTGAGTAGGGATCAAACCCACATCCTTCTGCACTGTCCAGGGGCTGTGAGACAGCAGTGCTACTTGTTGCACCACCGTTACCCAAAAGTACAGAATCAATGTAAGAAAAGAGTCTGGACTGTTTGTAGTGTACACATAGTGTGCCCTAGCAGCAATTCCTTACCCACTTAATTCGAAGAGGTGGAATCGGTATCCATTACAAGCTAATTACATAAATGAGCAAGCAGCCACCTTTGCGGTCAATAGCATCAGCCTCCGGTACCTCCTGGTGAGTGTACAGAAGTCCCTCTGGTTCTTGGCGGAAACCTTTGATACAATGGAGTGTTTAACTTCCAGCTGACATTTGGCTTGCCACAGTGTGCTCCTTCCTCGGTAACTCAAGGGATTTCTGCTACTGTCAGTAGTAGTTATACTACACCTTGTACAGTAGCATGTATGACAAAAGTATTTGCTTTTCATAGTTTTTTTAAACAGAAAAGGCTGAAGTAGTTTGGGTGTTGCTAACAAAGAATTACAAGTATAGTTAACAGAACCAGAACCATCTCCTTGAAATCGGTCACTCCACTGAGACAGCTCTCCTGGCAGTGTTTGAAGCGCTCCAGTAAGCTAGAGCGGTCTCTTCTCAGTCCTCATCCTCCTTGACCTGTCTACAGCATTCGACACTGTCAGCCACCAGATTCTACTCTCCTCTCTTGGTCAGCTTGGAATCAAAGGAACAGCACTGAAATGGTTTGAGTCCTACCTATCAGACACATCCTACAGTATCAAGTGGTCTGGCAGGGCTCCCGTTCTTTTTCTCTGCCTCTCTTAAGTTGTGTCCCACAGGTCTCTGTACTGGGCCCTCTACTCTTCTCAATCTACACCTCTTCCCTCGACTCTGCCATTGTCCCCCATTGATACAACTACCACTATTACGCCGATGATACCCAGATGTCTGGCCTTCCAGCTACTGCCACCAAACCTCTACTGCTGATACAGAGCTGCTGCACAAATTGTGATTGACCTGAAACGTTCCCATGCATCTCCCCTCCTCAACTCTCTGCACTGGCTTCCTATAGCTGCCTGGATCAAATTCAAGACTCTGGTTATGGCCTACAAGAGCATAAATGGAACTGCTCCCACATATCTACAAGACCTGATCATCTGCTAAACCCCAACCAGACTGCTATGTTTCTCCAGCCCTGCCTGCTTGGTGGTCCCAAGTACAAAAGGTCTAAAAGCAAAAGTGCGAAAGTGTTTGGTTCTGACCCCAATGTGGTAAAATGACTTCCCCTTTCACACAGAACTGCGGAATCTCCGTCCACATTTAAAAAGGGTGTTAAAACTCACTTCTCCCATGATTTCTTAAGTTCATGTAAGGTGTAAATGTTCATGGTCTTTAACTTTAAGATCATGACTGTTGAATAACGGATAAACTTTCCCACAACTACTTGTGTTTCATTATAAGGTTATTTTCATAAGACAAATGACAAAGTAGTGTAGTCCATGTCACCATATTTTTTTTAGGGGAAAAAAAAACTTAAAAGTCAGTGAAACAATTATTCCTGGATCAAATTTTTCTATTTTTCAGTTTAGGTTTCATTTACAGTGGTATAACACCAAAACGTCATGTGTAAAATTAACATATGCCTGAGACTAGATTTAAATCTTCACAGGGTACTATGATAAACACTGTGATGCATGGTCTAATCAAATACTTCTGTTACAGTTTACAGTTCTGAGTGCTTATTAGATTTTTGACTAATTTGCTTTGCTTCGTCAGTGTTCGAAATTAGATAATTTATGTTAATGTGCCAAAGCAATGGCTAGCCATAATTTACAGACAGCAATATTAACTTCATCACTTGTCAGTTACTTCATACTTTCTTCATATTCAATTAGCGACATTTCAAACTGGACTTAAGTAACATAATTCAGTGGCTTCCTGTATCTTTGCTAGTATTATATCTATTCAGATGAGAATAAAAAATATATATGGCAAAATCTGACATAAAAATTGTCACGCCCCCCACGGCTGCACAACAGGGAACACCTGCTTCGAATTAGCAAGCACAAGCTTAAAAAGGGGCTGCGGAACACAGCCCGATGCGGAACCTTGTTCAGCCTTGTTGATCACTTGCGCTCCTAGTCTTGCTCCCCGATCCTCGTTCCTCGCCCTGCTCCACGCTCCTCGCCCTGCTCCTCGTCTCCGACTCACTGGTTTGCCTGATCACTCACCTGTTTCTTGGATTATGGTTCTTGGATTTGCCCCTTTGGATTCTGTTTGTACATCGGTGACCCTTTGCCTGTTCCCTGACAATGTCTACTGAACCGCCCCTTGACCAAGCTTCCTGTGCACCGCACCTGGGTCCGGCGCAACCGCGCCGGGGCAATAGCATGACAAAAATAAGTATTTGCAAACTGTCTAGTAGCTCTGTATGATGAAGTACCACAAATTCCTTCATGACAGCATTGCTCACTGAAAGGAAAAGTACATACATCAAATGTGAGTCACAATGGTGAGTTTTCTGGCTGAAATTTAAGCAAATATGAGCTAATAACCACAAATTCACACTTGTGAAATACCTTTTCGCAGAAAAAAAAAAAAAGCCAGGCATGCCTAATCACACACACTTTCTGTGCCGCTTGTCCCATACGGGGTCACGGGAAGCCAGAGCCTACCCTGCAACAGAGGGCATAAGGCCAGAGGGGGAGGGGATACACCCAGGAGGGGCCGCCAGGCCACCGCAAGCGGGACTCGAACCCCAGACCCACCAGAGAGCAGGACCTGGTCCAACCCACTGCACCACTGAGCCACCGTGCCCTCATTATGGTTGAAATCTTTAAGCACAAATTATGAATGAACCTTTACCTATGAGCCTGAACTGGATAATGACTTATCTTGTACAGTTGAATTTCAAAGACTGCTAGGTTTTTGTAATGGCTATTCAATGGAGTTTTACAACAAGTACTGAAACACTGTCTAGTGTAATGCAAGGTTATATTGTCCATCTATTGATAATAAATTCCTGTGTCTTTTATTATATTAAATCATAATGCCTTCCAAATAGTTTAATGTTTAATCTTTTAACAGTGTAATAAATGTAGGCCTTGATTTATTGGCCAATACTTGATCTGCAGAGATCACAATTAGAGATACATTTTTGTTGGTAAGACACAGTGAATAGCAGGCATTTCAGCTTCTGCTTCGATCACTGACTCATATACTGTGATGTGGTTCTGAAGCAAGGTGAAATACACTAAGTCATCCCAGAACACTTCTTTTTCGGACCTCTCAGGCACCCTGGCAACCCACAACTGAGAAAAAGAGAGTACAAGCAGAAATCACATGACTGTGAGTTTTATATTCTAACATAATGAATATAATTTTTTTTCCAGTTTATATGAATTTGTGTCAGAGCCGGTAGTTCATTGTTGCCATCTACTGTCTGAAAGTATGATACCTAATAATAAGAATGGAAGTACTGGGCTATTGCACATCCAGGAGCATTTTCCTGATTTATGTAATCTAAATGGCAATGAATAGTCAATTAACCCAAGCAAGTATGCATGCAGATGTTGTCAAATAAACTCCCCGGCACTTACGTACTGCCATAAAATGACTAATGGACAGATGGTAAATTTCTCAAATGATAAATTGTAGCTATCCGTCAATGTTTGAAGCTCGTATTAGAGCAATGAATGCCCAGTGGAGGATGTTTAATCTCTGCCGAAAGTTCATACATGCACAGTTGAGACGGGATACGATTTGTGGCACTCATCTGAGACCCAGGCGCCTTATCTTCAGGAGTTCGTCTGCTGCGGCTTCTCCCAGTCCAAAGTGCTGGGGAATTATCTCCTCTAGCCATACCTGCAAGGCATCCACTGCCCCCCTCAGCAGCCATTCCTCATCAGCATCCCTGACCACATGGGCCCATCACAACAGATGCTATCAAAGGCAGACCTTGTTTCTCCAGTTCTCAACACTTTCATACTCATGCTGTGATAGAAATGGGGGTGGGGGTAGGATTATGCTGTTCTTCAGGAAGTATTCAAGAACCCAGCGGTTGTTCATGCATAGGCCCCTCTGTATTACAAAAAGACATGTTTTTTCGTAATAGAGTGAGCCGTTGAACAAAAAGGAATGGTCACGTATAGGTGTTGGATAATGAAATGGAAAAAAAAAATGTTTAACATTTTACTGAGATCTAAGAATTTTCTGGATTCATTTTTATAAAATGAATCAAATAAATTTTGATTCATTGGCAATGCTGTATTGATGGATTTATACCTTTATTGTTTTAAGGTTTGTGGTGAAATATATTTGTGCTTTGATTTTCCAACATGTTCTTTATGTTGGTGAAATATGCTACATGCAATATGCTAAATATGTACAGAAAATTGAAATTACATGTATAAGCAGCAAAGATCTAATTCATTTAAAATGTTGTAGAGATCCATTGTGTTAAATTTTATCATTTTAATTTTATATGTAATGTAATGTAATAACCACCTGTTTGTAAGATATGTTACCAAAAAGTCTGCAGATTTTTGTATAAACAAAGTGAATGAACTGACTTGACGCTGGCATGTTAAGGCCCTAAAGTTACAACTTGATGTGAGTCTTCCATCCATCCATCCATCCATCCATCCAGTTTTGCAGTGCAGGGGTGTGGTTTTCCAGAGTCTGTACCAGTAGCCCAGGCCATCAGCCATGCTACACTGTAGACAAGATTTGCGTGATGGAAATAATGCATTGTTTATTTCTGTTATTCATTTCTCACTCTAATGAAACCAAACGCTGAAGCAATATATTTCTAGCATAAGTTATTTACTTAAACTTCAGTAACTCAAATTAAAAAAGCCAAATTAAAACAAGTATATTAAGTTTAGTCGTTACAGCGTAGTCATTGCAAGGCTGGTAACCTGATCTAGAAGGCTTTCTTGAAGCAGGTTTCTGTTTGAAGAGATCACTGTGATAAAGGCCAATACTGAAAGGTAGAAGAAGTAACAACTCAGACTTACAGAGCTGAGGTCTGCAGCAGCAGAAGACCCAAAGGCTGCCCAGCTCCACTCCCAGAGCTCCCACAGACAAGCATAACAAAAAACCAAACCTCCAGGGGCTGATTTGCTCCTTTACAGCAAAATGAACTCCCTGAAACAGATGGTCAGTGGAAGTCACGCTGATGCTCTCCCTCTGCGTTTGCAAGAACACAAAAAGAGAGGAGCAAATAAAAGCAGAGGCAAGGATTTTAACAGATTATTCTTTTTTGTGCCCGAAGAGGTGTGAGGTGTGCTAACTCTCAAGGTACAAAACACAAAAGGCAAAATAATACTTGTTAAATCTGCAAAAAAACGACATACAGCAGAGGAAACCTGTTTCCTGCAATAGTTACATTATTGTAAAACCTTAAAATGTGCATTTTAAGGGTAAGTTTATGAATAAATAAACCAAATTATACTTGATTCCGTATTTTTTCTAGAAATGTTTATTTGCACTTTCCAACCATCTAGGCATGCCAATGTGGTATGAACACCATGCAATCCAAAGGGCATGGCTGTAAAGTGCAGAGCAGAAGATAATTTAGAGAATGCAGAATATACACTCCTGAGAACTTTTAACTTCTAATTAATTTGAAATCACCTTTACTGAAACAGCAAATGCCATTTATTTATTTTAAAGGATGATATTAAAAATATTTTCATGGCTGTTGCAGGTTTAAGACTAACAAATTTATCTTAATCATGATTTGAATTGTGGGATGCATTCAGTGAAAATGTCAATCAAAGGTAAGTAATTATGAATTCACTTTAAATAACAACCAACATAGGAATCAAGGAGTTCCAATCCTTGCTTTAAGGATATATTCATGACATGAAAGTGCACAATTTTTTCTTTAAATTTAATGGAATATTTAAAAAGTGTTTATTTATTTATTTATCTATTTATTTATTTATTTATTTATTAAGGCAAGGGGCACGGTGGTGCAGCAGGTTTGACCAGGTCCTGCTCTTTGGTGGGTCTGGGGTTCGAGTCCTTCTTGGGGTGCCTTGTGACGGGCTGGAGTCCCATCCTAGGTGTGTTTCCTCGCCCTCCAGCCTTATGCCCTGTGTTGCCAGGTTAGGCTCTGGCTTGCCGCAACCCCACTTGGGGCAAACGGCTTCAGCAAATGTGTGTGTGATTTATTTATTGGTAGGCCATATTGCACCCTTTCATAAGGCACTGCTTTACAGAGATCAACCCTTTTGACAAATCTCACGTCTCCTGGTCACTCAGGCAAGTAATAGAATTCAGGTATAGGATGTGCAGCAAAGTAGAATGCTGTGCAGTTTTCTGAGACATATATATGCTCAGAGTCTAAATTAAGATCATCCTACATCTCCTATGTCTCTGCACAGTTTGGCTTTCATCCCTTTGAACCGAAGTGACCCATTCTGGCACCCGATAGTGTAATTTTTAAGATGACGTTATGACATACTAAGAGAGATAAAGCTATCTTCCCGTGACAATGTGAAGGTTATCCAGACAACATAACTCTTACTCTTAGCTCACTGTCAAATAACTCTGGCTTTTAAAACTGTTAGATTGTGACCCCACTTGGGACAAGCAGTTTCAGTCAATGTGTGTGTGTGTGTGTGTGTGTGTGTGCGTGTGTGTCTGTGTGTGAGATGTCTTCTTCTTTTTTCTACCTTCTCATCTTGTTTCACTATCCTAATGAAAAAAAGACTTTCTTCTGAGTTCAGTCATTTCTTCCATTCCTTCAAAAGAGGTTGGCTCGTCCTGCTACTTAGCCACAGCATGGTAGCAATTGTAAGCAGAAGAAGCCACACTTTTGATACTGCACTGTGATCAGCACTCATATGTTCTGGTAACTGTAGCTGCAGCAAATCCATTAGTGAGAGCTCATTTCTATACAATCACAATTATTATAATTTGGTGTTCTCATGTTTAAAGACCTACCTTTCAGCTGGCAGCATGGTATGACCATTTCTGTTTTTATATTCTCAAATAAAAGTCATGTTCTACAATTATTACTACCATTTTTTAATGGTAACTTTGCATAAAAAAGGAATAATGACGTTCTTTTCACTTGAACTTCGCTTTATCTAATCTGCTATTACTCAAAACTTACTTTATGGGCTGCACCTACAATATGTCAGTCTTAAAAAACACTATTAAAACAAACATTTAATGTATCATTAAAATGGTACCATGGCATAGCAGGTTCAACTGCTTATCACTGTGTGGCGGGACTGGGGTTCGATCCCTGCTTGGGGTACCTTGTGATGGACTGGTGTACCGTCCAGGGTGTGTCCCCTCCCCCTTTGGCCTTGTGCCCTGTGTTGCCAGGTAAAGCTCTGGCTCATTGCAGCCCTGCTTGGGACATGTGGTTGTAGATACTGGTTCACATCTCTATATACACCTATGAAATATGTTGTGCTGTGACTCTCAGAAATACTGTGGAATCTTGAAAGAAATTAACTGCCATATGCTTCATATTTTTTTCTTTGAAATGAGGCAAATATGTGACAGATAAAGTTTCTTCAGACTTTGAAAACTGGAAATGCAATTGTAATTTGCAATTACATATGCAATTGTATTTGATCTACTGATACACTCAAAGTCAGTAACATAGTACTAGTTGCCAATGAAATAATATTTTTTGAAAGGCGGTGTAACTTTAAAAAAACACATCCATATTCTTATAGATCCCAATTTTGCAAAAGAAAGGTACCATCTTTGTTTTCAGAAGCAGGACACAATACATGAAATGTACATATTTTTTGTCCAGTTTCATACATGGACAATTGCCATTTCTGAACATTTGATTTTAAGAAAGAAAAGGAACTGCATGGATCACAGAAATCTGCACATATCAAAAAAATGTATATGTCAACGGACCGCACACAAAAACTACCTCTTCTATGAACCCTGTGGTAGGAATGCATCAAAACTAAAGAAGCATGCAGTTTGATAAGGCCTCCTGAATAAGGTAAAAAAGACTAAACTGTAAAAATATATAAATAAAATTATTTTGAATCCTTTCATGAGAATCCGAGTCATTAAAAAATGTAGATCCTCTGAGCTCCATATCCTTAGCCTAAGATTAATTTGCCTTGCACCATTTTAATACATCTGCTACAATCATTAATACTGTATTTTTTACTAATGAGCCTAAATCTTTAGTCTTCCCATCTCATAAGCCTCTTCTAATAGAAGCATTTGATTTCCAAGACTTATGAGAGGTAAACCTAAGCTCTCTATAAATATTCGATTAACAAGTCAAGAATAATACTTTTTAAGGCTTACCATATTAAAATGCCATAGATGAACTAATTAAGGCTCTCAGTTTGTTTGTGTATTCTTTTATGATCAATAATTCATCTCAGGATATTATTACTGTATATACTAATTGGAAATACATGATGAGGCTATACGAAAATAAGCACTTATCTAAAGTTTGAAATTCATTAAAGCATGATAAATGCTTTCCTGTGTGATAAAGCTGTTTCATAATCTGAGCATACACAAGATGTCATTGGATATGGTTAAAATGTTTCGGTGCAGACTTAGAAGGCTTAGACTCCAGAGGTCAAGTTTGGTATAGTTCTTTATTGTCATGTAATACCTCTGTACGTACAGTTTCCCTGAGGCTATGCATAGGCCTCTGGTGTAATGCAGGGCAGCGGTCTCCCTCACAGGACAGGAGAGGTGCCGTACCATGTTTTATTGTAATCCCCTGGATAAAAAGGGGTTGCATAATACCGAAAATTAAGAAAATATTTGACCCTGTTGGTGGCATACATTCTATGTGTCAGTCCCCAGTGAGTACCTTGTAGCTGGAAGGAGAGAAATCTCAGCCTTTGTTGTCGAATGAAGGCAGGGAGTTGACTTATGGCTTAACAACTTGCTCTGTGGTATACAAGGAGGCCAGGGCAACTCCGTCTGGCCTTTTCACACTGGGCTTGATTTGTGCATCCTCTGCTGGCTGTGTGCAGTCAGGAATGAAAATGAGAACAGGTGCAGTTAAACACCACAGCGACAGGGATTTGCATCTGTAATGACCAATGCGGCAGGGACTCGAGCATGAGCTCACATTAATCTATAAGAACATAATTGGTGCAGAAGTCCTCTTTTGGGCTTTTGTGCCTTCATCCCTTCCTCACTTTCTACTTTCTTAATTTCCATAGCTCTGCCATACCATGTGAGCGGAGCTAAATCATGTCCAATGTTCTTACTTTCTTTTAATACGTGTTCAAGCTATTTCTCTCTTTTGAAGTAGGTCATGATGCTGTTGTGTAGGGCAAGAGAAGGGTAATTGCCAATCAAAAGTCATATTTAAAATAAATGTCACGCCAAGTCGCATAAAGCATCCATCTATCTGCGCATCACACTTATTTTTTTTTCCGTCAAGGTAAAAGACGTACAGTATATTCTACTCGTGATCTCTGAGATCAGCAGGTTAGCAAGGTGACTTCGGGGTGAGAAAACTGAATGCAAGAGAACAAGACAAAAGGGCAGTTTCATCAACAGCTTCTACTGAAAGCAGGGGCCACTGAACAGGGAATATGCACAAGCTTTTAGGTTGTTCTTTGCGGGTCAGACAATTTCACCTGGTTCCATGACTGCAGTTTCTATCATTTAAAAACCGTGGTATCATGTGAATCTGCAGATTGCATAGTAAACTGTTCTGTGAAGGACACTAAAACCTTGATGACACTTTTGTACAGAGTGGATCAGGTTTTCACAAGTACTATGTAAACAGTCGTATTGGCTACATGGCCATCTTATGAAGATGAAATAGCATAATTAGTGTAAGGTTCTGTGATTCTCTGATCTGCATCCCCTCTAAACTGGAAATACAGCAGTCTGTCACATGATTCAATCTACATTTACACTTCTTCGACTTTTTGACATTTGTTCGATAATTATTCCATTAGATGGATATGCACAAACACGTCAATATCTTCAAAAAAGGTAAAACCACAAAATCATGTATTTGTATGCTTAGCATACTATTGATTAAACTGAAAAGCAGGAAAGTGAATATGCAAATTTGAGTCAATTTAGTTTTCGAAATGTACAAAGGCAGCAGACATTTCTAAAGTAGGTAATTTTCCATTTTTATATGATTTTCATGTACGTGATAAAAACACGTTTGGGGTAGTCCATGTTTGCACATATTATCATCACTTGACTTAATTAAAAGTTCTTTTCTCTGATGCTTGCAAACCTGGGCAACACAGGGCATAAGGCTGGAGGGGAAGGGGACGCACCCAGGATGAGATGCCAGTCTGCCGCAAGGCACCCCAAGCAGGATTCGAATCCCAGACCCGCCACACAGCGGGCACAGGCAAAACCCCTAAAACCCATTTGTTTTATTTAATAATAAATAAATAATAAGAAATAATAATAAAATACTCTACATTATTATATGCTGATTTGTAACCTCTATAAAATCTTACATTTCTACTGGAAGGTCTAGTTAAAACACACAGCTGAATGTTTGGGCCTATAATCCACTTGTGAGATTTTAGTCTGATGCAGTAGAACATTGATTAAACGAGAATTTTGTTAGATTTTGTTATCTATTGCGATCTTTAAATAGGGTTTGGCCAATTTTTAATTAAACTGTTGCTGTTGATGTAATACTGTTGATATTTGGGTCATCACGTATTGATAACCTGAAGTTAAATTAAACCTTGGTGTTTGAAACAATTTTAAAAGCATTCATCAAGGTCATACAGGTACTGAATCTTGATACAACACTATGATTATCATATAGTCATGTGATGCAGTGTAAACTATTGCTTGGCAGGGAGGGAAAACAAAAATATACCAGCACAAGAAAATCTAATATATTATGCATTATATATACATTACTTAATTTTTTCCAGCATCTGACCCATTTAACCCTGTTTTGTGTCAAAAGGAAGAAAGTTAAAATGACTGTTTTATATAAATGACTCAGATAATGTATAAATAGTTCAAATGTCCATGGCACGAAAAACATACAGCAGTTATTTCATCTGTCATGTAACTAGTGGGATAATTAAGGTAAAAAGATTAGGTTAATTACAAAACTGTGACTCCCTGATGAGAGCCTGGTCACCCAGATATACCCAGCAGATCTATCTATACCTGTTAATGTTTGTATGTCAAACCTGTTGATTTTTATTCTTATAAGCTTATATATATATATATATATATATATATATATGTATATATATGTCAATATTGTGTAGCAGAGCAAAGCACATTCAGGCCTTGAAGAACCTGCCACGCCCACAACCTGCTATCTCACAGCATCTCCCAAATTAGGCACAGCTGGCTCCTGTCTCTCTAACAAGGGAATAAGGATGATAAGTGGCCACAATAGGGTAGGCGAGAAAGAGGATGCTTTCCTTTTATACCATGGAACTTGCTCCTTTGGCAGTTGCTAGTACATGCAATGCTTAAGATGTTAAATTTGGAAGTAGTTTTTGTTAGCAGTTGGATTACTGTAAATCCAGGGTTTTCAGCATTAGATGAGCAATTTATGCTCCACTAGTTATTTTATTTAATTCATAATGGAATTCACAGAAAAAATTGGTAGGAAATGTTAATTATCATCAGATGTCATATCCATTGACATGATTTAATGAGATCGCCGCACAGATAAAAAAATGCGTATCATCGCTATTTTACAAGCACGTAAAAAGGTAAGTAAAATAGCAAGTAAATATTTGCATAGACAACAGAAGTTCCCGAGAGTACCTCAACAAACTGCTTCTCATCAGGAACCGTTATTTGAATAAACAGTATTGTACAGAATGTGTGCTCAGTTCTGCTCGATGTGTTGGTGGTTTTGTCCACTATTGGCTCAGGCCCATCTGTTTGTACTGTTAATTAGGTTCCCATTTAGAATACACCTCACATGAGTTAAACATCAGAGGATGAGAGAAATAGAGGGAAAGGGAGAGTTGCATAGATTATTTTCTTAATTAACTTTTGTTATTATTGGAACTAGACTGGGATTTCGGTGTCTCGTTTGCATTCTCACAATCTTTCAGTCTGATTAAGATACCAGTGCATTCATGGGTTTGATGAAAATGCCTTAATTTCAATGCTCATACTATGGTGAATTTGTGGAATTATATGTTCATGCCATAATGATTGAAATAGTTATGATTTTTTTCAGCTGCTTATGAACATTGAGTTTATCAATGTGGTGACTACCACCTTCCACCATTCTAACAAGCAGGATGATGTCTAGCATTTTCCTGGAATAGGGCTTGCCTGGAGGTACATAGTGGCTGAGAGAAGAGAAATGGTGCATTTGAATGCACCCACCTCCACAACCCAGGAAATGAAGATGACATTGGCTGAGCTGGTCTGCCCTGAACTACATCCACATCCACAGCCACAGTGTGGAGCTCTGCCTCTTCCAAGCAAATCTAACCACTTGGCTGCTTCAGCTGGCAGGCTCCATTTAAAACACTCACACCGGAGGACAGAAGATCTATGGTGAGGTACACTCTGGCCTGTGCTTAACTTAATATTCTCCCTGAAAGGTGGACATCAGTACTAGGGGACTCACCTAACCTAGTGGTTGATGAAATTGTGTAATTTTTTTTAAAGACTACCCAATGCCTTTATAATGAGACATCCGACTTCCCACAATAGTGCAGTTTTGATGACTGTCTCAGTTTAATTAAGTGGGAATATTCATATCTCTATACAGTTCTACTGAGTTTTGGGCAGACTAGTATGTTGGATAAAAGCATTTTGACTCTTAGAACCTGGTTAAATATATTTTGATATTAGCAGTAATTCATTAGTAACAAAAGTGGATTTAAGCACAGAAGTTATTACAGTTTAGTTAAATATGCTTTTGCCTTTTATAAATTTATCTTATACATGGCGACTTGAAATAAATATATTTCAACATAAGAACACTTTACACTTCTTAAAATAAATATCTTCAAGTACAAATACACAAAATGCTATATAAAATGAGTGAACACAGACATAAACACATAGACATGTGTACCCAAACAGGAGACAGGCAGTTTTTCAGTGCCTAAATGTTGTATAAAACATAAAATTCTCTCTTTTGTAATGCAATTAATTTTTGGCTGGAAGGTTCCACCTCTTAAAATTTGAGCAGTACGGACAGTGTTGAAATGTCATGGTGCTATTGTTGGTTGAATTAAATTATTCTGTACCTTTAGTATATGACAGTTTCCATCCAGTTGTCCTGGAGAGGGAAAAAATCTAGCTAACTGATTTACTTTCATCCTTTTAGAACATTATCTACAGTATGTCTTGATCGACAATACTATAATTTAAGTTGGTGACAGCACCTATTGCCATGTATATTTCTTTACCACCAGCTGAGGGTAAATATAACACTTATATTCACCTACTATTGCAAATGCCCCTTCCACTTGTGGCATTTCATATGAAAGGGTTGAGATGGACAAGAAAAAGGCCAAAAATAAAATAATGTATTTTAAAAGCATCACAAAAACCACATGGGGAGCTGACAATAATTGATGCCATCTGTGTTTGGAATTCTGTGACCATCTTTATTTGTTCTATGCGCAGCTAATTTGTTTGCTTGTTGGGACTCAAGACAGACGCTAGCTTTCATGTTGTAGGCTAAGCATTAGCTAGGTACTGTCGCAAACCTTCAAGCAATAGAGAAAACATTTTACATTAAAATTTAAAAATTACACAGACCCATGATAGTAAATAAGTAAACTATCTTATAACTACAAGAAATAAAAATATGTGAGTAATTACAGTACAATGGGATAAGGTGGGAGAAATAGCTTAAGCGCTTCCTAACCATAAGCTGACTTCCCTTGGATTTAAGGTATCCATAATTATCCATATTACAGTACATTGATTTTGCTGGTCTCAGTTTCCATCAGTTTTTAAAGCAGGTAAAGACACAAAAAGGTGCTTTTCATGTTGCAAACAGCATAGAGAAAGTGTAATCTTGCTATGAAAAGCATTGTTTAGGAATTTGATGATTATAACTACAGAATACTGCATAAGTAAACACATTACTACTTCACATGTTCAACTTCTTAATATGTACTGTTACCTGCTACCACCTCAACCTGAAAAAAATAATGACAAACTCTAACCAAAGATAATGTTCAGCTGCTCATATGTTAATACTTGTTCATATTTTGTGTGGCAATTTGCTTGTGGGTTCCACAACTTGTAAAAAGTGCAAATGAAACAAAATGTCAAAAGAACATTGAACAACCTAAATAAGAGTTATTATTAATATCGTTGATCGATGTCAGTCATCGCTAAATATACTGTATCATTCATTGTTATTGCCGCTGTATTGTCACCACGAGCTTCTGGTAAACATGTTACGACTTGTTTTAAACATTGCTTTCTTTCCTTGGATACTGTTTTTCTCAGATTCAGATGCTGTTCTTGCACAATGATTCATTACTGAAAGCCTAAATTAACATTAATTTATTCCCATTACCATTTTCCCCTCACAAATACATTTGCATATCCACCAAATGTATTTTTCTCATGCTCTGAAAATAATGCTGGGCCTAAGTGGAATAAACAGTGATGTATTTTAAAAGTACAAAATTAATTTTTATAAGAAACTTAAATGAATACTTTAGGTTTATAAAAAAAAAAAAAAAAATCACAAGCAGGTGTTGAATGAGAACATACTTGTAGTTCTCAAAATCAAGTGTACATATGATAATTGGGCAGCTGGGTATTTTTCGCTAATGAAATTCAGGGTGAATTCCTTGATCAAGGTTACTACAGCAGGGTTATAACACAAACCTGGGTCCTTTGAGCGCAAGACAGCAGCTCTAACCACTGACCCAGTGCTCCAATAGATACTAGGATAAGTAATGGCAAGTGGCGTCTAGTCAAAGTTAACTTCTGGTGACTACTCATGCTTTTCATTCAACAAGAGGTTATGGAAACATTTTGCTATCACCTTCTTTCAGGCATATCTTTGGATTGTGGGAGGAAATCAATGCAAACCTACAAACTCTTCAGAGGAATAGCTGGATTCACACCCAGATCTGACACCACTATTCAAGTGATACGAGGCATCAGCATTTCCCACTGCTCCACCATTGTGACATAGCAGATATTGTAATATGTATTAATACACCATTTGCTTTATTATGTTACAATCCGACACTTATTTTGAAGGGCCAATTTGCAGGGTCTAAATTCAGTCTTTATTGCGTAATATGTGTTTATATTGCTTAGTTTGGAAAGTGACACTTTTTTTTTTTTTTTTTTTTTTTTAGATGAAATAGCTTCAGTTTCTACCATTTTGATGAATATTGAAAGCTTTTCCAGAGTCTGTGAAAGATGGCCCATTTTCCAGTTAGCCTCACACCACGAGAGCTATGCAATGTACTGAACTACCAAAATTATGAGGGAACAATGTGACTGCATTAGAAAATTATTAATAATGATATTTAGGTGATCTTTACAAAAAGTATGCTTGAAAAATTCATTGCGTTTTGGTGTGAATTTTTGAAAAGTATTATTTTAAAGCGCAAATGTGTGAGGCTAGGATCAAGCCTCTCGTTTGTCTGTACGTATTTTGTTTTTGCCTAGAACTTCTGGTTCTCAGATGCTGAGCAATATTTGGTACTGCATTTGCTAAATTCTATATTAAGGAACTGATGCATCTGTTGTCCATTTATACTGGAAAAGTTTGAAAGATGACATCTTCACGTTTTTGATCTTGCAAGTTTGACCTATCTGCTGTTGGATGTGCAGTCTGAATAGAAAATACCAGGGACATCAGAGTGAGAAGATGGAGTAGAAAATGGGGCCATCTAAAACAGGTCTTTATCTTCTTTTCACCTTGTTCTGGACGTGTCTTTTTATGACAGGAAATGTGTAATGCAGGTCTCTGGATCACAAATTCTGTCTTCAGGTGAAAATGCCAGTGAACCTAAAATGAATAGATGCAAAATGAAGATAAGCTGGCTTCTGGAAAATTTGCACCTGTTTCCATCGATTCAGATTTTTGACATGTACTCACTGTCATAATAGCCTCCTATTTCAGGATCACAATCTTTTTTCCCTTGTGTATGGCAAGGAATGCTCCCTGTAACTGTAATGGATATAAATTCATATCACTTATTTCCAAAAGTGGAACTTTTGATTTGATCATTCTACACCAAAATGCTAAATGAATTTGCATGACAGGATCATGCAGCTATATGCGGTACACCTCTTTTTCTAAGAATGTCTTGTAAGGTACAAATGCATTTTGCTACTTCTTGGCCAGGAAACTGATGAGTTTAATGGACAAAGTCATTAGTTTGTGTACTTGCAACTCTCTCTGAGAGAAATGAATCTGTTGCACAAAAGTTTATTTTGGCATTTGTGTGAAATATCTTTCTACCACGCCCACGCCGCCCAGCCAACATGAAACACCCTGGGGCGCAGCAGAGACCGTCGCATTTAAGGCAGCATCAGACCAGGAGCTGACGCGGAACCTTGTTCAGCCCTGCGACTCGCGACCTACCTGTATCGCCTCCGCTCCTTCCCGATCCCGCAGTCCTTTCCAAGTCCCGTCTCCCTCCTCCTTAATCCCTGTAGCTCTTTATGTTTATCGACCTTTTGCCTGATTACCCACATCGCCTTTTGGATTATCCCTTGATCGACGTTTGCGCCTCAGAGATCTCTTGCCTGTTCTTTGACTTAGCTTCCCAGATTTCCCTGAATAAAGGCCCTATTCTGCTCCGCACTTGGGTCTGCCACTTCCTTCCGGAACCGGCCATGACACTTTCAGGTTTTCAGATTTGATCCCTAGCAACTGTATTAATTAAGTAGCTGGGTAGGTGTGAAGTAGCTGCAGTGATCCTTGCAGTGTCATCAATGCTGTTTGAATCTGACTGCTTTTGTGTAGGAATTCGCATCTTCAGATTAACCTTATGGTAACATTAAACTGTTGAAGAAACATTACATTTTTCAGAAGGAAAAAAATGATCTCACATTGCATTTACATGATGCTTTTTGCCAAAGCAGCTTACATTTTACATTTATTCACTTAGCAGATGCTTTTCTCCAACGTGACTTACACTGGATACTATGTAGTGTTACTAGCCCACACACCTTTTTCACCAAGGTGACTTACACTGCTAGATACACTACTTACAATGGATCACTCATCCATACATCAGTGAAACACACTCTTTCTGTCACTCACACACACAATATTAAAGTTATAATTATTACAAGCCTATAGCATATTACAGAAATTGCAGTTTCCATCCAGGAGCCTGGTGTGGTGTCTCAATTAGCTTCAGCAATGTAGCTTTTGACAGGCCAACGTTCTGGGCGCTAGAACATAAGTGCATACTCAAGATAACTTACATGAGAGCAGGGACTGTAGTGCTACCATATTTGAATAAAACACATGACTATTAAAAATCCAAGGCAGTTAATATACATCAGGTGAGGAAAGTGTTCGCCCCCCAGACTGCTAGCTGACTAAAAAAACTTTGATGAATTTTGATGCAGTATAATCACTTCTATTATAACAGGAATCAAATGAAAAATCCAGCTTTGAAAAAGTATTTACCCCCATTGGATTTATCATTAAAAGCACAGCCTCAACCTGACACCATAAACTTTTTTGACAACCATTTAGCAGTTTGTTGATGGGAATCCACTTCTGTGCAGTCAAACAATTTAAATAGTATTTAGGTGTCTTTTATAAAGACCCCACTACTGGCCATTGCATACAAAGCAATATGAGGGTCTTCCACCAATGTGGGCTGCATGGTAGAGTGCTGAAGAATTGAATATTGTAAACTGAATTTGCAAAAAATGTAGGAGCATTTGAAAGAATGTAGGAAGGAGTTCTGTAGTCTGATGAGAGAAACATTTTGCAAACTTTGGCCATAATGCTAAATGCTGCATGTGGCAAAAAACAGCATAGTTTATCACTTACAAAACACCACTGCAGTACTGAAGTATGGCGGTGGCAACATTTTGTTCGAGGGGTTGCTTTTAATCAGCAGGGACCGGTAGGCATGCCAAAACAAAGAGTAAAAAAATAGAGATACACTGGAACAAAACCTTGTACAGTCTGCAAAAGATCTGAAATTGTGACAGCTTCAACAAGACAATGACTCCAAACACCAAGCTCGAGATACTTTTGAATGGCTTGAAAAGAAGTCAAAACTGCTTTAGTGGTCCAGCCAAAGTCCTGTCTTAAATCCCAGAGAAAATTTATGGCAGGAATTTAAGAATGCTATTCACCATTGCATTTCTAAATATTCAGCATGTCTAGTTAAAATACAAAAAAATTGATTTAAAAAATATGTTTAAAAAAATAACTTAAAGCTGAAATGTGAAAAGTTTGGTTGTAACTCAACAAAAATAAATTGTGAGTCATGAATACTTTCTTCACCTACTCCTTACAAAATCTGGCATGTGCACATACACACCCTTTCCCTATTATTCTTTTAAACATTTTTGACCACATGCACACACACCTTGACTGAAACTGCTTGTCCTGAGCAGGGTTACAGCAAGCTGGAGCTTAACCCAGCCACACAGCTAGAGGACACAATGCCAGTCTGTTGCAGGACACCTCAAGCAGGGCTCAAACCCCAGACCCACTGGAGAGCAGGTTGTGGCCAAACCTGCTGCACTACCACACCCCCAGTGTTTTTGACCATGACATGGTAAGTTTTCTTCCACAGCAACTATTTTATTCTTAACAAGATTGCATGAGAAACACACACACTTTCTGAACCACTTGTCCCTACAGGGTCACAGGGAACCAGAGCCTACCCAGCAACACAGGGCATAAGGCCAGAGGGGGAGGGGACACACGCAGGACAGAGCGCCAGTCTGTCGCAAGGCACCCCAAGCAGGACTCGAACCCTCCACCCACTGGAGAGCAGGACCCGGTCCAACCCACTGCACCACCATGCCACCACACCCCTGCTGCATGAGAAACATTTTGAGACAATATACACACGGTGTCTCAAAGTTTTTGTCTTTCAGTGGTATCACTCTAGCTATTTTCCTTCATTTTATTAACATGGTCACACTTCTTTTCTAACAACATGAAGAAAATACTTCCATCTTCCTATCGCATTTACAATGTAAATCAGTCACAGCTATTGATTAAGTTAAACCTAATATCACAACTGAAATAGCAGATTCAGCATTCTAATTCCTATCAATTCATTTACCTGGCACTTTTCTCCAAAGCAACTTACAATGTTAAGTTACTTACAAGTATTTACTGATTAAGGCATTACAGCCATTTTTACTGGAGCAATCCAAGGTAAATACCTTGATCAAGGGTACTACAGTAGGTGGTGGAATTTGAACCCATGTCGTTTGTCCTTTGAGTCTTTACAGAAATAAACTATAACCATTCACACAGTTATTTAAATAATTTCAATTGCCTTCCTTCAATAAAATGAATACCTTTACACTAGTGAAAATAAGGCCTTAATCTAGTGATCAAATGAAGATCTAATTTGAAACTTTTGTTAGCATTGTTAGCATCACTATAAAGTAGAATAAATGCAGCACTGTTCTTATGCTTTGCATAGTGAAAGACATAGGTATTGACCTTCTGACATTTATTCATATCACAAACCAAGAACAAAATTATAAAAATGTCTCGGTTCAAGGTGTTACTTGAGGAATGGACCCTGTTATGTGAGGAGTGCGTGTATCTATATAAATGTATGTATTTTAACTCTATGTCAAGAAAGATGTCTGCAACAAACATACCACAAACGCAGTGTAGCTTGTCTTCTCACTCTCTACAATTACAGTCATTACCGCTTCAAAGCAGAAGGCTTGTCAGCCCAATTGTACAACTATGGATACAGTAGTTAATGGGAACATTCTGTAATCAGCCAGTCATTACTCATTTGGCAGACAGAACTCCTACTCTACTTCACACTGAGAAGTGGGGTATAGCAAAAGACTACCTTATCAGTCTTGAAATGTTAGTCCTGAAACTTTTTCAGGCTTGATATTTAATATATTATTATTCTGTAATATATATATATATATATATTTCACTCATGAACCTGCTATGAACCCATCATCTAACTTATCTTTCCTAGCTAACCAATCAACCAATGTCTATATCCGCTTGTCCCGAGCGGGGTCATGGCGAGCCAGAGCCTACCCGGCAACACAGGGCACAAGGCCAAGAGGGGGGCACACCTTGGATTGTACGCCAGTCCGCCGCAAGGCACCTGAAGCAGGACTCAAACCTCAGACCCACCCGTGTCTATACCTTAAGTAGTAATCCTTACAAGATAACAAAAATCAGTTAACGCACAAGAATACACTTGGCATGATTTTTCCTGTTATGTTTCATTGCAATAATTTCTTCCGGGTGGACTGAACTTGTTCCAGAATTGGCGGTATCTTCCTTATATAGGAATTTACGTTTACAGCATATTTAGTTTGTCATAGATTTCAGTGGGGAGTCTCCAAAAATGGCCAATTCTTTGTTCTATATTGCATTATAGATTCTTAATTTTTAATTCAATGTTAATTACTATAGACAAGGAATATGCCAATGAACTGAACAATTTAAATAATGCTATGGATATGTCTTGTGCCTTATTTTTAAATTGGTGTCATTTGCAGGTGTCTCAGTGAGCTAATCTGGGAGACCAGGGATTTCTGAACTAGCGAAGCAGCAAGCTGGATGATATTTAAGGTGGTTTGCATGATGGAATAATTGAATGTTCAACACAGTAAACATCTGAAACACAACTTGAAGGCTTTTAGTTGACAAAAAATAATGTATAATGTTATTTAAAACCGTAGGATGCAGTCCTGGTTTATTTGTACAAAGCCACCACACTAGGTCTCTGCCTGACATCTTTGTGAGAATAATTAAGTTTAATTTAATTTAACAATTGGAAAAATGTTAATGTAGATTGGGAACTAACATAATCCATCATCACACATATATTCCTCATCTTTCATCTCTCTCCTTCCCTTAAAAATACAGAATGGTTCAGAAATTAGGTAATTTTGATGATAAAATTCCAGTTACACTGACAGTGTGCTTGCACTCTAGAGTGTATTTGTAGAAGACATTGAAATTAAAAGGCCCCTTGACTATGAGCAGCAAAGCTCTCGTTACACCTTGAAATTACAGAAGAAGGGGGAAAAATGAGATATTTTTGATAACACTAGTTGTTTTTCTAATATATTTGGGCAGGAATTCAAGCCGAACATAATTACATCACATTTATACATTGATTGAGAGTGGCATTCTCCGAAACATTTGTTTTGTTACCACAAAACTTGTCACCACCATGTAAAAACAAATGAGGAGCTGATGCATTTCAACAAACAACTGCAAAACAGCCATTTCACTTTGGCACTTTATTCCTATTTGATTTATTCAACATTTTGCTAAAATCACTTCTGTAAACAAGGCGAGCAAATTATCTTTACTTATCCTGACACCTGAATGCATAAATCCGTACTTGTCATGCCAAATGTAAAATCCAACATCCTTTGATAAAGAAGTTTTACATAAGATGCAAACAGAATGTTAACAAATGTAAAATAATTGTACACTAAAAAAGGCTGGCACTTTTTTAAAAACAACTAATTTTCATCTCGTACAGTGCAACCTTACATTGCTTTTCCATAGATAAACGCATACCTTACCTCATGACAAAAACCCTGTAAAGCACCATTTCTAGTCACTACACCACCCATTTACTTCACTAGAAAGTAACAAAACAGTGATACTCCCACAGCCTGCCCGTGACTGAGTGAAATTACATAATGACAACCAGCTGCTACTTCTAGAAAAACTTTTTTTTTAAGCAGCTGGTCATCAATTTGTATGCTACATAAAAATTGAAATTTGATTTGTGCATCATAGTCAATACAGTTCACACGTCCACTTTTAAACATTATTCAGTTTACTGTAGAGAAGCACAATTTTGTACACTTAGCAACATACTTTTGTTTATCCATTTATAAATCACAGCTTTCCTGTTTACACAAATCAGAAAGAATAGCTCATTCAAGGACACTACCCGCACAAGGGGATTTGAACCAGAAACCTTCAGAGTAAAATCAGACTTAACCGCTGTGGTACAGTAGTTCTGAGCAATTGTACTTTCTTTGCAACCATAAAGAAACGAAAACAAATATGACTACTGGGACTGGTCTGATCTTGTCAGAAAAGTTTTACTCTAGATTTGCTGCATGTATGGTCTGAAAAGTCCTGAAAACTGGAGAGAGAGTCCTTTTTTCAGGATGAGCAGTGCAAAGTTATAGAAGTCTGGATAAGTGAATATCCGTATACCAAGTGTATTATATTGTAGTTTAGTTTATTCTTTGGTAATAACTGGCTTATGTGACAATGCAAAACACCAGAAAATGAGGGAAAAACCGGGGTCAGTAAATAGTGTAGTCATTGGATCTGCTTCTTTGCATCTGAAGGTCATAGGTTCCTCTCTCACCTGATGCTGTAGTGGCCAAAGATACCCACCCTGAGAGGCCCCGGTAAAGGTTTCCCAATTGAACAAATGGATAAATCACTGTAAGTTACATGGGAGAAAGGTGTCAGTCAGAAGAATATAATTAAAACAGTCTCCCTCAACTTATTGTGTTTGACCATAGAATATGAGAGAAGTGGTTGTTTTGGGTAAGGTCCTGTTTTTCATTGGTTGGCACAAAGATTTGCTCATTGTTGATTGACAGGTGTATCTTTACCTCCAGCTGTGTATGACTCTGTGTAAATTCTTGAATCTAACTGAATGTGACATCTGTTGTATTTATCACAAGATTTCCTAAAGCAGAGTGAGGAGCCATTTTAAAAGACAGCTGTCCCCCTTCAACTTGATGTCAGGCAGATGTGATATCTTAAGCTTTTTACAAGCAAGGCAAAAATTGTCTGATCGAAAGAGGGAAAAAGAGATAGCAAGTGAGTGTGAGAAAGAGAGAGAGAGAGAGAGAGAAAGAGAGACTATAGTGAAAGCTATAGTGTAGGGTAACATAGCCTGCTTCAAAAATATTCACATTTGATTTTTGAGACAGAATACACACACAGACATGACCGCTTGTCCCAAGGCACCGGACCCTACCCTGGCAACACAGGGTGCAAGGCTGGAGGGGACACACCCAGGACGGGATACCAGTCCACCACAAAGCACCCCAAAGCAGGACTTGAACCCCAGACCCGCCACACCTGCTGCGCCACTGCATCCCCCGAGACAGCCTACTGACATACACTATTTTTACGAACAATTCAGAGTCAGCAGTTAATCTGAAATGCATGTCTTTGATTATGGGAACAAATTTATGCAAGCACCGCGAGGACATGCAAAGTTAGGTTCAAACCCACACCCAAACCGGCTAGACACTGTGAAGTAGCAGCGCTACCCACTGCAAAACCATGCTGCCCAGTAAAATCCCTTCTGTAGAACAACTAATGATGTGAGCTATGGTTTTCCTGCCTACACACTCAAAGGTAATGCTTCCTCACTGATTGGACTATAAAAAATAATTACATCAATAGATCTTTTGCTAACTCTGTATTTCCAGAGTCCTGAATAGGGCTGTGCTTCACATCAGGAACAACATATCCTCATACGCAAAAATACTGATGTTTAATTTTTGTGTATTTTGCTTTATTTTTGCTTTTGCCGTATAAAATTCGGTAGACCTTTTCAAAGTAAAGTCCACAACAGATTTCTCAAGAAACTAGTTGTGCATGAAATTATTACAAGTGAAAATGCTTTTAATTATTTTCTATATTTTTTGATTATGTGTTTGACGCCTCTCTTGTATCTTTTTTTGCAGATTCTCTTGCGATTAATCATATTCATAATATAGAATCACCTCCTGATTATTCATAAAGCAATATACCATCAGGCTTCCATGAAAAACCCGACAGATATTTAAAAAAAGGTATTGTCAGTCAGAATGAATGTGTTTTGACAGTCACATTTCTGTATCTGAAGCTCATTGCCTATTATGAAGTGAAGTTACATATCGCTTTGGAGAAAAAGCATGTGATAAATAATTAAAGACAAATGTAATGTAAGTGTGTTCATTATAATTCTATGATGTGCATGTTTGAAGATTACATCTACTGTTCCTTGAGCTTCACGTATGCCTTAATTAATCATTCTGAAAACTCACCCTGTACATCACTTTTTGCAATCTTTTTTTCATTTGTCTGGTACTGGTGTCTGCATTGACTTACATTGCTCCTAAAAATGTGTTACACTGAGCCCTGCCTGTACTAACAACGCTCACAAATACTAGTTCCAAATAAAAGGAATGATGAGTACTACAACCAAGGGATTTCTAATATACAGCTTATTTGCTATTTATCAAAGGTGACTGAATTCTCCTGATAGCTATCTGAAACAGAAAAATGTGTGCATGGTACTAAAAGCTGTCAAGCAAAACATTATTTAGGTTAGCCACTAGGCCTGCAAGTCATCACTGACACTAAAGCTTTGGTTTGTGTTAACAACAAAATGGATATTGCAAGGCTGTGAAACCCAGAATGCCCTGTGATTTAAAAAATGCATACAGCTCAGAGGTACTGTGCTTTGTTTCTCTTCTTACATATTTATTTTAAGCTGTACTAGAAATCGGAGTCACACTTGATCTTCATTATAATATGATTAAGCAAGGTTGAACAGTTGGTGATTCTCGAACAATGGATGTGTGAACATGTTTCTGTGAGGCATAACAATAAACACATACATATTCAAAATATCCAGCTTCAGTAAGCAACATTCCTTCCATTATATCCTTGTCATTTTATCCTTCATTAGTGATCCTCTAACAAGTCATATTCCTGAAATAATTAGACAGCTTTAAAAATCCCAGAGGAATTAAAATGCATTTGGTCTAATACTCATTTCCACAATTGAATCATTCAGAAAATTAATGTACATGTGCAGAAATTTTCAATTTTGGATTATCTTTTTTCATTTTTGGACTGCCTGTATCACATTAGCATTGCATTTTGTTTTAGCTCTGAGACACTTTAAAGTAGCTTTATTTAAAGTAAATTTGTAATTTGGATCAGAATCACTTTGTCTTTGATAGCCAGTTGGATAAGGCGACAAACTGAAATAAGTCTGTACATGGTATTTCGATATGTCTTTTCAGAGAACTTTTTGCCTTTCCTTTCTTGACTGACTGTACATTCACATGTTCAACAAAAACACATGAAGAATATTGAATTAAGAGCTACACAATTGTCACAAGCTTATAATTTATCTCCTGTAGTTTCCTTTTCTGGGAAGTGGTATATATATTTTCCTTTTACTATATTTACTATCCCTATGCATTATTTTAATATATGTGTTGTTTTCGGGGGGGTGTGGTGGCGCAGTGGGTTGGACTGCAGTCCTACTCTCCAGTGGGTCTGGGGTTCGAGTCCCGCTTGGGGTGCCTTGTGATGGACTGGCGTCCCGTCCTGGGTCTGTCCCCTTCCCCCTTCGGCCTTACGCCCTGTGTTGCCGGGTAGGCTCCGGTTCCCCATGACCCCGTCAGGGACTAGCGGTTCTGAAAGTGTGTGTGTGTGTGTGTGTGTGTGTGTGTGTTGTTTTCAGTCAATAAAGGATGAATTTCTATGTTGTAGTCTTGCTGAGTTTTGATCCATAGTCTCTAACTTGAAAAGACAGTAATGCATGATCCAGACTCAATGTTGCGTTCAGTGTCAACTAGGTTAACTAAGCCTCTCTCAGTAGTTTCCAACCAACAGAGTCAACAAAGACTACAGTAAGCAGTCACTGATGAATAATGCAGGGCATTCACTGAGGGAGATTTTCCCAGAAAAAACTCAATTCTCAGAATCTGTTGTTCTCATCCTGAGAAACCAGATGATTGAGTAACGTCAGAGGTTAAGAGGTTTAAGAGTTACATTATTATTAGTGGTAAAAACACATATTCCCTTCATTAATTTTCGCTTCTTTCACTGATAGATGCTTGACTGACCAGGATTACAATTTCAGTAATTTCTCAGGGAATCTTCAAAGTGAAGTAGAGAAGGAAAATGAAGATGAAGCACAGTAAATATGATCTTTAGTTTTTAAATATCCTCTATTTACCCTGCAGGGCATACCATGTGACTTATCCTGTTTGATATGTTTGTTTTATAGGCAGGATTGGAACACTTTGAAAGTAAAAACAAGTTTCTGAATTCTGAAGTTCTGTCTAAAATGTAACCCAATGAAAAAGCAAACATTGTGACTGTAATAGGCAGAATGTAGGTAAATGGTTCAAGCCAGAGAGAGTGGCGAGGAAGTGTAGTAGTTAGAACCAACACTTTTTATTTGTAGGACCAAGGTTCAAATATCATGTAATGTTATAGTAGCCATGGGGGGGCACTGTGGCGCAGTAGGTTGGACCGGGTCCTGCTCTCCACTGGGCCTGGGGTTCGAGTCCCGCTTGGAATGTCTTGTGACAGACTGGCATCCCGTCCTGGGTGTGTCCCCTCCCCTCCAGCCTCACGCCCCCTGTTGCCAGGTTGGGCTCTGTGACCCTGAATGGGACAAGCGGTTCAGAAAGTGTGTGTGTGTGAGTTATAGTAGCTTTAAGCAGCATACTTACCCTGAATTAGTGCAGCAAGAATTGCAGACCTGTAAAAATTGATAAATAATGCAACTGGTAAATTCCTCTGGAGAAAAGTGTCAGTGAAATGAATGCACAACTAACTAATGTCTATCTAATGTTTAAAGTTGTCTGTGTACAAACACTTTGACATAATTTTACAGGGATCACTATCAGTGTGAATTGATTACACTAAACTTATGGGAGAAAGCAACCAAATACAGTGAACAACAAAAATGGACATACATATCAACACACCTTTAGTCACAATTACTTCTATATCTGTTTAATGCAAATAATTATAGTTTTTATACACCTGCTACATAGTCACTGTATTTTACTATTTGGTTAAAAAAGATTATTTAGCGCTTGTAATTACACCCATAATTTTCTGCACTTTCAATGCATTTAGATGAGAACCGTCTCTGATGGCACTAATACTTGCAACACAAACAAAACACTTAAAAGGAGGTTTTAAAACAATAATGATGTAAATCAGTCCCTAGAGCTATTATCGTTTCATATGTTTCATGTCAGTCAGTGTGATGTATATTTTTGATATAACACTGTGCCTGACACTTTAATGTAAACAGTACAGAAATTAATCTGCAGCCTTGAATAATGCCAGAGTAAAGCTCATGCATCTGTGCACTAACTAATGACACAAAGCTATTTAAGGGACAGACTAAACACTTTTGCTCCCTTTGACAATTCACTCGTGAATTGATTGTTACAGAAGAATCATTCACTAAGACCTGCAAAACACACTCCTAAATTTACTTTGCTGAACAGGTGACATGTAAATTAGGTCCAGGCAGCATGTAGAGAATAATGGTAAAGGACACAGACCTTTAACATGAACGCTGTCAGTTCACATTCCAGGAGAGACCCTGTTGTTTTCGCTTGATTAAAGTATTTAACCTCAATGACTCCTGTAAAATACTCAGCTGGGAAGACCTGCTTTTCATAAAAGAGTAACATAAAGACCAAAACTGGTGTAATCATCAACTGCCTTCACTGGCTGTGAGCATCTGGAATGCTAAAGAAAGGTGAGAAAGCTCACTGGGTTGAGAAGGTGGTCTTTGCATCCATCATAAAATACAATTCTGTTACCAATTATTCACTAGGGAATAATTGAGTGATAAGAGCAGGTCACCAAGTATTTCACAGTCCACAAAAAATAAGATGATACCGAGAATATTCTGTTCATAAACATACATCTGTGAAGGTGCAAATAGCCTCCTCAAAGACTTGTATCAGCACAGCCTAACCATATCAGTATCATCTCTTTGCAAGAGCATGATCATGAAGATTCCACCCCACCAAAGCTGGGAAGACAGATGCTGATTGGGTTTAGTTGGTTCGCAAAAGAGAGCAATCAGTGGGAACTCTACCAGGAACAGTAGCAACATTCAATCCACTGGGGTGAAGGTTAATGCTGTAGGCTATGTAGCAGGTGCAATAACATCTGCTGGGGAGGCACCTTGGAATAAAGCCTTCACTGAAGTGCCTCACCAGGGCCTGCACAGGCATAACATAGCTTGATATTATCCTCAGTCCTATGCAAATTGCATTGAAAAGGCAAAGAGTGTAACATTTTGGACTTGTGTCACATAAGGAGTTGATGTGAGAGACAGATATTGGAGGGGATGCTACACAAAAGGTCTGCAGTGAGGTTCCAAGTCAGCAGTTTGGTTTTTGTGCCATTTCCATCTCAACAGCACACAGCAGAGAGGTAGGTACGAGAGAGATAAATTACATGAAAGAGGTTACAACCCCCTGAGAAAGAAGGCAGGTTATGAATTTATGACAAAGCTAGCCCTCTCAGGAGAATATTTTTAGCAGTTCTAAAAGACAACAAAAACATCATTGTGATGTGACTGTCAAAGGGCATTCCATCTCAGTTCACACTTTCTTTAAAGTTGCTACCAAAGTGAATTTTGTTTATGAGATGTCCAGGAGCATTTCAAAATGGAAGGTAGAAGCCAGGAACCTAAAATTCAAAAAACTCTCTAGTTCTAAAAACAAACATGCTGATTATGCAACATCCTCAGTTATTAGGTCTCAAATAACCCCCGGAGAACCTCTTGGCAAAAGTAATATCTGAATGACGTCAATGATAAAGTACTCTGTAGTAACAAGTACCATCTAGGCAGGTCAATAGGACAGCTTATCAGTGGTGAAGCACTGCCTGAAGAGATGGTCTCTTCTTGAAGAATGGAAAAGATTCTAAAGTTCTGATGTGGTTGGGGGGGTATGATTGTGATTTATGGCCCTTCACAGATGGGATACAGACATCCGAAAGACGGACATCACAGAAATCTAGATATGGAGTATGGATTGATCAGAATTTGACATGGTGCCCCTGGCAGCACAGAAAGTTAGAGTCAGGGTTTAAAATTTTAACAGAAGAAGAGAAAAATATGATGGACTACAACTGAAGTTAAGGCACATTTGCAATACATATATTTAACAAAATAAATAAACCATATACTGTAAAGTTGTATATGAATGACCAGGACATAAGTTTTAATTTTCATTCAAAAAAAAAAAAAAAAAAAAGATATTATTACAATCAGTTTAATACTTCAAATGTTACAACAAAACTCGGAAGATAAAATGGAGTTCATAACAAAAATACAATTGGAAACCGACATATACCATAAATAAGTATGAAGCCAAGAGATAATTGGTTTTTTCCTCACCATTATTTCTAAATACCAAATCCTGATTGCACACCGTCATGCTGGCATTAAAAACTGTGCTTATCTCTATTGCTAACCTTCAGTGAATAATGTATTGTGGAAATGCCAGATAATTGTTTACAGGGATATGTGGCACGTTGGCAGAGCAGAACCCCCTAAAGATAAGATTTCCTGTATTGAATCCAGCTTTTTAATGAGGGGATGATTTGCATCACCTAGCCATCCAGCCTCTGTAGACATTAATAAAAACGTGTTCCTCTAAAGTTACCCTACTGCTAGATTCCTCCAAAACTAGAATTTATTTAAATATTTTTACTCAGCATATCATGCATTTAATGTCTACTAAAACAATATTAATGAGTACTGTCTGGCATATGTTTTTAACCCAGGGAAATGTTCCTAAATTTACATGTGCTATCTACAGTATTTCTACATATATATAAAATATCAACTCAGTTGCTTGCTCACTTTTGTTACCCACCCTTCTTTATTGAGTCATGTTTATTTTTAGAGTGTTGGCAGATCATATGTAGAACAGTGGTTGTGCTGTAACCATAACTAGAAAAATTGAATGATTATATTGATCAAAACTCACCTCTTGGAAACACTGTTCTCTTAAGTGCATTATAAACATGTACGTATCATGTTGAATAATTTTGTGATTATAAATTGCTGAATAATGGGTAGTGGGGGTGCGGTGGCGTGGTGGTGCAGCGGGTCTGGCTGGGTCCTGCTCTCTGGTGGGTCCGCGGTTTGAGTCCTGCTTGGGGTGCCTTGCGATGGACTGATGTCCCGTCCTGGGTGTGTCCCCTCCGCCTCCAGCCCTACACCCTGTGTTGCTGAGTTAGGCTCTGGTTTGCTGCAACCCCACTTGGGACAAGTGGTTTCAGACAATATGTGTGTGAACCTTTATGCAGCTACTTATGTGATGTATAGTGGTTCATTGCTGGATTGTGACAAATTAACAGTACTTTAGAATCACGTGTCTGTATCCAAATCAGTCAGTCTGTCGATGTAATGGCTTAATTGTATTTTTCTCTCTAGGATGTATGGCTTTGGAGAGAAGCGTCTGCTAAATGAATAAATGTGAATGTAAATGTGAACGAATTTCTGAATTTTAGAATTTTGTAATAAGGTTGATTAAGCAAAAACCTCACTAAACTTTGCTTTTCATCATTATTTTATAGAACGTTAGAAGTTTTTTGGGGAATTTGGTTGTTTTGTAGGCTTTGTCTGTCAATTCACAATTATACTTGAAAATCGTTGAAATAATGCACTTATACTGCAATAATACTGCACTTCTTTTGAAAGTTGAGATTGTTGTTCATAATACCAATGAAGGAGAACTTGACTCTTTTCAAGCTAATGGAGAAATTAAAAATTACTGTATACACCTAAGGCAACAATGCTGCCACATCTGTTTTAAAGCCATTTCATTGTAAACACAATTATTTCTTTTTAAATTATCAATGTTCTGGTAACATTTATGGTAACATTTATGGGAAAATGATTTTTTCCCAAGGGACTCTGTAAATTTAAGCAATATTAACTTTTTCAATGTATTGAACAAAATATTTAACAAAATGTTTATATCATCAACATCTTATTCTAAGACAGTGCCAACCTTTCTGTTTTGTGAAAAAGACATTTGATATACCTAGCTTGTCCCTACTTTATACCTTGGGTATGATGAGTCCTCATCTTTGCAGCACATTAATTTTCATTAGGTGTGTTCCTCTAAACAGAGTTAATGTGGTTTAAATAAAATGGCCCAGGGTTGTGGTTCATAGGTTTTTTAATTTTAATTAGATGCTTTATTTAGGTCTTTGTAACACAGACATCCCATATACTAATTCAAATAATGAATAGCACAGAATCTGAAGGTTAACCGCATACCTTGTCAGACATAGCTGCGGAGGAAGGGTAGTACGATGTGAAAAATTCCACTGCTTTAAGAGGGCAGAAATGTATAATACAAGAAGAAATGCCCACACCAAAGCATAATTTTAGAATCTAATTATAAGTAATGCCCATGTGTCAAAGCACAGGTAACAGCCCCTCTGCCCACCATGTTAGACTTTTCCATGGTTATATTAATTTTTGCCGTATAACTGTCACACTAGTGTCCCAGCTGTTCCAGCAGGCACTTTCCTCTGAAGTGGTCTCATCTCAGCAGGGGAGGACATTCACCCCTTCTGGCTCTCTGCTCACGTTCACTGGTAGGCCCAAAAAGCAAATGTGTCTTTCAAAAGTTCGGTGCCAGTGACAACAGACAGGGAGCTTCGGTGTCCTTCTCATGACCTTTGCACCACTTGTATGGCAACTTTATACAGTATACATAATGCTTTGCACTTCCAAGGATGGTCTACCGCTGCAAACACAGAACCCACTGCCCTTGTGCTACTGTATATATCCTTACCCCTAATTTACTTCATGTACAATTACACTGACATCACCATATCAGTTTTTTCATGCAGCAGATTCTTGTATATTGGCATCCAACTAGGTATGTAGCAGATGCAATGCTGTGTTCATACAGTGGTATTATTACAGCCATTACAATGCACTCTGTGGATGCCTCTGGGTAGTCAGCATTGTTTTGTGATGCTTTCTCCCTGCCTGAATCACATTGCCATTGCATCACTGTCTGGAGATTTACATTGCGCTTTATTTTGATACTGCCATCAGTTGCTTGGATTTTAATTGTTTGCCATGCTGGACATTTAATTTCCTGTACATTAACATTCATTCACACTCTTGGCCATGGAAATGTCAAAGGTGTCACCAGTGTTGTGGATTATAACTTGACTACTTGCGTTTTCGAGGGAGCGGCTGCTCCTTATCTCTTAGTGGCATTGTCCCCATTTGTGAGTGAGGAATCAAGGCTCCTCCTCCCTCGAGCTCTTTCGTTGTGGTGGGGCTCTGCTGAATGGAGGAGGCACACAAGGCCATCAGCCTTGTGCTGCTGCTGCTGTATCACCCACCCTTTGCGATATGCAAGGAATATTATTGTCTCGGAACCTCTTGATTTCCCACTGTGGTTGTGATACTGTGGACAAAACCCCTGGGGATAATAATAACTGTTATTGCACCTTAGACATGTATCCAGGTGTATTTTGAACTGAATTTCTGTGATATTAACGGTGGAATAACTATATTATTGTTATTGCCACAGTTTTGAGTCTCCTGCCAGCTCTGCATTAACAAGACACTAACTCACATTACAGATTAGGAGGTTCTTGGGAGCACCGACCTGAGACATGCATTCAGCTTGTCTCAGCTTGATTAAGCCATCGAGCATGTGATGGATAGGCTTTGAACTGTTTTTACAAGATATACAGTAGTTGTGGTCAAAAATTTGGGTTCCTGTAGTCAAACTGCCACACGAAGAAAGAATTCCATAAAGAGGTTGTGTCAGCAATGTTAAACTCAATATCTTTCTACAAATTATGATGCACAGTTACAATTTGTTTACTGAATTTAACAAATTGAAAGCAATATAACAAGGACTGTGACATGTAGAAAAGTTTAGACACCTTTTCAGCTTATTCATTACTATTATTTGTTTTTTTTTCTTTTTGAAAGTACCAAAATTTGATCTAATTACATTGACAAAAACAATTCCATGGCTGAACAAGTACTCTGAACCCTGTAATCACATCTCATTAGTGTTTTTCACCTTCTTTCAGCAAGAGCTGCAGAAAAATTCACTTGATACTGGAGTCCTTTTCTACAAGTCCACAGCAGAGCATTGTTACTGCAACAGTTTTGCATGGGAATACTTTCAGAAGGAAAGTTTTTCAGGGACTTCATCAGAAAATTCAACATCTGAAGTATGCAATACCAAATGTTGATAAGCTTCAAACTTTTGTAACAAGATGCTTTAAACTAATTAAACAAAAACTGATTTTTCTTTTGACAGCAAGAACAGGGTGATAAACAAATCTCTTCAGAGGATGGAACAATCCAACTCAAACATTAAATCTCCTTGTTGCAAAATGCTGAACATTGCTATATTAAATGAACTTTGCAAATCTGCCATTATGACACAGTGGTATGGCGAGAAGTGTCGCGACCTCACATCCCCTGGATGGTGCGAGAGAATGTGGAATTGATCCCTGCTCAGTCTCTGTGGAGTTTGTGTGTTCTCCTCATGTCTCTGTGGTTTTCCTCCCATAGCCGAAAGACCTGCAGTTCAGGTGAACTGGTGATGCTTAAAATGCACTTACTGTGTGAAATAGGGAGTGCCTGTGTGTGTTGCTATTCTGCAATTGACTGGTATCTCATCCAGGATGTATCCCCTCAGCCTTGTGGCCTGTGCTTCCAGAACAGGTTCCGGTTCACTGTGACCCTGCTGAGGACAAGAAGTTATTGAAACTGGATGTTGAAATCAGTCATTTAGATATTTGATAAGAACCAAACAACCAACGAGTAGAATCACTTGGCCCAAGTGGGATTACGGCAAGATGGAAGCTACCCGGCAACAAAGGGTGCAGGGCTGAAAGGGGGGGACACACCCAGGATGGGACACCAGTCCATCGCAAGGCACCCCAAGCAGGACTCAAACCCCCAACCCACCACACAGGAGGTACCAGCCAAACCCACCGAGCCACAGCACCCCCTATTGGATCAGAAACAAAAAGCAATTCCTTGTTTTCTTAGAAAAAATTACAGTTTGTGTTATTGATCATAAGTGTAACTAGGGTAGAGTGTGGAAGTGTGCCAGGAATCTGTCCTTCAAGTGTACAAGCAAGCCTAATGTGTCCCCCTCGCATTTGAGCAAAAATTTGAATACTACTGCTAATATATTTTTGATCTCTCTTTAACTTCAGAATTTCAACTGTTATTGATATTAATGTAGCAGCACATGTAGACTGATTTAGAGTGGTAAAACTGTTGGGCAGACCTTTTCCATGTGGTCATAAGAAATTAAGCAGAATACACCCAACAATAAATAATTTATAGAAACCTTAGTATGAATGAATGAATGAATGAATGAATGAAGCACATGTGATACTCAGCATGTCTTGTTGTAGCCCTTGAATGCATTTCCTTCACTTGTCCCATCAGAAAGAATTTTATTAGCTGCACTAATGCAATATTCATTTGGTTCTTGTTAGTTCATCCTATAATTTTAGATGAATTACGTGAGCATATTGGGAAATATGCATGATTCAATTTATGATTCATCTCAGCCTAAAATGAGTAATAAATACAGACATGACTATACAGTAATTTCCCAAAATTCAATCAAGAAAGCCAAAGGGAGAGCAGTAAAATATGCAACTCTTCGTATGTGGCATTTTCAGGTATTGGGTGTGAAAAAAGGGTTGTAATAATGTTGTAAGAATGGGCGACAGAAAAAGTTGGCAATGATCAATGACAAATATGCTATTCTCAAACTTAAAGCTTTCACACACATATTTTCAGAACCGCTTGTCCCATACGGGGTCGCGGGGAACCGGAGCCTACCCGGAAACACAGGACGTAAGGCCGGAGGGGGAGGGGACACACCCAGGACGGGACGCCAGTCCGCCACAAGGCACCCCAAGCAGGACTTGAACCCCGGACCCACCCGAGAGCAGGACCGTGGTCCAACCCACTGCGCCACAATAAACTAAATGGCCCCTTTCATGCAAGTCAACAATAATAACAGCTCAAACCCAGTCATAGCACCTAGCAAAACCCAAGGGACAATGCACAAAGTACCACCATAAACAAAACACTTTACTCACACTTCAAAACTGCTGAAAGTGCTCTGCTCTTCTGGCAAATCAACTGCTCTATCTGACTCATAACTGTATCCTTAATCAAGGAGGGCTCTGTCAAATGAAGTTTTACCCCATGACACAGCCCTACATAGAGCCAGCTGGCACTAACTTTGGAAAGGCGCATTAAAGAGAATACATATTTGGTTTTTACTTTTATAATGAGTTTTTAACAAATTTCTGATTCATGCAATGATCATAACTACTAGTTAATTGACTTTGTCATAAACATTCCACCAGTAAGGGCAGTATTTCTATTTCTATACCCACTATTTCTTTCACATAACTCAGAAAACGTTATCAGCAAAGCATGGGTGCTCCCAAACAGATATTACGTTTTGCCAATATGTTTTACTCTTGTTTTATTGTTTTTTGTAGCTACCTGAAATATCTTGAAAACTCAAGGTAGTATTTCAGTAGGACAGGCCCCAGCAGATACACAAGGTATGAGGCGGGGTAAATTGTGATGGACAGAACTTCACTCCCTGCCTCTGCCTCTTTAGCTTAAATGAAGACCAGCTGCTGATGATTAGGACACCTATGCCTGGAGGTTTAAGGCAGCTGGTTTGAAGAGCAGGGGCACTGAAAAAAACTGTAGTGTTAGTTCTAGCAAGTCATCAGACTAATATGTATGGCATAAGATGACATAAACATATTATTATTATATTATGTATTATATCATAAACAATACTGTTGTTTTGCCTTTAGTCCTCTGATTATCATAAGGAATGGCCAGAGTATTTGATTAAAGGTCTTGTTTGGTGGGTTGAACATATATAATGTAAGTGTTTCTTGTGGCTATGAATACACACACACACACACACACACACACACACACATTTTCAGAACCGCTTGTCCCTTACGGGGTCACGGGGAACCGGAGCCTACCCGGCAACACAGGGCGTAAGGCCGGAGAGGGAAGGAGACACACCCAGGATGGGACGCCAGTCCGTCACAAGGCACCCCAAGCGGGACTCGAACCCCAGACCCACTGGAGAGTAGGACTGCGGTCCAACCCACTGCGCCACCGCACCCCCTGGCTATGAATATGAAAGAAGTAATTTTTCTGCACAGTGTGCTTTTTTATCACCCAGTTATCACGAAGTTTGGAAACTTAAGGGGTTGTATAGTTCACAATGAAATGTATTAATGTTTGAAAGGTATTAAGGTATGACATCTGTTTCATAAAACCATTTCTGCAAAAGCTCAAATAATAGCATTAATTCATTTTATTAGAATACATTGCGTAATGTTGCAATATTGAAGTTAGGCAGATGGTATCTAGTTTGCAATAACAGGAAACCGCTCCAAAATCTTGCAAATTCATATATTTCAAAAATTAGGTTTGTGAATTTGGGTGGCATATTAAAGTTCTTCCTCAGAACATATGGTGCAGCTTTTACCACTCAAGTGGAAAATTTAATTTTTTAGGGGGATCTGCACTTTGATTACAGAAAACAACATGCATCACTTAAAAAGATGAGTAATTATTAAGTGAATGGTTTGTTTTATTCTCAAATGACAGGTAACGTAATGAAATGCAATGGAAAGTCTTTGTTAGCTGCTTTAAATTTACAATAGGCCAACTGTTCAGCATGTAATACGTGTGCAGAAATATTTTTGAACACAAATGCAATAATGTGAAATTGAAAAATGTATTAAAATATTACCATAATAAAATTACATATTAGGAGATGTAAGAGCTGAGCTGAACATTTGATATTCTCAAATAATTGATAAGAAAAATGAAAATGGGTATGATAAGATTTATAACTATTAATAATACAGTACAGCAGGCATTGCTTGTGTCTCATACCAGAGGGCTCAGATGTAAGTTTGAGCCTGGTTGAGTCTACACAAAATTTGCGTGTTCTTTCCTTGTACAAATAGGTTTCTTCCCCCAGAAGTGTTTCAGGTGAACTGCTGACTCTAATTACCTGTAGTGTGTGAATGCGTGCAAATTGCTCTATTATGGACTGGTGTCCTGTCCAGGGCATACCCATACTTCTGAGATAGAATCTGGAGTACTTTGTCTGTAAATTGGACCAGTGGTCATTTATAATGGATAGACAAATATAACAATTAATAGCAGTAGGTATATTACTACCTTGACATATCTAGAAATTAGAGATGTTAAAGATAGTAGGATCTAGCTTTTCAAATCTAACTCCTGATATAAAAATTAAAATTTCTTTTCTATACTGAAAAGTTGCACAATATGTTGTCTATATGCATCAGGACTGCATGGAAACTATATTTAGATAGTGACTATCCTGACATATGTAAGTCAAAACTTGAGGTTAAATATTTATAGAATTTGTAATTACATCATATTCACAAGGTCAGCTTTGCAAATAACTGGCTGTTAATGGCACCCATCATTGACTAGCTGCTAATACTTTATAATTTATGGTTTCTTGATTGCATTCATTTCTCAGGCACCCACATGCATTGCTTATGTGTGTCGGTGGGGACTGAGACTGCTGCTCTGAATTGAGAGCCGTCACTGCCGGCTGGAAGTGAGGATCTAAGGGGACGGAATGCTGGAGCACTGCTGGGATTTGATGCATGGCCTCACTCCTCAGACATCCTGAGTGATGTGCCTTTAAACTGTTCCAGGCAGCATGCTTATAATTTGTCTATAAAGCTGCCAGGGTTTCTCGGATCACCGAGAGCAGATGTCGATAGTGATTGATTTCCCTGACTGAGGGGACGACATTCGATATAGAATGCATACAAATTTAGATTAGCTTGGCTATGTCTTTAATCAATACATATTTCTTCACATATTTAAGGGTTTCTTACCTGCTTCTTTATGTTCTAAATATCTGAAATAATTTATCTTTGGCTATGTGATTTATGGTAGTGAGATGTAGTTAATTTATACACTTTATGTTTGTTTAAACGCCTTTCAGTAGGAGAGCTCAGCTGTACACACAAACTTGCATTTATTCGCATATCTGACACTTTTCTCCAATGCAACTTACAGCATTAAGCTACTTTCAACTATTTACCTACTTGTAAAGCTGGATAATTTTACTGGAGCAATTTAGGTTAAGTACCTTGGTCAAGGGTACTATATTAATACTAACCCTTTCAAGCCGAAATATTTTAAAATGTGGTCTATTTGGGTCCTAAGGCAGCAACACCAACCATTATGCCACCAGCTGCACCCTATAGCTTGGTGGTGGTGAACTATTTACATTACATGACTGTTAATATATTTTATTCTGTTAATATATTCCTTTTTCAGTTACTGTGGAAATATTACTCAGTTTGAATAAATGCTAATTTATAGTCATTTTGGAACTGAGAATACTAATGAAATGTTAAAATTTGTATTTTTTCTAGGCACCACAGAATCCAGGTATTGAACAGTTGAATATTTTGGTTTCTTCATCATGGCTAGAACTTCTACACTACTCTCTTATTATAGTGCTGACCCTTACAAACTTCAATATTTTAAAATCTGGCCTATTCCCAAAATTAAGATATTTAAGAAATAACAAAGACTAAGTGTTTTGTTAGCGAAACTTGCATACTGGCCCCTGGATAAATGAAAATCAGATGATTGTGGCAGATTGCTAGGATTAATTGGTCCACAAATGCAAATAAACTCTACAGATGCTGAGAGAGATCAGTAAATGCATCACATTGGTGGTATGATTCAAGTTTTCTTATTCAGTATTGATTTAAAGAAACTGATAGTTGGTCTTACAGGATCTCTTTTCAGTTGGTCTTAAAAGATTTTGCTGGAAACACCGTGCTCTTCTGAACATATTAGCATGAATTAGTCCTGAAGTTGTTTAATGAATCAGGTGAGACAGTGCAGCTCTCTTGCAGCTTGTAATGGAGCACAAGTCCCCAGACAATAAAATGAAATCTGCAGTTTTAAGATACTTCTCAGGACAAAACTTAATTGTTGAAAAAACCCTAATCTCTGATCCACCATATTCTAGAGTGAAGCACTCCAGGGAGATGCACCTCTGTAATGTTGGACTATTTAAATTCAATCTCAGCAGAGTGGTAACTGATGTTGTGTTTTCATTTTAATGCTCACCGCTGACACATAAATATTACAATGCATGCAAAATCATACTGCAAGCATCAGCAAGGGGTGAATTGGCTGTAAACAATGCACAGTCCATTGTTTTTTTTTTACAGATAAGCTATAAAGTTATTAAAAATAAATGAAAATGCTGAGAATTAAAGAAAAACAAATGATTATCATCATTAAACTCAACGATACTAATTAGCGGTTATAGTTATGTATAGATTTAGTTGCGTATCTGCAGGGTCATAAGAAATGTACAACCTGCTGTATAGAATACCATATGCGAAAACATGCTTTACTGATTCTTCAGTATTAGCAAAGTTTTGGTGATGGTGGTAGAATTCATTCTAGCAATTGTTCTTGTGCTAAAGCTGACAGGCTGGGCATAGATACATCAGTAAATATGCTACATGGCAGCTAACTTGTGGAGCCTTCACAATGTCTGGTTTATATTCGGAACTTCGTCAATATTTCTTTTTTTTTAAGATGAGAAAAGATTAATAATCTATTCCTGTCAATTTATTTTCATGCAAATTGCTCCAAAATGAAAACCAAGAAAATATTTCTCTGTATATTTGCGCATATTTTTACCTTCATAAATAAAAATCTTGCAGATACATATTTGGCCACGCCAACAAACTTGTGTGGCTCTAAGAAAATAGAAATTTGATTAGGATTTTGTTTACAAATAATCATGACTGTTGAAATCATAATAATATAACAATTGAAACAAGCTGTGACATTGTAATAGGAACATTTGATTTGTCTCACTAGATTTGACATGAATTTGAATCTTATCTTTTTCACAGTTCTGAACTGGCACAAGGTAGAGTCTATGTTCAGCTGGATTAGCAGATAATTGAATCATTTGAAAACAGCCGGAAAAATTACCCCTCCCCGTGCTTCAAATAATTGGGTTAGTTTATAGGATGTGACTAAACTTTTGTCTCTGCATGAGAGGTTAAAATAGATTGTGATTGTTTATTTAACCTCAAAATGTATGATGCAAACAATACAATATTTCATTAATTTTTAATGATCCAAAGTTATGTATAATTAAAAAAAAACACTTTTGTATCAGAGACTACTGTCTTCACACATTCAGTGTCATGTGGAACAGGGGACACGGAGGCGACTGGACCCAGGTGCAGGATTGCTTATTCCGTATTAAGGGATCAGGCTTGTTCTCGTGGTCGGGGACGGGCGAATGGTCGGTCCGTCAAACAGGACAGAAACGAGGACCTAAAGTTGCGGTCGAGGGACAAAATGAGCAGTCGTAACCAGTGAGATGTAGAGGGGGACAAGGAACAATGAGGGACAGAACTTGGGGATAAGCAAAGCAAGGTAGGATTGAAAGCACAGAGGGAAGTGGTCAAGTGGAGGTTTTTATAGCCAAGTGTTCCACTTGACATCAAGTGCTTAACTGGAGCCAGGTGCTGCTGGTTGAGGTGTGGGTGTGGTGGTGACATTCAGGACAGCAGCTGGGACTATCAGGTTTCCTGGCTTTACAGCTGGATTAGATGAATTCAGATGTAATGGTTTAATACTGTAATTCTCTCTTTTGTAGGGGTGCAGTGAGTACTGTGGTTGCTTCGTAGTAGCTGGCCTGTTTTAACATAGGTTTGAATCTGCCTCAGTCTGTGTGGCATTTGCACGTTCTCCCTCTTTTTTGTGAGTTTTCACCAGGTACTTCAGTTTCGTCCCCCAGTCAAAAACATATTTCAGGTGAAGCGGTGACCATAAATTGTCTGTAATTAGTGTATAAGTCAATGGATGTGTATGACTTCCTTGATGCAAGCCGTATACTTCTGGGAGTGGCGCCTGAATACCTTAGCACAACCCTGAATTAGACAAGTGGTTACTGATAGTGAGTGGGACTGTATTTTTATCACACAAAGTAGCTCCTGCTGAATACATTACAATAGTTTTTTCAAATTTGTGATTTATTGGACCTTCTGAAAAACTGTGGGAAGTACACTATGAATTCTTTATTTCAAGCATGCAGAAATATGCACAGTCCTAGTTTTGCACACATTTTCATCTCTGTGGATTTCAAGGTGATCCTCCTTGAAATACATCATTAATGTTAATATAATTGTAGTTATACAGCTATTATTTCTTCAGTGATTTACTCATGTGATGAGCATCAGGTTCTTAGCTGCAGTAGATTTTGCATATCTTTATAATAGCACATTTATGGCACTGTGTACTTCTGTTGATATGCAACACCGTTAAAGAAACTATAGTACTCTTTCTCCTACTTGGTTTCAGATGGGTTGGTTCAGTCATTTTTTTTGTTTTACATTTTGAAATTCTGAATTTGGACTGACATCAATATCCCATTTTATATAATATACACGTAGTGTTTCTGCACTTCTTTGCTGACAGACCAGCCACATATATGTATCAGGGAACATATAAAACCTACTATAAAAAACTAGCACTAATCCATACTGAAAGCTCAGATCGAAGATGTAAATGACAGACGTAAAGCTGTCATACGACTAATGATGCAGCAAATTTAAGATCAGATGTTAGAAATTTGACATCTTGAAGGTGCCTGTTATTTTTATATACTGCCAAAGGCATTTATTTAAAATTCCAAAACTTATTCCCAGCATTGCTTCATTCTTGCTCTTCTTGGACCATATACAAGCAAAGCAATGCTGAGCTTATGAGTGTCTCACTGGCAGCTGAAGCAAGCAGAGGCATGCAGACCCTGCTGCGTACAACCCTAATTACAGGACCCTTGTTGCTGGTGGAACAGGCCAGATACCCTCCTAGCTGTTTGGGGCAACCTTGCTTGCCAGTTAACTTCACAGAAACAAATATTTTCTTCTTTGGGAATGATGGTATGCAGCTCACCAAGGTCTTGTAATGTCTCCATCTGTTCCCTGATTTAATTCAGTGCTGTACAGTAAAATGGATTATACAGACTTGCATGCTCTTGCATAACAAATACATCTAATTCCTGAATATGTGCTTGCGAAGAGAATTCTCATAAAAATAATTTTTCATTACCATGAATTTAAATGAGAAAAATATCACCCCCTTTTTCAACCAAAAATGCAAAATTCTTGTCTCATCTTTTACACACAGAGGACATATCATTCAAAACAAAGTTCAGAATATCATAACTGCTGTCATATACCTTTAAATCCAGGCTTGAGACTTACGTGTTCAAAATTGCTGATATATGGCACATATGCAAAATCCATTTTCTCTTCACTTTCCCCCTTGCTTTCTCATCATTTATCTTACTGTTATTTTCTTTTTATTTTTCCTTTTAGTCTATTGTTCCTGAGCAGCACAGAGGTACAGCTTGTGCCTCACAACTTCTAGTCTGTGGGTTTGAATTCAGGTCAGTTGGTATGAAGTTTCTTTATTCTCCGTGTTCTGCAAACCTGCAAACCCTTCACAGGCTTCCTCCAGTTGTTCCCGTTTCCTACCATAGTCGAAAGACATATACTGTAATATGGTCACTCTAAATTGTCCATACTGAGTGAATGTGTGAGTGAATGAGTGTTTGATTGTCTTTGATGAACCCATGTACCGTGGTGTGTCCTGTGTCACACCTTCTGCTTTCCATTTGAGCTCCACACCAGTGATTTGGACAAGTGACTATTAATAATGGATGGATTCTATTGTTCTTTCATTATTGTAATTTTATTAATGTAATTTTTTAGATGAAACCCGTATATCATTCTTTTTTACTGTACATCACTTTCAGAAGCTGCATTTAAACATACCATAAAAAATAAAATGCATTATTATTAATTAATTTTATTTCATATGCATAAATGTCGAGAATTCTTGAAAGAAGGGGACCTGTATATGCATACAGAAATTTCACCAGGATACTTAAATACTTTAAGTGGTCTTATAATAAACCTGAATAAATCAATGCTATAACCTAGGGTCATTGCGTTTTCTGGGTCCTTCAGCATCAGGCACTCTTCAATATGCTGCCTCAGTAATAGCTTTGATGGCCTTCCTCCTTTGGATGGCTGTAATACCGAACACACTGTAGGCCCTCTTTAGTCACTATTCTGCAAAACATCAGCTGTCTACTTTATTGGCCACACACCTTGGCCTCCAGTCTTTCGAGTGGCAACAAACATCATTGCTCTACTCTGACTGGCCTCCTCTATTTGTACTTCCCGTGGGATTGTAAATCGCAACAAGATTTGAGAGGTTGTTCTCCAATGTCCATCCCTTGGAATGAAATGAGCAGGATGGAGAATCAGCTTCTCCCCACCTGAAAAGGTGAGGCAGACTTAGGAGCACATCATAGACTGCCTGTATCAAGAACTTTATATGTTAAGTCTCTGCTCTCCTAAGCTCATCCCTAGAGGCATTAGATTCCACTGCGTGATCCCACCTAGTCCATGCTCTCTATTGCTGAATTCCCACCATCCTATTCATCCATTTTCCCTCTATTGCTCTGTGCACCTCCTCCTGAATCAGTTTCTGCTTCTGCTTTCCCTAGGTTTTATGCCAGACCAGCCCTTTCACTGTACCACCCCAAGCTGTCCTGAAGCCAGGACTCTGCCTGCCTCTCTGTGGCCAAACACTCAGCTTCCATCTTATCCTCACCTTCATATCAGCTACTGCGACCCTATGATCACTTGAGTCACTGTACTGCAGCATTTCCCTTGCCTGTTTAAGGTTAAAACCCCTCCTCTAGGCTCCTGGAGGGTAACTTTGGCATTCTGCTCTACTCATACAAGGCAACACTGCTCTAGCTTTGGGGTAGGAACAGCTTATGAACAATTTATAAAAGTTCAGACTTGCTTGTTTTTTATTTCAGCATTCATGCTTCTCTACACCATCACCAACTGGGCTCTCTTGCCCCCCACCTTCAGGTGCCAAATGACCCACTGTTCCTCATGCAGCTTAATATTACTGAATGTTAACAGCGTGCATTCAAACATAAATGTTACTCCGAGCAAATGGGTATCTGTGTGTTCACATGTCTTTATCTATATGTTATTGCTGTTATACATGACACAGTGTAGATAGACCTATTTTCAAGTATGTTAATATTACCAGAATTTCGCCCTATCCTAATATTTCTGTGTGACATAAACAATTACATACTGCAGACATTTAAAGAGTCCACTGTTAATAAAGATCCCCAGTTTAAAATGGAAGAAAAAACAAAATAAATAAATAAAAACTCAACAAAATTCTGACAGAATTTTGCCTTGCATCACCAGTCAGGAGGAACTGACTTGAGACTGCTTTAAATGGATCCTACAGATGATACGCACATCAGTTACGTCTGAATGATTTCTGTCTGGGCAGGATTCACTTCACCAGCTCAGGGGAAAAGGGCAGTTTGTTCACACTCTGCAGCGCTAGCCATATATATATATATATATATATATATATATATATATACACACATATATATATACACACATATATATATATATATACTTAACTTTGAAATTCGTTTACAGTGAATGCATTTTTATTTGTATCATGAAATAGTTAATTGCTACATAAATAAATGAACATAGCCAAAGGGTAGCTATTAGCACTGCCTAACACAGATTGATAGTGCAAGGATGCAACAATAAAATTTAAAATCATCAATGAAGCCTTATGTTAAACAAAGGTTACAGTTATTTTGCTATTCTGCAGGATTTCACATATTGAATGATATTTTTACAGGGGTGACTTCTGTGCTACCTTGCTGAAAAGTACACAGACACAATGTCTACAACCGCTTTGTCCCAAGTGGGATCGCGGCGAACTGGAGCCTAACCCGGCAACACAGGGCACTGGGGACACACCCCGGATGGGACACCAGTCCACTACAAGGCACCCCAGGCAGGACTCGAACTCAGCCCACTTAAAATCAACATTAATTAAATTCAATTAGTAGATTCATTTTGTGTTTCGGGGGACAAGCGGTTTCAGACTGTGTGTGTGTGATTTTGTGTTTCAGTAATAGTCAGTCATTTAATGTTATCTAACTTAAGATAAAAAAATCATGAAATTTTACAGTACATTTTTAACAAGATAATACTTTATATATGTTAAACACAGGAGTCTATAAGGTTCTTGTGCAACAATGATGATGCATTAATGTGGATTTAATTTATTTAAGCTTTACTAGATTTTGTTCAAGAGAAGCCACTTGCGATTTTTCTTCAGAGAATCACCTTGTCACTTGAGATTTCAAAAAACTTCACTCATGGGAAAACAGTTACCTGACATACCATTTTATGACAAGAGGTACTGAACCATTTTACATGGCCTCCTAAGGAAAAAAGGAACAAAGGGATAAAAAAGTATAAATTGCTTCTTGTCTTCTTTTATTTATTTCTTTCACCCCCCCAGTATAGTTTCACTTTATTTTGGCAGCATGGTGATGCAGCGAATCACACTGTTGTCTTACTCACCTGAGTGGTGTGAGAGGATGTGGGTTTTGATCCCTGCTCTGTTTGTATGGAGTTTGCATGTGTCAAGTGAATTAATGAGTCTGATTTGCCCATTGTGTGTGTATGTGTTGTTCAAGTGTACAGATGAGTGACTGACAGTAGGTAATGTACTGTACTGTATCTAGCACTTTACCTTGGATGAAAAGGTGCCAACCTGAACTACATGGTATTTATTGTAAGTCACTTTGGAGAAAAGTCTCAGCAAAATACATATATAAAATTTGTTACAGCTTTAAAGAGCAGCTGATATATAGATGATATACAGATGGCACTGTGATGAACTGCCTACTGCAATGACAGAATTCCCCAATGTATGGCAGATTAGATAAATGTAAGAATTTGTATTAGACCAGTAGTGTTGAACCTTTAAACCCTGACATAGGGATTTTCTTCACTTTGGGCCCTATAACTACACGATTACTAAATTATTAGTAAAATGAGAATATATATAAGTACTCGGCCACCTAGTGGGTCATCCGTTTCTTTTTGAGAGTTTTTATATTGGAAATATTAAGAGGAGCACAATAAAGTTGTAGGTCATCAGGAGATTAGTCTTTTACTCATATTTCTTAAGATTAAATCCTGTTTGTAAACAGAGTTCAAATATTTTCAGTATAAAAGGTGTTAAATGATATTTCCTTGGGAACAGCACAGTGGTAGTGAGGCAGAAGTGAAACAGTTTTATTTGCAGAAGATGGCAACACCACAACAGCCAGTAATGATGGATCGGGGAGCAGTTCTCAAGACCCTGGTTATTGCCTACAAATGCATCAATAGAACTGGTCCCAGCTAATTACAAGACTTGATCAACTGCTAAACCCCAAGTAGAGCGCTTCACTCATCTACTTTTGCCCGCTTGGTGGTCCCGCGCAGAATAGTAAAGCACGGAGGTTCTCAGTTCTGACTCCACTGTGGTGGAATGACCGCCCACTTTCACTCAGAACTGCTGAAACTCTGTCCACATTTAAAAAGGGTCTGAAAATTCACCTCTTCCAGACTCACTTCGCCCATGATATCTCAAGCTCATGTATGGTGTAAATGTTCATGCACCATAACTTTATGATCGTGCCCAGATAAGCCTTTACACAGCCATTACTCCTGTATTGTATTGTACGTAAAAGTTTGTGTCCCTTTAAAAAAATAAATGTAGGAAGGTGATCAGGAATCATCTATTCTGAGTTTTATACAGCTTCTCATGCAATGAACATTGGTACATAAAGTGGAAAGAAACTAAGTTTACTTAAGGATCACATGTCTACAGCTATTTTTCCCTTTCTCGTAATGTAATGTACAAATTGTATGTCTCTGAGATGTATGTTGCTTTGGTGAAAAACGTCTTCTAAATGAACAAATGAAAATGTAAGGTAAAGATTCTGAGGGCTTCTCAAAGAAGTAATGTATTGAATTTTTAAGGCAAAAATACAATTACACATGTACAGTATATATTTCTTTATATACAAATATTTTGCAACCCTATCATGTGGATATTAAGAACACAGACAATGTACAGTCTTATCAAAAAGTGTCATCTGTGCTAACAGTAATGGATGTTTTGGAAAGGTTATTATCTTCATTGGCAGCCTTATCAAAGCAAATTGGCATAATATACAGTCAGAGTTTAAATAATGAAGTAGAATCCTTAAGTGAAATGGGCAGCAGGTAGGTTAATGATTAGAACTGTTCTACTTGGATCCTGCTGTCAAGGTTCTGACTCTGAACTGATCTATTAAAAATACCATGCCATATAAATAGTACATACAGTAAATAATTAAGTAATTGCAAGAAATTTAGTATGCAGATTTCAGATTACAGAATGCCATGAAGAAAGCTGTCAGGTAAATATTAACAATAAATGATCGAACTGTTTTATTTCAGCATCTTAAAAAACTGGAGCCACATTCTTAGAGATTTTATAGCATGAAAAGCAAAGAGCACCATGCTACCTCAGCTGCAAATGTTTCCATGTTTAAAAAAATACTTTAAAAAATCTGTACAATACGTGGGACAATTTGTATTTCCATTTTCAATGTTTCATGTGACATTTCTTAACCAAGGGAATCACCATTTTCAGGACACCTCCCTTTAACAGTGTAGATGAAATCAGGAATAGACGCACCTTTTCATCTAGTTATTATGATAATTAATGGCCCTCACTTCAATTGCATACAAAGAGCTGGATTATTCTGCCACTGTCGGAATAACCTTGTTCAATTTAACTTTCATAGTTCTTTCCCCTTTGTACATCTTGAAATGTAAGGATGTGGCATGTTACCAATTGCCACTAGATCACAAACTAATTCCTCAGTTAAGGCTGAGTGAATTTCAATTTTAGGTCTGCATTATTGATCCAGTGGAACACGATGTGTGTCATGAAAGCCCCTTCATTTAAGTTCTCAATATTAATAGTTATGTTTTAGAGATTTCTGACAAAAATTTATTTTTTCCCCATACAAATCTTGTGGGAATACACAGATTAATGCAAAATAGATTATTTTATAATTTGACATCGGTGATAAATGCTTAATTTTCAAACTAGTGTACGAGCATTTCATCGCTGTGTGAACAGATTGTTTTTATGATGGTTACAAATGATCCTAATAAAAATAAAGTTTTTTTCTTTATTTCTGCTTAATTATAGTACTTTTTCTTTTTCAACTTTTTTTCGGAAATCTACCTGTCATGAAAATTATACTGCTAATGACTGGGTTTGAATTTGTTATTGTGCAGGGAGCAACATACTAAAGTGTCTTCAGTGTTCTCCGAATCTATGTAACAAAATTATAATCTACTGAAGAATCAATTTGGTGCTGATTTCAAAATGAAGACCCTCAACTTTTCCTTCGCATGCTGTTTAAAGCTGTTGTCCATGCTGCAGCCTGTCCTACTATTTTTGTGCTTGTTTGAGCAATTGGTAGTCATATGTTACAACCAAATTTATCTGTTCTTCTCCCATCTGACACCACCAAGTGCTGACATGTCTGAGCTGAAGATTGAAAGGTAGGGGATCTGTAAGTGTGTCACTGCCTGTCTCTGATCCACCTGATGACCAGACTCAGTCGAGGGGGGTTGTTACAAGAACTAGTTGTTAAACATTTGACCATACCATTTGTCATAATTGCTATGCTTACTAGCATGCCCAGAAGAGATTGTTAACCAGTTGACCTTGGATACCCAGAGGTTTACCTATTGTAATTTCCTTACGAGTTTTTTTTTTTTTTTTCCTTTTTCTTGTCTGTTTGCTTCAGGTTTCTTCTCCAAATCTAGTCTGAAAGCGTGCCTTTCATTGATATTTCTCATGTTAATTGATGCATGGCACATGTGAAATCTGAAGACAATGTACCAGGAAAGGTGCTAAAGAAAAAACAGGGAATTAATCGCCTTGTTCGGGGAAAAATACTGTAGGCTCTCTTAATCTTGAACTAGTTACCTCCAGGCTACTTCCTAAGCTTTATTTCCTCCTCTGCACATTAGCTGAGAAGTGAAATCTGAAGTAGTAAACATACCTAAGCCATCCTGCTTGTACCAGTTTTTTTTTTTGTTTTAAAGCTTTGAAAGACTTGCAGGAATAGATTCTGAAATAGTCTTTAGCTGCAACTAACTGTATTACAAGCTACACTGAGAACACATTGCTAGTCAATATATCAATATCCTGTAAAAGTGCACATTAAAAAGAATGGGATATTTGTAAAAGCATCCTTTCGCTCAAGGCTTGGCATTATCGTGCTTCATATCCTCAAGTGGAGTGGAGACAGGCACTGACTGCCTGAGCTATGTCACTGGGCGTGTGACTTGTGTAATATACCATAGCATTTTTCCACCATCAGCATTTGGAAAAGGATGTGGGGGCCAGATCTGTTTAGTTCAGTAGGACTCTCACAGCTTTTTAAAGAATTTCTTGGGATAGGCAAATGTTTTACTGAATGAGCCAGTTTCTACAACAGTGAAAACATGATTGCTCTTTTTTTCTGAACAGAATTAAAGCCAAATATCTATCATAAAAATTTAGATTTTCATCCTTTAACTTGCTATGATTCCTCCAATTGTTGTTTTCATTTTACAAGAAAGTTATACATAACAAGTTGATTTTCTTTTAGATAAAATGGCTTCAAATTTAGCTCCACTGACAATTCCTAGCACACACACACACACACACACACACACACACACACACACACACACACACACACACACACACACAGAGTCTGAAGCTGCTTGTCCCAAGTGGGGTTGTGGCAAGCTGGAGCTAGCCTGGCAGCACAGAGCGCAGGGCTGGAGGGGACGCAGTCCAGGCGGGATTCCAGTCCTAGACCCACCACACGGCTGGACATGGCCAAACCACTGTGACACCGCAACCCCCCCCCGACTTAATTCCTACAATGGTTGGTTTTATAAATTACAATCCCAGTTTACTAGATAATTTAGAGATTTAAGTCACAAATTTCAATGCCATTGCATAAAACAATGTCAAAAACAAGTATTTACCACTGCAAAAGCAGAATTTTGGACAGAAATTAAATATATCTGTCACATCTTTTGTTTTTTGATGTTTTATAAAATCGCTTATATGCCCATGGAAAGCTTTGATTACCAGAAATATTTGAAATCATGCTGTGGTGTATAATGAGTAAGCTATAATGATGATTATCATTATATAAGAAGAACATTAGCATAGTCATTAGCAACATAGTCATAAGATGGGTGATTTTAGGATCTTGTGCTGACATCTGTTTTTCATTTCTATACACTTGTAAACATGTAGAAGATATTAAAATGTAGTTGTGAAAGGCAAATGAATGACGATTCACAACGGGAGAAAAAAATTATATTTTAATTACAACGAAACCACACATAAAACCTTCATGTGTTTATATATGTGCGGGCACATGTATGTTGGTGCGTGAGTGAAAATGGTATGAAAGGCTGAAACAGTCCGATTGTATATGCAATGGAACTACAGCGCTATTATATATTGTGAATGAGCTATTCTTCAGTATAGTGCTATTTTTAGGTTTTATTAATCTATTTTCTGAATGGATTCAGACTAGTTACTGTTGTCTTTCAGTGCCATAGGCCTCTAGCACATGCGCCAAGTGTGATTGACTTTTGCCTTCTTTTGTTAGATTGTCACAGGAATGTTTTCAGCAGCAAATGTTATCAGCAGATCCTGAGAACAGATATAATAGGCACACATTTAATCTTCTTTTGTCTTTTTATTTGTTTACTACTTGGAAAGAAGAGCAGCTGTGGTGAAGACATATCTTTAAGTCTTTAAAGATAAATCCTCTTGCATGATTTTAAAAGATAATTTTTTTGTGACTATAATGTATCGACACTTTGTGAAATTAATGCATGTTTGCATTAAACGTAATTTTATTTCCTGCAGTTTTCTACAAAGGTACCTCTTGAGCTCGCTCTCGTTTTCCATCATGCGCAGTTCAGAACATTCCACCTGCTGCCGTGGCTGAACTAAACTTGGACGCTGAGCAACTACATGATATCGTAATGTAAAATGGTCTATGTTGGTACCACATAATTTTGGTGTTATGTACTCGACAAAGTGTTTTAATGAAAATCATTGTTTGTAGTTCAAATGGTACTTCAGGGACGATAGCTTCAAATTATCTTTGCCATTTATTTTCCTCAAATGACATTATGTCTTTTAAAAACAGTAAATAGAAAAATTTCTTGTTTTGTAATTATTATAGCACAGTTACTTTAGTGAGGTTTCAAAAGATAATGCATAGAATTAAATAACCATGAGCAGAGATGTATTCATTTAATTGGCGTAGCTTGCTGCATTGTTGTTTTTCGCTCAATCCACTTGGCTGAATAAAAAGCATTTGGTTTTGCATACATAATGTTGTGCACAGTGTCAGAATCAACACACTTCTAAGCATATTTATTGATTGTTCAATCTGAGAATTAAAGAATACTAATTTAACTAACAAGCCTTTAAATCCTCTGCCATTTTAAAGACATACTCAGCACAGAAAGACTCAGTATGTATTATATTTGGCACGTTATGTGGTACTGTGCTAATTTCTTTGTGAGATGCATTAAGACATAAATAATGTATATTGTAGATGCGGTCTGAAATGGCATAAATGTGTAGAAGTATACGTGATCAGCTTAAATCTTCTGAAATGTCAATGTCAAAATCTACAAAGAAATGCTGCACAATTATAAAATTAAACACTTCAGTTATGGAGTCAAACAATTAGAAACACACACACACATATTTTCAGAACCGCTCATCCCATATGGGGTCACGGAGCCTACCCGGTAACACAGGGCGTAAGGCCGGAGGGGGAGGGGACACACCCAGGACAGGACGCCAGTCCGTCACAAGGCACCCCAAGTGGGACTCAAACCCCAGACCCACTGAAAAGCAGGACCCAGCCCAACCCACCGCGCCACCCCAATTAGAAACATTCAAAGGAAATATGTATCAACTTACATGTAAACTTTAATTAAGTGGTAAGAAACACACACACACACCTTACAGGGTCACAGAGCCTACCCAGCAACACAGGGCATAAGGCCAGAGGGGGAAGGGGACACACCCAGGACAGGACACCAGTCCACCGCAAGGCACCCCAAGCAGGACTTGAACCCCAGACCCACCGGAGAGCAGGACTGCGGTCCAACCCACTGCGCCACCGCACCCCAGTGGTAAGATATTTATTTTAAAAGGAAGGTAAAACATCTAATGAGTTAGCCTATTCAGACAAATAATAACTGTAGTACTATAATACAGGTACATCTTAAATCCTAGATTGAATGTTCCTGGTAGGAGGTGAAATGGTTAAGATGATGTGAATTTTGTTTTGGATTCATCTAATCAGTAATGTGATTCCCTGGAAAAGTATGTCTTAATTAAAGTGTGGTATTTGTAAACACAGTCTTTGAAACGGATTTTAATTCTCTGCTGGGAAAATTAGAGGGCATAGGGGCCAGATTTTGAACCCCTAAACCCTCCATTTTTTCACCAGCTGGAAAAGAAATTTAGCGTTAAAATTTAACCAGAACCTCTTAAGGCCAAACCATTATCTGCTGCTTGAGCAACAGAAATATGGCAGTTAATCAGCTTTAATCTTTAAACACAGATTTGTAGATGAACTGGGAATTAAACAAATGCTTTAGCTTTCAAAACAATTTAACAGTCCAAATCTGAATGTTGTCAGCAAAACAGATCATGAAAATGAATAACTGAAACACAGAGCTGTTCTGGACACAAGAAAATGTGCAGAAAGAAGTGTTTTTCTCAGTTTAAAAAAGTCTGTCATAATTCCACTGGCGTTTCCAGACTGGATCCCACACAAGCTCCTTTCAGGTACAATTAAATTGACGGTTGCAAGCAGTAAGAGATGTTCTACGGAGGTTCTGCTATGCAAAATGTGACTCGGGAACAAAAAAGAAATCAAGGTGTCGGGGATCTAAACGGTAATCAAGCGCCTTCTATCTCCACCAGTGTACTGTATTAAAGTGGAAATGAGTCCAAAACAGGGACTACAAAAATTTATGAAAAACTGGGGAAAACACACTTAAACAGGAATTAAAAAAGTGTATATATATATGTGTGTGTGTGTGTGTGTGTGTATATATATATATATATATATATATATATAGATACTTGTTCAGTTTATATATATATATATAAATAAACCGCAATATAGTTACAGCTGTATTGCTTGTACAAAAATGGGCTTCAGTTCAGATTAACTGTCCTTTCTGCTAGAGGAATGATATACAGTCACCGCACACCTAATTAGCAGTGCTCCACATTTTCTGCATAAAATGAAGGGAAACAACCTATTAATTACACCCTTAAACTTGAGAATTATGAGAATATCAATATATTTGCTGCTCTTTCTACTATAAATCCTTGACTGAGGTATATATTACTGTACAGTGGACAGTTTAATGACTATTTACATTGAAAAAAAACACATAAATTACCACACTGTAAAACTACTGAATACACTGATGAGGCAATGCTGGTAGGGCGCATATTTAGAGACCATTTTTCTATATCTATTACCGTATAAATCTACTTGCAATATAATGCATTTTTGTGTTTTCAAGTGCAAAATTGGAGTTCTCTTTTTTCTTCTGTAATGGGTTCAGAGACAACAGGAGCTTTGTAATTTTTCCCTCATTGTGAATTCTAAGTTATTAAATCATTTGTTTTCTCTTTCCACAATATTCTGTAATTTTTTTCAGGTGCTTTATATAACATATTTTTTTTTCTGAAAAGTTGAAATGAACCTTAGATTAAAGAATGCCTTAAAATTAAACCCAGTAATTTACTTTTAAAATAAGGCAGTACACTCTAGAATAATATGTACAATTACAACCTAATTAAGATCAGTGCTAAGGTTTAAATAGATATTTATTGTATTTTTATTTTATGAAAACTGTGCTTACAGTTACTGAGATACAGCATAGTCGTAACAAACTTTTATCAGTTGTTATATGAAAAACAAAACATTATTACTGACAGGAATATCGGGGGGGGGGGCGAGCTTGACCTGTGCCTGCTCTCTGGTGGGTCTGGGGTTCAAGTCCTGGTTGGGGTGCCTTGTGACCTGGATGTGTCCCCACACCCTGTGTTGCTGGGCTAGTCTCCAGCTCACTGTAACCCCACTCATGACAGGCAGCTTCAGACAATGTGTGTGACATTAAAACAGTCAGTCTGTGAAAATGAAAGGTGATAACTATTTATGTAATTGCTCCTATATTTATGTAATCAATACAATTTTACAGTTTTTAAAAGCTAATGTAACTGTTAGATCATACATACATATGTACTATATGTACTATATATCTATTACTAATGGTCATACACTACTGTATATATATATGTATACGTATATAGTATATAATGATTAATAAGGTACTGTCATATTCATGTAAGACGGCTGTCATGTAAGTTTTGTGCTCTGGGCCAATCTTAGCAAAGCAGCCATCTGTTTGCATTTTTTAAAAGATAAGGGCAGTTTGTTATGTCACAGAATTTAAAGTAATGTGATATGAAACGTATTTATACATAGTTTCTTTCAAGACTATGAGTAGGACTACATTTCCACTGCTGAATCTTGGCACACACTTGTTTCCTAACTCAGATTTTGAAATGTCATCATGATGTTTCATTTACCAAAAAGCTAAGGCATAATTACATAAACTCTTATAAATCTTAAAAGATTCTAGAGAAGTCGTGCTGGTTTTCACAAAAGTCATCTTTGGTAACATGGTTATAACAGCCACCCATGATTCTGATTTCAGAACCCATCCCTGTGATGTACCTTTTGAAGTTATTTTCCAAGTACTGAACCACCACTTTTTCTACCATGTAAGAACACTCTGAAAGTTTGAGTTCTTATATGCTGTGTTTTTAAAGTGACTGGCTTTATAGGTATTAATTTAAATCAGACTTTTGTCCAGAGTGACTTGCAATTATTTACCTCTTCCTACAGCTGAGTCATGTTACCAGAACAACTTAGAGTACATCCTTTGCTTAACAGTAGTATAGCTAGTGGTGGGGATTGAACCTAAGACCTTTGAATCTAAAGGCAGTAACACAAACCACTATGTTACCAACTTCTTTCCCCCTTCAGGTAACACCCAAAAAACTCATACCTCAGAATTTAAAGGCTTTAATGCTTTATAAATACTTTAAAAATTTTGTTTGTAATTATGTTTTTTTATTAATGAAATGTGTCACTGAAATATAAAATATGTGTGAAATTAAGGTACTAATAAAAGGTTAAGGTGGACACATGTTTTAAAACAAGACCTCATTAAAGTAGGAGGGATGTGGCAGTGCAGTGCAGTGGGTCTGAGGTTCATGCCCTGTGATAGACTGGTGTGCTGTTCTGGGTGTGTCCCCTCCCCCTTCAGCCTTGCACCCTGTGTTGCCGGGCTCCGGCTCTCTGTGGCCCATCTCGGGTCAAGTAGTTGTTGACAATGCCATGCCTCATTAAAGTAATTTTTGTGCTACTATATAAAGTTTTTCATCTGATTACAGGCAGTCCCCGGGTTACGAACGTCCGACTTATGTACAACCCACAGTTACAAACCACCCCCTTTCTGACTGGAAGTGAATTTTTTGTCACCTTGAAGTAAATCAAATGAAAACTTCTTAATTAAGCCTATTATATTAAAAATTTGAGTTACCTACAATGATTCGTAATAACAAACGGGCGCAACATTGCAACACACATGAAAACATTGGACATCTACAATGATTTGTTAGATTGTGGGCGGGCCGAGGTAGGACAGACTTCATTCTTTTCAGTCGGATCACGCTGCTAAGCGTCTTTTGTGTTACTGCATTTGGCTTAATTTTTTTGCGTTTTTACCTTCCTAACCATGGCACCAAAGTGTAAATGTGAGGCAAATGTTGGTGATGCATCCCACAAAAAGAAAACGATTACGACTGAAATTAAAGGGGAAATAATGAAGCCATCGGCTTCAATTGGAGCACTTACTTATATAAGACACTTTTGAACCTCTTCCTAGTATCGGAATCTCACTCGAGACAACCGTCCCGTCTGCGTTCTCAAACGTACCTCCCTTTGCTCTTCCAAGTCCTGTCCCTCATCGTTCCCCAGTCCCGTTCCCCGTCTCTTTGATAATGACCACCCGCCTTGTCCCTTGACCACGATTTTGGATCCTCACCTCTGTCCAGCTCACCGATCAACCAACCATTCGCCCGTCCCCAACCACAAGAACACATCTAGTCCTTTGACTCCGAATAAACAATCCTCCACTTGGTTCCTGCCTCCTTCCGTGTCCTCCGTTCATCATGACAGTAATAATATTTATTATTATCTGATTCTATGTCTCTCTCTATTATGAATACTGTAGTAGTTATTATTATTATTAAAATGACATTAGATACCCATCATACCTAACTGTTCCGACTTACATCAAAATCCGGCTTAAAGACAGACTGAGGACATGGAACTTGTTTGTAAGTCAGGAGCTGCCTGTGCTTAAAATGCAGCTCTTATGTCTGCAATGGAAAAAAATTTTTCTAAGTAAATCAAAACTTTGAGAAGAGTGACATGGATTGGCATCTCATCCAGGGTGTATTCCCTAGCCTTGTTCCCAGTGATTCAAAGATAGCTTCTGAACTGCTGTTACTCTGACCAGGATAAGTGGTTAACAAAAGCAAGTAACTAAGTAAATAGGTGAGTGAGTGAGCAAGCTTTGAGAATATGTGATAATTATACTAATTTGGTAAACACATTTGAAAAACCTGAATTTGCCAAATGTGGAAGGTTATTGAACTGTATGATTTGTGATAGGGTATTTATAAATTCAGCTACATTAAACACTTGTATGCGTGACCTAAATGAAAAACAGAATAAATAAATACATAACAAAAGTCTACTAGACTGGAAATTGATTTGTTTTTTTTTTCTTCACCATGATTTAATGAATAACAATTCAGAGACTCTTTTTTATTTTTTATTAAAACAGATACTCTTCTCTCCGTTGTAATAATACGATTCAATGATTTTATAACAGATCTCCTTTTGTTATATGTACTGTAAGTCATCCAGCAGCATTATAACCATTCATAACTGTTATAACCTTTTGCTTTTATCGGAAGAATTTAATAGACAAACAAATTATAATTATGATAACAAAAAGCCACACTAAGTATTTGGAATACTTCACATGATGGGCTTAGCTGACTAGAGGTGATTGGGGGATTAATGTATGAGTGACAGAAGAAATATCATATTCTTTTATTGTACTTTCTCTCAATTTCTTTCCATTAGCTTCATGTACTAGAATTAGTGGCTCAGCGAAAGTTGATCTTGTAAAGCATTTAAATCCCAGGCTTTAAAAGCAATTTCCTGCTCTTTTTTTTAAACAAACCGTAACTGTCCTTTGTGTGCTATGTGTCCTGCTGCGGTGCTGTTTGTATTACAGGGGGAGAGTGGTGCTGTTGTGCTTGGCTGGGATTGTGCATCGTCCCAACTGACTACAGTCATTCCATCTGCTTCTGAAAGGCAGCACGGGGAACAAAAGAACTCCAGCACTGGTGCTGGGACCCCTTCCTTCAAAACACAGCATCACACCCAAAGCCACATCAAACCCAAAATGCTCATGTAAAATAATGTTGCAATGCAAAAACAGCCATTTATTCTCTCCCACAAAAACAAAATAAATGCATATGAAAGTATATCACATATGAACATGATTTTGAAGTATTTGACTATTTTGCTATATGAACATAACACAATGCTGCATAATATTATCACTAAAAATGCAACAAAGTTGGATACTACATTATTATGTGACATGCTAATTAACACACAACACTGTCTGATACTGCTTGTCCCAAGCAGGGTCACGGCGAACCGGATCCTAACCCGGCAACACAGGGTGCAAGGCTGAAGGGGGAGGGAACACACCCAGGATGGGATGCCAGTTCATTGCAAGGCACCCCAAGCAGGATTTGAACCCCAGACCCCCCACAGACCAGGATCTGGCCAAGCCTGCTGCACCACCACCACACCCCCTCGCAAGCTAATTAACAAGGACACGCAATATTTTTGATATAAGAGATGGCGTAATGCATTATTGTAACTTTTTATTTTTTATTGCAAAGACCCTGATGACAGAAATAACTGCCCGTGTCATCCCTGTCCTCTTTGAGAACATCTTAGAAATGAGCAAGACATCTTAAAATGTATTCACTGCATTATGAGATCTTTAATATAGCTGAGGTAACTCATACTTATTTAGCCTGCATTATTTAAGTCATATATCAAACCTAATTACTTCCCCAGGCAGATCTATGACTTTGTTTTTAATTCCACCATGAGACTCTATGGAAAAATCCCTCTGGTCCATCTGCCTATAAATAGTCCAGAGCAGCTTCTTCCTCACTAATGATCATTAGGCACTAGCTGGTTCTCATATTGGTGTAATAGGTGTATTGGCATCTGAACTTGCTCTTTCTTCCATTATGATAGGGCACAGGGTGGCTGCCTAGGCTGGCAACAAAACTGCGCATTTACCAACCACATACGCCTGGAACAAACTGAGCCTGAATACATAAGAGCTGAGGTTATGTGCACTGGGTCCAGAACTTATGGATGTAATTGGGACCAAGTGTTAGTTTGTTACCAGAAAAAAAAATTGTTATTTGAATGTGCCACTGAGTGGGCCATATGCATTTATTTATTTAGCTGACACTTTATCCCAAAGCAACTTCTAGTGTTAAGCTATTCACAATTATTTAGCAATACATTCAGCTGGGTAACTTAACTGGAGCAATATAGGCTGAGTACATTGCTCAAATATACTACAGCTGGAGATATGATTCAAACCTACAACCGTTGGTTCTAAAGGCAACAGGGCAGGAGGCAGGACCAGCAAGATCTACAGCTTCCTGAGACCAGCTTCTGCCCTTATTGAACAATGACAGCCAGCTGCTGATACTTAAGGACCAATTAGATACCAACAGAGTTGTGTACATTTTAGAGTTTCTGCAGTATGCTTCAGATCAATCCATTTTTGCAAGGAAAATCATTCATTCAGGCAAAAGTGGGGAATGGTGGAAAAAAAAAAAGTTTATATTTCAGCAGTAGACATCTGTTCAAGAATAAATAGGTTATTAATATATTTGTACTGTCAGTTCTACTAAAAAAAATACTAATAACATGATAGGCTGGAAGATATGTTTTGAAAAATATCACCAGGTTACAGTCTGTCGATCTTATATGTGCCTTCTGCTAGAGGAATTTGATCCATAAATTGTATTAGATTAGACTCTTTGGGCTTCTGGTTGAGCTTCTAGTGCATTCTAAGCCCTTATGATACATCTAACAAAGAATCACACACACACACACACATTTTCTGAACCGCATGTCCCATACGGGGTTGCGGGGAGCCGGAGAATCAAACTATTTAATACTGTATTTGATTTTTTCCAAGCTGTTGTCACGGCTACCTGCTCATAGGTGATCTCAAATCATGTAGTTATGACTTGTGATAAATATGATGAAAAACAGATGTGAAAGTATTTATGACTTGTTTGCTGTAAAATGTAATTTTAGGAAATATTGATGCAATTGGTCATCTGCTGATTTGCTGTTTCTCGAAAGTACAACAGAATCAAACGAGTTGCACATAACCAAATCTTTGGGGCTTTTCTATGCTTCTCTTTTATGAAAGAAGCATCAAGCAAATTTGCCCCCACGCAATGACCTTGCTGTTCATTAAAATATCACCAGAGAGACCAATTAATCAAACTATTTCTTTCATCTGTTTGACTGGGATAAATGAAGGTGTGCTTGTTTTAGAGATAAAAACAGTCATTAGCACTTTCATTTCATTTTTCACCTGCACGGTGCATAGAATAGTCTTCCCTTTAATCCCATAGGAAGCCATTGCTTTATTATTGTATTTTTACTCAGGTCAGCAGTTGGCAACCAATTTAAGTGCTACAGAGTAAACTGAACTCTTTGAAAACTCTTTGAAAAATATGAAATGGAGAAAAGAGTAACAAATCACTCAAGTGGCAATGCCTAAACAAACAAAATGTGAATATGTAAAAGGAGAATTATTAAAAGAAGCTTTCTTGGTAACCTGATGTTGATGGCAACCATTCTGTACTGTGCAGAACTACCACTTGATGATTGGAATAACACCTGAAAAATCAATGGCATACATTTTTAAAATTAATTTTAATACATTGAAAAATATAAATAATTTCATAAATTATGTTCATATAGCAGAGAATAAATAAAATTTTCGTTTCATACCACATTTCATAAAGTAAAATAGAATTGCTCAACAAACCCATCATATTTTTTCTTTCTTCAAACAATGTAACTGTACCAAACATTTGCTGTTTACAAAAAATGCACAGCTGAGCTGATGGTGTAAAAATATTGCCATGAAAAAAGTTTTTTTTCTTTAATATCCATACTAATGTTGCATAAGCTTAGAATGAGATTAATTTGGCAAAGAACAATAAAATAGTTTAGTATCTGTATAGGGTGAGAGAACCATTAAGTTCAATAATTGAAGCACTTTCACTCTTCTGCCGTTCATGTTAATTGAGCTATTTCTTGCACTGTATGTGGGTAGTCAATCTTCATTATAGAGCAATAGATGAATCACTTTTACTTCATTGTGGCTACTTCATTCTGCTTGAGCATCATTAAGGCCAAGTGCCAAATTTGGACTGACTGCATAGGGAAATACAGTGGGTAAATTACAGTTGGTCTATTATATGCATTACACGGGACTTGCTAGAAAAAAAATAAAATTCATATACCTCTACTCTTGTAATCATATATAATCGAGGTTGATATAAACTCATTTAGCATAGTTTTAGCAGTAGGTTTCTTTCCTCTGAAAGAAGTGAATTTTGGCATAGTCAGGCAGAGGGTTAGAGCTGGGTGAGAGAGGTCCTCTAGGATATTTATGTGACAGCAAAAAAGTACAGTTTTATTGCAGTTTATAAATTTCCTTCTACAGCTTAGTAAGGGTAGCATGGCAATATAGTGTTCTTGCCATGTCTGTGTGGGTTTCAGAAAATTCTCTGGTTTCCTTCCACAGTCCACACACTTGCGGTTAAAGCAAGATGGCTATTAATTGCTAAATTGCCAACAGTGTGTTTGAGCAGTCATTATGTCTAGGTTGTACCCTGCCTTGTGTCCATTGTGAGAACATTCAATTAAATAATTTTTTTTTTTGTGCACTTGTAGTTTATTAAGAATTTTGCTGTTAATAATTGTTCAAATTGGTGCAGCGGGTTCAGCTAGTGCCAGCTGTGGGGCGGATCTGGGGTTCGAGCCCTGCTGGGGGTGCCTTGCGGCGGACTGGCATCTCGTTCAGTGTGTGTCCCTCCCCTTTCCACCTTGCGCTGCTGGGTAAGGCTCCGACTTGCCGTGACCCCACTCGGGACAAGCTGTTGTTGACAATGGATGGATAGATGGAATTATTCAAATAAAACCACAGGTTAACCTACTGATCTGTTACACTTACACACAATGTCTACAGAGGCTTGTTCCAAAGCACCATTGCCTAACCTGGCAACACAGGATGCAAGGCTGAAGGGGGAGGGGACATACCCTGGACAGGACACCAGTCTGCTGAAGGGCACCCCAAGCAAGACTCAAGCCCCAGACCTTCCATGCAGCAAGCCCTTGTCAAACCCACTCTGCCACCACACCCCCCACTGATCTGTTAATGACATAAAAATAGGGAAGTTATGGCATTTAGCATAACATATAGAAGTATAGATTTTCTAAATATAGTTTTCTGAAGTCAAGAGCTGCTGACAGGTACTGAAAAATGGCTAAATTCTTTTTTTTTATATCACAGAATACAAAATGCACAATGCAGTTACCTGAGAGAAAAGGAAAGCATTTATACAAACATTTTTTTTTTTTTAATTCGTCACAGCCTATTTGTTTGAAATGTATTGCCGAAAAAGTTTTACATGTATTAACTACATCACATTAATTAGAAAAAATACACAAAAATAATTTAAAATAAAAGCAAACACCAATCACACTGGGAGCCAGCAACACAGGGTGAAAGGCTGGAGAGGGAGGAGACACACCCAGGACAGGATGGGATGCCAGTCTGTCACAAGGCACCCCAAGTGGGACTTGAACCCTAGACCCACCAGAGAGCAGGACCCGGTCCAACCCACTGCACTACTGCACCCCCCAAGACATCAATCTCTCTGTTTTAAAAAAATAACAGACATTTATAGTTTACTGAAAGAATATATTGCAAATATTTTAAAATAAAATGTTCATAAATCACAGCAAGCAAATGAGTCAAGGTCCATCTGTTGGAATACAGACCTGCCATAGTGGAGCAATTTGCTTTGTGTTGTGCAGGGTGGGGGAGCCTGGGACCAATACAGCAGGAAAGGTAGCAGTGACAGACTTGTTTACTTTTCATTTTCTGTTCCTCTCCCCAAATACTATGCATTAGTCACAGTACAAGTACCAGGAGTATAATCTCACTGTTGCCTTTTCACATCAGCTGAGACCCACGAGTATTTATTTCCAACAATATTTAAGATAATTCAATGGCAGATAACAACAATGTCATATTCATTACTAAACCAAAGAATAAGCAGTTGTACAAACTAATACCGCATTAAAAGATACCAAGAAATTACATTTCTTCCTTTCATTATTTTTAAATATTAAATGGTGAGCTTAGCTAAGGTTGCCTTTTCAGACCTTCTTAAGCTAGCATTTTATAATTTAATATATGTAGTAGTACCATAAATGTTATAATGTCCCATTAAAAGATGGTAATGTGAAAAATATATATATATATATATATATATATATATATTTTAAAATCCAGGTGGTATGCTAAGTTATAAAACAGTTCTTCAGATTTGTAATTAAAATGTACAATTTATTTACTTGATCTGACCGTGAAAAATCCAGAGTACACAAAAGAATGAGTGGAAGAAGACATGGGTTTGTTGTTGCTAATTCCATGACCGGAGAGAATTGATTTTCTGTGTTCATCTCTAACATATCAGGGCTACAGCTGAAATTCTAGGAACAAAAAATCAATTTAACGCAAAAGCCTAAAAACAAGGAGAAACAAACTGAGTATAGCAAAAAGTTAAATATATAAATATATTTATAAATCTAGTTTAAGTACAACATTTGTGAATATACTTAGAAAAGCAGGAAAAATACATGATGGTGAATGTATGATACCATATGTCTGATGTAACATCTAAATGCATTACAATGGGTCTATGCAGCCAATTCTTAATCCCCCTTATGTGCAGGATTGTACACCTGCAGGGGAATTAAGAAGTTGAAGGGAAGGAAGATTTGCAAATCTTTACTCATAGCCTGAGATGAGTAGATGTCTCCAAAATGCTCATCTGAAACAGCAAAGAAATTTGTTTCCATGCACTTCCTATTGTGCTGAACGAAACGGTAACATGCTAATTTAGCTGAAAACTTACTTCTGGTGATATATTAAATATTTGCAATGCTTTCATGAAACCATTGCACATATTTCTACTGTTGATGAAGTCTAAACATCACATGTTCATGGTAGGATCTACATATCATCCCTGACATTTTTTTATTTGCTACAAGATATCTCTCTCACACACACACACACACACACACACACACACACACACACACACACTAAATGAGGTTGCAGCAAGCCAGCGCCTAACCCAGCAACACAGGGCACAAGGATGGAGGGGGAGGAGACACACCCGGGACAGGGCAGGACACCAGTCCGTTTCCAGGCACCCCAAGCAGGACTCGAACCACAGACCCACCTGAAAGCAGGCACAGACACAGGCCAAACCCATCCCACCACCCTGCCACTACATCCCCCACCCCTGCAAAATATGCCATACACAATACACTTTAAACAACATTCTACCAGTTAGCAATGTCATATAGACATGCAATGCAGAAAATTGTATTAAACTGTATTATCAGCAGATAACTGTTCTCGTGAGAGCTCTCTGAAACGGTATGGAGAAAGGCATGATAATACTGAAGCAAGAAGAAATGCTCTTCCTGTATGCTGAAGGAATCTTCTCAAAAGTACAAGAGTCATCTCAAAATGCAGAAGAACACACGAACTTGGACTCAACCCAACGTATGTTATCTTTATTACACACTGATTAATAACTACAGAGATAGTTCAGGCACCAGTAATCTTGCCCAAAACCTGTACAGCTATTGCCAAAGCTCTCTATCAGGGGACTTCTCAGGGTTTCTCTCACCTGTTCAAACACACATATAATAAATACACAAAGAATGAGTGCAGAAGGAAGCTGTCAGCATCAAAGTGGACAAGCTCTCCCTTCAGGTTATAAAGCAGGGCTCCTCAGACCAAGCCATGCTGGTTTGCCAGCCGTCTCTCTACACTGACCCTGGAGCATTTTAGACCAGACTTTACTGTCACAGTTCTCTGCTTCTGAAAGGTGAGAAAAAAATACACTGTCATATACCCAAATGAATTGTCTGTAAAAGAATACAGTCACCTCATAATTTAGTGATTATGAGAACAGTTATTATTTTTGGATGGTGTTTAAATACGGTCTCCTTTAATTGACATCCATAAAAGTCATTTATTGGAATTTTATATGTGCGTGTATTCTATGAAACGCGTGGCATTGAAAAGAGCCTTAACTGACACTCAATACACTATTGAAACACAGAGTAGCTTTACTGACAGAACATGTTTTCAGTTGTATTCTTTTCAATTTATAGTGCCTTGAAATTTATTATATGTAAGTTTACAAAAATTTAAAAAATAAATCTTATGAGTTTAGTGCCAACACCTTTATACCTTAATTTCAGCCTTAAACTATACAACATTGCACACTTTTGGCATGGACACACATATCCGTGTATGGGCATGTTATTGACCCCTGGTGTGGGGTGTCCTCTGTAAACATGGCTGCCAGTTCATTCTCTGTGTTCGGTCTTTCACAGATTTATTGTTTGAAAAACAATCCCCTATGTACACAGAACATGCCACAGGCGAGTGCATTTCCTGCTTAGGGGAAGCAGCAATACTTAGTTCCACCTCATGAAGCTCAGTAGTTAGTGGCTCCAAAAACCTTGTTGGGTGGGGAGTAGTCGCCTTATCTGTACACAGAGATTTACACAGTTCAATGTGCATCTCATGGCTGATCAGAGATGCAATGGTATGATAACAAAAAAAGTCAAGTGAGGGTCTTGGGGTAGCAGTGTATCGCTGTCTAATCTGATCAAACAGACCATCCCTCAAGCGAACCCATTGTAAGCGACAACAGGCTTTGATATGCTGACAAGAACTTTTTTCAGGTGCTGTCGCTTTGCTTCTGTCTTCTGCTAAAACTGCTCCCAGTCTCCGTGGACAGAATATCCCTGTGCTCTACCTGTCTCATAAACAATGCCATTCTTGTTCCACAGGTTAAAACAACTGCTCCTCTTAAATGATAAGCTTTAACTAATTGCTAATGGTCACCCAATTCTTTCACATTGTACATATCATTAAAGACCATTGAAAACTGTGTGTATAAAGATGTGCAATGTGAAGCAAATATGGTATTGTAGCGTCCCCCCACGGAGCTACTAGAAACCAGCTCAGGAGTCAGGGTAAAAAGGACATGCTCTTCATTTGCAGAGTACATGTCTTTTGACAGCAGTCTTAACAAAAATGCTTCAGACAGTACAAGTGGTCCCAAACACTGGAGAATCCCCCTGAGTCACTCCCAGCCGCCCTACTGCACCCCACGGATAAGGGGCAACCCCCAGAACTCCCCAGAATTCCCCTCATGGCACACTGCGCGTAAGCAGAACAACACCAAATCAGAACATCACACACAAAACTATGTAGGTACATAAACACTAATATCAAGTATTTACACGGAGCTATTACAACTCCCCTCAGCACCATTACAGTATGTAATATAAGTAATGTGAAGAATATACAGTGATATATAAAAATGTAAAAACTGTGTTTTTCTTACATTTTGTACTTTATAGCTCATTGAATTTCATTAACTGGTTACGGGATGGGCATTGGCTATACTTTAGGGGGCACAATGCTCTAGTAAGGACAAGGTGCAAATATTACACCCTTCTGGGGACACCAGTCCATCGTATGGTATACACCCCTATGGGGACAATTAGAAGATGCCAATCAACCTAGGCAGTATGTGTCTGAGCTGTGAGAGGACATTGGTGTACCCAGAGGAAATCCTCACAGGCATGAGGAAAACGTAGAAATCCAAGAAAAGCTCAGGGCCACAATTGAAATGTAGGACCCAGTGAAGTCAAAGCTCTAGCCACAATACCGCTGTACATCATGCATCTTAAATGTGATAATAATAGACAAAGGTCATAAGTCTCAGTTTTCATTTAGGTTGCCTACTACTGACTGGAAACGCTAAAGCTGGATTAATTAAAAATGATGTGACATTCATTACTCTTTCATGCATGTAACACACCTGTTTACTGCTTCAAAGTAAAACACCGTTCAGCAGCTGAATCCCTTTAACTGTCCCTTAGTATGGAAGTGAATAAACTTTATTAGAAATTAAACATCTGAGATCAGTATTTAGTTTTAAGTTTCTTTTCCTGTTTTTTCACTTTGAGGAGCACTGTAAGGAAAATGTTATCCAATGAATTTTGAAAATGTTCTGTATGGATGGTGTGAGAAATACCAACTGTAAATCCACATATATCGTCATTACCTGAATTGGCAGTAATCATCAAACCAAGCTTGATGGGCTTGCCCTTGACTTATTTTCTGAGCCCAGTTTATGGATTTTTTGCCACCATTCCATCATCTGCAGAGATATTCGTGGAAGGTTGATGAAAGGCTTATTTGCAAGCTGTCTTCAAAGTCCAGAAGGCTTCTGAGGCTGAACTGTCTATTATACCCTGCAGTGCCCTTCTCCTTGTCATTTTCAGCATGTTTGGCAGGATCCCTCATGTAAATGCTCCCAGCTATGGAGCATACCTTTCCCTTGACATCTGTGTTTAGGAAAACAGAATGTTGGAAATATTGATTTTTTCCCTCTAGTAATCCCTGAGTGACCGTAAGATTATTACGGGTATTAAAACAAATCCCAAGAAATGCAGTAGAACAGGCAGAACAGGGAAGAAAACAGATAACCGGCATGATATTAAGCATCTTATATTTAATTTCTGATATTTATTTGCAGATAAAAGAAAAGAAAAGGAAAGGACACAATTTTGCTTAGAGAATGCTGGAGTCCTGTTGGTGATACTGAGAGACTACTGATGATTTTTTCCTTCTTGTCTTTATACTTGTACACATATTTCACATGAATAGGATATGGAAATTTTTTTAATCAATAGATGACTCTCCTATCTAGATAGCTATAAATAAGAAACTGCGCATTTTACAAATCTAACAATGTACATATCTATATATATACAAAATAAATACAAATACAAATGTTTAATGGATACAATGTTTATCAATACACACTGACAAAAGAAATTATGAAAAAAATTGAAAGATGTTTTTGAAGTGGCATGAAAAAGCATCATGGGCCTTCAAAGTGGCTCTCTGGACTAACATGCTCTGATGGAGCTTTACTGCTCATATTACAATTCAGATCTGACTGATGTTATTGGCCAGCTGTGACTGGATAGAAATCATCATGATTTTTGTAAAGTCAGTTAAGGCAGGTTCAGAACTGGTCTGGGACCCTCATCAGGCTGTAAAACTTTGGCTTTATTGACGTATGCGGCTTCTGGCAGTTGTTGATGGCCAACATTGTTGAGTCTTGTATTCTCCTCAATTCAGTACTGAACTCTCCCGCAAGGCAGTGAATGAATTGCTGTGTGAGAAGAAAGGGCATCTGTTAGAGGGCCATGAATCGGTGGAGCACACGTTACTGCTGTCATCTGCTTTCTGGCAAGGTAGGAGTGATTGTGGACAGATGAGTCAGATATAGGCTTGGACAGGACTAACAATGAGAGTAAAAATTGGGTAAAAATTGCCCCATATCTTTTTTTGTTTTTTTGTTTTTTTTTTTCTAGTAATAAATAATAAATAATACATTGATTACTACAGAGCATATTTTTGAACATTACAATAACCTTGAAACCTATGCATTTTAAAGTAAGCACTGAAATCTTTCACTGAAATCCCTTTTTCCTCTTAAATTTTCTTTCATTCAATTTTCTAATGAAACTTTAAACCTGCTTAAAAGAAACTGTAAGATTTTTATTGATAGTGCTTTTATGTGTGATGTTTAATAATTAGACTGAAGCTAAATTTAGACAGAGTTCACACTGACATGTCACAGATTTTTACTAACATAATTTCTTTCATAAATAAATGAAGCAAAATATGAAGATGTGGTTAGCTGCTGTGACTCAGTCACATGAAGAGCAGCTGCAGCTATTCCTGCGGCAGAACCCACGGAGGCAGCTTTTTACCTGACTTTGTTCGTTAACATCAGAGAAACTCACTATGTGCCAAGCTGTGGTGAGTCAAATACCTAAGCTGCCGCTGTTGCAGACAAAGCTGTAGGAGACAAAGGGAGATATGCTTCACTGCTAAAATTAAAAGAATAATAAACTGACTTTTACATTTTTCTTTTTTCCTTCTCACTTTTGCTATTTCCTGTGGTATATCTGGTCTACAGAGTTCCAGTCATCCCTGCAGGATATGCATTCCCACAAACTAGGGCTCTGCAGAGATTATGGTTTTGGAACCACAAAGATGTTTTTCTGTGCTCAGTATGTTCTTTGTTTTTACACTGCCAAAGCCTCATAAAAACTACTTTAAAAACGAAAAATAAAATTGTATTTTGATCGACAGAACAATAATATATAGTGCTGCAACAAGACACAGATGTGAAAGTATAAAAATTAAGATAAACTTTCTGCTGAAATTAACCAACATGTCCTAGAGGTGCCCAAGTATTTTGTTTATAATTTTCCTGATAATGTGTAATGTACTTCAGTTCTAGGTTAACCATGTGTTTCTTGCAATACAATATTTCATACTGGATTGTCATCTGATCATCATCTCGTGAGTCTGTAAGCTGTGCACAAACGTTAACACTGAAAGCCAACTTAGAGGCATCTACCAATGAATGAATTAACGAATGAATAAATGAATGAACGAACAAACAAACAAACAAATGAATAAAAATGTGGAACAGCTGTGTATGCACATGTATTATGGAAGAATGACAGTTTTCTAGATATGCACTGTTATTTATGCATTCAGCTAATTTTTTTGTAATTTTTCAGTAATTTTTTGTTATTTTTCAGTCATTTTTATTTCTTTGCAAGCTTCTACTTAGGTACCTTACTGGCAGAGCTTGCTAAGGTAAAATAAACCAATGCATGAAAAGAGGGCATTGCATGACAGCTTAGCTTAAAACTGTTTTGGAATAAGAAATATAAAATCTCCCTTGGAGCAAGAGGACCTAGGGGAACTAGACTCTGTGGGGGAGGCTATCCTTCACAAGCCTACAGATATAAATGAGCAGCAAGACCTTAAACACTTTTTAAAGAAGAACCTCTTGCATTAGCCTTTTGTATTAGGAGAACTAGACATTGTGGCATTAAGGTAATACAGTCTTGATGAGAAAAAAGTTAAGGATAATAATGTGATGTAATATGAGTATTAAAAGGGCTGAATGTCACACAATAATCTTCCTTGTTAAGGAGTGGCCATGAGTATGTTACCATCTCAGAATTTAATGCTGTTGGTACATTAAAATGTGGCTGAATTTGACAAGGAAAAATGAAAGCAAAACAAAATGTGTAGTAAATCACAGATAAGTGGTGCAAGACGCATGGGGATGACCTGTATGTCCAGTGTGCCTTCAGGCTCAGGCTTCCCTAAAGTTGCTTGTCGCTGACTAATGGAGCTCAAGCATCAGTAAGGAACTTATTTCATAAATGCATACATATATTATTAAATGTCTGCATATATTATTTTACTCCTTATTGTGTTACTTTTGGCGGGGTGCGGTGGCGCAGTGGGTTGGACCACAGTCCTGCTGTCCGGTGGGTCTGGGGTTCGAGTCCCACTTGGGGTGCCTTGCGACGGACTGGCGTCCCGTCCTGGGTGTGTCCCCTCCCCCTCCGGCCTTACGCCCTGTGTTGCCGGGTAGGCTCCGGTTCCCCCGTGACCCCGTATGGGACAAGCGGCTCTGAAAATGTGTGTGTGTGTGTGTGTGTGTGTGTGTTACTTTTGCTGCCGCTGAGGTCCATCTCCAGACATTTTGACATGCATGACTGTTAAAGTATCACGTGAATTTGGCAGAAATGAGTTTATGGTAACTTGTAGTGTGAGGAATTTTAGTCCTTTGGGGCTACTGACCAACACATTTACTATCTAGTTAGTTATGCCTGTACATGAAACATCAGGTGAGGCAATAATGTCCAAGTTCATACTTAAACAATAGCAATCCAGTAGTATTCAAGTTCTAACTTAAACAATGCCATTAATCTCTGAATAAACAGTGACTGCTCACCCCAGCTGTAAACAGCCTACCCCTGCTGTTGCTGGACACTGAGATGCAACAGTAGGCCACTCAGACATGAATGTACATGTAGTGGTTAACCTGATTTGAGTGCTTCAGTTCCAAGGAATAATTCCCCAAGGGAACCTTTTATTTAATCAGAGCTGAAGGTAATCGTTCTAACAAGATGTGCTGCTATCTAAGGGTAATTCTCTGGTGCAGTGGCAGTCACTAGTCATCTTTGCTTCGATTAGCATATATAGCCACTACTTCATAGCTTCCAGGTGGCAACTCAGGCTCTGAGGACTGCCTGTGACCTGAATCTTACCTGCGACTCATCCAGCCTGTTTGCTACGCTGCCATTGTTTAACCGGAAGAATCTTTTCACTCAGACTCTCTTTAATATTCTTTGCCGACACTGGCAGCTCACATTTGTGCACAAGAATGGGGCATATGCCCTGTCTTATTCCTGTAGGATTCAAACAATACCAACCAATGGGAGGGTGTTTATTTTTTTCTTTTAAAGTTGCTGACATTTATGACATTTATCCTCAGATTAAGATGTTTTCATTTTGGATGTAACAGGCAACAACAAATGACATGCACTGTATGTAAATGTAAAACATGCTCAATGATTGTGCAATTCAGTGATTAGGATTGCTAGGCAACACGAACATAGACATGCACACACACACACACACACACACACACACACACAATTTACAGTATAAGTCAGCCAGTAATCACACACTTTTTCTAGGGAAAATACACAGGTTCTATTTGAAATAAATTATTGCATTGATATTTTATTGACAGTCCTTTTCTTTTTTCTAGTTTAAATTGTAATCTACTATAAATAAAACACTAATTTAAGAAGAACCTTACACCTCAGAATATTTTATGGGATCTTTACGCTAATGAAAATATAATAATGTTTATTGAGGAGCAAAGTTATCATTCACAATATTTGGATTTTGTAGTTTTCCCTTACCCATGTAAAACAATCATACTGTGTCCCATGAAATCTGAATTACTCTTTTTCCTTGGCTTTGTGATGCAGGGATTCGCTGCAGCACTGACAAACTGCTTGTATACATCCCTTGCCAGTCATTTTGAAATTTGTAATCAGCTGCTATTTTTAACATCATTTATAATTTGTCTCCAGTAAATGAACAGTTTTACAGCACTTGTTCCTTTTCAAAATATGCAGTTATCAAAAAACAGCATCTAATTTGACTGAGACGGAAGGAGATTAAACTAATTTCCACATTGGCCTTGCTTCTGAAGTTTAATGATGTCCAGCTGTTGATCTTTAGCTGTACAATAGCACTGAAAATCTCCATTTAACTTCTCTAATTATGTAATTACTATGTGTGAGTATGAGTACGCCATATCGGTAAACAAATTGAATGTAACTAGGTTTTTGACTTTATATAATTCTGATATAATTTCTGGGCTTCAGATATCGTTTAGAGTGTGTTTATTTCAGTTTATTTCTATATAGTGAGACAACTTAATTGGAAATATGTATTCTGCATAGTTCAGAATGCATTTATTTTTTGTGAAATATGATAATAAGTACTAACACTTTCCTTAATATCTTAAACATGTCCTTAACGTGCAGCAAGCAACCACCTGGATTGTGTGTTTAGGCATGGGGAATTCATTCAAAGTCTTTCCTACAGGTACTCTGATTTCTTTCCATATTCCAAAGACATATATCAACTGACCTCCTGAATAGTCCTTTTTCTGTGTGTATGTGTGTTTGTGTGTGTGTGTGTGTCTTTGTTAGCGCAACAAAGCGCAATAGACCTTGCCTGTCTAGCAATGGGCATGCTCTTGCTCGGGTTGTATTCAGCTTTGTGGCCTGTGTTTCTGGACTAGGGTTTGGACTTCCACAATCCTGCATTAGGATGGAGGGAAGGGCATAGTGAGGATTCACTACACTACACCACAACTGCCAAAACAGCTCGCAGCCATAGCTGCGTCCACATCCTGTCCTGTGTATTTATTTATTGTCTTGTGCTATTTCCCGTGTTGCACCATGGTCTCCGAAGAAACGACATTTCTTTCCACTGTACACTGAAGTCACTGAACTTGACTTCTGGGCCACCCAAAAGAATATTGTTCTGGACCCCCCAACCCCCATACTTTTAGAATGAAATAAACTTGTGCATCTCAACTTTGAAAATTTTTTTAATAATTAATTTTTCAGGAATCTGAAAAAGTTGAGGGGTTGGGCCAGCCTCTCTCAGAAGAAACACAGCAACACAATCAAAGAAATCCCTCAAATTTAAAAGGATCAGTTCCTGACAAGAGGGTCATTGTAAAAACTTTTTGGGAGATTCCCTCTTTAAAGACATTGCACCTATGTAAATAAATAATTCCCTTGTGGGTCTTCTCTAAGTATGGGCCCATAGAATTGTCACCACTATTCAACCATCTGTAGTGGCCCAAAGTTCCCTCCACTGAACATTGTTTGTAAAAGCTATGTAGTAATCTTGAATGGGTTTTAACATCTAATAATACGAGCCAAATATTTGTTAAGAATAAAGTTTGAAAAATAAAGAAAAAAAATTGTGCAAGGCCTGCAATTAATACAAATTGATTTGAACCTCATTTCCTTCCACCTTGATTGAAAATGAAAGGGCTTTAAATAAATGTAATAGCGACAGACATATAAGCTTCCAGACTGGAAAGACACAGAGCTATTGACAAAAAAAATATTTGCAATTAAAAGGAATGTATTTTGTAGTTAGTACTATTATTCTGCTTTGCCTGAAGAATTTGCAGTAAAAATCAAAAGTGAAGGGACAAAAAGAGCGGTTTCAAATTCTGCTTTATTCCTGAAAATGCTTGCCTATCACTTGTGAATTAATTGTGTGCAGAGACACTCGGAGAAAAAATAGTCTGATCAGCGAGATTAATTTTAAACGAAATCCATGTGATTCAGGAATTAGTCATGTGTAATTATATTCTAGTCTGCTAAATTACTTTTCAGGACTGATAGAAAACAAAGCTGAAAGAACAAGTGACAGTAGTATTTATTGCACACAGCAACCTCCACCTGTTGAAAACCTTTTAAAAAAAGATTTTCTGGTCACATTGGTTTCAGTCATATAAATGAATAAATTGAGAAAACATCTTAAAAGTTATTTAACTGGTTTTGTTTATGAAGTAGACCCTTCTAAGAGTGCAATCTGGTGCAAGGGTTTCAAAATAGCTTGTTTGCTAATGATCATATGGCCTACTCAGTTCATTTTATTGCACACAACAGATGTGAGTAGGAGGTGCAATATCATTCATTCTTTATATAATGCCCCAGCATATTTAAGTCAAATATACATGCAATAGCTTTTTCAACTGTGGAATTTCCTGAAATTTGTAAGGCTCTACGTTTTTGATCAAGTTGAGGAATGTCATGAGTTGTGTGTTAGTCATCAGCAAACTTTTAACAGAATCAATACATGAAATCAAGAAGGGGTGGCAGTAATACATAACCTTGTTGTTAGAGTCACAAGCTGTTCATTCTTCAAACATGAACCACCCGCACATATATGGGTCAGTGGTTGTAGGGCTGGGAATACAAGGGACTTCATCAGTCTGAAATTGACTGTAATCCAAGATCAGACAGAGGATCGATGTCTCACATCCTTAAGGATGAGCCTACCAAGTAAAAACAAAGAAACCATTTATCCAACTAAATAAATAAATAAGTGGAGTTATAAGACTCACCAGAATGCACTGCCCTGTGCTGCTTGGCAAAACAAAATAAATAAATGCATAAAATGTTGTATGCATCATGACGGACAAACAATTGTCTGGGAATTATAAAGTTGGACAGAAAAATATACCACGACCGCATTGGAGGGGGGTCCATAGACATATGTTAATTTGCTTGACTTGGGCAGTGTTTCTCAGAGGATAAACTCCAGAAAGAAAACTGAGGAGAACATAATTAGGTCCAAAGTGTATTGATTTTATATTGTATAGGCCTTAATTCATGCAGTGGAAACTTGCCAGAGAAAAGTTTTTTGTTTGATTTAATTCTGGATGTCTTTCCTTCTTATTGGTTATTGTCTAGCATGCAAATTGTTAATTGAAAGTGTTTAATTAGTTTGAAACACATTTAAGTGAGCACTGAAAAACTAGTTAGGCTCCTGCTGTGAAAAAATTACACAGAGAAAATAGATATAAAATATGCCATTATACATTCCAGTAAAGCACATGTGCCTTATGCAAATGTTGTAGTGCCTTTTGCCTCAGGGGCTTGAAACTTTAAACTGTACTGGTAGAATCCAATAAATGTCTTGAGTGAAAATCAGCTAATATCTAAATCTGCGACAACCTGGACATTTCACTACTTTAAAAATTAATATGTAACTGATCTTTATAGTTTACTCCAAACAATATCTTACTGTTACCAGTCTTTGTTTTTGAATTTAAGGGAAAAAATCAGTTATTAATGAAGCTGTCAAAGAGAAACATAGTCATTATGAAGATCTTTGTTTTATCTTTCAAGACTGAAAAACAATGAATTGTGTTTGGATATTTCTAATATATTTTTAATAAAACAGCTCAACGTTTTTGAAATGGCAGGGGGGCATCTCACAAGGTCAGTTTTTACATCTCTACAATCTCAATGGGGGCATGTCCCCATATGGTTAGGGAAACATATGTACACACACACAAACACACATGCACACACATTATACCGTACATCGTTTTAAAGGTAAGACACAGAATTGAATCTTTTTCTAATGTGAAACTAAATATTATCACTTGTTACTCAACACTGAGCTATCTAAAAACAGTTGCAACTACTCTCTTAAATTTGTTTAATAAATTAATATAGATTCCAGTATTTAAAACAGACAATATATTTTTTTCTGAGGATTATGTTTAGGATTTAGGAACAGTATTTGGAAATGTTTCAGTTTCACATGATTACTAGTTACCTCTTATATTTGTCCCATTTATCTGCTGTGCTACTTGTCACATAGTAGTTGAACTGTTAAAATGGATGTTTTCTCTATGCTAAAGTCAGATGTGAGCAGCTGTCTTTTGATTCTAATTAAGTATCTGATATCTTTGCTGTGTTTTTTCCTCAGTTAACAAACATGCTCAGCCCAGCCCAGATAAGAGTTGCTGAAAAGAAATGGCACAATTCCAGGCAACTGTGCCAGCTGGTAGCATAGGAGATGGAGCTGCTGCCTTTGGCCCTAAAGGTTGCAGGTTTGAATTTCACCTCTGGCTGTAGTACTCTTAAGCAAGGTATTAACCTGAATTGCTCTGGTAAAACTACCCAGCAGTATAAATGGGTGAATAATTGTTACCTCAATGTTGTAAGTTGCTTTAGAGAAAAGCATCAGCTAAATAAATGTACGAGAGAGTGTTTTCATGAGTGTAATGCTTTGACACTGATTCATTAAGCACTTCCTTTTTTTGCAAAAAGAAGAGGCAGACAATTTATTTTTGTAGTAATCTCAAAGTAATAACAGGAGTGATTTTATGGTTTCAAAATAACCTGTTGTGACTATAAATGAAATGAGTTATTAGCACTATTTCTGGAGCATACCCATAAAGAGCAATAGTTTTTACCATCATGCATTGCATTCATTATGAAGCTTTTCATTACAGTAAAGAAAAAATAACCCAAGCAATTTGTTGTCTACATTTCTCATGGGGTTGTTTGGCTGAACATGTTCTTCAGAATAAACCATTGCACCTTAGAGGCCTCTGACTACCACTTGAGGAATGATGTTGAACAAGCTGATTTTAATGTAATACACTTCTATATGCCAACTATAACAGCCTTCACAAAAACTTAGAATCTCTGAAAGTCCCACACTCTTATAATTAACTGAAAAACACAACTCTAAAACCTAATATCCATTTTTTTAGGTAAAAAATTATTTGATAGTGAAAAGTGAGTGACAGGCATTTTGGGTTTTTGCAATATGTGCTGTCCAGCATCTAAGAGATACAACAGAAAACCACACAAGTGAGCACAACAAATAAAGCCAAAAGGTCTAGGAATCAAAAAGAACGTGCTTGAGTAGCAGGACAGCAAAGTGATGGGAACTGCTGAAATATCAATTGATCAGCTGCTGTGAGTTGGCTGATCTTGTTTGCTTTTTAATAAGAAGACTGCGGACAAAATAGGAGTAACAAAAAATCCACTGGGATCCTCAGCCACACAGACATTTCAGTAGACTGACAATAACAACACCCACACTACTGTCACACTTCCAACATTCTTAAAATACAAATGTTTATACAGTAAAGATATTATGCAGTCTTCACAATCATATGCTCATTCAAATTAACTAAAATTAATTATATAATCTCTCATGAAGATGTATTAATGGTATATTTGGCCATAGCAGTGCATTGATTTACAGTAATATTGCTTAGATTAAAATTTCATCTACAAAACTTTAAAGTGGACTACAGTTCATATAGGAAGGTATATAGTTCATAAAATAAAATCTAAATTAAATCTGTGCAATATAGCTAGTTAATTTAGATAGAATTATAAAATGATATCCTGCTTCCCTGGTGTCAATATTATTTGCGTGATAATTTATTAAAAACATATTTTCTTTTCAATTTGTATTTTTATTTAGAACTGATAAACATTTATTAGAACATGGCACTAATATAATTCAAATGTCAGTCATTCAGAATATGTCATTCAATTTTGCAACTGTTAAAGTGCCATAAATTTTTTCATAAGATGTGCTAATAACACAGACAATATTAAATATAAAGTTCTGTGGAATCCTAACATTTTTTGCAACCTACTATTAAATTTTGTATTTGGATATTATACAAATTATTGAATATTTGTGTAATAATTTCTTACAAACAATTTTTAAAAGATAGTCCTTTCTTTAGAAGTGTTCTTCACTACTCAAAAGTCATTGTTATGTCATTATGTACTACTCACTGAGTTTTAATATATAATTATTCATTTTTTAATTATAATTTAATGTCATTTTGGTACTTATAAAACAATAATGCTAATTCCCAACGTTAGACACACAGAAAAGGTGTATCATATTTATTACTTCAACAAGGAAATATGTTAAATGCAAAACCAAAGTTTCTTTAAGTATGTTCAAAGTTAAATAGGTAATGACAGTTTATAAATTAGTATTATTAGGTTTGATTGAGTATAAATAGAAAAAAAAAGAAATCTGTACTTTAATAATAAATCTGATGCATTTACACATTCAAAAAATGTGCTGTGTTGTTTAAAAACAGGGTTATGGTTGAAATTTAGCTGACAGAAGATCATTTTGTGTCTCAGATATAGAAACCTCAGCTGAATATGAAGCCTGGATCTGCAGGATTTCCCTTACAAAATGGTACTTTGTTTCGGATTTACCAGCTGCCAGCTGTGAACGAAATCATTCTCCCGTGTCTCCGGCAAACTTTATCTCAGACGGCTTTGCACAGTATCATAGGAGACAATGTTTTGTATTGTTTGTATAATTTGGTGTCCATATTGTTCTTGACAGCATATACTTGCTTCATATTCTGTGACATAGAGTTTATGGGTATGAACATTTAATGTTTAATCTTGATGTAATGTTTTCAGAACAGGCAGGACTCAAAAACTGATTTAACCAAAAACAAAAAGAATACATATACATACAAGAATACATATATTTTACTATTTAATCTGTGAAGATATTCAGGTGTGGAGATTTTTCCATACGCTCACAAAAAATTTTAAACTCACACTGACAGAATTTGAACTATTGTTTTATTACTAAGGGGGTGTGGTGGCACAGCGGGTTTGACTGGGTCCTGCTATCTGATGGGTCTTTGGTTTGAGTCCTGCTTAAGGTGCCTTGTGACGGATTGGTGTCCCATCCTGGCTGTGTCCCCTCCTCATCCAGCCTCATGCCTTGTGTTGGGGGTTTAGGGTCCAGTTCTCTGTGACCCCACTTGGGATGAGCAGTTTCTGTGTGTGTGTGTGTGTGTGTGTGTGTGTGTGTGTGTGTGTGTGTGTGTGTGTGTGTGTGTGCGTGTGTGTTATTACTGAAAACTTCCCTCTTAAAACAATGTAGTGAGTGCATACAGTGCTACAAGTGCCCAACCACTACGTTTCACAAAGCATTTCTCTGCAATAGTAAATACAAAATATTCCATTTTTATTTTTTGCAGTTGCTGCAGTTGAAGTCCTCCTATGACTAGATAATTTGATGGCATCTCTCCTTTATGTGCTATTCTTTACCAAAGCACAATGAGTCCTGAAGCCCTAAAGACACACAATAATTGCACCAGCTTGATGAAATACAGCACAAATGCATTTTCAGTTATTTTATGTGGAGGGCACCAAATACAGAACTGTAGAAATTATTATAAATGTGTCCACTGCATTTCCTAACCCGGTTATCATCCTGTCTGCATTTCTGTAGACCCAGGGCATGCAAAACCAAAGAAACAATATAAATGCACACCGGGCTTTTCTGCAAACCGGAACAGAAAAGACTACAATTAAGGCCCAGAATCAGTCATGAAACATTCACCACTGGTCTTGGAACCAGAAGAAAGGTAGGTGGTGTCTTAATGAAAAGCGAAGAAAGGTAGCAGTGAGTCTGGAAGTTGCACATAACCAGGTCTTAGAGACTCCACCACTAAGCTTGAAAACTCCTGGGCTGGGTGAGGAGAAAGGCTGAAGGTAGAGAAGGGGGGCTTATCCTTGGCAGTGAACAACCTATCTCCTTCACTAGCATCTTCCTATGAAGATAGAGGTATTGCTTCAAAATATGAACTGGGAATATAACATTAAATAGAAGGCTGGGACAAAATCAACAGCCGAAATACTGCTAAATGAGACGAATAAATGAGATGGCAGTTGTGCAAAATTAATTCCCCAGGGAACATCACAGCAAATGACTGAAAAAAAGTTTCCCATCCACTGGGGGTAAGTTGGGCAAATGTATTTACACTTCTTTCTGCCACCATCACTCATCATGTTTCTACATGTTTCTTATGCTGTTTTTATTTACCTCCCACAGTATTCCTTTATTCTATCCCGCAGTGCACAACTTTGGTGATATTGTGCACATTTTTTTTATATCCAGAGTAATTTTAGCATATTTTAGGGGAGGACAAACTTACCCAAGATGAAGATGAGCTTTGTAATATTGTACCTGCACTGAGTAGGGGGTGCGGTGGTGCAGTGGGTTGGTCCCGGTCCTGCTCTTCAGTGGGTTTGGGGTGCAAGTCCCACTTGGGGTGCCTTGCGACGGACTGGGGTGCCTTGTGACGGACTGGCGTCCCGTCCTGGGTGTGTCCCCTCCAGCCTTACGCCCTGTGTGCCGGGTTAGGCTCCTGTGCCCCGTATGGGGTGAGTGGTTTGGACGGGTGGACCTTCACTGAAGTGTTTCGCCTATGAATGTATTATATGTGCCATTCAGAACTTGAATCTAATGGTCAATCCATACTGGATTATAAAAGAGCCAATCTCAAAAGACTTTGGTTCATACATATTTGTGGAACATTCCTCTGTTTTCAGTATTTTTTTGCACTGAAATCCAAACAAATTATTTTAATTTCAAATGACTATTTTGAGAGCAGGGGGTGCGGTGGCGCAGTGGGTTGGACCGCAGTCCTGCTGTCCGGTGGGTTTGGGGTTCGAGTCCCACTTGGGGTGCCTTGCGACGGACTGGCGTCCCGTCCTGGGTGTGTCCCCTCCCCCTCCGGCCTTACGCCCTGTGTTGCCGGGTAGGCTCCGGTTCCCCGTGACCCCGTAGGGGACAAGCGGTTCTGAAAATGTGTGTGTGTGTGTGTGTGTGTGTGTGTGTGACTATTTTGATTAAAACAAATTTGTATATATTGTTCAGTTTATGACTTCAAATAGTAATAAATGAGTACATATTCAGTACATTTGAATAGAAAGGTTGCAGTACTGTTGTATCAGTCTTTATAGTCTTATTACATAAAGCTGATTCCAGACACAAGACAAATATTCCAGTTTATCACCAATGGGAAATTAATTATAAAATCTCACCATTAATTAATGTTGAAAACAACACAATGGCTTTTCAAGTTCCTCCAGAACAGATTTATAGCAAATCCAATACATATTTTTATGTTTAATATATAAACCATTTCATGCATGTACTGTGTATTGGACAAGATATTGTGGCACGCAGCGCCGTGGGTTTGGATGGGGCGAAGAAGGACGTAGAGGCAGCCTTCATGTTGAACGGTTTATTTGAACACCAGCACACAGGGAAATAATGCTTTCGATTCAAGGACCCCGTTTCCTCCAGGACCTGCCCTTCTAGCCAGCCCTCCCAGCCTGCCTAGCACCCCTAGGCTCTCTCCTCTTTTTCCTCATGGCAGATGCAATCACCTCCTTATATTCCCCGTACGTCACCAAAAACTAACCAATTACAATAAACACATTTCCCGCTCAAACACAGTAACACGAGTCGTTACAATATTTAAGTTGCTTCATGTACACACACATTTTCTGAACTGCTTGTCCCATACGGGGTTGCAGGGAACCGGAGCCTACCCGGCAACACACAGGGCGTAAGGCCGGAGGGGAAGGGGACACACCCAGGACGGGACGCCAGGCCATTGCAAGGCACCCCAAGCGGAACTTGAACCCCAGACCCACTGGAGAGCAGGACCCGGTCCAACCCACTGCGCCATCACGCCCCCATTTGCTTCATGTATCTAGAACCAAAACAGAACCATAGAACCTTTATATAAACCTTTCTCTTTGTATACTGTATAAAGAAATGCAGTATAAAGAGAAACAGGAGATTTTCCAATTCAGGCATATTTGGAATGCAATAGGTTTTAGTTTTAGTTAACCGCCAGTGGGCATACAAGCCATTCAACCCTCATACTTCTTTACTCCCTCTCTCCTTTGCGTGGGATGCCAATTTATCACACAGACATCATAATCAATCCATCTCTCTGGTGTTGATTGTCAGCAAAAAGGCAATGTGTGCCATGGGGACCACGCTTGTACTCCCCATCCATGAGTGGAATCCATAATGGTGTCACAGTGGACAGCACAACCACAGAGCCAATAAAATGAAAAACATTTAATTGGGGACAAGAGTGAAGTCTTGGAAGTCCAGAGACATGTGGAACTTTCGGGACACCTTTTTTTGTGTGTCTGACTCTACGCATCCGTTCAAACAAAAGCAGGACCTCAGACCCTCTTTGATGATTAAACAATTAAACCATGGGTGTCTCTCAGAAGATAGCTTTCATCCCTCACATCACAGAGCATAGAATATCTATCCATGAAAAGTTAAGATGAGTCCATCCAATACGCATGCCTTCGGTGCATCTGTTCACAGCAGGACATTTGTTCATGAAATAGGTATAGCACAGTATCTCTTGATAAATACTGTGTTACAGCACTGTAAACTCTGCCACTGATAATCTCTTCTTTCTTTCTTTCTTTCTTTCTTCAATCAATCAATCAATCAATCAATCAGTTGCTGTTCAGAAGAACTCACACTGCTCCAAAGAGAACCTCTACTCTCCATTCACCATCTTGACTGCAGCTCATTCTAAAAACACAGAGGACCTTCTGTAGTTGGCTATAAATACTCCTTGTAAATGTCCTCCATTATGTTTCATGTACGGATATATTGATCTTTAATCTCAGCAGTCAATCTATAACTGAAAAATGCATTGTCAGAGAGAAAGTCCAATTAGTAAAGTCGTGGAAATTGTCACCACTGCCAGTTAATACAATACACCAGATGCAGATGCAAAATGATGTTAACATGCCAAAATTAGAAAAGAACAAAAAGCCAGGAATATATTGGGAAGACAAATAGAACAGAGCTGAGAAGTCCTCAGCAAAAATGATACCACTTCTGCCTCATTAGCATCCAGAAAATGACAGAGAAAATTGAAGCGATTATTGATTTTCAAATTACCAAGTGATTGCATTTATTCTGTTACCAACCTTGACAGAATATTTATTATAAAATTTGAAACATTTTGGATTTTATATATCAAGAGATTCATTATGTTGCTTTGTTCTTTAGTAAGTCTTTAGTGTATGTAAATGTAACGTAAATGTAAGTCTGGCCCTTACAACTTCTGTACACATTTAATCATGAAATTACTTTCAATACCTTCAATCTTGAATCTGTCCATTTAAAGAAATACATTCTAACTTCAAACATGTATATGTGACAAATGTGTTTCCAGAGGATCATTGTAATCCTCTGAAATTGATATTTCTCATATGAGCAATGCTTTTTTGTATGTTTAGTAAACCACAGCATGCATAAAGTTACTCGAGATGAAATGTAAAGCAAAAAATATAACACTATTTCATCAGTACCACACTGATTGGTGGCTTCAAGGTGCAGTGTCTTGTCAGAACTGAAGCTTTCAGTTTTAGCTCATTATTTCCCACTAAATTGTTACTCTGTGGGAACTGGAGTGTTATGAACATGAGTATAAATATTCTTCTCACATTTTATACCTGTGTTTAAACTGAATGCAAACATGAGATCAGGGAATACATTTTAGTAGCTCTGACTTTTAGGTTTTTTTCCTGCTGTCTCTGGAAAAATTATACTTTCATAGTGTTCCGTTTCATGAAATGCGGGATACAGTGGTGCAGCGGGCTTGGCTGGGTCTCACTCTCTGGCAGGTCATGGGTTTGAGTCCTGCTTGGGGTGCCTTGTGACGGACTGGTGTCCCGTCCGGGGTGTGTCCCCTCCCCCTCCAGCCTTGCACCTTGTGTTGCCGGGTTAGGCTCCGGCTCACCGTGACCCCGCTCAGGACAAGCGGTTGTTGACGATGGATGGATGGAACATACGATATAATGCCAAATGGAGAAGAGCAAAAAATTAACCATAATGATGACAGGTAGCTAGTGGTAGCATAGTGGTAAGTGCTGCTGCTTTTGAATATATGTATATATATATTAGTATATTTAATGATGTGATATATATATCTCACATCATTAAAAATGCTGAACTCAGCTGATAACATGGTTCAGCTGTACCCAAGACAACAGAGTAGGCTAACAAAAGACACAGGCACTGTGCTTGGGGAGATGAGGCAAAAGCAAAGAAGGTGTGTGCTGGAATCTAATAAGTCAGGACTAAAACTGATTGGTCTCCTTCGTTGCCAGCTAATTGAGGCAGGCTGACATTTCTGCAAAGAGGTGGCTTTCCTGGTGAGAAAGGCCTTGAGCAAGGATTCAAATTACCACCGAGGATGAAAGCATAAAGCGGAATTGGAATTCTGAATGAGGACTGAAGCCAGGCTATTTTTATTTATTTATTTTTATTCCTGTGTATCAGGGTATATATAATAGCAATCCATTTGCCTCCTAACTGTGGCCTAATTAGGAAATGACAAATGAATTTTAAAAAGCAAAAGACTGAGGTTCTGAAACACATTACTAAGGAAATGTTGCTCTCTGTAGATACTGAAAAAAGCATGGCATTCTGTGACACCTGTCAAGCTCTTCCTTCATCAGACCTTGTCATGTTGAATCCACAGAATCTCTGATCATCTATACAGATATTATTCTCAGCATCCTGTCCATTTCCAAGTTAGTTTAAATAATTCTTCATTTACACAAAGCTGCTAACAGAGCAAGTCCTGATAGCTCAATAGTAAATTTGAACAATAGTGGACATAGAAGTACCTATAAATAAACAAAATAATAAAGCAACAGCAGCAACAATTACAACGCAAGCATTGGGCCGCTAAGTGGTTTTTGTTACAAATGACACAAATACATAGTTACAGCTACTGATTCGCCAGTTTTGATAGCATCAGTTAATGTAACAGCTGTTCAGATATTTTTTTTAATAGCATCCTTAAAAATATGATTTATGCAACATAATGAAGAAATAAGTAACATTAGTAATAACAGACACAAACTGAAGGGAATAGTAGGCACGCAAGGAGTAGAGGAAAACTCCAAACAGAAGCTGTAAGGAGTAGAGGGGAAAAAACCCTGTAGGGATCCAAGGCAATTAATTATGAGACACATTAATCAGAAGTTCCGCAAATACTGAAAATGATTGTCCAGATAAGAGGCAAACATCTTAAACTTGATGCCAGACAGACTGACGTAGGACTCAAGCTTATACAGGTGTAGGGCATGAATTATATTTATTAATTCAGCAGACACTTTTCTCCACAGTGACGTACATCTTATAGAACAATATAAAAAGCGCATTACAACAATAGAAGAAAAGATTTGGATGCAGGCATGTGATTCTAGAGTACAGTTAATTTGTCATAATCCTCCATATGAACTAGTATACAGCACATGAGAAATGTATAGAATCCATTATCGAATTACTGTCGCAAATGAAATAATAAGGTGTTGCATCATTAGTATAATATAATTTAACTACCTACAGAAGAATATAACAATGCAATTATCAGCTCTAATTAATGCAGTTTCAGTGCTGTGACCAGGATGGAAACCAGATGGATTTTTTTTTTCAAAACTATAGTGTGTGGTTTTATAGTTATAATGCATTTTTTAGGAACGCATGATTAATAAGGTTTGCAGTAGGTCAGCGATAAGCACATTACTATCTAAGCTTGGCTTCCCTAATAGCTATAAATATAAATGGTTTAGTATTTCTGTCTGTAGATGACTGTGTATTAAGGCTTATGATGATATTTCTTACTGATGTTTAGGGCGATGTTTTTTTTTGCTTATTTCCTATAAATAATTATGTTTTCAGATTGCACTGTGGTAGAATATTGCACACAGTTACAGTGCTTGTAAAGACCTCTGAAGCAGCTTCTCCTAGGGTCATGCGAGGTGTCTGCGGGTTGTCATCTGCTGGAAGTCTGAGGTGGTGAGCTGCTCTTTAAATTGGCACCAGCTCCCCTGTGTGTTGGTGTGTGACCTGCAGTGTGATAAATAGTCGATTGGCAGGGCTGGAAATCAGAAGAGCCCACACTAACACCTTTGATGCTTCCTAGCAAGCCTGAGGTTGGGGTCGGTGGGGGAATATATAGATGGACTGAACAAATAGTTCTAATTTAAAAATCCTTTTAATTGTTTGTTTATGTGTTTTTAAACAGTTAAAACCTATATTGGGGTATTTGATTTTTTTATTAAAATAATTCATTACATTTAACTTTCTTTTTTTCACTGAAAATTTTTCTGAGCTAAAAAAAACAAATTAATCAAAACAGCGCCTACTGATAAATGAGCATGATGCACACAACTGTCATGCTCCTGAAGAGAGACAATTGATCCAAAAATGTTGCCAATTAATAATTCAAATCTATCGCTAAAGGTTAATCCTCTTTTTTGGCTCTCTGAGTTCATTCGAAACAATTAAGTGTTTTAAAAGCCTGTACAACTACTGGGAAGTGACATTTTAACCTCAAAAGCTGCCCAGCGGGTGACAACCCAGTCCTCTTTTTAATGGCGAGCTGACAAGAAGTTCATTTAATCTGGATCATGGCGATGTTCAGAAGAGCCATGACCTTGCTGTTATTATCATTTATTAATGAGATAACAGTGTAAGCAAACACTGAAGCTTTGGCTTAGCACTTTTTGACTTGGATCATTTCCCTACAAAAAACAATTCAAAATATCCCCATGGATACTGCATAAATTCATGAATTCCTGAAGGATTGTTACAGTTAAATTAATAACAGCAGTGCCTCTTCATGCTAATAGATGCTTGTTTACAACTAATGGAGCAAAAAACAATCACTACCCTTTCAAGCAGCTACCGTATGCTATTTGCATCTGCCTTACAACATCCCTGTCATCTGAGGATAACGACTGTTTTACAATGAAGGTTAGAGAAGGACACTCTTAAACATGTTTCTCATCTGAAGTATTTTGGTCATGTTACATTTCAATGATATCAATTTACCAGCTTTCAACATGTGAATTGCTGAATAATGTCATGTTGCATTGAAATGTATACAGAACAGAAAGAGTGGCTGGTTGGCAAAGAGAAAGAGACAAGTTTTTATATTTGTTACAGAATACAAAAAATTAAGCAAAATAAGATTAAAGCAAATTTTCGACAGAGGTCGCATTTACACTATTTTAACCAGGCTGGCAGAAGGCACATAGAAATACTGCCTTCATAAAACTCTGAAATAATCCACCTTGGGAGGTAGGCTCATTCTGATAGCATTGTCATGTAATTTAAAACTGGACACTTTGAAACCATTTGCACTCCCACAACCTAATTTTCACTTGTCATTATTGAACAGTAGCTTGTAAATTCTCAAAAGAGACCTCGCAACATAAGGAAGCAGCAATAATTGCATCAGCTTGCTTATTAAAATCTCAAGATGGTCTCTTAGATCAATTAGACCATACGCGTGGATGAATTCTCCTAGACACAATTAAACATTACAGAAAGCAGTTTGACATCAAGTGATGTCATACTAGTGGCTTAATTTCTCTACAGTAAACACAGTGATTTGTCAGATTTTTAGGCCATAGTTAGGAAATCACTCACTTTGAAGTATATGACAGTTGTCTCTTTTTCAACATATTAGCACACAGCAGAAACTGAAAACTGACTCCCAGCATGTCATATAATCTGTAAAACATGGTCCATGACGCTTGATGGAAGAAGCCCTGGGGAGAGAATATCATAGGTCCAAAGCCTAGCCCTTGTTCGTATGCTCATACATACTATTTCATGTACTCCATTTCCATCAGCCAGCAATAAGTATAAAAATATATATATTTTTAAAAATAAGGAATAAGTAGAAAGCTTCATGAATTGGGAATGAAACTTAAAGGGAGAAAAAGTAATGAGATTTCAGATGCTGCAGATATGTTCCACTGATTTATTCTTTGCATTCCACTGTGCATTTTCTCCGTGATGTTCTGCAGTTGCATAACTGCATTTCAAGGTGTGGTGTTTCTGTCACACTGAAAATAAGAGAGATCAGTTAACATAGCTGTAACATCTTCTGAGTCTTAAAATTTGCAACAGTTAAGTGATTGATGATATATCCTTTAATGCATTTTCCCAGTTTTTCATTGTAATTTGTAAATTCTGGCATGTGAGCATATGCAATTATGAGATGGGCTGATAAAAAAATACTTATTAAAAACAGATTTTAAAATAGACTGCTGCATTAGAGAGTCATTTGGCCTTTAATTATCTTGCAGAGTTACTGATAACTGCAAATAAACTGGAATATTTTTCAATGTATTTTGCTAATGTGTCTGTTCAAAACTGCTAAAGGGAAAAATTATAAGAAACTGTGTAAAGATGAGAGAAGGCTCTGTCAGTTTGGCTACTAGCTGTTTTATTTAGGTGAATTTACTGAAACTATACACTGACCACTTGAAAAAGCAGGTCTGTCAATAAGCTATACTGATGAAAAAACCTAAAGGAAAAGAAAAAGACAATTAGCTCAGTAATACTTGAGATTACAGTCTTTAACAATTTAAATTCAGTCTTTTGTTTTCCTTGTTCTGATTCTGAAGTCTCACAGGTCTCACAGATAACTAACTGCAAAATACCTTTGATTTAAATAATCCAGACTGAAAAAGCAGGACCAGTTTTTTTTCAAAATCATAGCTTAGCTCAAAAACGTTAAAAGGTTAAAAATATATTCACTTACATAAAAAACCCTCCTAAGTCAAAAGAAAATGTTTAACTAACCTGTGTCTGCGAAAAAGAAAAATAATGAAGGAGAAAAGACTTGATTAACTACAACTAAATAAATTAAAATGCAATGAATATCATGTCTCTGGTCCCAGTTTGTCTTTTACTGCAAGCAGAGGCATGTATACAAAATATGACAGGTGCAAAGGTTTAATTAGTCAGCCAATTACAAATCTGCTGCACCTGGGAAATAGAGAGGAAAGAACAGCGAACATGTAGCAGTATTCAGGACTTGCATGTAACAGTAACTGAGAGCTTGTTGCTGGATGCTATATGTTTCCATGCAGTTACTAGTTAAAGGTTAACATTTAACTAACCAGCACTTGCTCATGGTATAGAATCAGCGTTTTCGAATTCATATCCGGCCTCAATTAGTTTTGTTAGACTTCTTTAGTGTACGAACAAATGTGTGTTTGATCCCAAAAACGTGCCTTGAAATGAACAGTATTTTGCCCGATGACCTATGTTGCCTCTCGCTGTTGTATAAGTGATGCAAAATGGATAGGTGTTCTCAAAATTTTCTATTGTTCTTAAAATATTTTTAGTAGAAAGGGTTTTCTTGAACATCTTATTCTCTATGTATCTGATATAGTGATATGATCGGGGTTAAGTGTTTTGAGGACCAGCATGCGACCTGGAAATTGTCTTTACAACTTCACTGAGATTTTCTTTAGAAAACGAAAACTAATTCATAATTATTTTTGAATGGTCAGAGAATCTGTAATAGCTGAGGGATTAACAACTTTTTTTAAAGGACATTAGATAATGTAGGGGGGTGCGGTGGCGCAGTGGGTTGGACCGGGTCCTCCTCTCTGGTGGGTCTGGGGTTTGAGTCCCGCTTGGGGTGCCTTGCGGCAGACTGGCGTCCCTTCCTGGGTGTGTCCCCTCCCCCTCCGGCCTTACGCCCTGTGTTGCTGGGTAGGCTCCGGTTCCCCGCGACCCCGTATGGGACAAGCGGTTCAGAAAATGTGTGTGTGTGTGTGTGTGTGTGTGTGTGTGTGTGTGTGTGTGTGTGTGTGTGTATAAAATCTATGAAAGAATAAAAGAGAATGGTAGAAAAATATACTTTATAAACAATGGGCATAAAGGAATGGAATTAAACAGCAAATGAAAAAAAAGAGAGGATTGATAAAAGAAATAGATGGGAAGGACAGATGAAAGGATCAGATGACTGTTAAAGGATCTCAATGAAGCAAATGGGTAGTTATGAACCCAGCTTGCTTGTGTTCTTTGTATTGATCTTATCAGGAAGGTTTGGGACAATGACCTAATCTGTCACGGGCCGTAAGGCTATCATGAAGTAACGTACCTGCTTTGATGGACTTGAATTCACAAGGTTGGAGAGTTAGTCAGTCCTGGTACAGGTTTTGGATACTGAATTTGTTTCCCCAGAGACCAGTAAAAGTTTAAACGAAAAAAAAAAAGGTATTTATTTTTTAAAAGCACACTTCTCAACAAAAGCAGAGAAGTTAAAAAGAAGACAGAGCACACAGTTACAGAATGATAACAGAAAACAAGAAAAGGAAATAAAGTAATTAATAAATTAACAATTAACAGCTAGGCCAAAGAAATGAAAGAAAAATAGAAAAATAAGACTTTAGAGTTGTAGAAAGAAAAGATTTTTTTTAAAGTTTATTACTGATGTAGAGGAAATGAAGGGAAAAGCTAAAAAGCTTTAAAATTAAAAAATAAATAAATAAAAATCTGAGATTGTACCATCATCTCTGCCTTTCGGCCTTGTGAACATGGTCTTGAAGACTGCTGAGAATATAATTAAAACTGTAAGTTACATTATCATATTAACTGTGTATTTTCAGGCACCTCATCCCCAGATAAAGCAAAATGTACAGTATATAAAGTCTGCTTCAATAGCAGTGATTTGCAGTTTCCTAAAAACAATATATTTCATGGATGTTATTTGAAAATTCACCCAAACAACAGCTCACTGTTGTTAACTAATTCTCCAAGTCAGAATGATGTCGTAGTATTTGAAAACTACCTTGTATGATATTTAATAGTATGACAATGCTTGAAATTATGCACAAGTTGAAAATATAGATATTAAATTGCTCGTGTACACCATCATATCCCTCAAAGATATAGAAAGCGAGGACCCTGGTGTTTCAGACCATGTCTTCACAGAACTACATATGTACGAGCCCTTGAAAGGGATTCGACACTTGTTGGACTCCACTGGATGGCAACGATTCATTAAACTTCATTTATAACTTCAAGGTATTCATGGGAAGAGTACAAAGAGATGGAGAAGGAGGGGAAATTCCAATAATTTGAGAAATTTGGGTCAATTAATTAAAAAATGAGAAAAGGCTATTCACACATTGCTGCTGGCACAAAGGGAAGGTCTGGATGAATGTGCTGCTGAAGGAGCTCAGTTTGAACTGCTTGCCTGGCAGGGAAAACTTGCAGAAAATAGTAATAATGAAAATATGGTATTTCATTTTTGTGTCAAAAATAAGCATATCTGTGCATCTCTTTGAAGATTAGATTCACTTCCATAATGGATAATGCACTAAACCAGAGCACGAGAAGAGCCCAATCATGAGTACTCAAGATCAAACAGTGAGGTAAAAAAAAACACCTCTCATACCAAATGTTTTGACTGCACATCATGAAATATAATATTACACCCTCTTAGAGTAAAATAGGAAAAAGCCACTAAACCAAGTAACTATTTGCAAAAGTGTTTTGTGTGACGTAGTGGCTGTGATTCTGGAAACAACTAATTTTATGAACAGAGCAAATTTGACAGCCAGGCCAGGTCTGGTCCTGCTTGAAGCTTGTGAAAAAACACACAGATAAATCAAATTTTCCAATAACTGCTGCAGAACATTAGTATGTAAATTAATTTAGAACTTGTACTGACGTGAAAAACAAGAAGAGTAAAATTATATCTTCAGTTTAATTCAGAGAACAGTATAAACATTTGCAGTTTACCTGCTCTACCAAAATTACATTAGTATGTGTTAAAATTCCGTGGTTATTTGCTGAGTCCAAGCAAACTCTGTATGTATGGAAAACTTTATCACTTTGGTAACTCACAGAACATATTTTACATTCTCCATTGAATGAATAATTTCATTTATTAAGACAGTTAACACAGAGTTTTGTAGCTAATATGTTAACTGGAATGTGCACCATTGAGTAATGTCAATGATTTTATGAAAGTGGTAAGTGCTAACCGAGAGAACACCGAAAAACTGCTGCAGACACAGTGTAAAAAAATATATTTCCAGAACTAATTGCGTCGTTACTAAGATCAAATTGCCTTTAATAGCCTTTTCTTATAATTGTTCTATTTGAGTAAAATGACAGTTTATGATCCAGCTGTTCTTCTTACTGCTTGAAATCTCTGCTTTTCTTCCTCATGATGTAACACATCCTTTGCAGATATTCTTCCAAGCTCTGAGCCTAAAGCCAGGATTTGCAATGCTTTTTCAAACATGTGAATATATCCCAGTCAAAAAACAACCGCATTCTGACATTGCTAAGCCATTGTGATTCACACAACCAGGACCATAATTACACAGCATGCTTTGCCCAAGGTGTGTGTGTGTTTAGTACATTTTTTAAAGACAATGGAAATGTGTCACATTTTATTGGTTTTCTCCATGCTGTGTATGAAGAGTAAACATATAAACAGAAATTTCCTGAAACTTGATAAATGTTGAACCTAATTACTAAATGTTTGTTTGGAAAGCAGGCTTCAATGCTATTTATGGGAGCAAAATCTTACAATTGTAGAACTGCAGTATCAGTAAAGCCTATTCATAGACAATGAATTCCCCAAGTCAGACAAGTAGATGAGTGACGGGATGGACTACAAATTGGTCTCATGATAGTATCTATAGAAAACGAAATGCAAATCATGTAAATATCACATTATAATAACACTGACTGAATAGCAATTTTGTAGATGATAATCAGTATGTGCAAATCAAGTCTGCAAAGCTGATCTTTCTGCCAATTGATTGGACAACAGCTGCTTTCCCTTCAAAAGGTCTTGTCAAGGATAAGACGCAAATATAACCATTTGAACACCCCCAAAATAAAAAACACATTGATAAGGTTTCCTTGGTAGCATCAAACTATGCTATACTTTCTGAATATTATTAATCTTCATACAGAGCTGTTACAAGAAAAAGACACTCATATTGAAAACATGGGTGAATAATTATGCTTTGTCTATAATCAGAGGTGGGGGCGCGGGGGCGCGGTGGCGCGGTGGCGCAGTGGGTTGGGCCACAGTCCTGCTCTCCGGTGGGTCTGGGGTTTGAGTCCCGCTTGGGGTGCCTTGCGGCGGACTGGCGTCCCGTCCTGGGTGTGTCCCCTCCCCCTCTGGCCTTACGCCCTGTGTTGCCGGGTAGGCTCCGGTTCCCCGCGACCCTGTATGGGACAAGCGGTTCTGAAAATGTGTGTGTATAATCAGAATAAAATATTTTGGGATTTGTTGTGAACAATAGTTTGGTTAGACATTAATTTAAAAAAGGTAACTAATGCACTGGGTTGTCTGCAGTTCATTCTGCAGTTCTGCAGAATGCCAATATTTTTCCAGAAGAATTGCTACATCCCTGTACTGGCTTTTGGTGTGGTTTGTTTTTCATTTCTGTGTCTGTGTGTTTTTAGCTTCCTGTACAGGCCCATTGCTTAATCTTTGTACTTTGATTAATTGTGATTTTTAGTTGTTTATTGTTGTACTGTTGTCTTGGGGAAAAGAGGACAGGTAAGCACATCATGTGACCTACATATCCAACAAGTAGGCTTTGCCAGCCTGTCTAGATACACATCTGTACTTTTGGTTATTGTTAGAGTAGGTTAGTTTGAGCATCTATGATGCCAAAGACCATTTTGTTTTGTTTTCTGTAGCTTGGGTAGCTATTAACTTGAGATAGTTTGGTTTGACTTTTGTAAGTTCTTTCCTTTGGCACGGTTTTAGTTCCTTTATCCCCAGAAAGTGTCTTTGTGTTTTTTATAAATATTGTAACTAATGTAAATAGTCACGTTGACATCCAGCCATGTGCACAAACTGGCACAGTATAGGAAACTGCAGTTAGCCCTTGGTTCTTGTATGTGTGATATTGTCAGTTCCTTCCTGCCACTGGTCAGCATTGGATATTACACCCTCCTATACTCCTGGGGTTTTTTTTTTATTTTATTTTATTTATTTATTTATTTTTTTTTACATTGTTTTTTTTTTACATTTTACATGTACCTGGATTAATTACTAATCACCTTTCTTAATCAAAAGGTTTACAGTAGCTAATGTTGAATTATCCTCTGAAAGGAATGCTAAAGACCTTGATAATATTTTCAGAAGGCATTATATGTTGCATTACTACAAAGTATCACTGCTGTATGTCTAGTTTCTTGACCAAGAAAATCGAAGAAAATGAATCTTGGAGATACCAATAAGAGATCAAACAAGAAAAATCTTCATACAGGACACTAAAATAAACATGACTTCAGCAAATCACTTAATTTACTAATAGATATCAGCAGCACATCATTATGACATGGCACTGTGGTATGGCCAAGAGTACTAAAGCCAGTCCTCACGAACGAGCTGCCAGTTCACTGGGAAAGAGGACTGAGGCCAACAACAGACGGAGCAGAATAAAGGTACTGCCTGCACAGAGCAAGAAAACCATCTGATGCAGTTCCTTAATCTGTCCTGTGGAGATAGAATCCCATGACTACCCAATCCCATGACTACTCAAAGACATGGGAGTGGCAGGAGCAAAAGTGTAGAAGGCAACAAAAGACCTTTCCAAGGAAACAGAAAAAGGGCAGTTTCTCGACTTGATTTGGGAAGAAGGAAATAAGACAGGGACCAAATAACATCTGTACATTTGAGGAAAAGCCAGCTGCAGGGGGTTGACAGGAAAACGTCCCTGCCATTGTTCCACCTCCAGGAGGTGTAATGGGACAAGTTTAGAAACACTGAGTAATGGTACTGCCTGATTGATGACCCTGTAACTGCTCAAAAATTACTGGTGGGGGTGTGGCAGGAAGTAAATGCCTACAAATATAGACAGCGAAACAATGAAACAACTAAATACATTTCAAACCAAATTTATGGCTTAAATTCTTTTTCTGGAATCCTCCAAAGTCTCCTTTTGTTATGGCATGATGTCTTTCAACAACCAGTATCCCAAAGGCTTAACTGAACAGCTTATCATTACCTTTATACAAGAGAAGGCTAGCTAAAGTTTGAAAAATGGCTCATCAGTTTGTTCAGCTCATGTGCAGTTATTTGCACACCTTATTACAATTACCTCATTCAATGAGCTAATGTTCCTTGCGGCTCATTAATTTTGGCATTGGCTAGTATTGCATTAAACTTTATTAGGATTCCATAGTACAGCTACCATAGTACCTGTCTGTGATACTTTCTAAACACACACATAGTGTATACAGAACAGTAAATACTCTATATTAACACACATTCTGGTGGATGTTTTTTTTTTTTTTTTAGTGAAGCGTTTCAAGCTTCCTTTACCGATTTTACTTAAAAAACATCAAATGTTAGTTTGAACTAATATTTGCACTTATGACATCTGAAATAGGAAAAATTTTTAATCTTCCTTCAGTCCATTCCTGAGGATTGCAAGGACTTTAACACAAGTAAAAGACACCGAGTTTAAGGCTTCAGAGTATAGGCATTCTCATACATTCTTGCTTTTATCAACCCTGTCTGCCCCTTAGTAACAGCTTGTTGTATCCCAGTAGTCAATCTTCTGGACATGACAATGGAGTTCTAATAGAATAGTGCACCCCGGCACCATGTGGCACCACATCATTCCTGTCAGATCTCAGATGTGTCCCCACCTTGAGGTATTAACGTTGTATTATCAGCTGTAGTAAGGCATCATGTTCAACATGGCATGTTTCCAGTTCGGCTTTCTCATTTCCCAGCATATCTGTGGATATTTATGACAGTGAGAACCTAACGATATATTGCTCAGTTAATTTATAGGCTAAGAAAAAGCCTAAGTGTAGAGCCATTAGCATATATCTGAAATAATATTATACACCAAATGATGATATTTAGCACAATATCATCTATAAAATGCATTTGTCAAGGAGAAAAAAAAAAACAGTAAGACAAGGTGAACGCAAGTGTTTTGAAAGAGACAAGTGAATCACATTATGAATGGTTTATTCTACTTTTCCACATATTATCCTTCCTCAGGTGCATTATCTAAATTGTGCTCATTTCCACTTCTTTCCAATAGATAATTGGTAGATTCAGATTTAAATGCACTACTTCATGTTTCTCTTACAGCTGGCCAGTTACTCATAGGTGTATGGTAAAAGCTTAATGTGCTTCTCAGCAGTCATTGAAATGGCAAGGCATGAAAGCTGTTTCTCATTTTTTTTGCAGCATGTTCAAAAACACAAGCTGAACGCACATACACACATTCTCAACTCAGGATTAATTTCAGGCAAAATAACTTGCTGCTATACACAAAGTATTACAACCCAATGTTACATGTTTTCCAAATCCTTAAATATTACATTGAGCCTACAGTACTGGTGAACTTGGACCATTTGTCTCAGTTATGTATTTACAGTATAGAAAAGTCCATTCTAAAAAGTATCTAAAACTGTGGAGTTGAATAAACATTTTCCACAAAGCTGTTTTTACTGCAGCTTGATACCTGTGACACCAGCATCAGGAAACCTGTGGAAAAAATGTTTGCAAGTGTGCTTTTTAGGTTCTTGTAAAGATACTGCAGTGCAGTATATCAGGAAAAACATGGCCTCATATATACAGTATATTTTCCTTAGTCAGAATTTGTTTTTTTAAGATTATATTTGTTGAGCATATATTTACATGCATAATGTATAACGTGAATGATACATACCAAAACATAACATCAAGAATGTTGTTTATATTTGTATGCAAAAATCCTTTGTCCTTTCTTTTGAAATGACGCTGTGACATGCCTATATGTTGCATGTAGTAATGAAAAGTCAACGACTACAGGGAGGTGATGAAAACAGACCGTCGTTATTGAATGTGAGCAAGAAACAGTAAATCAAAAAGAAAAAGAAATCTTTGGTGTTCTGCCTCAGAGCTTTCCGGTGTCGAAAGAGGCAAAATAATAAATTTACAGAGATAAACCCACTGAGCTCTATGGTTCCTTTCCAGGAAACATTGTTAAGTTTCTTGCTTTTTCAGACTCTACTTGATGTGTGTGGAAGAACATAAAACAAGACCTACTACAGGTTAGGATTGTGTTGCCCCCCAAATTCACTCTGAAAAGGCTGTTTCCCTGTAGGTAATGCAAACAGAAAAGACACAAGTATGCCTAACAATGATGCTATCTATTGATTTGGAATATTAAAAAAAAAATAAAGAACAAGTACATCAGAACTATTTTCAAAGCAAAATTCTTTGTTGCGGTAACCATTCATTTCATTAAAACCCAAAGTGTATAATAATATAATGAAATTACCTTTAATTACTTTGTTACAGTGATGCGCTAATAAAGCATGCATTTGTGAATATGCTGAAAACCAGTGCTCACCTCTTGCACTGATTTAATTTTTGATTAAATTTACATAATTAATTATCATGAGATACCCATGTGAGAGTATGAGTGATAAACCATTTGCAAAAGCAATTTGATCTTGTTATTTTTGGAAGTGCATTTATCATGTAAGAAAATTTCAGAATGTTCCTTATTTAGCCAAACATTTTAACCGTACATTTAAAAGTGAATTCAGGAGTTTAAGGTACCATTTTTTATTGGTACTTGCAATTACAAAATTCTGTACTGCAAAATATGTGTCATTCAGAAGCCAGAAAAAGCAAGGTCTATAATCATCTCACTCCAGTACTTAGTGACAGCTCTAAAGAGGTGTTACTGTTAAAATCAGTCACTGCCTACAACCTGAAAAAGTGTTTTATTTCCAGCAGAGCATCTTTAGAAGCCACACAATTTATGAAGTGGAAAAAATAAAGCATCAATATGAATTTAGAAACCATGAAATGTCAATCCACTCCTGAGTGGAGAAAATGAAGTTGTTAAAAAATAATTGTATATATGTTATATACAACTGTTTTGTGTATATAATGTTAAAATATATATAGCTATGCCATAGCTTTAGAAAGTGTCTCAGTTGAGGAGAATAACAAAGCCTTGCAAAAGGATTGCCACACAGTACAGAAGTCTTTACAGAGTGTAACACATTATTTATGCTGATTTATATTCTGATTATAAGGTATCGCCAGTCTCTTATTAATGGAATTTATTCATTGTCATTTGTTTAACAGATATACAGCTACAGTGCAAACATTTTTAACCCCACTCACTCACTCACTCACATTAACTGCTTGTCTGAGTCTGGGATCTGGTTCTGGAGCCCTTCCTGGCAGCACAGGGAACTAGGCTAGCATACATCTTTGATAACATGCCAGTCCATCATAGGGTAGCCACACACTCACACATGCACACAGTAATGGTAATTCAGACTCACCAAGTCAGCTGAAACATGTCTGGGCATAAAGTAAATCAAAGTAAACTGAAAGTCTCCATTGTGGTTTAATGGCCCTCCCTTTCTCCCTCAGTACTGCTGAAGCACTTCCTGCATTCAATAAGGGACTTAAAGCTCTCTTCTGGACCCACACTCCTCCTGATCTACTGACAGCTACATATACTTGCATCATACCACTGTCATGGGTGGCACAGTGGGAATTGTTGGTGTGTTTCTGCTATTTGGCTGTATGTTTATGTCTGTATGGAATTTGCATTTTCTCACTGTTTTCACGTGGCCTTCTTCCAAGTAAATGAGATGTGTGAGAGTACCCAGTGATGGGCTGGTGTTCTGTCCAGGGCATGTGCTGCTTTGTGCTCTTTGGTTCTGGAATAGGCTTTGGACAATCACGACTGTCCATTAGTGCAAGCAGTTATTGATAATTAGCAAAACAGACCTTCTGCCACAATCAAGTTTGCATTTTTTGTCATACTCACAATTCTACAAAGAGCTACGTGAGTGATATGTGCCATTTTATGATAGTGGTATCAGAAAAACTTGTCTCAGTTACCATGTGTCTGTATCCAAAGCTCTTTGTCTGTTGTCAAATATACTATTGTACCTTGCTTTGGGAAACATGCCTACTAAATGAAAAAATGTAAATGTAAGAGGGACGCTACGCTGCCAATTCCAGGAATCCATTTCAGGGTTCCACCAATAATGGGTGACCATCACACTATGCGTCCTTACTGACACACATATCTCTTTGTCTTATTTTCTTTTATTACAAGGTACTTCATCCCTCTTGTCTCTTGTACCCATTTGCTTTTCCATTGTCGTAATATTTGGGGTGTTTGCATCATTGCTCATGTCCATTGCAAACATGGACAAAACCTTGTACCTTTTTTTATTTACCACAACCTCTACCCATTCTGCACAAATCTGTGACTTTCTTTTGGTTTTGCATGCAGAGCATGTCTTGAATCCTGATGACCTTGAAGCATCCTCATAACCTGGTTGTTTTTCCCCCAAACTAAATTCCTCTGTGCTTCCAACAGCCCCTAAAGGCTTTTTTTCTGTTTCATCTATCCATTACCCTATCGTTCTCTCTCATCCTTAACCTCTTTTTGTACGCTCTTTTGCCTTCCCAAACAAGTTTTGCTGACATCAGCATGACCACGTCTGCTTGACAACCTCCCACCAGACCTCTCATGAGCTCTTGACCTACCCTTCCAACCGTCTATGTATTACCACCTGTTGGCTGCGGAATCTTAGCTTCCCTCTGCAAGTTCACCTCCTATGGATTTCTCAGATGCCTATAGGTTGCCAGCTGCCAAGAGTACGTAAAGCAATATCTGCAACCTGCAGCGTATCTGATTTTATACAGCATTAAAGTACAATGACCTTCACAAATAGTTATTCAATTTAAGAAAGTACAGTCATTAAGCTACAACATAATTGCCATATCTTGTTAATATTTATTTTTTACTATTATTTTTTCATAAAGCTGAAAACAGCCTGCATTTGTATGTTTTGTAATGTTAAGTGTCCAGATTTTATAATCCTGGAAATATTAGTATTCAATAAAATAACACAAGAGGTGTGGTGGCACTGTGGGTTGGACCACAGTCCTGCTCTCCGGTGGGTCTGGGGTTCAAGTCCCACTTGGGGTGCCTTGCGACGGACTGGTATCCTGTCCTGGGTGTGTCCCCTCCCCCTCCGGCCTTACGCCCTGTGTTACTGGGTAGGCTCTGGTTCCCCGCGACCTCATATGGGACAAGCGGTTCTGAAAATGTGTGTGTGAAATAGCACATTTTTTTAGCAAAAATTATTTAACAAGCAAATAATAAAAGAAAATGTATCTTTTAAAAATTCATTTCCAAAAGTAATGTATAATGTTATTGTTTATGGAATGATTTAATCTTATAGTTTTCATATACATAGCTATGCATATAAACTAAGATGGCTTTTTCCCACACACTTTTATACTACACAGAAATACCCTGTATTAAATCAACACAAGTAATAAGTCAAATATCAGGTGAAGTGAAAAAGACATTGTAAGTCTTGATCCAGGGGACATATATTATTTCCCTCTAGAAAAGTTGAAAAGCGAGAAATACAACTCATTGTATATGCAAAAGAAAACTGCCAAGGTGATGGCATTCTGAGAACTGATAACCTCAGAAATGGGCCCTAAAATGAAGAAGTGTTTAGCTGAACAGAGTTAAATTATTTTTGCTAGCACAAGGAATGAAGTGAATCAAATGTCTGCTATATTTGCCAGGAGATATTGAAGAAGGCAAGGATCAAATTACTGGGATTTGGGTAGCATTAAACCCTGTGTGATGGGAAATTTTGAGATCTTGTATATTGCATCATGTAATGTGATGTGTTTGAACTACATGCACACTATTCTGAAACCAAGATTGATGTTATTGAAGATACAGCCTATTGTTTGGTTATTAGTATTTATTCTTTATTACTTTAGAGTTTGGGATTTGAAAAGGGTGCTTTCTGGTGTGTTTTTTTGAATTCAGTGTGTAATATTTACCTTTTATATGCCATATTTGGTTACTATAGGAACTGACAACTCACTGCTGTGGTTGGAGCACTGCACCATGCAGAAAGGCTATCAGTAGATTGAAGGCATAACACATATCTCACTTGAAGCAGCCCCTCCACTATGCCGCCTTTGACACGCACAAACACACAAACACAATGCTGCTCCCTGGCTGAAATGGTACAATAATGTTTTTAAATTCCTTTTCACTTGTATGAATTGTACAAGTCTTTGAAACCCATGTCTGGACTATGGCACTCTCTTTCATTGCCTGAGGCCCATTTGGAGTGTCAATGGATGTTTTAGTACTATATGTTCCTAAATCATTTATCTTTGGCATGCATAACAAAAAAGTAATATCAATATAGAACTTGAAATATTTAGATCTAGTTTAGTTAATAATAATAATTATCATTATTTAATAATAATAATAATAATAATAATAATAATAATAATAATAAGACGTGCAATAAAGCTCAGAGTTTCTGATTTATCATGTAGGACTCAATATAACCCATGCTGTGTTCATGAAGAGCATCTTATTAGGCTTCAAATCTTAATGTTTTTTAAAGAACAGTTTTGCTATACGCTCTAAGAAAAAATGTCCTTTTGCCACTTTGGTGCGCAAAGTACTTTGGGCTCCTCTTGAATCACATCTGCATACTGATTTCCCATTTTCAGGACACCAGTCATTAATATGCTAAATGAGTTGACTTTCAACTGAGTCAAAAGTTAATGGAACCAGAATTCCTGACGGGTCAGGGGAGTGTTTGGAGCACAAACTTTATATGTTGTTCTGCAGCAGATAAAATATATATTTAAATGGAGAAATTGAACCCAGCTACCTAAGTATGCCCAGAAATGGAAAATCAGTTTTTCTGTTTCATGCTTCCATTTAAATATCCAATTTTTGGTTTAAAAAATACACATAGATGTACTTGAGACTAAAATCAGCACCATGTTCCAGCAGATAATTAATATGTCATGCCAAACTCATCAAAATGTGGTGTATGTATTGTAAAGCTGCTGATACAATTATAGTAATGTAATAAGGAATGCAATTCACATTATGGCATTACTGTAGCATGGCTACATATTTACATTTTATTTACACACACACACACACACACAAAGTACACGCACTTAAATGCATATATACAATTGCATTGATCTTTATATACTGTGTATATATTTAAAGAAAAGCTATATTCTTGTAACTCTAAAACGAATGAAGCATAACATTCAGCAGAGACACCAAGCGTATAAAATATATATGGCGATTATATACGTAGACGGTGTATGTTTTTTTTTTTTTTTCTCAACTGAGAAGGGGTACGTTATGTGTTGCGCAATGTTGTATATGCTATGCGTGAAGCGCGTGTCTGCGTGGTAACCGGTCTAAAGGGTATCATTGAGCGCGCCTTATAATAAAGGGCTACTTGTGCTTTGAGCACGTGACCACGTAAGAGAGGAGACGGGATGCGGAGCGTTCGCGGGAAGCTGCTCGCTCCCTCCCTCCTTCCCTCCCTCCCTCGCTCGCTCGCTCGTTCGCTCCCGCGGAGTGGGAGGGTCACTTTAGAACGGAATATGTGCAGAAAGGTGCTCTGCAACTCGGCCATCGCATTCCGTCGCTCTTCTCTTCTTCTTGGCGCTACCCTTCGTGTCCGTCTTTTCCTTCTTCCTTCCTTATTTTTCCCGCAGGCGGTACTTCAGTTCCCCTCTCTTTTCCAGGCTGCTCTCTCTTCCTGCCGGCGTCCGTCCGTCCGTCCGTCCGTCCGTCTGTCTGTGTGTGGCGGATCCTTTCAGTAAATGAAGTCTTTATGATCCCGAGAAGGTCACCGCATCTGCTTTCGGGGGACGCTTAATTACCCGGAATACGCGCTGCACGGACAACCCGTTTTTCTCCCCAACTTGCCCCGACTGAGCACTAGAACAATTGTGGGCATTTCTTTTGCCGCACATTTTGTAACACAGCAGCAGGACTTTTCGAGCGAATTTAAATGGAGTTTCGCGCTCGCTGCGGCTGCCCGTTTAATGCCGACTCTTCGGAGGGAAGTTTCCGCTTTTTCGGAGGAGCTGAGAAGAGGAGCAGGTGATTCGTTGTGTGGTATAATGGGATGTTCTCTCGAACCAAGTGCGTTTCGTCGTCGCCGCACCGATGTTTCTCTGAAGAAATTATCTCGTGGTAGGTTGACGGGACTTCCTGATACACTCACTGGTGACATGATGATGATGCCCAAGCGAGCGAAGCGGCAGCCTGTCCGCGTGATTTTAAACTTGCCGGTGAACGTGCGCCTTATTACGCAGCGCAAATGTGCGATTTACCTGCTGCGTGTGTCGGTCGCTCCTCCGTTAACCGTCATGCGATCGGAGCGACCCAGGGGGGCATTGTTTCCTCTCACGGATCTGTCCCTCCGTGCTGCTCGGCGTGCCGTGCAACCTGGTCTTACCTGGTACAGGGAATATTTTGGTCGGGGGAAAATTATACTACCTAAGTTGCCTGCGCAACTCTCTCTCTCTCTCTCTCTCTCTCTCTCTCTCTCTCTCTCCCTCCCAACACACACAAACATTTCTGCATACAACTTTTGGCAGAAATCTATGTTGATGGCTCTTAATATTTCTGTTCACTGAGTCGAATCCATAAGTACCAGCAACGAATTGAAAGGTCATCTTGGAAAATGTCAGTAATTTCCAATAAACACAATTACTTCCAATAATTCAATAGTAATAAAAGTCACTGCACACAGATCAGTCAATTTGGCATATTAATATTTGCATGGTAAGTATAAGCTTCTACTGGAAAAGAAAAAAAAAAAATCACTATTTTGCAGTGCACTTGTTGAACTAAGGTACCTGTAGATCAATGTCAGTGTAAACTGGTGAAAAGCATTGAAGGAAATATTAATATATTCTAGTCACCTTCATGATGACAAATGGCTATACATATACACATGTTTATTTGATTGCCACTGGTACATGTAGAAGTAGCAGAAAAACTAGAGACTTATGGTCATGGTGTAACTGTATGTGTTGACTTGGGTTTGCGGTAGTAAATAGGAAGGATACTGGGCCATAATATGCTGTCAGTCTCACCAGTCCACAAAGCAATGCGGCCAGAAATCTGACAGGATTTTAGTGGAGAGCGATAATGTTCCTGTTTATTGGCCACAACAGGGTCACTGTGCTGCACTCGCTGTATCCATTATGAAGGGATATAAAACGAGGGGTTATTGCTCTGCTCCATGTGCACTTTTAAAGGGACACAGTCCCAGGATTTCAAAGAGATTACTGTTCTTGTACTATTTACATCCACTTGCCACCTTATTTATGTACTGAATCTTCAAAATGGTCACATGGAGGTAAAGCTGACGAATAGTTCAAACAGATTTGGACACTTCACCCATATCATTATTTCTTTAAGGCCATAAGGCGGAATGGTTGGCCTGTTCATCAGTGTTGAACTCAGGAGAAATATATAATTCTCACCTGGATACCTTAGTGATTCCACGATTATATTTCAGAACTGGGATATATGGATGTGTGAAAATATATGCTAACTGATATGGCAACATTCATTCTGCTGGAGGAAAACACAGGCAGCAGAGATACCTTGCATTTCAATTCTTGCACTAATCACTTGTGCTCAGATTCTTTTCACTTTTATATTATAACAAGGCTGTCATAGTGTCTTTTTGTGCTTATATTGTGCATTCTCTACATTTGGTCCAGACTTTCTTTCACAGAGCTGCAGTGGGCAGGTAATATAGCAGCAGAGTTTCTGAATGTGGCAGCTTCCCTCTGGTATCGACTGTGTTGTGGGTTTATCCAGATGTTTTATCAGGGCTAACACTAGCTGGGGTCTGAGTCTTTTCTGAAATACTCTACCTCTAGAGTTGCAGATGTTCTGATGTCAGTGGCACGAAATCCCCTTGTGAAATTTACTGATACAATGCAAATTCGAGTTAACTGGTGTGTGAGAAATGTCCCATCTTCAAACAAGCACACAAAATTGTACATCTCATGTGGTCTTAAAATAACTTATTGGGGAATTGGCCACTTATAAACCCTGGTTACCAAGTGATGTCTGACACACTGTCGCTGTTTTTGCACATCTAAATTCAAGAAGAGTGGAAAAAAATAGTTTGATATGCACCAGACCGTGGAATAAAGAAGGCTTTGTGCAGAATATCCATCTCATATTATTTTAAGTTAATAAGATAACCATTTGATCATTGCAGTTGTGCTCATTCAAGACTTAGACTGATAGGGAAAACATCTGACATCATCTGAAACCGCTTGTCCCATGTGGGGTTGCGGGGAGCCGGCAGCACAGGGCGTAAGGCTGGAGGGGGTGGGGGACACCCAGGATGGGACACCAGTCCATTGCAAGGCACCCCAAGCAGGATTCAAACCCCAGACCCGCTGGAGAGTAGGACCCAGTCAAACCCACCATGCCACCACACCGCCGGGGAAAACACAGGAGAAATAAATTAACTGAGAACAATAAACCAAAATGCACAGCATTAGGGATCAGTTTTACATTATATTGAAAATAATTTTCCACCAAGTTAGAAGAAAGAAAACAAGTTTTAAAATGCAAAAAAAAGTACCATAATTTCCACAACAGCTGCTATCTGTAAAGGTAAAAGAAGTAAAAGATTTTACAGTGTTATACTGTTAACACATAAATGACTTCTACACGATGAACATTTAAAATAATTATGCTTCATGTGCTTGTCAGAGTTCATGAAGTTTCACTAGCTTTACTTATGTCACTTTGACTGCGGATGCATTTATTCTGCTTCAATAAGTAGAAACAACCCTCTTTATTAAAGGAATGAAGCCTGGGGCTTGTTTAGTGAGACCATTCAACCATACTTTTCAACAGGCCAGCATGCACTTTTTTAAATATATAGAGGATTCTCCATCATGCTCATAACTATGTTTTGCAACAAAATTACAATCACAGCAAGAATGTTGTTATATTTGAACCATTAAGGTTTTAATATCTTGCCACCATTGAACATGCCTGTGCTTGTGATATGCTTTTGAGAACTTATGACAAAAATGTGAAAACATGCCGTATACTGCATCTAGATCATATATCTCAGAATGGATTATACAATTTACATTCTTGTTTTGTAAGTTGAGCTACTCCATTAGATGAAAGATGCCTGAGCTTTATAGTACAAAAAAAAATTAACCTGAGCGATTTAAAATGTAAGCTCCTCTTTATAGTTGGTGTCAATAAATGTAACACCACATTTTTTTATGCCACAATTGAATTTTAAATATGCACTCAACAGTTACTAAGCATTGCTAAGCATGACAATTATATCAACAAGAATAATGTCAAAGTATATTTACAATCATCACTCCGCTATTTTAAAGCTAACCTTTTTACATATTCTTGTAACATATTTTATTGTTTTTACATTTTACATCCTTATCAGTTTATATTTTTTTCTTGCATAATCAATTCTCTCTATTTCAAAATATTTGTCGAGAATGGGATCTGAGATTTCCGAATGTCAGGATGAAAAAAGAAAATTTAAGTATTTTAAATGATTATAGGATTGCTATTAGTTATGACTATAAATCTCTATGTAAATCTATACTGTGATAGCAAAATAAAGTAAAAATTCCCAAACATAGTTACATTATTGTCATGCATTTAAAATAGCTGACAACACTTGAAAATACTGTATTTACTTACAGTAATATCGAAATTGGTTAAAACTACAAAAGTTTGCAGGGTGCTTGATTTGATAATCTTGGTATAGCTTACCTATCTCCCATAGGTAGTCCATATTCTATCTTTTCTATTATCTCCACTTCTTGTCAATCTGTTACCTTTTTCTGCCTAAAGTAGTATTACCATGCATATGTCATTGGGTCATTGTGAATTACCTCGTGTTAGAAATACAGAGATCCAAAATAGCAAGGTTGGACTTTACTTTCAAAAAAGGTAAACTGTGATGTTGACTGTCACAAGATTAAAGTTTACTAGGTTAATTAGGATTGAAAATCTCATTATTCAATAAGAGGGAATGAGGGGACATAAAATTAATCAGTCTCTGTAACAATGGATGATTTTGGGTTTAGGATGGCTTAGAATAAGGCCTAAAATCTCTACAGTACTGGTCAGACCTGTTTGGAAGAGCAAATAACATATTAAAGTGGTAGTTAAAATTGTCCAATTTTGATATGTTTAAGACCTATACAAAAAACTGAAAACTGCATAGGTTGAAGAGTAAGCTATGAGTAAGTTTTTTTGTACTGAACAGATTCTTTAAGCTAACATGATTTGTGCATTAGCATAAGCTCTGAATAAGGGAAACTACAACGCAGACTTGGTGGAGGACTTCTAATAAATATTTAGACTGCAACATTTACTTTTGTTGACCGCATTATACTGAACCATAGTATCCCATATTTTATAAGCCTGCTGTTTTTTTTTTCCATTTTTTCTTGCAAATCAAGTAACAGTTGTTTCTACCTTTACATATTTAAAGTATATACTTTCAGTATTTGATATAATAAATGTTTTTAAACATATTCATTAGAAATATTTATTTATGTGACACTTTTCTCCAAAGTGACTTGCAGTGGTATGTTACTTTTAAACCTTGGCAATATTTTCTGGAGTAGTATAGGGAAACTGCCTTGATGAAAGGCACTATAGTAGGGGGAAGTAGGAGGAAGGATTCAAACATGTGTCCTTAGAGTGCCTAGTGGCAGTTGTAACTCCCACAACACTTGTTTCCTCTGTAAATGTTCATGTACTACAATATGTGTGCATCTTTCATATGTATAGAATGAAACTGTGCCTTTATGCTTGCTAATGGTATTGATTATTGATTACTGTCTTTCCTCTAGTCTTCATCTTGCATATTGATGCACCCACAGTTAACTACCTCTTGGATTCTTTTCACAACATGGCAATATACTCTCATAATTCATCTTTAGAGTTTATGTGTTATATTTTACTACATTAAATGCTGCAGATAACCAATTCAGATGAAAACTGACATGTGCGATCTGATATGTGTTTTATAAGTTTGGACATTTTTTTACCTGTTTAATCCCAAAAAATTCATATCCAAATCCAAGGCAACTACCTTAAAATCTCACAGATGCCTTTAGAAGGAGAAATTTGAATTCTGGAATGAGAACCTTACTAGATTTTAAAATATGAATTATAAGAATTATTAATATAATTTTCAACATGTATTATCATTATATCAAAAGCCATCTATTATCTTGGAGTGGTCAGGGTGGAATAATCTACCTGGCAAAGTTTTAAACCATATGGTTAATTCATAAAAGCTAATAAATGTAGATGTTAATGCTAACACACAGAATAATACATATCATAAGCTGTCAGACAGAACAAGCCCAGATTTTTTTTGCTCAATATAATTTGTCTTATTTGCATATCAAGAGTAACCTACTGTACCAAGAAAGATGCAAATTTCAACTGCCTTTGAGTTCATATAATGAAAGCGCTCCTACAATTAATATTTCATTAGAATATACTATAGCCTTTTCAGGGTGTTTCAATTTTTCTGGAAGTATTGTGACTTTTCCCCTCAATTTTTGTTAAACGTAAATCTGTCCATTCGTCCGTCTGTCTGTCTGTTTGAGATTTTCTTTTTTTAAAAAAATATAATTTTCGGGAAAAGGGATGTTGCACATAATTTTACAATTTGTAGGCATAATTAAGGTGTCAGGAAACTGATTAAACATTTAATCATATTTTAGTGACATGCTCTGTCATGGTTTTATAAAACCATAAACCCTGCAGTATGTAGTTATCTGTCTTGTTTTTCCTAATACAGCTATATTTTCAGACAATTACTTGTTCCAGTCAGTGATGATCATATTAATATGTGAATTAAAGTAATATACCAAAGTATTTAGGATGTAACACTTTCACATTGCATTACAGAATTTTACACAGAATGACTTAATATGGGTCCTGAGAAAAAGTTTAAGTTCACTAAATGGGGAGTAATTTAGGCTGTACTGTAGAGGTGGTTTCTTAACATTGGCTTTGGTTAGTTTACAGATAATTCTATGTTGTCAGGAGCACCAGGTCAGGTCACGGATCTAGTTACTTTGACAGTGAAACAGTAACAGTGAGGGGATTCTGCGCAGTAAGTAGCCAAATTAAATTTTCTTTGAAACATGTGTGACCCTCACTCCATCAGCGCAATATACTCATCAGTCTGAAAAGCAACTTTCCGAAGCCCCCGGATTGGTCATTTTAGCAGCACAGAACAACAGGCTCCCACAGGAACAGCACATTATGAAGTTTATAGTATCGCCAGTTCTCTTAACTTGGCTTGATGAGTTCTATAGCTTTTTTCCTTTTATTTTTTACAAAAAAACGAAAACAAAAAAAATCACGCATTTGTTTATCTTAAGTAAACTTGAGAAATATTTTCCTTGCTTTCCTTATGATTGCAAAAATTAAATCGTAATTTAACTGTCCGATTCAGATCTACCTTCAGAAATGCAAAATCATACTGAAAATGTCTACAGTTTTCCAAAAAAACTAAATGTTATTTAATAAAAATTAAATAGTATAAATTGTGAAAATTTTGCAAAGAACTGTATGGCTTCCTGATGGCACTGCATATATTTTTTCTAGGCAATTGTACGGCATGTTGTCAAAGTGTATTTGTGTATTCGAAAAAAGCACACGTCTCTGACAAAGTCACAAATAGTGTCACGGTCAAAATAGTTAAAAGAAGACACATACACCTAATAGTGTATGTGCAAATAATATAAACCGATCCTCCAAATAATGCAACTTACCCTATTTTCAGTGCTAGTAATGGCAGTTTTTCCACCAAAATGTGAAACATGGGAAGACTTCATGTGACAGCTTGTGTCATAATGAAACATGAAAGCCAAGGCTAAAGTTGCAAAAAACACTGGCGGCCCTGAGGACAAATATTAAAAATAGTACAAAGCAAGGATGAAATGTGATGCTAATAAAGTGAAGAGCTATTCAACATTACATTGGTGCTTTATACATCAAAATACTGCTCTTATTATGAGGCTTCACACTACGGTCATGCAATACAACACATGCTGCATCGCTGGTGTGCGTCCGAGCTGCTGGCAGCTGCGTGAGGCTTCCATGTAAACAATTGACAATGAAAAAACACAGCAGATTGTAATGCACAGCATTATAACGACGCCCTGTTGAATATGATGCAACAATCAATATACAAGCACACATAAAACAAGATATATCATAGATACTACCTTTGTGCTCTTACTCTTTAGCAATTTTCCATTAGGAGAAATGAATGAAATTATAAAAGCTGATAGGGACTATCAGTTCTGTATCAGTTCTCTCTTAACCTGTACATTTGTATTGTCTGTTTATGTGTTTCTGCTTGGCCAGGTTTGCTCAAGGAGTAGAAGGAATGAAGACCCTTGGATCCTAGAGGAGGTGTCATTCTGCGGCAAAAAGCTGGTGCTGAGCTGCTCTCTGGCTCTCTGATGGCTTTATGGGAGTTCCTCACACTGAGCCTCCACTGCTGGGTCGCAGCTGCCGTCAGCACCCCTGAGCAGCAGGCCCAGGGGCCACTTGACTGGCTTCTCTCGGATAAGGGCCCCTTTCACCACTCCCAGGACTACACCGACTTTGTGGAGAGGAGTCGACAGGGGTTCACCACTAGATACAAGATCTACAGGTAAGGAGTTGGCAGCAAGGGGAGTGAAAGCATTCAGACAAAAAAGGAAAGGCTTTCGGTGTTTGCTTTTTAATAGTCCATAGTCCATATGACCTAGTAAAATATTTTTTAACCTTCTGCATGCTCCACACTGTCGGGCTGGCACAACAGTATCATGGTGGACTACAGGGAGTGCCACTGAACATTTAGAATTACATTGATTCTCTTGAGCTCAACTCAGCTATTTTATATCCTTGCTGGTTCATCTAAAGTCGATTGTTGGTATTATAATAACCAGTAACAGCTATGCTATCAGAAGGGCTACTTATTCTTACATGACCATTTGTCTTGTTCTCCCCACGAGCGGTTTAATGTTAATGGACATATGCTTCATTTATGACACCGCGGTCTGAAATGCAGCAATTTGCCTTCTATGGGTGTCTTTAACAAAATATTTATGTTACAATAATTTTGTTTACATTTCTTATGATGCCACTGGATATTATATAACAATTGTAAACTCAGAAGAATAAGCTGTTACCCATGTAATTAGTTTAGAAGAAATGCAATGTTTGTTATAAATAAAAGATGGACGCTGCTGTTTGACTGTCATGACTCTACAGGATTTTACACGACAGGTAATTTACATCAGATCTTATTTCTGGCCATGTCTGGACAATTCTGGCCAATAGCCCCAATGTAAAAAATACTAACAAGCCCTACACTCATCTGATGGTTTTCTAGTTTTGTTGTATTGCTGGGCATTTACTAGTCAAGTCTCATAATGCAATAGATTATTATATTGCCTACTGGTTTTTGAATTTTTATGTTTACATTCCTTTAATTTAAAGACCCTTAAGGGAGTATGTTTATCTGCAATTATTAAGCCTTTAAGAATGTACAAAATCCTTAGTACATTTTATTTTGAGAAATCATTTCAGTTTAGTGCCACAGTGCAATAGAAAAATTAGCACAAGGAAAGGAAAAAACCACCAGCTTTCTAGATTTCAGTTTGTTGCTCACTAATTTTTTGATTGAGTGTGATCCATCATATTAGGTTTGTTTATACTTAGTATTTTAGAAAATACTATTTAATAGACCATAAGAGGATCAATAACTCTCTCTATATGAATGAATGAACGAACAAACTAACTAACGAATGAATGAAATCACATGGATCACATTTTTTTTTTAATCCCCAGAGTACTCTGCATGATTCAGACTCTGCAAGTTTATTTCAAAAACCTAATTTGCTATATTGCCAATTCCCCTAGTGATGATAAACAACTTTCACGCAAACAAACTTGGAAAGATTAAAAGTGACAATATTATTTTCATATCCAATGTTCCCTCAATGGTAAAACTCCTATAAGTCTAATGATCCCTGATGACACCAGGAAGATGAATTACCAGAAGTGGTTCTTCCAGTTACTGCTGTATGTAACAGCAATGTCCCCTTAATGAAAGTGCACTGCCTCATTCCTCTTTCAATTTTCCACTTTTCCTCTTGATTGAATTTGAAAGAATTTTAATGAGCTCTCTGAAGGAAATGAGGATTTTTGTTTTCGCCACAGCAATTGAGAGTATCAGTGTGAGTGGTGCTGTTTTCAGCTGGCTGAGTAAGTTGCCAGTCCTTTTATAAGAAACGAAAGAAAGATGGTCACACAGGGTGGTTCCAAAGACAGGCAGCTTTAGTAATAGTTGTGGTATTGGCTATCTTGAAGAAGAATCCCAGATATTGAAATATGTACTGTACATGTACACAGTTTTGGATACTGTTTTATTGTAAGTCATAAAAGGTTTTCATTATGACAGCAATACATATATAGTTCCATGAAATAATAATAATCGTACATTTAGAAGTGAATTTAAGTGTATATTTTTAAGGGAATGAAATAAAAAATGACGGAGAACAATAATTATGTTGATAAAAAAAGAAAGGTCTGGGTCTAAAGCTTCTTGCCTCCAAATTCAATAGAAACTGAGTCCGTTTGGCACAGATAATAGGCCAGAAGTTGGTATTCACTGGAGCATGCATTGCCTTTAAAAGTCTGTGTCAACTGTTTTCCAATATGGGTTGACTATTCTCAAAGGAGGGTTCCTGATCCAGAGGGTAGCAGTAGTATGTATGTGTACACTCTAATTTTGCTTTTATTGACTGTTATGTAGTGGTCTTAAGATTCAAATTCAAATTGTTGTACTTGGACAATATAATTTAACTCACTAGTTTCTGTGCATATAGCCAGACGATCCAAAACTTTCTTTGCAGTTTTGCACTTTTTATTTATTTTCTACAAATATCGACAACATTAATATCTGCTTTCTTCCTGATGCTACAGTTTGTAATAAAAATGAAATGACAAACACGTTATTTGATCGGAATTAAATTCTAAATTTTATTTGCCACATTATAAAACAAAGGAATTTGAGACTTTTTTTGGAATAGATGAATCAGAGAACAGGGTTTAGAGGGGTTTCTCATAATTCCTGATTTAATGTGAAACATATCCTTTCAGAAGGACATTTAGAGATCATCCATCATATACATACAAGTCTTCCCAACCCATTTGATCATTTATGACAAGTTTTTATTCACAGAACATAATTTAAGGGAGTTTGTTGGTGTGAGACAAAGATTGACTGTATTTTCATTTGCATTTATAACTTGTGAAAAAAAACAAAATCGAATAAGGCTATAAGTAAAATAACTTACACCTGAATTATGTAAAAAAGAAATGTACCGTTCATTTGCAGTCAGTTTCATCAGCATAAATATCTTATTCTTCAAAACACTTCTTTGTATTTTAAGAAAAGGGGCATTATTGTTATGCTTCTTCTTGCAAAATATTTAAAACATAAATATGCTAGTATTTGACACCTCTCTAGTAAATTGATCATTAGGAATGCAAGTAAGCAGTAAAAGGAATGAATAAGGTAATAGAGTGAATGTCTGAACTGAATGTATCTGTTATCGTTTTTGTACATTTTTCCTTTATCTGTTTCATAATGTCATAGAAAAATTCTCCCACTATGGAACAAATATTGCACATCAGCACCTGACAGTATTCCCCCAGTTCCTTGTCAGTTTCATGATTTGTTATTCAAAGAACACCTGCCAGTATAATTTAAAGGTTACAGGTGAAGATATGACTTTTACAAATAAACCAAATCTCATGTCAAGTGTGAGGAATGCAAGTATAGCTTCCATACATAAACAAAGCATAGTGTAGACTGCACTGTATCAACAAAATGATTTTTAATCATCAACTTTTAATTTTCTTTTTTGCACATCTGTACTGTGTATTAAGACGAGGAGACACTATGTTCCATCGACCGCTTGGTTATGCAGCACAACGTTTTACCAGAAATTGATTGGGTCAAGTGTCAAGCTTGGCTGGCACTGGCAAAGTGGGATAAATGGCTTTGGAAGGAACCGACAATATTATTTCTGGACAGAAATGGCTCATGTGAATACAGACCTGTTTCTTTTTATGTATAAAATAGCATGAGGAAAATGTCTGTTTTGGAAAAGGGATACATTAAAGGCCTGAAATCAACTTTAAATTAACATGTTACTAAGCACGTGCAATATGGCATCCCAGGACAAAAAAATTTGTGGAAAACAAGACAGCTGGAATTCGATCCGGCTGATGATAACTGCTGATGTTGTGAAATGATGTTGACAAGAGGTCTCAATCCGCAAAGCTGTCTGCTTTCCATTGAGGCTGGCAAATTTACAAAGCAGAAGTACAGTATTAAATCATAGAAGTGGCTCATGCAATTGTACTAACTGAACTAATTTTACAGATATTTTAGGAGTACCTTGTTTACCTCTCTCCAGTCATTTTTTGTTCTTTTAGTACTTTTTCCATTCTTTCCTTAATTCATTGTTCCATTTTAATGGCTATGTTCTTATTCTTGACACAATGGCACAGTGGGTAAAACTGATGCCTCATAGCTCCTCAGCTGCTTGGTGGGTGTGGGGTTTGAGTTCAGCTCAGCCTGTGCAGAGTTTGCGTTTGTCTCCCTGGGATTGCATCCCCAGGTGTGCATGAAACAAAGCGATGGAAAATCACTTCTATTCCTCCCTTCCCTTGAAAGTGGCGCAAGTTGTCTCTGTGAGTCAGACTTGATTCAATGTGAACTGGAGTCTTTGACAAGGGTGGGTGTATAGACTCAGTGCAGGTGGAAAACACAGCAGGGACACCACCCAACGGGACCACCCGCTACAACCTTCGACCCTGACCCCGCCCATAAATACACCCACCCATGTTAAACACTCCAGTTCACATCCGGCCTTCGCAAGATGTGGAAGCTCCCTGAAGATGCTTCCAACAGGGAAAGCGAAACGTCGGAACCAGTTTCCTACACGATGCGGTCTCATCCAGAAGACTTAAAACCCCAGGCAAGCACAGGCTTTTCAATAAAAAGTACAGGTTTTAAACCATCATTACATACAAATACAGGGAAAACAGTGGATAAAAATTCAGTTTTATTTAGCTGTGGCTGAATCTTCTTGTTTTTCATTGCTAATAACGTCATTACCAGTATTGGCTTGATGGTCTGCACAATACTGAATGCCCTTCAAAGGTACCTTAAGATAGTTTGCACATTATAGCTGTAAATGACTTGGCTGTACATCTAAATAGCTGCATCCAAATGATTTTTTCCAAGGCATTGCTTGACATCCAGGATAAATTTTATTGATGCGTTAACTAAGAATTGAATATTAGTGTGATCTCTAAGGAAAAATGAAACCAGATGCAGATGCTTTTGAAAGAGGTCGGTCTGTTTGGCCTTCGGAAAGTAACTGCTTAAATAAAATAAAAATTCACTTTTTAAACTTTAGACCTTTTTTGACCTTTTCTGTGTACATTTAAATATTCCAGACTAGGAATTAATATTTAAAACGTTGACATGTTTTTGGGTAATTTGTTTATTTATTCCGAAGAACTCAGCTGTATCAACTCAACAGTTCTCTGAACAATTTATTTTACAGTGTTATAGATTTAACAATCCTAACTCACCTTTGGATTTGGATTTGGATTTCTATATTTTGTCCACATTATCCAATTTCTTTTCAGATGAATAAATAAAAAATAACACAATACAGGGAACAGTAAAGAAATTAATGGATATAAACTACAGAGCATGTCTTATATTTATAGATAGGAATATGCATGTACAACGTTATAAGTGTATAGACTTGTGGACAATTAAATGACAGGTGTTGATCAAAGTAGTGATCAAATGACATCTCGTGAGTTTTTCTGAATTCACATTGTTAAATGGGATTGTGTAAAGTTGAATACGTTAAGGGATGCCTTGCTTGGTGTTTATATATCAGTTAACTCCACTACAGCTTATTTTATAGAAATTATGAATGGATCACCCAAAAACTAAAAAAAAAAAAAAAAACTGATGTTGTAATTCTCTGCTTTATGACCTTTATGTATGGGATTCTTTTAGAATTACATTTATGTTCCAAATTGTGCTTCCTTCAGAGCTTCAACCAGATTTTTAAAGTTAATGATGCAGTCAGGCAGGACAATCGCTACCATGGAGATTCACCTCTCCTGCCATACCCAATACAAGGAATAACAGATTATTAGTGACAGCCTTGTTTACTTATAGAAGTGTTTACTTTTTCTGTTGTTTTGTAGAGAATTTGGAAGGTGGAAAGTGAATAACTTGGCTGTGGAGAGAAGAGATTTTTTGGATTCTCCGTTACCCGCCACCCCGGAATTCATTCGGAATATACGACTGCTGGGACGGAGACCAAGCATTCAGCTCATTACTGACAACCTGATCAAGAAATATGGAACACATTTCCTACTTTCAGCTACACTGGGAGGTATGTCGACATCATATATGCACCGAAACATTGTTATGTAAATTTAGGCAGTCTATAGGTTTATATAAACTCTTATTTAAAGTCTCTCCTAAGTAGAAAACATCATTATTTGTCAAAAAATAAATCTTGCTACAATAAAACATGCAGTTTTAAGGTGACTGTTCAGCAACATCAAGTTTGAGCCTTGCTATGATTGATGAATGTAACTGGAAATGTTCTTATTTTTTAGGAAGCAGTTAGGAACTCACTGATTTCTTCTAAGCCAGCATTGCCAATGACCACTATATGCACTTCAAAGAAGAAAGGAGGCCATAGTTATGAGTTCTATCTAATAAAAACCCCTTTTAACTAAAAATGATCTAATACTCCATTCCCAGACAAACAATCAATATATTTCTTGTAAGCAGACTAAAACGAACGAGCAAGGTATGGATTTGTGCCAGGAATGTGTTTGGATTCTAAATTGGTGTCTGGATAACATGAAGTTCATAAAATTATTAAATATGCAATTTAAAGGTAGGCCCTAGGGTTTATGTCTGACCAAGCCCATGTGTAATTTCTTACTGATAACTGTCAGGCTGAACCATGACATAGGGTGTGGCACAACTTAAGGAAAACAAGCTGACAGCGGTTATGGAACACCAGTATAAGGCCTCAACAATGTATGAAGATCTTTCTTTCTTTCTTTCTTTCTTTCTTTCTTTCTTTCTTTCTTTTCTTTTCTTTTCTTTTCTTTTCTTCTGCTGCAAAGGGCCTGTCCTCAGCGTTGGTACTGTTACTGTGGCTACCATAACCTTCCAACTGCCCACAAAAAGTATCCTGACTAAAGGCAAAAAAAAAAAAAAAAAGAAATCCCATCTTGTAGACATAACAAGAGAAAAATATTGTGGCTTTGCATCCTTGCATTGTAGCTAGTTATTAATTTTCAGTTTTGACGGTTAATCTACCTTCTCTCATAGTTTATGTACCAACAACAAGGCTGACTTGGCTGCACACAGGTAATTGATACTGATGTTTCATTTCCAGGAGAAGAAGCCTTAACCATATTTGTTGACAAGGGGAAACTGAGCAAGAAAACTGATGCAAGCGACTACTCCACCAACACCTCTTCAGTAACATTGGAAACACTGCACCAGCTGGCAGCCTCCTACTTCATTGATAGGGAGAGCACACTGCATAAACTACACCATCTTCAGATAGCCTCTTCTGCAATCAAGGTACAATATTTACATGTGCTGAGACATTCATACAATATTATTTCATTTTAAAACAGCATTATCATACTGGTCTTTAATATTCCAGAACAGGAGAAAAACTGTTGAAAAACCCACTGCGCAATGTAAAAAATAAGATCTTGCGTGTAGAAAACTGAGAAGATGACTTCAGTCGTTTAATAAGAAAAACTTTACACATTTAAATTAAATAACAGAATTATGTAATTAAATTATCATATATAATGAATTCTACATACATTTTCTGAACCGCTTGTCCCATACGGGGTCGTGGGGAGCCAGAGCCTATCTAAAATTTTTAATTTGATAAAATTCATAGAAAAAAATGACTGGCCTGTATTGACAGATTGTTTTCCTAGAAGTTGCTTCATTTGAATTGGTGAGTTAGAGTAATGAACAAGCCTTTGAATTCCTCTTAGTTAAATTTGTGACGCTGGTGAATTTCCACATTCAAGACTGGCTGAATGTGTAGAACTTGTAGAGAATAAGTGCATTATCAACCTAAGCAATCATTAAAACAAGACATCAGTATTTGTCTTAGAGCATATCTTTTAATAAAAACTTTTTTTTTTTTTAACATGGCTGTGGAAATATTCATGTTCGTGTTGTTCAGTTGAAGGGCAATAGAACTGGGTGTGAGAAATAGGGATTATTTAATCAAATCACTATGTATTAATAGTTACATGTGGTGACTCCAGGTGCAGTTAGATATTGCTTATATAAAAATTCTGGTGGTGACAGGCCCTTGGCATAAAGCATTTGGCAGTGTCATTGCCAAGTTTTATCTCAGAATTGTTATACTTAAAGTAACAAATAGTTTTAAGAAAGTTTTCCTGAAATTTGCGGGGAAAAAAAATGTAATGCATTGAAAAACACCCAGGAGAAAAACACCGGAGTTTTGGAGTTTTTAAACAAATATTACTTAGAACTGTTATTAGACTGCTGCATAAATAGTTTGTATTCAAATATAACTGTAGGGCACTGGGGAGTGCTGGCACCTCACATCTCCTGGGCTATGAGTTTGGATGTGATTTTCAGTCTGCTTATGAGGAGTTTGCATGTTTTCCCTGTATTTACCTGGGATTTCCTCCCGATTCATGCTCCAGTTTCCTCCCAGAGTCAAAACACATGTGTTTCAGGTGGACTGGTGATTCCGATTTGCCTGTAGTGGGTGTTTTTTGTGGGTGAGTGAGTATGTGGTTTTGTGCCCTTCAAATAAAGCCCAGACTTCAATATTGTCATTTCCTCTATAATATAAATCTACTAATTTCTATGGTTTTACAAAGCTTTGCCGATGTATACTTTCCAATGTAGTCTGAAGCTCATAGTGCAACTGTACGTTGCTTTGGAGAAAAGCGTCTGCTAAGTGAATAAATGTAAATGTAAGTTATACTAGGACAAAAGCTGCAAAAGCTTATGCTGTTTCAGATATTTCTTCAATATTTCTGAAGCCTTTGGAAGAAAGAAAGGAGTAATCATTTAAATTTAATGGAGTGAAATATGGCTTGTATAAGCAGTGGTTAACCCAGTGTAGCTGGACTATCAGAACACCATTATAAGGAAAGTTATTTATACCAGCTTTCTTTCTTGTCAAAAAGCTGACAAATATAATGAGTAGAGGTATTACCACTGAGATGCAGGAGTGCAGCTCTATCAGTTCTGGTGCAATAAGCACAGAGAAAATACATTCTTGAGTGCACACATCATTTCCATGGGGCGTCGACCCAACTTTTGGGACAGACAGAGGAAAGTGTTCTGCTATGTTGCTCTGAAATAGCATGGCGCAGAAGTCACAGGAAGAGCAGCTCACATGCTGTGTCCCATGGAGAAAAGAGAATTAGCAGCTCATTTTGGAGGAAAAAGCCTGTTAGCTTGACTGTGTGTGGGGATTTCTCACCGGAAAACTCCCGTTCCCTCAGAGTCGTAATGCTTCACCACAGCTTGCTTCTGCTCAGCTTGTTTGTACAAAATATAATGACTCCAGCTGTTCTGAGCAGCAGGTACCTTTTTTATGATTGGACAATGTGTACATTAAAACACTGATGCCCTCCTTTCAAGAATTTATTGGTATAACAAGACAAACCAGCTTAGGGTAAGTTATACTTATCCCATTTTTTTTTTTTTTTTATTTCCCTCCTTCTGCAGCTTACTCTCATTTGGAATTTCCTTAGCTTAGTAATGCTTACTGTTATCATGTAATAAAATATTATAATTATTATACAGCAATTGTTATATTCTTGTACTATTATGTTTGATATTATCAAGTATATATATATATATATATATATATATATATATATATATATATATATATATTATATGTATATACATACATATATACAGTATATGTTTACATATGCCTTGTATGTTTCATGCCTTGTATTGCACTTTTTCATGTAATTCCTGCATTAGTATATTAGAAATTGCTTTGCTGTTAGATTCGCAGATGGGTAGTAAAGAGTAAAATTTACTCCATTACTTCTACTTAAAGTAAATTTTTGAAGAAATTCTATTTTTCAGAGTAGTTTGTGATATTGAATCTTTTTTATTTTTAGTTGAGTACATTTGTAAAGAAAAAACTTTTTTCTTTTACTCTTTTGTGTATGTCACCCTCTTTTCGTTACTTTCGAATTTTTCGCATTTAATGTTTAACTTTCTTCCCTTAAAGCTAATGTAAGTACTACTGCGAACGCTGAACTCTTGAACTGGGAATTATTGCGAATAATTAATTTCATTAGTGACTATTAGCCGTCATTCACAAAATTTTCAAAGCGAACTGTTAAAAATGTCTCTTCACTGCCAGCTGATTTCTTTTGTTGGATTCATTTGCCAGTTTTGTTGGCAGTGAGATCAATAAGAGTTTAGTGTTGACCGATCAGAGCTATAATTATGTTCAATCTGGCCTTTATTGACAACCTGCATTATAAAAATTGAATTGTATAAGAGTTAAACAGGTCTACATTGTTTTTGAAGTAAGGTATTTGGAGAGTGTTTAAGTATGAAAAGTATTTTCTTATTAATCTTAATAAACATTAAGTGTAAGTTTATCATTTCAAATGAACTGTAAAAATGATACCGATACAAAAAACTAATGTATAAATATGTAATATCATGAAGAATAAGGAATAAATTACATAATTAATAATGAATGAATAAATATTATTTTTATCATTGGTGTTAATGTTCTAAAGTATTTTAGTTTATAATGAATGACAATTGAATTTATAACAAGTTTACTTATGGGAGTAAAAATCTAATTGTAGAACTAAGTTCTATAGAGTTCAAAAATATTTGTGAATGTACATGTTAACAGATGTTTTTTGGAGCTATTTTATTTAGTTTTGGTGAATAATCTCTTTCCATTTACTTAAAAGGCAGCACCCAAAGTATTCTTATCACAAAATGTTTACTTATTTGTTTTAAGCCTTTACGTGTAGTTGATATTTTCAAACCGACCTTTGATAAGCTACCCCCATGGGACACTTCTGACTCCCTCTTTCACTTCCATAATTTATATGACCATTAACCTATCATAAATCCTCTGCCTGTGGTAATGCATTATGGAAGTTTCTACCCGTAAAATTTTCATGGTATTTTGCTTTTACAGTTATATTACAGTGAAAATCACAGCACTGAGTGCATTTTAACTATTTTAGCATATTTACTACCATAAAATTGCATCACTTAGCTTAAAAATCACCCATCCATCCATTATTGATAGCTACTTATTCAGTCTGATTGGGACATAGAATGGGATAAATTCTGGAAAAAATGGGAGTCTACCCCAGGTTACAATCACAGGCTGTATCTCTGAAAATCTGACCACTTAGCTGTGGAAGGAAACTACAAAAGAAGCACATACAAACATGGTAATACAGTGCAAAATACACACAAACAAAATACTGGGGTTTCTGAGGTATTGTGTTCAAACTATCAATAATGATATTAATGTAAGTCATTTGAACACAAATGAGCAATTTCATTAAGGCACTAAAATGTATGGAATGGTGATTTTTAAATGTGGAAAGACATAATGTTGCAGATAGTGGTCAAAATTGTAAGTACCATTAATCTAAAAATTAATTAATGTGGACACAGAAACTCATTAAAAATAATTTGCCAAACACCCCTTTGAAAGTAACTATGTAGGTATTCCTGTGATCCTCAAGGGGTCCTCTCTATTATAGCTCAAAACTTCTATCTGACATCTGAAAAAATGTCTCTTTCAGGATAAACCTGAGGAGATCATGTGATTAATCAGGTTTCACCACACCAAAAAGTGACTTGAATCAATTGACTGGCTCCCAGTTCTCATTAAAAAAAAATGAACTGAGAACTCATGCTTAAAATGAGAAGAGAAGAGAGAATTTGGCAGTTTGTGGTAAAGATCATCTGACATGTGTCGGTCAGTATAGTGAAAAAGGTGGCGGTGGTGTGCATCCAGGGGGGTTGTGTGTCTCGGGCGTCAATATGTCCTGGAGCATTTGGAATGAATAGCCTGGGAGAAGGGGGGGAAAAACACAGTCCCCTTTGTCACAAAGAAAGCATGCCTTTAACAAGGGAAATATAATCAATAAAATGCCTGCAGCCTAAGGGAAAAGCCTGGAAGTGGTTATTCAATACTATTCCACGGAGGAAATCATTATAATTAGGAGGATTGCCATGAAACAAACCCATCTGATAAGGTGAAGCAGTGGAGGATGGAACTGAGAGCCCTTAGTGAATCCATTTCACACATGCAGACTATGTAGACCTATATGAGACCTTTCAGACTCAAAAAAAAAAAAAACAACTCCAGACTAGAGATGATTTTTTAAATGTGGCATGGTGGCATAGCAAGTAGAGCTGTTGTCTTACAGTGTCTGGGTGGTGTGAGAGGATGTGGTTTGGGTTTTCCTGCTCAGTCTGTTTGGAGTTTGCATGCTCTTTGTGTTTGTGAGGGTTTCCTCTGGGTGTTCTGGTTTCCTTCCACAGTCCAAAGACTCATGTGCGTGTGTTCATGTGCATTGGTGACTCTAAGTCACCCATAGTGTGTGAGTGGCAGAGAGAGTGTGTTTCACTGATGTATGCATGAGAAACTGATCTAGCAGTGTAAGTCATCTTGGTGAATAAAGTGTGTGAGCTGGTAACACTACATAGAGTTCATTGGAAGTCGCTTTGGAGAAAAGTGTCTGTTGAATGAAGTAATGTGGCCCTTAGTATCATTGGAGCCTTTCTCATAGCAGAATAGCACTCTTGTGTGAAATAATACACATGGACTTCATACAAAGAAGATATTTAAATACATAAGCCCTGGAACCTGACAGTTGCTAGTCCGAGTCCCTGCACAGACACTGTTCATATACACCACAAATACTCTTGTGTTATTCTAACAATGTCATTTTAAATTGAACAAATGAATGATCTAGTCTGAGGAGTAACATTTGCTTTTGAGATTTTAGCATTTTGATTTTCTAGGTTTGTTTGTTGTTACCCAGGTAACAGAAACCAGAACTGGTCCTCTTGGATGCAGTAACTATGACAACCTTGATTCTGTTAGTTCCGTCCTGGTTCAGAGTCCTGAGAACAAAGTTCACTTGCAAGGTCTGTATCATTTTTAATTTTTTGATTCATCTCTGTTCACCCTTGTGTATATCACAATGCATTCTTTACAGTTATAGATCGGTAATGGAATTAATTATAGTAAATTAATGAAACATGGAAGACAACAATGACTAGTAATTTCCAGATCATAGTGGCAGTGTTTCAGTAGTGGAAAGTGGGTATGATTTTAATGAAATGGGGTGAAGAGTTTGTTCCACTTTATTAACTGCTACAAAAAATGTTATATATTTAATTGCAATTTTTAATAATTATTAGTTAACTTTCACATTAGAAACATTTCATAACACGCACATTTACACTTGGACACAGTGGCACAACAGTGGTGAGTGTCAGGTTCAAGTCCAGCTTAGGGTGTGTAGAGTATGTATTTGTCTCTTCTTTGTTACCACCGTCCAGACATGCATGAAAGACAGCATTGACAAACCGCTTCCATTTAAGGGGTTGCGATGGGTCGGACGCAACTTGATGCCGCATTCATCCATCCATATAGAGTATGTATACAGTAGGTCCCCCACTTATGAACTTAACTGGGACTGAGAATCGGTTTCTTGCTCAAATAGGATGTTAGTTCAATGTGACATTGACCAGGCCAGGTGCCCGTCCTGCAGCTAGTGCAATGTGCGGTGGCAAGTATGGAGGTTTTGAAGTAATTAACTGCACATTGAGTATTGCATATCTGTTTCTCGATCTCTCTGTATGTTGGTGAAATGCCCTTTTGTTTAATCTGAGTTGTATGTTGCTCTGGAGAAAACATTATAGCTCCACATTTTGGATGGGAAACTCTGTCTGTCTTTCACTGGGTAGCTTGCAGAAACCAGGCTGGCAGACAGCCCCTCACTTTGGTGAGTCGGGATGCCTGGCTGGGTGTTTATGAGTTGTTGTAAATAGAAAAGCACAGTAGAGAACTGTTGCCAGAGCTAGAGTAGGGTGTCAACAAACCTAAGGCAGCACTTACTATTTGCAGTCACAATCTGTGGGCAAATTGGGTGACACTTCGGGATGTGATTTGAATTCTACGCTAGCTCTATTTGTGAAAAAAAAAAAATGAATACCGCATACTTTTCAAATAAGTTCATAACAATAAAAAAGGTTACTCAAAAGTTTGTAAGTAGGGGACCCACTGCATATACGGTTGGTAAAGACAAGCGTTTGAAGTACTAATGTAAAAAATAATTCAAATTAAAAAAGGTTTGTTTTATGAAGTTTTAATTTACCCAGTCTTCATTTTAAATCTCAAACAGATTGAAATAAGACCAAGGTCCATGTCAGCATAATTTTGTGTGAGTTGAATTGTGGTAACCCAGACTGAAAATAAGTTCTGACAAAAAGAATGCATATTCCTGCAGATTTTTAACTCTTAACCATTAGATGTTAGGATACATACACATTAGAAGCCGGGGGACGAGGGATGAGGATGCTAGCCTAATTAAGCTTCTCAGTGCTCAAATGAGTACAATTTTTGTTTTTTGGTACTCCCGAATTCATTTTTCTCCCAAATCCAAAACATTTTTACAACGCTGTACGTATAAAACTCAAGAGTATTTTGACTGTTCTAGAAGTAAACAAAAATTTCTGTCTATGCTGTTAAGAGGAGGTCTACTCATTAGGTAATTTTTCACTGTGTATGTACACATTAAGCTAGCAATGTATTATCAGATGAAATAGACATTCATTTTCTTGTTTGCATTTTTTCCATTGAGAGGGGATTCAGTCTTTGGGGTCAAACAGATGACAGATATAATGAGTAGAGGTGTACCATGTGCATTCCTTTTCCTCTTCTTTTAGTTTACGTATAAGTTCAGTTTATTAAGACAACATCCCTATACTGTAGTAATTACATTAAAGTAAACGGTCCCCACTAAAGCTCTCATTATTGTTTCAGTTCCCGTTGGAATTGTATAAAACTGCTACTGGTTTGATCCACATGAAATGTAATGATGCTCATTTTATGATTGCCAGATATATACACACACACACACACACACACACAAAATGTCTAAAACCGCTTGTCCCAAGCGGGGGGTGGCGAACCAGAGCCTAACCTGGCAACTCACGGCACAAGGCTGGAGGGGGGAGGGAACACACCCAGGATGGGATGCCAGTCCGCTCCAAGGCATCCCAAGCAGGACTTGAACCCCAGATCCACCAGAGAATAGGCCCTGGCCAAACCGGCTACACCCCCCACGCCCCCCACCAGATATAAAGTGTTGTTTTATTAAGAGTCCTTCCATAGAAAATATGAGGAACAAATTATGAACGTATAAGATATTGGTGGAGTTTACCTTTAAAGTAGTTGCCATTCTGTTAATATGAAGCTGGGTATGTTAAGTTATCTGTGTAAGTTTGAAGTGAGTGACTTTGCCACTGAATGTCACACAAATACATTTATTACTATATTTGAATAAAAGTACTGCCTTTTTGATTCTCTCTTAAATTGAATGCAGTAATTTCCTAAAGAAATAATGATATAACAGTGCATTAAGTGCATTGTAAAACTTTAAAATTTAGGCATGATTAGTTGCGAAAGTCACTGCCCTTTTGTGAATTTACACAGGTTTATTGTAATATACTCTGTCATTTTCTGCTAAGGCCAGAAGTGCTTTGACTTTGTGTGTTTCATTTAATAAAGTGGTCTATGGCTGAGACTTGTGAAAACTCTCATCGCTATTGTAGGTCATGAGTGACTTTTCTGTGTGGAGTAATTCTGTAATACAGCTTTAGAAATCGACATATTGCTACAGAAAGTCATTGCTTCCAACAGGGCAAAAAGGCATTTTCTTCTTCCATTACAATGGAATGACTTAAATCTACTTCTGTTGCACTACAAACAAATATTGAAGCAGTATTGAAAATTACTGTACTCTACTGCTATCATAATGGAATTTTTTTTCTTGGCTAGAAAGAGTGCTTTTGTGTAAGCTCCAGTTCGCAGGGCAGGTGTCACTTTAACCAGTTCCTTTATAAGCGGTTCCATTAATGGATGTTCCACATATTAATCTTCAATACATGAATCTTTAAAAAGAAAACTCTTGTCTCTAATCTGTCATTCAAGGTCTGCAGGTCATTTTGCCTGAATACCTGAGAGATCGATTTGTGCAAGCTGCACTCAGTTACATTGCCTGTAACAGTGAGGGCGGTTTTGTCTGCAAAAATAACGACTGCTGGTGCCAGTGTGATCCTAAGTTCCCAGAGTGCAACTGCCCTTACATGGATATTCAGGCGATGGAGGAAAGCTTACTTCGGATCACGGAGACATGGAGCAGTCTTTACAAAGAATTTGAGGATTCAGGTAAAGAAAACAAAAGGCTGGACGCACTGAAACAAGGGTAAAAACAGAAATTTTCAAATACATTATTCTAATACATTAAGTTAATTTAAGTAGTATCTCATGCATCTGTGAGACATTCACTGTGCTTATGTGAAAGAATACCTTAATGAAACACTATTTAATTCCATGGTAATGATTTTAAATTGCATTTACACTGACAAAAAACAGCTTTCATTTATACATTTTCTTTTCTATACAAAGTACTTCTTTCTGTTTTCCAGGGAAGTTTAATAATTTTAAAATGTAATCATTGATAGTTTTTTAGTAATAATAGTAGATTTATGGTGCCTTTAACAAAATGTTTGCAGGTCACGGGCACTTAAGGCTATACAGCTGTCAGTTTTATTGTAATCTTTTATAGTGAAACTTGAATTTAACCACAACACAATTTTGTATCTGGATACAATTAGTTTATGAGAAAGTGCTTATAATGGTAAATATTTATTGCTTTTCCGGATATTCCATGATAAACGAGCAATATGAAATGCATTTACTTACGGTATTTGCTCAGCAAAGAATACCAAATAATTTTTTTTTTTTTTCCAAATATATATGCAATGTTACAGTTCTCCAGATGGTGAGGATTTCACCCTAAAATGTAGATTTGTTTTCTGTTTGTTTATGAGTCAGTAATCTTTTTCTTTTCATAATTTTAACAGATGAGTTCAAAATGTTCCTGACAAGACTTCCACAAAATTACTTCCTGAACGTTTCAACCATACAGCACCTGTGGTCAATGGACAGCGTGTTCCAGCGGCGCTATGAGCAGCTGGAGAACAGCATGAAAGGACTCTTGCGGAGAGCTAAGAGAGTAGTGTACAAGCTCTTCAGTCTGAGTAAGAGGTGTCAGAAACAGCCACACATTACCCTACCGAGGGAAAGGTAAGCATGATTATACAGCCATGGATTTTCTCGTTGAGTATGAAATTATAAATTGTTTTCTCAGAATGTGATCGTAACACGTTACACCAAAAATGAATGTGCTGAACAGGCCATTTTAAATCTCATTCTTGTTCAGTACTCTCCACAAACCCATACATTTTTGACTAATTTTAGTTCATCTGACAGATTTTGATAGCTAACAAATACGATAGAAATCTTGGAAAGCTATAACTCAGTTACAGAGACTGTAAAGGTTGAAGAAATTTTTTTTTTTAGTTAAATTGCTTATATGCTCGTCATTTTTTTGAAGAAAAAATGATCATGGAATGAAAACGTATTTAAGTATTTAAAACAAACATACAGCGAATAATAAGACGAATCGGTTAATAATGACCGAATAAATTAACCACAATACACATTATATTTTGAAATGATTAATCAGAATTAGTCAGGGATTTGTTGAAATTCCTTTGAAGTGAAAGAGAACACCTTCTAAAATGTACAAATATGCGAAATAGTCTCCCATCTCTTTAATGGAAAATATACTTAATGTTTGTGTTAAAGAAGAAAATGATGAACACCTTGTTATTTTCCTTTTTAACACATAGGTAACTGAAAAGATAGATGTGCTTCATACAGAGAGTTAAAAATGTACTGCAGATTTTTTTTTTTCTATTTCTATTTCAGGCCACAGATATACTGGTTAAATTACTTCCAGTCCCTACTGTACTGTTCAGAGAACAACCAGCTGGGTTCATTCTCCGAGGAGATGCACACCTGCATCTGTGCATTCGACCAGACCTCCTGCCAGCTGCCCATGCCGTGCTTTATAGGGGAGGGGCAAGCATGTGCTGCTTGTGCTGCAGACAACCGTTCCCGCTGTGGCAGCTGCAACCCCGGGTACATGCTGAGCCAAGGCATCTGCAAGCCCATGGTGGCAGACTCTACCGAAAACTACCTGGGGTTTGAAACAGACCTCCAGGATCTTGAGCTGAGGTACCTCCTGCAGAGAGCAGACAGGCGGCTTGAAGTCCATGCCATCTTTATCAGCAATGACATGCGCCTTAACAGCTGGTTTGACCCCTCCTGGAGAAAACGTATGCTTCTCACTCTGAAGAGCAACAAGTACAAGTCCAACCTTGTGCACATGCTACTCGGCATTTCCATACAGATTTGCCTGACTAAGAACAGCACACTGGAGCCTGCCCTAACTCTGTACATTAACCCTTTTGGTGGCAGTCACTCAGAGAGCTGGTATATACCTGCAAATGAGAACAGTTTCCCTAACTGGAAACCAGTTAAACTTGACCTCCCCCTTGAGTGCTTCAACTGGACATTAACCCTGGGAAACAAGTGGAAAACATTTTTCGAAACCATTCACATCTATTTAAGGAGCCGCATCAAAACTCAAGGGGCCAACGGGAACGACAGTGTATATTATGAGCCGCTGGAGCTCATGGACCCCTCCAGAAATTTGGGCTACATGAAAATCAATAGCATCCAAGTTTTTGGATACAGTATGCACTTTGACCCAGAAGCAATTCGAGATCTTATCCTACAGCTGGACTATCCCTACACCCAGGGCTCCCAAGATTCTGCACTGCTGCAGTTGCTTGAGATCCGTGATCGTGTGAACCAGCTGTCGCCTCCAGGTAAACAGCGCTTGGACCTCTTTGCGTGCCTGCTTCGGCACAGGCTGAAACTAACAGCCAGCGAAGTGGCAAGGATCCACGCATCTCTGCAGACGTTCAGTGCTCGGCTGCCTAACTCGTTGGATTATGAAACCACCAGACTGTGTAGTTAACAGCTATAGAGCAGATTTCAAGTGGACGAAGTTATGTATACTGAGCTGGTAAAGGGACTCGTGTTACGCGTGAGCAGTGTAAACAGTTGAAATGAATTCAAATGCCCCAAGGCTTGTTCAATCATATTTGCAAGTGCCACCTGTTTTGCAAATAATTAGCACACTGGATCAAAAAATTTACTGTAAATTCTAGTTTTGAAATACCAGTTATATTCAGTTTATCGTTTTAAAAAAATCTAAAGTCATACATATATATATATATATATATATATATATATATATATGTATGACCTTGAAAGATATGTACTTAGTTATATATCAGTTAAAAATATCATTATGTCAAAAAAAAAAACCTATGGACTGCAAACAAAGGGTGATTTTGAAATTGAATATCTATGTTTGTAATTTTTCTATGTTCTGTTGCTTCAGTGACAGTGGACTTTGCCTACAAGACAGACTATAGTGATGTCAGTAAGTTTTGTAGATGAATTGTTATTAAAACATTATATAATATGTACTGTGGAATTATTCTCTAATTAATCATTTAATCCAAATTTGCAGAAGTACAGACAAAGCAATGCATACAATCATAACACAGAAAGATCTTACATGTGGAAGTTATTAAAAATGTTATGAATGACACCAATTGCTTACAGTTTAAATACAATTAAAGCGATATTAATAGTTTTATTATACTTAGAAATTTAGCATTTATTATTATTATTATTATGGGGGTGCGGTGGCGCAGTGGGTTGGACCACGGTCCTGCTGTCCGGTGGGTCTGGGGTTCGAGTCTCGCTTGGGGTGCCTTGTGACGGACTGGCGTCCCGTCCTGGGTGTGTCCCCTCCCCCTCCAGCCTTACGCCCTGTGTTGCCGGGTAGGCTCCGGTTCCCCGTGACCCCGTATGGGACGAGCGGTTCTGAAAATGTGTGTGTGTGTGTGTGTATTATTATTATTATTATTATTATTATTATTATTACAACAACAAGTATCCCTCGATTTCCAAAACTAATTTGTTTCAGAAATGCATGTATTGAATTTTCGGATACCGAGAATCTTTTTTCGATGATTTTAGTTTGGAAAAATAATAATGTGTTCTCAGCCCATGTGAAACCTTATCTACTTCCCCATATATCACTCAAACATTGCAACACATCTACTATGTACAACACACTTTTTCTGTGTTGTTGGCAGGCTCAGGGCATGGAAGAAAAGCAACGCAAACTTTATTGTGCAGCAGCAGGGTAAAACAGCAGTATTCACCAAGCACATGCATGCCCAGCCTAAGATCTGAAACACACAGAACAACACTGGGACCAACAATTCCAACATGACTAACCAAGACTGTTTCCTGTTCAACAATGTACACACAAACTCTGTTGTCTCCCATTCATTCCACTGAAGAGCAACTGATGCTGCTTTCGCCTGCCTCACAGAAACATTCAGCAGCTACTATCATCGCTTCAACACTGAAAGGGTGCCAGTGTAGAGGCTACAACTGCTGCCTTTTGATGCGAAGGTTGCTAATTTGTAGCACCCTTGAGCAAGGTACTTTTCCTAAATAGCTTCACTAAAATCATTCATTTGTATAAAAGACTACATCGTTGCATGGAGCTTAACAGTGTCTTTGGATAAAAGCATCAGCTAAATGACTAAATTTAAACACAATGCCCAGTATGGGTATAGACTCCCCAGTGGATTTTCCTACATTTTCCATAATGAAACAGTTTTACACTCCTCACACACGAACAGACAGAGAGATCTGGATGCAGATATGTTGATCACTTCATTATTATGAAACACTTAATGAGGCAATTAATGGGTTTGGTTCAATTCAGTAGTTTTTTTGGACTTTGGATAAGTTTGGTGATAGATATTTTTTGTTCTGTAAATCGTAGACTGGGTTTCAAAAACCAAGAGCCATTAAACCAAAATTTAAGAATAAAGTTCATAATTAAGGGGGCATGGTGGCATAGCAGGTTTGGCCAGTGCCTGCTCTCTGGTGAGTCTGGGGTTCGAGTCCTGCTTGAGGTGCTTTGTGATGGACTGGTGTCCCATCTGGGGTATGTCCCCTCACGCCCTGTGTTGCTAGGGTAGGCTCCAGTTTGCCACGAGACCAATTGGGACAAGCGGTTTCTTACTGTGTGAGTTTGCAAATTGAGGGATGCCTGCATTACTTTTTAGGGGACAATGAATATATAAAGACATACACTGAACATGTATTGTTGAATTTAACAGTATCAATTTTAGTATACAAGAACACAGAGATGTCAATTGATTTCTTCAGGTAATTAAAGCCTACAAATCAATTTTACTTTCAAAGCAAAAATACCTTCTAATCCTTTTTTTGATCTCATGGTATTTTACCAAATCTCTACAAACCCTTTCAGCTTAACACGAAGAAACAGTTTCTCCAATCTGACAATGCAACAAGAATGTCTGTATACAACGACTTCCCTGGCTGCCTGTCTTAAAATGAGTTACCTCTGTTAGAATTTTATTATCTACTTTAGAATCCTTGTTGGGATTAATACCAATTAACAGTTTTACCCATTGTTTTTCCCTATACATATTTCTAAAAATGTTGCTATTTCCCTAAAATTGCTATAAACTGTCATCATAGCACTTTTGCAATAACATATGTTGTAATGCTAATAGAGTAGCCTAATGACATGAAACATTTCCTTCTACTCAGTTTGTTATTAATTGGTCTAAAACCCCAAATTTTCCTTCTCTAGCATCTTAGCTTTGATGTGATATGCCAGTTCCCTCATGATTATTCATAGTTATGTGCCTGAATGACAGCTGGCATCTTGGAGCAACTGGCAAATCACTTTCTGGCATCAGCATAGCTGCTATTTAGAGGGCAGCCCAGTGGCGCACTGGAGAATAGAGACAAACAAAACTAAATGTAAAACAAAATCATATTAAAGTCCAAATGGATGAGACATGTTCTTTTTCACTGTGCTTTTAAAGGAACTCACTGGCCTAAAATACAATCTCAAGCTAAGAAAGGCAAATTCTATACATTGTAGAATTATTAAAACTAGAAAAAGTTCAACTTTCAAGTTTACTGTCAGGTTTTAATGATAAATTCTAGATGATGCTCCCAAACTTGTCTGCAAAGCCACAAAAACTATTGCACTGTTAAATGTACACGTGCAGAACTTGGTGCTTTATTAAAAATATCAAAGAAAGATATTACACATTGTATGGAAAAAGATTAACTACAATTGCTGCAGGCTTATTGATGCTGAATAGACTCATGACCCTTCAATATATCCTGACAAAAATAATCCAAAATGTGAAATGAATGTCTTTCTTATTTCATTTATGTAGCACATGGTATTAATAATTACAACTCTTACAAAAAATCTTATTTAAAAAAATCTTGTAGGAGCATGGTATCCTATAAAGCATTACACTGAGCACTGTTACATAATACAGACATGTGAATATAGTTAGCTGTATGATAGTGCATCTAAATCACCACATACAATGTCACAATGTATGCTATATTTAGAATAAAAAATGTGTACATTATTCCTCACTTGGTGTTTTCAATTGAATTCCCTCTGTGGAATCACCCCATTAAGCAAATTCCCATTGTGAGGGGGCTGAATAAAAAACAAAGAAATGTATGACAAAGATGATACCAACATTTTTTAAAATATTAGCAACAAAATTCTATTTTCAGCTTTTATTTAAAGTTAGTATCTTCATTTTTTCATCCATTACCAATAACCACTTGTTCATTGTAGAGTCACAGAAGTCAGGACCATATACAGGAGGCACAGACATGAGGCTGGACACAACCGGGACAAATTAAGATGACACTATGATAATTTTCCTCACAGATGTTTATAAATTAAAGAATAAAATTTACAAAATCACCATTATGCAGTTCACTCTCCCATGCACATAAACACCACATTGTTTGAGTCACTTTGTACTGCTATTAAACAAAGTTTGATCCCCACTCAGGGGGGTGCAGTGGCGCAGTGGGTTGGACCAGGTCCTGCTCTCTGGTGGGTCTGGGGTTCGAGTCCTGCTTGGGGTGCCCTGCGGTGGACTGGTGTCCTGCCCTGGGTGTGTCCCACCCCCCAGCCTTATGCCCTGAGTTGCCGGGTGGGCTCCGGTTCCCTGCAACCCTGTATGGGACAAGCGGTTCAGAAAGTGTGTGTGTGATCCCCACTCCTGCTGTAGTACCTTCAAGCAAGCTACTTAGTCTAAACTGATGCAGTAAAAAAATCATCTGGCTGTATGAACGTTGTAGGTAATTTAACACTGGAAGACATTTTAGAGAAAAGTGTCAACTAAATGTACTCATGGAATAATCTGTGACTTGCCTATCATCAAAAATGCTTTTGTTGTGAATCAAGCCCAACTTGCATGAAATGGACCCAAATAGAGTAGGGATGTGGGACTAAATTAGGCTTATGCAGTGTTTACAGCTGGAAACGAGATGGTGGAGTTCATAACGGATAATTAAACTTTCCAGGTGGTGCCCTGACTTCTGAGCCCAGTTGTTTTTGTATATTAAGGACTCTGAATATGCATATTCATAAGACAGTGTAGTGGCATTACATACTGGGATTAATAATTTTAAAATCATCTTTGAAAAATTTGCAACACAAAGTGAATCTGATACATAATTTTTATTCATATTCAAATGGAATACAAATTCACCCTTTAGACAACAGTTAAATTCATTAGTTGCATGTGCCATACTGTATACAGTATAATATTTTCATAATCTATGACATTCCCTCTTTAATAATACTTTGAAACACCAAGCAGGGCTATCTCAGCTAAAAGAGCTTTTGCTCCCCTGAACATCAACATAAAGAATTTTTAGTTATTCTTTGGCTGTCAAGATCTAAATATGACTTTGTCAAATGTAAAAAAGTAAGTTTTATGAAAATACAAGAATCTCGGGAGCATCTTGGTGCACTAGAGTGAAATATATTCTGTTAATGAACTTATGTTCCTTGATGCTGAAGGTGTTGACATTAGAATTTTAAATTGGAATTTTAAATGTATTAGGACTAGTTTGAAGATGTTATTTGCATTAATACAAACCTACAATATTTAAAAAATATATTGAATATTCTACTTAATTACTACTATAAATACTTTTACGATTGTTCTAAAAGCTCATATTTAAGCTTTTACATGACTGTAGAGTTAAAACAGTTATAAACATTTGTGCATCATACCAAGATAGATATATTAATATAAACATAAAATATTTATGTCAAATATATTAAGATACTCTTGTTTTTAAGGCATATATGACCTCCAGATGTAAAAAGGAAGACTGCCAAAATTGAAATGACACCAGATTCTTTCATTCTTTTTTTTTTTACTATTTTTCACAATGTCTACATCTTAGCATCTGTTTGTAGTACTCTTCAAGAAGCAAAGATAAGTAATGGATGTCAGCTGTAGTTTAAAAGAGAAGTGTTTCAAAATTCTATTTATCTCTTTTTATTCTGTTGCTTGAAATTTAATATAAGATGTGCACTGCAAGTCCCTGTTACAGTAAAACTGAAAAACAAGCTCTATATTCAGAAGGAGTCTTGGAAATTCTGCTGCCCTGGGCAGAAGTCACCCTTTTTATTCCTATCCAGCCTACTCTGAAACAGAATAAAGCACACAATTTTCAGATTGGACTTCAATTTCCATTATGACTTCAGAAATGTATCTGTTCTCCTGGAGTAACACAGTTAATTCTTATGAAAAGTGTCTAGCCAGCTACCAAACCTAACTTAGTGTTAAGTGACTTAACAGTGGTCCTACAGGACATGAGGCTGGAGGGGGTGAGGACACACCCAGGATGGGATGCCAGTCCATCACAAGGCACCCCAAGCAGGACTTGAACCCCAGACCCACAGGAGAGCAGAACCTGGTTCAACCCACTGCACCACCGCACCCTCCATCCCAGAAATATCTGTGTATAAATTATTTAACCAATAAAATGTATCTTTTTTACCAATAAAATTTCATGTATAGGTCATATTGTTTGTTTATAGTTCTATTAGTTGTTAATGTAGTGAGAATGTCTGCTAAAATGAAGTAACATAAAATTAAGTAACGTGATATGCATTGATCTTTTCTGTTACTGAAAACTAATAGACGTGACTGAGCCACTGATTTGTAGCTTCTGAGGTTGTGGAAAGGAGTTAAAGTTTATGAAAGTACATTTTACTGGGGTACTATTATAGTGGAGTTGACCTGAGATGCTAGTAGCATTGAATTGAGGTATTATGATGATGATGCAGCTGTGGAGTTTACTTACTTTCGACAATGTGAAACAAACTCATCTGAGCAGAGGTGACTCAGCTTGAAGTAGCCACCATTTCAAATTTTTTTTACTAACTAAGTTAGGGCTGAATTTTACTTCAGTTCATGAATTTCCTGGCAAGGTAGAGAAAGTGGTGGTGTACAAGAAGAATCTTTTAAGGATTCCTAACTGTGACAGTGAAATTTTTTGCAAAAGCCACAGATTTGAGTGCCTACTAAAGACCTGTTATTATCAATTTAGGCATAAAGAAACAAATTAAATACTCAAAACGGTGAAACTCAAGGATGAAAACATTTTACATTCATAAGGCTTTCCTATCTGTGGGAGACATGAAAGACAGTCGTGACCGAAAACTCAGTTAAAAGGTAACTCTCTTCAATCAATAAATCAATATTCAGCTTTATTGCTTTAAAGGACAAAAGGATTTGTTGGGAGATCAGTGGAATCTCTGCAGAGGCTTTACAGCACAAACAAGTTGCGTTTTGTCTTTCCCATACATCAGTGTCAGTTTATTAAAGATGTTTTCTACATAAAGTAGAACAAGGTGGTTTGTCATTAACTGTACACTTTTAGAAAATACACACGTGGTGTTACACTTATTTACCTTTTATTTGACTTGACACCCTAATGAGTCGCTCATACATGACTCTACACATCTGTTCAACAACTTTTGTCTTGTAAATGCCTGATACAGATACCAAATTTTTTGCAATGTAGCACACCATTTATCATTTTTTGCATCCTTAGCACTTTTGCCTGACATTTTTAAGACATAAATGTCCTTCCGGAAGGCAGCCTGTCATGGCACACCCATCTGCTGACATCTAGCAGACACATCTGAGTACTGGTATGCAAAACAAGCTAATCTGTACAGTTTAGGAACTGGGCAATCAGTCAGTGTTTACTCGATGTCAATGTTTTAACAATGATTCATAACTTAAAATTCTTTTTATTTTTTCTGAGACAACGGATGGGAGTGATTTATGAATTCAACAGGAAAGATTTTGAAAAATATACGTATATAAAGGGGTTTAGCAGTGCATTGAAAGGCATTTATGAACTCACATTGAGTCGCACAATTAGATTAGACAACTAATTGGTTTATTAATGTATTAATTTATTGCAAATTAATTACATTAGACAATTTAGAGTCACTAATTCAGCCAAGCAGAAAGTCTTTGTTCTGTGGGAGGATACCAGAGTATCCAGAGGAATGGCAGACAACACACGTTCAGAACAAAACTGCTTCTATCAAGTTAAAGACTGGTTACACCCTACAAGACCATGGATGGAACTGACACTTACAAAACTTCATTACAACCCAACCAGACGGCTACACTCCACCTCTGACCATTCCGTAATCCAACGCCCAAAGGTTCTCGGTTCTGGCTCCAGTGTGGTGGAATAATTGCTCCAAAATTTCAGCAAGAGACTCAAAACACACCTCTTTCAGACTCACTGCTCTGTAGATCTCCTACGTACTCTGGAAATTTTAATTGTATTATTTATCACTAAGGGGGGTGCGGTGGCGCAGTGGGTTGGACCACAGTCCTGCTGTCCGGTGGGTCTGGGGTTCGAGTCCCGCTTGGGGTACCTTGCGACGGACTGGCGTCCCGTCCTGGGTGTGTCCCCTCCCCCTCCGGCCTTACGCCCTGTGTTGCCGGGTAGGTTCCGGTTCCCCGTGACCCCGTATGGGACAAGCGGCTCTGAGGATGTGTGTGTGTGTGTGTGTGTATTTATCACTATTTCTCACAATTACCTTTCTATCAGTCCTATATGCAGCTACTCTTGTAATATAATTGTTAATGTTATCTGTTTTAAATTTTGCATTCTCTGCAAATTCTTTAGGCAGCTACCTTTGTAATGTACGTAGGTTAAAAGGCAGTATCAGAAAAAACTGACTGTACTTTTAGAATCACGTCTGCATCTACAGTATATGTTTCTGTCTACTGGCAAAATGTACTTTTGTTCTCTTTGAGTTGTGTGCCCCATAGTAGACATACGTTTGCTAAATGAATAAATGTAAATGTAAATGTAGAATGGAATACATTCTGCTAACTTTGTACTGTACTCAGTTGTTTTTGGCCTGTGGTACTCATAATGCAGCTGGATTCATGGACTTCAGCATGACAGATAGTTTCTCATGTCCTACCACAGATTGTCCCTAGCAGTCATTACGTTCGTAGCAGAAACAAGGAATGATCCTGTAAACCCAGCTTCCTCAGTGGCCTTAGCCATAGATTTAGTTGTGACTCCAGCTAAGTTATACAATGACCAACTCATCTGAAATTACAATTATAGTCAAATGAGTGTATTATTATACCAGAACAGTCAGTCAGTTTTAACTAACCATACTGATCTGAGGATGTTTGCCCCATCTCCTTAACTTTGAGTCACTGTCATTTCAGCACAGACAAAATAAACACACCAGTCTTAATTTCTGATGGCTCTGTATCTGTTACTAAAGTAGATGGCTTTCTTAGTGTGCAGGAGCTTATACAAAAGAGAATGCTTACCATTAGCTCTTTTTCATTTCCTTACATTTTATGAACTCTTACCGTCAAATTTCTATGAAAAAAATATTATAAACCTAACACGAGTTCTTGAAGTAATTTTAAAAAGACAAGAAAATATCTTACCAACATTGTTTTTATATCTTGCAGAAATATAAATGTAAATTAAAATATTTTCAAATGATTAATTACACGTAAAATACATACAGTAATTAATTTTGAATTAATAGAAATTATAATTAATAAACATTATGTAAGATCTAGGGGGCACGGTGACGCAGCGGGTTTGGCCGGGTCCTGCTCTCTGGTGGGTCTGGGGTTTGAGTCCTACTTGGGATGCCTTGTGACAAACTGGCGTCCTGTCCTGGGTGCATCCCCTCTCCCCAGCCTTGCACCCTGTGTTGCCAGGTTAGGCTCCGGTTCACTGGGACCCTTCTTGGGATAAGTGGCTTCAGACAATGTGTGTGTGTGTGTGTGTGTGTGTGTGTATAAGATACACTACTCTTAACATTTAACATCCACTCTTCCAATGAGAGATGGAATGCAGTTGTATTAAACCAACTGTTTCCATTAAGATGGAATTTACCAAACTTATAGGTGAAGGTGAAAGACCTTCATCTATCATTGCTGCCCAGATTCACATCTTTTACATGACTACTCTGCTAAATTATTTGAAGTTGTTGAAGTAGCAGCAGGAAGTTAATTCATTTTGCAGGGGTCCATGGATTCTTTCTCCACCCTAATCCAGTAGCCTTGCACTCTCTTTTGCAAAATGACTTTGATTTGACCTTTAAATGTAAATTGGAAGCTTACTAGTGAGCCAAAATTTTAATTATTAAATTTGGTCCAAGACTAACACAGAAGAAATGTAAGATGTAAGATCATAGGGGAGTCAGTTAATGATTTTAACTTTCTATAACTGTATTTATTATGATGCATATGTAATATAGTATAATACAGTATAATATAATATAATGCTAGATTTAATAGTTCTAATATATTATAATATATTATTATTATACTGTATATAAGTATGATAGTTTTCGATGACCTATGAAAAACTAAAAAACTACATGCAACAGATTATTTAGAAATTAGTTTTAATTGCATAATAAGTACTAACTTCTGGTAGTATAAGTGTGTAAGTTAGCAAGTAAGAAAGTTAGTTAGTTAGGTGTTCAACAGCTCCCAGACAACCTCTGGACTGGCCAAGGTTGAGGCGTGTGTGGTTAGGGGCAGCGTGTGGCTCCACACCTCATATTGCCAAACGTTGTTTTTAATAATGATTTAAGGAGGGTGAAGATAGATAGCTTTTACTTCTACTATTCACAGTAAATTATGGATTTAATAACTGTGGTTATAGCAACATGCTGCTGGAAAAAACACTCACTGGTCCATAAATAAAGGAATTAATCTTTCTCAAACGACACTGAGCAATGTCCACTGAAGTGTCCATAGAAAGCAATGACTTTAACAGGCATAAGTCTCAAGTGGTGAGCCTTCAGTGAATTACTGTTGAATTCCATTCAGATAATACCTGCATTCCAGCTGCATTAAATTTGGAATTGAGAAAGCTTGAAACAATATTCAGTTACATTGTAGATATGAAAAGTCCTGTAAAAGAACAAAATCCTTAAAAAAACGTGTACTACATTGTATGGAAATGTCAAGTGTTCAACAGTGTGACTCCATTGTAAATTCTGTTTTCACACTCCAAGCCATGATATTGTGTTCTGGTGAATGACTTGTAGACCCTTCAGCAGCAGTATTTAACATTTTTTTATATTAAGATTGTGTGTTTACACAAATCTGGATATTTATAAGAGGGAAATAAATTTTCTGGAAGAATAATTTAGATTAGTGAGAGAAAGCTGAATTTAATGTCTTTACCTGGGACAAAACAAAATGCTTTATTCAGGCAGTAATAAGTAAATGGGAAAAGTTATCTGTTTTCATATTTTCATCTTGACCAGGTTCATTCATGTTTTAAGAACAATATGAAATCTATACAAATATGAGAAAACTAATAGGTATCTAAAGTATTTGTATAGAATCCTGCCTTTTACTAACCTATTCTGGCGATAAAAACATTTGACGACTTTAATTCAGAATATAAAAGGACACTTCTTGAGGTGATTCATCAGGCACATGACATAAAGAAAAATGCACAATAACAGTGTGGTGTAAATAATAGCAAATATTGTTTTCACTTAAGGAGTTACGGATTACAGAAACAATTACTATTGACTGATTAGTTAAAAAAAAATGTTTGATACTATTGATTAACAAAAGATAATACATTTTTATTACAGATTATAAAATAAGTTTGAATCAGCATCCATTTTACTGGGTAGCTGCCCTGCAACAATTTCTAAGTGGATCCTATTCATTATCCATCCTCATTAAGACTCTAAATGCTAGAAGACAAGTTGGTATGTGGATTATATGGATGAGTCAAGGTCTTGGGTCAGCATCTGCACCAACAGTTCTTTGCTGTCAAACTAGAGAATATAAATTATGATATACACTCAGTGGCTACTTTATTAGATACACCTGCTCATTAATGGAGACAGCTGGCTGCTCTGAACAGTGAATCATATGCCTGCAATTCAGTGGGTATAAATTGCATGGGCAGGTTTGAGAAGTTACAGCTGGACTAATCCATAGTATGAATACGATGGGGGAGATCCATGATTCAAGGCATTTTGAACATCGTAAGATTGTCGGTGTATGACACGGTGATTCCGGAATCTTAGAAAAAGTCACGTTCTTGGGATTTTGAAACACTGCAGTGTCTAGAGAGTAGAGAATGGTGCAAAGAACAAAAACTCAGCAGCAATTCCGTGGATGAAAACGTCTTATAAAAGATAGAGCCTAGAGCCTTCGCTCAGGTAGTCAAAAAAGATTGGGCTACAGCAAGCACATCCTTGCCTTAACTAGTTGACTGAAGAGTGGAAAATGTTTACTATTTTGACAAATTTTAATTTTTGTGGCAACATTCTGATGCCACAGTCAGATTTTGGCCTCAGCAGCATAAATCCATGAATTCATCTTCCCTCAGTTAGAGGTAGAGGTTACTGAAAATGGTGTAGACAGTGCTTTCTTGTAACTCATTTGTCCCCTTAATACCAAGTGAGAATCATTTGAACTCCACAGCTTACCAAAGCATTGTTTTTGATAAGGTGTATCCCTTCATGGCCGCACCCTATTTCAAATTGTTACGTCCATCGGAATAATGTACAATGCACAATGCAGCTTGAAGAATTCATGCTGCTCTGGAGGTAAAACATAGGCAAAATTGACCATAATTTTTCATGAATGTTGAAGAGTTAGCAATATTCCTATGTACATAATGCATCAGTCCTGGGGCACTATTACACCCCCATCATAAGAAGGTAGGAGGTGTAAATGCTGTCTGTATTCTCAATGTATTGCCAAAATCCAAGATATAGTTATCCATTCTGGTAGGAGGTTTATCACAATTAATGACTCAAATAGTTGTTGCATAAGACCTAGAAAAGATAAGAAAATGTCTTAAAATATATTTATTGAAAAAGACTAAATCAAAACCAAAATTAGAGAACTAAATTGGTTCTAAATAAAAGCTTGCAGTCTGCAATATCTTATTGAATATTGATTAAATTAAAATCTGAGAAACAACAAAACTTTACCTTGGTGTGGATTTTATAGGTTGATGATGCAGGGCTGCATTTTTCCAAAGCACTGAACTAAACACAGTTGTTATAGCTTACATTTACATTTACATTTACATGTATTCATTTAGCAGACACTTTTCTCCAAACCAACGTACAGCTCATAGAAAATATAACTTGTATGTTACATTAGAAGAGAGACATAGTTGCAGACATGTGAATCGTAAGTATAGTTTGTTTCTTTCCACCGTATGAGCCAATATTCATTATACTGTACAAGTAGCTACATATAACTCAGAATATATCACCTTCCTATTATTTTTTTTTGGGATACACAAACTTTTATGTACACTCCTGAGTAAAGCAGTTGACAGAGATACCATTAATTTTGTACTTTGTGGTTTTCCCACATCACCAGTACGCTGCATATTCTGATCTATAGTAGCAAAAAACCAACAACATGGATCCTGATGTAACGCTGTTATAACCTAAAGAAAAATTAGATTCATCATCAAATCAGAGGAATCTCAGATTGTCTTCATAGAGATTTGATAGTGTGCATAACATGCAATAAGATGGCTCAATGACACTGAAAACCAAATTAATGGAAATTACAAGCTGGAGGAGTAGGAATGATTCTTTGATGTCCTCTTGGTGGTGATTGATGTCTAGTTACTTCAGGCCATTGCTCCACTTTCATCCTTGAAGAATACTGATGCTACATATATGCTCTTTTCTGGTTCTGACTCAAGAATGTTCAGTGATGTATAACAACAATTTTAAATTATGACTATCAAAATTGATTGGGGGAGGGTGCGGTAGCGCAGCTGGTTTGTCCGGGTCCCGCTCTCTGGCAGGTCTGGGGTTCGAGTCCTGCTTGGGGTGCCTTGCGATGGACCGGTGTTCCGTCCTGGGTGTGTCCCCTCCCCCTCCAGCCCTACGCCCTGTGTTACTGGGTTAGGCTCCAGTTCGCTGCGACCCCGCTTGGGACAATAGTTTCAGACAGTGTGTGTGTGTGTGTGTGTGTGTGTGTGTGTGTGTGTGTGTGTGTGTGAGATAATTGATTAGCACTAGCCACATTACTACTCCTACATGTTGTATATTCACAAAATGTTGTTTTCCTGACTTATGCTTTGTTTTACTATACCAACAGCAGAATATATCACAACATGTTAGATTTAACATGTGATGTTAAATTGTCTGAAATTTAGTGAATTACACTATTTACGTATAAGCGTATTCATTGCAGAGCTTACAATCACTGCCTTCTACTGAAGGAACCCAGGTTTGAATCCTGCCTTCTGCTGTATTAGTGTACGTTGTACATGATAGGATTTACAAATTAAATCAGTATTTATACGCTGAGAAAAGAGAGGCAAGTAAAATGCAAAAATTAGGTGTGAGAGAGAACAAATTAGGAAAAATGCAAACAAAAGAATATGTTATGCTTTCATTCATTGTACAGTTTTACCTGTCATGAAAATTTTTCAATATGAAATAAATTCAACTTCATTTAATACAAAGTTTTAAAGTTGCATGAAATTTAATTTTACATATAAATGCCCAGCAGCCAGATATGCCTTGACATGAACTAAAAAGCCTGTTGAATTTCTATTTCTTTCAGATCCTCTGAGACAATGTGTGACAAATTTTTTCTGTATCAAATACCAAGCTCCACACAAAGTAGTTTGTGATAACAATGTGTGCTCTTACACTGAGAAGGTCATTTTAAATTTAGAGGGGACTAAATACAAATCAACTGAAACGAAATAAATGTATTTGCTCTTCTTGCTGTAATATGGATTTACCCTGTGAAGTTGTTCTGTAAACATTCCTGAGGTCATAAAACTCCTGAGGACAAAAAAAAGTCTCCAGGTAAAGATCTAAAGATAACCATTCTTCAAGAACATTTTTTCAAGTGAGTTTCCTCATTGTGGACACTCAGGCACTGAAAAATTTAATATACTACAATTGGCCAATTACCTTTTATTGGTCTGTGTTGTATTTATATTTCTCAAGTGATGCCACTTCGCATTTATCTCAACATTTGAAAGAGAAGTACATCTAAAGATAAAGAAAATGCTGTCACAGTCCATCTATATTTATACTCTTGTTGGACTCAAGAATGTAGTAGATTGCAAAATTCAAAGCTAAACAGATTTAATTGATGCCATGACCTGTTATCACCATATAAAATAATTAATCCCAGCTGACTTCATTATATGGGAAATTGCATTATAGCAAAATATGTCAAGGCATAAGTTTGGTCATAATGTGAAACGCAGTGCAATTTACAACTTTAATGTCAGAGCTTCAATTTGTTTATTTATTTATTTTTGCATTCAAGACAGGCATTTGGACAAAACATTGCAACAATCGTCTAGGGACCAGAAAGAAACAGATTAATCTGAATTCAGCTACTTGGAAGTCAAAGGCAAGACCTAAGATGTCAAATTCTCCTCCAAGAAACAATTTGGTCTTGCACCACAAATATGATGACTCCAAAAGTAAGGCTTTTCTGCTAACTGTGCCTTAGCTGACAAAAAAAGCAGATCAGTCACTCACTGTGATGGCAGAGTGGATCAGTTGGAAGCTGAACTAACAGATTCAGAGGACAGAAACAGACCCTGCTGAATTTCCAACTTGTCTCGTTATCCTGACCTTCAATATATCCTACGGACTGTTTTGGAGATGGGGGGGGTGGGGTGGCAGGAGAGCCTCAGAATCTCGAGTACTGAAATAAAATTCTACCCTGACTGCAATAATTACATAGTTCACCATTGGGTTTGTCCCAGTTGATTGCTCAGGTTGAGCTGCAAAGGCTGTCATGCTTCTGCTCTGTCTGGCCGTAGAAGAACGATGCAATATTCTGAAGATCATCTGATCAAATCTCCTGCAGAAGGATGTAATTACAGAGTGGCTGCCCACCGGATTCACCCCAAAAGCTATTCTCTGTTCAATGCAGCAATGACTCTTAAACATTTCCTATTTAACACTGTATTATACAACACAGATGTACTGTAACAGATTTAATCTTTAAACAAATACTTTGTCAAGTGTTTTAAGGTTATTTTTAATTTACAGTATTTTTATTTAAGGTAGTCAGTTCTTCTTTGGTTACAGGTGACCTTTAATAGGGCACACAATTCAAACAGTGAAGGCTTGAAGGTTTAAACCCTCTGAATTTCACCCTGGGATACAGACCTACAAAGCTCTATGACGGTAAACCATATACATGGCTGCTATACCTTAATAAAGTTAAATCACATCACATGCAACAGCACAAACAAGTAGGCAGATGGTTGTGCAGAAAAAAGCACAGGACTTTCAGCTTAAATTTGAATGTGTTTATTAAAATTGCATATGGTGTTAACTGCTAAAAGTATATTTTTTCTAGGACCTGGAAGCTTATGTCTTGTGATTGAAGAGTGTATTTTGACTCCTTTCAACGAGTTATAATATCCAGGTGAGGCCAAAGCATTTCATATACTTTTAAATAAACTATGATTTAAAAATCTGTCAGACTGTACCAGAAGTCAGTGTGGGTAGTTGGAGAATGATGTATTTGGTGAAACATTTAGTTTTTGTTATAATAATTGCAGCAAGTTGAATTCATTGTAGGATGATAAAAGTGGCCTTTCTAATGCCTGAGAGAAAGTTATTACAATATTTAAGTCTGCAGTAGACAAACACGTTAGCAAAATTTTGGATATGTTGAACGGGAAGAAATTTTTATTTCTGAATATTCATAAACAAAGATATCTTAAACAGCGAAATGCAGCTTGTATTAAATGGTTGTCCAAGCAGTGGGACTTCTGTTATTTATTTATTTATTTATTTATTTCTTTATTTATTTATTTACAGAGTTTAGAGTCCTGTATGAAAACAAACTTTAATCGCAAAACTATTTTCCATGGTAACTGCAGACAGTCAGTTGCTCATTTTGACAAATAGATTTGTGGGAAAGTAAACTATGTGCTTCTGCATGACCTTTCCTGGTCATAGCATTTAAAAAAGAACTGTATTGTTCCCAATTCTAGACCCCGTGGAACTCCATATCTGAGACATTGCAATGAGGCACAGTTATCAATGATTAACTGTACGAAAGGAAAATTACTTCATTATGGGCCTAGATCAACCAATGAAGGACTAAAACCTATGAAGGGATAGATGAAGTTCAATGGTAACAAAGGCAGAGCTAACATGTAGAAGTGTTAACGCTGTAGAAATGCCTACATCTGAGCATAACAATCTATCATTAAGGACTCGGTTTAATATAGTTAAAGACTGACTTTTTTCCGGTGTAAATGTCAAATTTGTAATCTTCATCTCAAGATTGCCAACACACAGTAATCATGGATGAATCCTTGCACAAAAAGGGGATACAGGTACCATAGAATTTAGGACTGCTGCCTTCTAATCTGAAGGTCCTTGGCATGAATACTACTCCAGATCTAGCACTGTTCAGGATTTTTTTTTTTTTGCCTGAAATGTTTGTGATGTGGGGGTGCGGTGGTGCAGCAGGTTTGGCTGGGTCCTGCTCTCTGGTGTGTCTGGGGTTCGAGTCCTGCTTGGCGTGCCTTGCGGCAGACTGGTGTCCCGTCCTGGGTGTGTCCCTTCGGCCTTACGCCCTGTGTTGCCGGGTTAGGCTTTGGTTTGCTGCGACCCCGCTTGGGACAAGCAGTTTCAGACTGTGTGTATGTTATATCATTCTTCCTGATGATTTTATTTTCAGACAAACTCCAAACTGTTTTTCTATAAAAAACTGTGAATTTGCAAGGTTTATATTGGTTCATTTTTATGTGTGGAATAACTGTCCAGGTCGATTACATAATTTCAGTAGGTTGGGTCACAAAGAGAAATCCTGCTGGTATTCAACATGTACGGATTTAAATATTCAAACACAGCCCAAGAAGACCTACATGGACTCTTAAATTGACATTTATTCATTTAGTTGATGCTTTCCTCCAAAGCAACTTACTGTTTTAATTTACCTACCCATTTGTACAGTTGAGTTACCTTTTTTTTTTTTTTTTTTCTTCCCACTGGAGCAATTTAGGGAGAGTACCTTGCTTAAGAGTACTACAGCCAGAGGTGAGACTCAAACCTACAACCTTTGGCTCCAAGGGCCACAGCTCCAACCACTATGTTACCATTTGCCCTCATCAAGCTTATGAAATGGAATAATAATACACTATTTTGTTGGCATTTAAACTAAATGTGAACTCTACAGAGAAATGTGTTAAAGTGTAGACATGATTGCTGTGTTGAGAATACTGAAAAATAAACAGTAAAAGTCAAACACATCCTTTGTGTTGCCTGTTGTGAACTTAGTGACATCACTTTTGAACAAAGCAAAAGAACCTTGAGTTGATGGAACATATGTGAAAATTGCCTGGGAGAATTTTTCAGCAAAAGTTTTGTGCAAAAATAGTGATGTGTATGAAAAATAATTGGGGAAGTATTCAAATCTATGCTGACTTAAAGAAGACCACCACTTGGCAATTTGCAAGCTCCTAGGCCTGTTGGAAAAAGGTGCAGACTGCAGCTCTGCAAAGAGCTAATGAAAAGGTGAAGAAAGGATTTTGATCAGCCAAATGCATTTGAAAGGTTAATGTGATGCAAGCTGACAATAATTCATTGGTTTGACTGCCTGGACTTCAGATAGTTATTATATTCCATTAGAAGCCGTATTTGATAATCTAGAACACCGGATACAAGCCAGTGTGGTCAAATTACAGACTTTCCCACTCCAGGTTTAAAATATGCAATCATTACATTAATATGTTTAGTTGGTGTATTCATAGAAGTAATTGTACAAGTGAATTGTTTTGCCCAAAGTATTCATAGGGGCTAGAAAGTTAAAGACATGTGAATGCAACTTTTTAGACTAGGGAATAAAGTCTTCACAAATTTATTAGGTTTCAGAACAATTGCAAATAAATTTCTTTCCAAAACACATAATTATGAAAAAAAAAAAAAAGTTTCAAGACATCTGATGACCAACATACACCCTTAATAGGCATCATGTATCATAAAGATTTTGATTCACAGGAATACTTCTGACTGAATGGCATCATAGTGGTGTAACAAGTAGTGTCACAGGGCCAGGGTGGTGTGAGTGAACATGAATCAGTCTGTGTGAAGTTTGCATGTTTTCTCCACATCTTTCTGGGTTTCCTCCTAATTTATCACATAAACAGTTGTTGTGCATATTGTTTTAAGTATCAAATGGATAGATGAAATTTAGTCTGTTGGACTTCATTTTATTTTGTCTCCTCATATTAAGATCTCTAATTACTTTAACAGACAAAATTTTGATTGTTGTTAGTATCTGCCAAAGGGCTCAGTGTAAATACAGAAGATTCCATATTTAAGACCAGGTTTTCTTTTTTTCTCACTATTGCATAGTGTGATTGAACACCTCAGGGTCTAATGCCAAGAGGGAGTTAGCAGAGGCCTAATGTAAAAGCAATCCATCACATTTTGATAGCCCCATTCTTAAGGGTTACTCACTGGAACTCCTGATATGTATTATGACCTCTGTCATTACTCAGCCAGAGCCCATCTTTCTCGCGCTTGAAATATTTATGATCCCATTGTTTGCTGTGATTCCCAAATCAGCCCTGAAGCCTGTAGAATAGCTCTACCATTGCAGCTGTATTATCTTTGTCTGCTGAGAAGAAACCCATTAACACCAACAAATTATACAGGAACCTCAGAGAGATGTGCATACGTGCAGGTCTTTTATTATCCTTCACAACATTTGGTAAATATAATTTTAAAAAATAATTAATGAAAAAACAACAATGGACAGCATAGTGGTGCAGCAGGTAGTGCTGATGCCTCACAGTGCCTGGGCTGTATATTTGAATCTGGCTCAGGCTGTGTGGAGTTTCCATGTTCTCTTTGTGTTCATGTGAGTTTCCTGTTGATCCTCCAGTTTCCTCCCACAGGTCAAAGACACGTATTTTTCGAGTGTACTGCTTATAAAAATTGTCCATAGTGTTTGAATATGTATGTATAATTGCCCTGTGATGCACCGGCATCCAGGTTCGGTATACCCTTCCATCAAGTCTATGCTTCCGAGATGCACCATCATGACCCTGCGCATAACAAGCAGTTTATATAAAGGGAGAAATAATCATTTTAAATTGCAGCATGTAATTTTGGGGGTGCGGTGGCGCAGTGGGTTGGACTGGGTCCTGCTTTCCAGTGGGTCTGGGGTTCGAGTCCTGCTTGAGGTGCCTTGCGGCAGACTGGTGTCCTGTTCTGGGTGTGTCCCCTCCCCTTCTGGCCTTACGCCCTGTGTTACCGGGTAGGCTCTGGTTCCCCGTGACCCTGTATGGGACAAGTGGTTCCGAAGGTGTGTGTGTGTAATTTTTTCTATTTACTTTGTAACTTAGTATGGAAAATATCCTGAAAGTAGAATAAATCGTACCAAGTAAAAGTAAATTTGGTGTTTATTTGTTTTTGAAAGTCCAGCAAAATAGTTCACTGCAAGGAAATAATTTTTATGCACATCATTAATGAACTGTGAAGTTGTGAAGTCAAAGCAATTGGCTAAATTTATCTTAACATCTGCTTCAAAACAAGAATTAACTTAATTAGAGAAACATGTCCTTTTAGATTAGATTTTTTTGGAGGGGACTTTTGAAATGTTTTTGAGACAAATCGGCTAGCTATTAATTGCCATCAAAAGAACAAAGTTAATCATGAAAATGCTTTAATGCCATGCAGATAAAAGGGTTGTAAAAATGATGTTATTCGATGTTTAAGAAAAAAAAAGTGCTACTGTTCCAGACAAGCATCAAACTAAAGTTTAGACATAAAGTAAAACTTTCTGAGAATGTCAAATAAAGCTTCTCCGCATCAAAGTCGTGCAAAAGTATAAGTTTTCCATCATCAAGACTGCGAGAAGTGTGTACATCAAAATCAAAATTGAAAACGATGCCTTTTTTGTTCTCAGAGAAAAGTTCAAAAGAAACGAGAAGAAATTGTTATTCTGTGTCCAAGCGTAAACCACCTTTCAGACAAATCAAGCTGGAGTTTAGGCCACACAAGTAGATCCTCTATCATGACTATCTCCTGCTCCACAAACAGGGCTCTCTGTGAGGTTGCTCTTGGCAGCCAAATAACTCCTCTCTACTTGGCTCCTTATTTAATTTATTTATTTCTTGTTTGCAAGGCTAAAATTCCAATGAAAGGGGCTCCTTTTGCATCAATAGCCCACATTCAGAGAACTGTGACCAATGAGCTAAATGCCCTTTTAGACAACGACTTTCAAAGGTGCTTTGAAGCATGGCAGCAATGTTGGCAAAAGCACATACTCCCTCATAAATCTCACATGGAGATTACTTTGAAGGTGACCAGTAAACATATTTGGTATCTATGAAATAAAGTGTACTATTATAAAGCATATGTTTATGTCCTAAAATAACTGTTCTGACACCATTTACTGACACATTTTTTATGTTATAAGTTATTGCTCATATTTGGCTCCTGGCTAAAGAAAATAAAGTGTTTATAGTCTATCATTGTACTATATCTGCATCATGTAATTTTCCTTCCTAAGACAAAAGGAGAAAAACAATTACAAAAATAAATGTTCTTTTGCTTGATTATTGAATGTTTAGCATAACTGAAAGAACATATTAGTCATTTATAAATTATTCAACAATGTATTTTACACACACAGTCTGAAATCGCTTGTCCCAAGTGGGGTCGCGGAGAACCGGAGCTTAACCCGGCAACACAGGGCTCAAGGCCGGAGGGGGAGGGGACACACCCAGAATGGGATGTATATTATCATTCATTTAAATTATTGGTAAAAGTCATTCATGAAGTCTATGCTATTTCATATATTTTGAGTTTTTGAAATATTATTATTTATTTTAAGACGGGTGTTTTTAGATTGCATGAACATTAAGGCAGAGTACTCAGCATGCTCAGCAGGAAAAGCGAAAAACAACTGATACAAAATTTGTTCAATTAGTTCTAATTCACTGAGGGTATTACTCGCTGCTGGGAAACCACTGGATACAGAAATAAATTATATACACAATCGACCAAACACAAGCTCAAGATTAACTTCTGAACAAACATTGACAGCAATATAACAGCAAAGTAATATACAATTAATCAAAATTTAATTAATCATAGTGCATCAAGGTTGATAAAGTCAATTGAGTGATAGAGTATCATGTACACGTCACATGAAGAGGAATGTCTTCAACGGATGTCTGAATGTCAGATGACTAGGAGCATACCTGATTCACATTCCTTAACTTCAGAGCAAGGAGAGACGGAGAGACTGGTAATGAAGTATTGAAGTGCAAGACTGTGTAGGACTAGATGAGACACTTGAACTAGGTTTTGGCAACAACCACCTACCACACCCCACCAGTAGAAAGACCAGATAAGGAGCACAGTACAGGTAATGGGAGAAACACTATAAACTAGGTGAACAGCAGCACTATGAAGGAACTAAGGAAGACAGTTAATATATACCACGGACTTGGCTAATTGGAAGTTGCAGGCGTCCAACTAATGATAATAATAGCTGAAACCAGAAAGGTGAGAACCATAGATTCTAGTAAAGGGATGTATTTTGATGCTACTATAGAGGATGTTGGTACAGCACTGGATCAGTCAAGAGAAAAGTTAACACACCTCTTAGCAAAAATGCAATATAACAATATTTAGAACAGGTATTGCACGTGTGTTTCTGTAAGTGCCCATTTTAAGTCATAAAGTAACAAGCTGGTAGTAACGCTTTACTGTCAAATATGTAAATTAGAAAGCAGTTATAAAGCATTAGTATCTTATAATAAGTTGATGTCCGCAAACTGCAAATTGAAAAAAAAAAAAATATATATATATATATAAAATATGTCTCTGGTTGGAGCAGTGGCGCAGCAGTGGGTTGGACCAGGTCCTGCTCTCCGGTGGGCCTGGGGTTCGAGTCCTGCTTGGGGTGCCTTGAGATGGAGTGGTGTCCCATCCTGGGTGTGTCCCCTCCCCCTCCAGCCTTATGCCCTATGATGCTGGGTTAGGCTCTGGCTTCCTGCAACCCTGTATGGGACAAGAGGTTTAGGCAATGTGTGTGTGTGTGTGTGTGTGTGTGTGTGTGTATCTGTCACTCCTTGCTTGGACTCTTGGTGAGTCTCTTCCCAGGCCAGAAGAATCACAGACCTGTTTGCTGGTTTCACAAATAGTCCTTGCTATAAATGTAGAGGGCTGGCAACTCAATTAACCTGCTTGAACTCTGTCACCCAGATGCACCTGCTTGTATGTGAATAAACCTCTGCACTTGGATCCACCAACCTGCTCCTCTTTGTGTCAGGTGCATTCTGACAGTAAAAAATAAAAAGTGCAATGAGATGAACAAAACCCATAGAACTTATAATTTCTCATGTAGTATGACTTTAAGATTCATGGTACATGCTTGTTAGTTTGGACAGTTCAGTTCCCCTACTGTATACTTTGATTAAGTTGTGTAAAGCAATTCTTACTGTTATATCACAGCATTGAAGCATATTTCATGTAAAATCACTACTGTATCTAGAAAAAAATGCATATGCTCTATGGCCTCAAAAGCTGTAAAAGAGTATGCCACAAGTCCTCTCTGAATTTTTCCAGTACAAGTTTCAATACTAGACCTGAAGCCATCTTTATGGTATTTTTCTAAGGATGTTGTAACTGTGTCGCAAAAATGTCATAACTGATTTCATGACAACTTCTTAATTCTTTTTACAGCAGTGATGACCTGCTACAAACTTAAACAGAATAAAAGTTCAGGGCAAACAAATAAAAGAATGTCCCATGCACACAGTAATGTTTCAGCTCCTCACGGCATTTACATTTATTCATTTAGCAGATGCTTTTCTCCAAAGAGAATTACAATAACGCTATGAAGACTATGTAGTATTTAAATGACACTGTTCTTCATTCAAGGTAACTTATAGTGCTATAGACACTAAGGTACACTCAGTCATTCATCTATTCACCAAATCAATGTTATATGAAAGTTATATATGACACTGCTGCCATAACTCCACATCAGACAGTGAAAGAACGCCTTGTTAATACTGTGAAAGACAGGTAAGAACAGTTGTCATGATCAGTTATGGTTTGCATAATGACATATTCATGAAATGGTCATGACATTATTATGCAAGTATAAAGATGACACAGAGCAAACATTTTCAGTTTTCTTTTCTATTCTGCTTTTTCTACCTAAAAACTGTCCAAGCAGTCACAGCAAATCTGCTTGGGGCCTTTGCAAAGCAACTTAATTTTCAAGCGGAATCCTCTTGTTGAACATCTATTGACCACTCTTTAACTGGGGAAGTGCCAATTAATTCCGTACCCCCTTTCTCTGACATATCCATTACTTTTTTCACTTTTTGTGGAATAAAAGTGCAGAATGCAATCTATAGTTGGCCCTGATATAACACTGGCCTAAGTTAACAGGTAAGAGGTAGCCTGCTGAGGTTTTTATCTGGTGTCCCTACTCCTTCAGCTGTGTTCTACCAATCAAATGTTTTACACCCTTAGTACTGCTGTACGTGCAAAATAAAAGGAAAGGTTCATCTATTAGCATGTGTTAAATATTCTATACTGGTTCTTATTGAACTTTTAATCATGACAAATCTATTTCCTAAATTCTCTTAATGAGTAAAACACAGTCCATGCAGTCATTTCCTACTACACATTTCACTTGCACTGCCATATAAACCCGGCTGAGACGTGTGGAATTCCCTAAAGGGCTTCATTACAAAGGAGGCCAAGCTGTGAAAAAGGAAGAATTCATCACTGCCATGCAGACATCCTGGTTGGCGCGAGTTACCACGCAGCTGTGCAACACATCGAGCATCTACAGAGTGTCGCCATGCATAGCTGAGCATGCAGGAGGATGCTGCACAATGAGACAATGCTTTTTATGCTGCCATTTTGTACAATGAATGTATTTCTACAATGAATTTAGTGCTATGTTGTGCTCATATTTGCAGTCATATGCAGCTAAATTACACTGAGGTGAACTTTGCAATCCTGTATTATTATTATTATTATTATTATTATTATTATTCAACACATATGCAAAACCATGACAACAAGAGATATATCACTGTTGCTGTTATTTCGGTGTCAGCTATATGATTTCTTTGTGTATTGCTGGAAAAGGGTGCAGAGAACTAGAAATTTCTATGAACAGTGAACAAATCCAGCATATTATGTTTTTATGAGCCAAGTTTGGCTCTCAGACCATAAAGTCCTGTTACTGTTCTGCCTGCATTCTACACCATACCGCTATAATATGGGATTAGCTATTGTTAGCAGCTGCAGATGGTTTTGTATGTGTGTGTTTTTACGTGTGTGTCTGTTTGTGTATGTGTGTGAGAGCGAACACGAGTACTTAGAGAAAGGCTAGAGAATGAGTCACCGACTCCCCTGTCTCAGAGTTGTGTCATTTTTCTAAATCTGGCTATACAGGCTCACTGTGCCCCTCATTAATGTTACTGTTTCCAGAAAATCTTGCTTACTAGTGGGAAGATAGTGCACCCCAAGGGCAAATTTAAAGTTAGTGAATATATATTAAATCTGGAAGTCTGAAATTTAGAGTACTTAGTTCATGAAGCACTACTAACAGTGGTACTTCTTGGAAATTCCTGGAGCATTAATTATTACCATATAGGAGAAAATAGCACTAGCAAAGAAAATACACTATACATCTTACATATTACATTACTATCTATATATTAATATGCATAATGTACAAAATATTATAAAAATAGTTCATTAGGAAAGTACATTTCATTTAGTAAATCAGAATGTTTCAAAGTTCGTAATTTTTAGCTGCATGTGTTATTACATTTTTCTATGGTTACTTTATGTTCAATGACCATATAGGCCTATAAGACTTGATTTCAGAGAAAAGATCTTGCTTGGTCAGTCCCTCCAAGATGGGACTGTGGGTCCGACCAGAGTGTAAAAGTAAGCATATGTGCATGCATTCTGTGTGTCTTTGTTTGCAGGTGTGTACAGAATTAACATTTCATACATCTAAATCATAAAACATCCGGTGAATATGGTGTCACTTTGATTCACTGAACTGAGCTAGTCAGCACTAATATCACTTTGTAGATGTTACTGACATTTGATCGCAAAAGGATTTCAATAGACAAAAGTAAGATAATGAGTAAGCATTGGGGCAGCACGGTGACACGGGGGTAGCGTGGCCACCTCACGACCCCTAGGTTGTTCGGGAGCAGTTTTGAATCCAGATCAGTCTGTGAGGAGTTGAATGTTTCCCCATGTTTGCATGGGTATCCTCTGAATGCTCCAATTTCCTCTCACACTCCAAAAGCATGTTTCAGGATAATTGTTAAATTGCCTGATAATTGTCTGAATTGCCCATAGAGTGTGAATGTGTGTGGCTACCCTTTGATGAACTGTCATCCCATCCATAGTGTACTCTGCTTAGCCTTGTACCCTCTGCTTCCAGAACAGGCTCCTGACCTCTGCAACCCAGACTTGGACAAGTGCTTATTTGAAATGAATAAGTGAGCAGCATAAGCATTATAAGGGAAGAGCGAGCTGCTCTCCCTCTGCCTAGGACTATAGTACACCCAGACAAAGAAGGTCACATGATGCTTCTGCAGTCTCAGCACATTTACCCTTGACAGCTCTATCTTATGTTTAGAGAACTGGAAGGCTGAGAATGTTACAGTTCCTGCAGACATTTACAATAATGCTGCTAAAGTGGCTGGACTTGATTAGTGTTACACAGCTATAGACAAAATGTAATTTCTCCAGCAGCACAGAGGACACAGGAATGGAGGAAGACCACTATACCTTTTATACCCTTCCCTGAAAAGGGGTCTGTAAAAGAAAATGACCAATGAAAATATCTGCATTTTTTTCATATATTGGCTTCATTATTCAATACAAGGGGGGCACGGTGGCGCAGTGGGTTGGACCACAGTCCTGCTCTCCCGTGGGTCTGGGGTTTGAGTCCCGCTTGGGGTGCCTTGCGATGGACTGGTGTCCCGTCCTGGGTGTGTCCCTTACGCCCTGTGTTACCGGGTAGGCTCCGGTTCCCCGCGACCCCGTATGGGATGAGCGGTTCCGAAAATGTGTGTGTGTGTGTGTATTCAATACAATGGCATTTTTTTCCTAGTTTTGCATTCATTTATTTTAACAGCAGGTATTTAATTGGCAGGGGGTGCGGTGGCGCAGTGGGTTGGACCACAGTCCTGCTCTCCGGTGGGTCTGGGGTTCGAGTCCCGCTTGGGGTGCCTTGCGATGGACTGGCGTCCCGTCCTGGGTGTGTCCCCTCCCCCTCCGGCCTTACGCCCTGTGTTGCCGGGTAGGCTCCGGTTCCCCGTGACCCTGTATGGGACAAGCGGTTCTGCAAATGTGTGTGTGTGTGTGTGTATTTAATTGGCTGTTTACTTTGTCTTTCAGTCATTAAAGCACACAGATACTTTTTTTTTACATTACAAAACCAAGAACTGCATGTACATTTCCCATATTTCCCATTAATCTAACAATCTCAGACAGTCAGAACATCAGTTATGATAAACCTACATCACATCTGATTCAGTTATAAGTGATTTAACTGTCCCCTCTCTGGTCTTTTGGCCTCTGCCATTAAACACCTCTAGTTGATACAGAATGCTGCAGCACAAGTCACATTTGACCTGCAAAAAGTGTTCCCATAAATCCCCACTCCTCGTCTCTCTCCATTGGCTTTCTGTAGTTGCCCACATCAAATTAAAGACAATGGTTACGGCCTACAAAACCGTCAGTGGATCTGCTCTCCAATGTCTACAGGACCTGATCGCTTGCTATACCCCAACCAGAGTGCTAACCTCTACATCTGCCTGCTTGGTGGTCCCACACACAAGAAATCCAAAATCCAAAGCCCAGAAGTTCTTGGTTCTGGCTCCATGTGATGGAATGATCTCGCACTCAGAACAGCTGAACCTCTGTTTTCAATCAAGAAGGGCTTCAAAACACGTTTCTTTCTCTCCCCTGATCTCCTATGTGTTCTGTATCACATGGCACTGTAGGGCTGGTGTAAGGCAGATGGCGGGTCCAAACTTACATGTCACATTATAAGTGAGTCTTCGTTGTAATGAGTTTCCTCTTTTGACGAAAGTTGAACAAAGTTTAACTCCAGTTTGCTACTGAGAGAAGATCAACATTAATAAAAGTAACCATCCACACACGTGTGTGGGCAAAATAAGTGATGTGAAATACAGTGAAATGCACTTCCCCACAAATTCTTTCACAAATTTTTCAACTCAACATTAACGGGCTACCGGAGCTGAACTTTATATAGTCCAGTGAACCCCATTGAACTCATTAACTGTTGCAGACCTTCACAAGGTGCTTATTGCTACAGTGCTATTTAATGACAAAGATGTTTTATTCTGCCAACTTTGTTAATTGGGCACATCTGTAAAGCATATCTCAACAAGTTAAAGTAGCATTGGTTTGTAGCAAGATACCAAGCAACCACTTGTCCCAAGTGCAGTCGCCTGACCAAGGCCAAACAGAGAGGAGAGACACACTGGACAGGACAGCAGTCTACTGCGAGGCACCCTAAACAGGGCTTGAACCCCAGACCCACTGCACAGCAGGCATGGGCCAGACCCATGGTGCTGCTGCACCATTGCCCTGCTGCAGTGCCAAGCTCCCACCCTTGTAGCAAGATAGTTAGGCTAAATAAAATTGGGGAAAACAAAAGGGTTTTTGCAACATTGTTGATTTGACGGTCTTTGCGAATTAGTTTTCCAACTTGTGAGCAATTTAAAACCATACATCTTTAGAGCAAGAGAACAAAGTGGGAATAAAAGGCTTTACAACAAGAGTGACAAAAAAAAAAAAAAAACATAGATCTGCTAGAAAGAAGAAAATTAAGTGAAGCCAGTTTTGATAGTGTACTTGCCCTGCAGCTTTTCACTTAAGGGCACAAACAAAAAAGTTTCTCTTGTGGTTTACATGTTGAAGTCTGATGGTGGCACTGAAAGTCCAGAAATATTTCACCCTCTTGCACAACACACACACACACACTCACACTGTCTGAAACTGCTTATCCCAAGCAGGGTCGTGGCGAGCCGGAGCCTAACCTGGCAACACAGGGTGTAAGGCCAGAGGGGGAGGGGACACACCCAGGACAGGACACCAGTTTGTCACAAGGCACCCCAAGCAGGACTCAAACCCCAGACCGACCAGAAAGCAGGACCCAGCCAAGGCCGCTGCACCACCACGCCACCTTTTGCAGAATATATCAGTTTTAATGATTGTGATAATAAATTATTTAATTTAATATTTTTACTGCATGTCATTAAAATATGTTGTGTTATCATTGCCATTTAAAATAACTTCAATTGTACAGTAATGTTTTAATTAAATGCCATATTTTTCATCTAGAAAGCTATTTTTTTTTTTACAAAAGAAATCATAATTCAGCACCCTCACAATGAAAATCCTCTAACAGGGTAATTTCAAGGTAATTTCAACAATCTAGCTCTGTTAGGCAACGAATGGGCATGCTGTAAACGACTGGATTAGTATATACTAAGGACGCAGTATGTGGCTGTGTCAGTGGCTGAATTTAAGAATTAGTTCTGAATAATAAAATAATGAAGATATGCAATATGCAAATAGCCTAAAGACATAGAAGAATTATCTTTGGTTGTCTATGGTTACAGATTGATTAAAAAATTAGCGAATACTATAAATGCTTTATTTTAAAATATAACATTTCATAATTTTTGCCTGCAAAACTGTACTAGAAAGAGAATGCTTATTAGATTAAACTTAAGTTGTTTTCTTGTTTTGCAAAACTGTGATTCTTACGTATGTCTTCTTTGTAAAAGTTAAGGTATCTAGGTTTTTGCATTGATTTCAGATCAGATAAGTTCAGTAAACAGGCACTGGAAAATGTAATACTAGTACTGGTTGGGTTGTTTTTGTTTTGTGTTTTCTTGGGTAAAAAAAAAAAGAAAAAAACTTAGATTTCACTGCTCCAGTGGCAGACAAACCTTAAATGTTAATGTGCAGTGATAGTAGGTTGTTATTAGCTGAAGGCAGTCTCACTGAAAGCCTTTCACCACTGACATAACAGAACATTTTTTTCCTGTGAAATAATTCAGTACATATAGATCACTGACAAGATTTGCTGCACACCCTTAATAATAAAGCAGTAGCCTCTTCCCCCTTATTAGACAGGAAATGGTCAAAATGGATAATGGATAAAGTTACTATAAATAGTCTGTTCTTAAATTCAGTTTTGTATATTTTTTGTTTTCTTGAAATAAATAAGTGTTTGCTCTTTGACGTGTTTTCCTTCTTTTTTTTTTTTTAGTATGGTGGCATTTTCCTCTGTTGTTAAGCAGTTCATGAAATGGTTGCATTGTTTCTTTCCTCTTCTGTAATTTACTGTCATCCTGAGAAATCCAAGGATTAAAATCTTAAAGAAAAAAATAAAGCTGTATTCATGTGAAAACCACCTTCCATGACTTTTTGATATTACTGCCTACCCAATGCTAGAGACACGGTTTCTACCATGCTGTGTAGCCACAGAAACCAAGCTTAGTACTGAACATGTCAAAGCTGTTTTTTTTTTAGAAAATAATGGCTCAATTAGCTTATATATGCGGGAGCTGAGGAGGTATGAATAGTTGTGCTGATTCTTTGTGAAAAGTGAGTTGGAAATCAGTCAAACATTGATGTAGTATAATATTTTGGGGAAAAATAAATAACTCCAAGGGCTCACTTCCACATGATCTCAGGTTCTTATACTTATATTACACTTTTTTCCAAAGCAACTTACAATGTTAATAATTATTTAGGCATTTGTACAGCTGGGAAATTTCAGTGGAAGTCCTTGCTCAAGGGTACTACAGCTGAAGAGGAGAATTGAACCAGTAACCTTTGGGTGAAAAGGCAGTAACCATGCCTAGCTCAAACCGATATGCCACCAGCTGTTTAATATCACCATGGCTGTACCTTCTATATATGCATTTACCAATGAATGAATGAATGGAGTACAGTACCTTGAAAAAGTATTCAGACCTTAAACTTTTCTGAAATCCTAAAAACATGTTTTCACTTTGTCATCATGGGGCTTTATGCATCAATCAATGGCAAAAAAAAAAAGAACCGGTTCACTCTGAAATAATCTACAACACAATAAAATGTGGAAACATGGAGGCGTCTGAATACTTTTTGAAGGCACTGCATAAATACTACTAAATCATGACTGCAATTCATCTTTAAAAGCTTTTTTAGAGAGCTCTGTGAGTTATGAATCCAGTTTTGGTTTAATTTCCTTTATGCTAACATTTCACATAAGTGCCAGTCAAATTGCGAAATAAAGTATCTTTGTGAGCAAATATTGTATTGTGAGATAAGCCAATCTGTTCCATTAAATTTGTCTGAATACGTGTTCAAAGAAAATATTGCATTTGATTCATCACCAAAATGTGTAGTGTAATAAAAGCAAACATTTTCATTAAAAAAAAAGAAAAAAAAACTGCAAAACTACATCTGTAATATAATGTAGCTGAGCAGTATCCATATACTGTATTATATATAGGTTACTGTACAGTTTAAGTTTATTGATGGCACTTTTTTATGTTTTGTTTTTAATGACCTGATGTTTTACATTTGCATTTAGAAATTGAAATACCATGTTGGTAATACTCTGCACACACACGCACACACACACACACACACACACACACACACACACACACACACACTCACAATGAGAAGGGCCCTTAGTTAGGGAACTGTCTTTCAGCACCACCGACAGGCCAAGTTCCACATCAGCATGTGGAACTTCTCTACATTACCCACAGCTACACATGCTTTGACTAATTGCAGTCTGGAAAAGAGGAGATGGGGAACTACCGGGAGTCACATGACCCAGTGTCTCTGTGGAAAAGACAGTACAAAGCACACAGAATATTATTTTGCCCCAACTGGTTTTCTGTATCTATATATTTTAATTGTCTCACTTTGCCCTTCAGGGTAATCTTTCCATTTTTTATTTATACTTTGTTGATAAACCATATTGTCTCTTGCCAGGTGTCACAGTGTTATTTGGGAATCTTTGCATCTTGCTTCTTTTTATGCACCCAGAGGTTTCACATCAAGGTGTCACACCTGTTTTTACCTTATGTACAGAGTTTAGTAAAACATCATACGAGTGCAGGAGTGTTCGTGGTTTTAAATATATGCATAACAATTGCTAAGGAATGGTACAATAACTGTTATAATTATTTTTTCTTCATTTATCTTCAGTAATTACAGTAACCAGAAATTAGCAATGCCGACTAACCCGAGTAATGATGAACACTGAAATTACTTGAATCTTTTGAAGTCAGAGTAATATTAATATGAGTGAATTGACTAAGATGGGTCACAAAGGACATTTGATGTCACCATTTCAGCTGAAACAGATGTCTTTGGACCTTGGGAGGAAACTGAAGTGCATAGGTGACACCTGCTCAAACTTGGGAGAACATGCAGTCCGTATAAAAAAAAGTCTGATTGAGAAGTAATCCAAACCCAAAGTCCGTATGAGGTGCCAGTGCTACCTGCTGGACCACCATGCTGCAAAATGCAAAACACATACAAACATTTGCATTTGTATGTTATGTGCAATAAACCAGAGTTTCTCCTTTAGTAGTAATATGTAAGTGTATTGGTCAGTAGCACTGATGGATTTCAAGAATGTAGAGGAAATCCACGTTTCATTCTTCTTCTTGTGATGTTGACATTACCAAAATTGTCCCATAGAACAGGAACATATCTCATGAGACAAAGCAAATGCATGGCTTGAATACATTCAGCAATTTTGAAAAAATTTTTGAAAACTGAAGAATAATCAGTTTTAACACATTTCGTTAAAGCAGATATTGACTTAAATTGACATCTCTTTAACTGCGGTTGCCAGTTTATCTTTTCACATCATGAAAAGGCACTCTCCCTTTTGTAGTAATATACATTGCTAGTGGTGTTACTTTTAAAACTCTAAAGGTTAGCATGCAATTCTAAATTTGGATTCAACCAAACTCAGTGAATAAGTATATAACCAGCTTGGTGTTTATTCTTTTAGGTAAAAGACATTCTCAATTCCTGTAGCAAGAAACAGGTTGTACTCCATTTTCTTCACCTTATGCACACATATTTTAACAAAGTTACTAATGTAATGGTTACCACAAAGAAAATCAAAGGCTTGCAAGTACAAACACATTTAATATTTAATTTTCCTTTTTTTTTTTTAACCAAAGCATTGCTTGTTTTGTAAAATATTAATAATCTACAACCATTCAGATTATAAATATTAAGCCTTATTGGACAAAGTTTATGACCACCTGCAAGCCTTTGTCCCTGTAAGTGGAATCTATTAACTCAAAATTATGGTTTATTTAAGATCCACACAAAACCCAAACGGAAAAGTGGGTTTGCTCCTCACTCAGTCTGCATGGTGTTTGCATATCAGCATGGGTTTCCTTCTGGTGCTCTGGTTTCCGCCCACAGTCAAAAGATATGCTTTGGGTGGATTGGTGACTCTAAGTCATCCATAGTGTGTGAGTGACACAGAGTATGTTTCGCTGATGTATGGAGGAGTGACCCATTGTAAGTCATCTTGTGAGTGGGGTGTGGTGGCATGGTGGCGCAGTGGGTTGGACCGGGTGCTGCTCTCTGGTGGGTCTGGGGTTTAAGTCCTGCTTGGGGTGCCTTGCGACAGACTGGCGTCCCGCCCTGGGTGTGTCCCCTCATCCCTACCCCCTGTGTTGCCTGGTTATGCTCCGGCTCCCTGCCACGTGGGACAAGCGGTTCGGATGGTGTGTGTGTGTGTGTGTGTGTGTGTGTGTGTGTGTGTGTGAAGTCACCTTGTGTGAATATGGTGTGTGCTGATAACACTACATAGTGTTCATCGGAAGTCACTTTGGAGAAAAGCATCTGCTAAATTAAGTAACGTATTTGGAGCTCTTTATGAGAGAAGCTTGACCAGAAGATGAAAAGTGGAAGGAAAATCATCACTTCATATTATGCCAACAATACCAAGGTAATAATAAAGGATGAAGATTACCTTAATGAATACCTAATGAGAAAAGTCAAAGAGCAAACAAAGGCCTTACAATTAAATCTGCAGAAAACTGCAATTATGACAAATCGCAACGCAGTGGACTTTGGTGTTGGTGGCGAAATCCCAGAAGCAGTCAATGATCAGCAGCAAGGAGAATTGAAACATTTATAAGAAAGAAGATTAGACATGTTCAAGCAATGGCATTTTCAATAACACTGCATGCAAGCTGGACACAGAAAAAATAGGATAGGAAACTATTTTGAACTGTGGTGTGGGAGGAGACTTTAATGATACTATGAAAGGCAGGAAAAAACAAATAAATGAATCTTGGACAAACAAAACCACTCTCACTGGAAGCACAAATAATAAGACTGAGTTTATCATAGTTTTGACACATCGTGCAGAGATGGGATTATTACGTAATTCCAAGTAATGCTTGGAAAATAGGATGAGAAAGAAAAGAATGACCAGCACCCAGATGGATACTTAGTCACTACAATAAATGCACCAGTTTCAAGATTAGGACACAAGTCGAGAACATAGTTTTCAGAAATCAATGTGTTTATGTGGTTGCTAATACACAACATCAGCTGAACATCACTTTAGCTCAACAACAAATATTAGCTCTGTTAAATCAGTAGTAAAACAGTAATCCTATAAATTATAACCTCATCGATATATGCATGTAGCAATGATGATAATTGTTAAGTTTTGCCCGATTTGAAACAAGTGACTGGTGTGTCCATTGCACGCCTGTTGGAAACATTCCTCAGCAGTTCAAATTCAAATTCATATGTCTGGTATATACTTTCAAATGCCCATTATGTAGTATACTTCATATTCTGTTTGTTTTGCCATTCGTGTCTTACTGAAATTACGGAGGAGGAGATTCGCAAAGTTGTGCTTCAGAAAATCATAGAGTGGTTTCAGGGAGGACAATGGTGCTGAAACAGGGGGTGAAAAACCTATATCAAAGTGCCTGGTGCCTCTATTGTATTGATTTTTGGTGTCACAAAGAAGGAAGACATTTTCAGGCTGAGAGGTCACCTCTGCCAGTATGTGAATGTGTATTTGCAGTTCTAAGGCAAAAAGGCGGTGTAATAAATTCCCAGGTCAATAAATTTTTGCAACACGTCTTAGTAATTAATGAATGATAATTTGTGTCAATAAGCATCTGTTCTCCATGTGTTTTTAATACATGAAGCATGATTTCCTGTGGTTTGCTTAGAGTTTATGTGCCCTTGCATGATGGATATGGTCTTATTAAAATGTGTTTCATTAATGTTCCCCTAAACAACAATTGCGAAGATGAAGCTTGCATTTTAAAGGCTGGACCTGCTTATTAAACAGTGCAGAGAGAATGTTAATGGTGGGCATTTCAGACCCCCTGTGGTGAGTGTTTCTTGCAGCATTTTCAGAATCATTAGCACTGTGCCACTGTGCATTGGGCTTGTGTCGCTGAACAGCATGGCCAATCTGCAAAACAATTTGCATGGCTGTACATTGAAGTTTCCTGCCAACTGGCAGAAGTCTGCATTGCTCTGCTTATCTTTCTCTTAACACAGTTACAATGTTTTAATTTTGCTTCACTGAATTTGGTTGACAAGTACAAGGACGAGATGCTGAACGCTAACTTTGTAGTATTTAGAAAGTGATTTGTACAACTGTATTTTCAAAATAAAGGCAATAAAACCTACTTTATCAAATTATTCCTACTGTTGTTGTGAAACAGTTATGTAATGTGTTACTGCTCTTAAAATTCGTCAGTATTAACAGTTAATAATAAGGTTTAAAATAAATAAAAAGTTAATCCACAGTACTGTGGCAGGTTAAAGCAATTCTATAATGGCAACTATGAACGCAGTTCTTTACAGTGGACACACTTGTGTCAGTCTTTCTACAAGAACTTTGAAGACGATTAGAAGATTTAATCATTTACTATCTCCTGTTCTGAACAGATTTTACAGATGCAAAGAAGGGAAATATTGTGTGGGCCAATGCAACCAGGGAATCAGTGAACCACAGACATTGGTGTATCCAAGCCAGCATTTGCAGTCCAACAGTCTATGCCCATAAGATCTTCCCCACCCATTATAAATTCTGGTGGCAAAAGAGACAAAAAATAATTTAAATTTAATTTGCAGGGACATCATTTGAATGTTGTAGACACCACAGTAAACCATTACAGAATTCCGAGGGTTTCATGATTAAAAGACTCTCTACTGAAAAATCAAAATCATGTAGAGAATTTGAATGAGTTTAAATACCCCCAAGCTTCAAATTATAGTTATGTAAAGCAAGGATGTTATTTATGCAATGGTAAAATGCTTGTTTATATTAACAAATTTGAAGGTTTGGTGTGTATATACGGTATGTATGTGTGTATTTGTTTTTTTGCCTCCCTATTATACTGTATATAATACACTGTTTTGCAATACTGAAAGTTACACTGAATTTGAACCTCCTCAGTACTCAACTATGTGGTGGCTATCAGCAGCTGCTTTAGGTCTTTATTTCTATAAAACATCTAATTATTATCAAAGTGTTTGGTAAACTGACATATGGCTTGTGTTTTCTTTCCCTCTTTCTTCCTTTTTGGTTTGCCTCTCTAACGTGAGTGCTAGTGATGATGTTAAATGCTGTATTTGACTCAGTCATCAAAAGCAACATGAACTCTTCTAAGCATTGTTCATTTGAGGATATTCCTTTCCATTATGTAGATTTCTGGTTTTAGGTATAATTTAGTACCATTGTTTTGGAACTTTGTCATGGTGAAAGTCATATGACATATTAGCAAAATTGTAAAGAAATTGTACAAATGTACCCGAATTACAAGGGGATAACTTCTTTATATCTGATATAAGGGAAATGATAGCATCTACACCATAACATAAAAAAATACACTGAAAAGCAATACACAATAAAATATTATTTCAAATCTGACAAGCACCTGCCCTGACAAAGCATTACAAATATAGTCTCACATTTACTGTATAATGGTGTTCAAAATGGTCATGCAATGCATGTTTTTCAATAATATTAATTATGGTTCTTCAAAAACAAACACCACTTTTAAAATAAAGAGGTTTTTTAATATCAGGCAAACAGCTGTTGGGACAGCCATAATGTCATTTATCATAATCAGTCGGACAATTTTAACATGACAGGCTCTTTTCTTCTACCTTCAGTTACAGAAGCAGTCCTTGCCTATCTGAAATAAAGCAACATAAATCACTTAAGAGTGACATTTGTGGATTACTTGCACTAAGTGTACTTGGCTGGATAGCTACACACAAAATAATCAAATCAATGTACCTTAAATGCATGCAAAATATATTTAAAATGAAAGCACCTGTATAACCATATACTGTGAAAGGTGCTAAAGAAAGTCAAACTGATGTGCAATAAAAAAAAAAAAAAATGATGGGCCATCAAAACAAATTTCAAATTTCCTTACATTATTTTTTATTTCTGTTTTGTGTTATAGAGCAGCCAGTTTTATTCTGAATGTCTAAGATAATTTTAAATTTCATCCCACTAATACTCAGTAATGTAGTTTATGTGAAGATTAATCTAACATGTAAAAGAACAAAACGTACCTTGGGGTTTGAAGACAAAACTGTTACTTACCAGGTCAGACTAACCACTACACCGGTACATATCCTGATGATTTAATGTGCCATAAAGTTTTATAACTAGAAACAATGTTCCTATTTGGCAATGGAAGCATTTTTTTCTTCTTTTTACATCTTTGAAACCAGTTTGTTTTCTTTTTGCAGAATACACAATTCACAGTTTCTTTTAAAGAGAGGTCAATGTAATAAAGCAGCGTTGTATTTCAAGTCAATTATTAGGATTTATTCCTACCAATAACAAACTATGTGTTATGAAACAAAGACTTTCAATAAACTGCGTTCATTTATTTTTATACAGCTTACTGTACCCATTGTATGAAGCACTGTTAGCAGTTCACTACTTATTATATTGAAACCATATTAATATGCTCATGTTATGCTGAAAAACTTCCACTTAATTGACCAATGTCACCTCAAAAAAGTGCTCAGGGGCTCTGTGCTGCTTGTGATTTTTCTTCCCTGACATTTGTAATTGTTACGGGCAGGGAACTACAAGCTCCAGTGATATTTACCACAGCTCTTCTGGGAAATAGGAAACTTCTAGTTATATATTTACTGCAGGCTCAGAAAACTGGGAATACTGAGGATATTTGCTAATTTATTGTTCCTGCTTGGGGCAGGTGAAGTGTGCCCTTGGCAAAATTAGTTTTATCACTATACAGTTTGTAAGCAATTCAGAAGGGATTGAAAACCTTTTACGTTTGTCATTTTACATAGTCTGGAGTGTTCTGGTATTCTGCCCAGGGAAATCAGGTAGATGTAGTCCTCAGACAAGATGCACATTTGAAGCAAACTGTTCTATTTCTATTTCTCTTCAAGCCAAATATTTGTCTAGATCCACTATCATGAGACTGTCATTTTCACCCCTTGAGCGGCAATATCATTTTGTTGTAGAGACAGATAAATTAAATAATGAATATATGTAAAATCAAATGGATACAAAATAAAAATGTATATCACACAAACCAGCACGACTGCTGTAGGCTCATGAAATACATTTGCAACACCCATAAAAATAAAAGCACATATTTAAAGTACCATGTGAAAACTGAAAAATTCAGTTCACAATCTTAACATTTTAAAAAAAATCAGAAATCAGCTCATTTGTTTTCATAGTTGAAGTCAGTGTGATTTGTTTGTATGTTATTGACAGCTAATTAAATTTTAGTGATTAGATTTTAGGTATTTAAAAAAATAAATTATTAAACTGAAGGTTCAGAAAGTTAAGAGTCATTTATAAGTGCATCATTGTTAACTTCATCCTGGAATTATTGGGTGAAATGGCTGGTTGGTTCGGGACACTTTCGTGTTAACAAACAAAACGGTTTGCTATGTGTTGAACGTGGTGTCTCTTTGGCCGAATAATTGTTCTCTAATTCAGAGGAAACATATCACTATTAACAGGTGGTTCAGGGTACGACATTAATTGTCGGTGGTGATAAAGTTCCAGGTGAAGTAAACATTTGTCAATGAATAAATTATCTTTAAATGGAAATACAATGTTTTTTTAAAACAGAATTATTCTGGTAAATTCACGAAAAACACTTTAAACTAAACAATTGTGTACTTTCTTGACAAACAGACATTTAAAAATTACTGCATACATTTTCAGTCTTGGGATTCTATTCATTTCTTTAGAGTAACTGGTGTTAAATATCACCGGCTTGTGAACTTTCTGATTTCTACACCACGGCCCACTGCATAACCTCCTGCAGATCCTACTTCCTCTTGGGTGCACATCACAGCAAGGTCAGCCATTCTGAATCTAGTCTCCTGCACAACCTTTCACCTCTTTTCCACTTGTCTGATCTCTCCATTTCCCCAGACTCACATCCCACAGGCTTCCGTCCATCTCCTGCAGCAGCACTGCCTGTTACCCTCTCTGATCCCTCAATCTCCCTCAAGTTTCCCTTGCTGCCAGTTCCATGTCTCGCTCTTGTAAACAGTGGCTCTATTGTCCACCTTTACCCCTTTACCTGCTTCTTGAAGTTTGAAGCTCCATTGTAATTTACTGGGGAAACGCCCATTCCCCCGTTTCTCCACAGGCTCTTGGATGAACTGAACTTGGTCTCCACCAGCTTCTACAGCTCACCCTTTCCTCACCACCTCTGTTTTTTCTATGTTTCAACGTCAATTTTTTTTCTTCTGTTTGTCCTAACTCATTTGCAGTCAAGCTTTATCTCTGTTAATCTTTTTTTAGTTTTGTTTTTCCACAGATAACAAAATGCTTTTGTTCAAAACACACTATATGTTCAACAGATTATATTTTTCATATACAATGTTTATTTTTCTTTGTCTCTAAATTCAACCTGCTGAAAGCAAGTATGAAAAAATGTAATACATCATTGGGTCCTTGATATCAGAGGGCAGATAATGCACTCTTAATAAAAATGCTCCAACCATTATCTACTTTTGGCTTATAACTTCAAAAAAAACGTAAATAGTTACCTGGGTCTGATTTATACTGAAGTACAAATTCTTAATTTTAATTTTACTGAAAGATTTTATATATATATATATATATATATATATATATATATATATATATATATATATATAAAACTGTTGTTAATATGCTTGCAAGTCGCATTTTTACTTACCTGTACCCTAAAAAGCATCTTATTTAGATTATCACATAAAATTATATACAAAATCAACAAAGAAAACTTAAAAAAGGATGTGGTATTCTTTTTCTTCTTCTTCTTCTTCTTCTTCTTCTTCTTCTTCTTCTTCTTTTTTATTATTATTATTATTATTATTATTATTATTATTGCTATTGTTGTCACTGCCATTGCTGCTATTGTTGCAAAGAAAGTTCAAATGGAATGTCAAAGTTTCCCTGGGAAGACATATGCAGTGACAGTCTGGCATATTCCATAAATAGGGACTGTCCAAAAATATTAAAAAAAAAAAAAGAAGGTAACAGCTGTGATCATTACAGGAAATTCTGCGCATATCCGAATCCTCACTAGCACACGGGGGCTGTCGCACTTATCTGCAGCTCAGATTTGACAGCCAGCTTGTCTCAAGGCACCTTCCCTAGAGGTGAGGGACAGACGATAAGACCAAGGAGAGTCATGCACGGACAGCACAATTCACAGCCAGTGACTGCCTAGTGGAGCAAAAGAAATAGAATCATATAGGTGGTCCCTGGTGTCTAAGCTATCCCTCCGACAATCCACAAAGGGCTTAATCAGTGAACCTGGTGGTTTAAATTAAATTTTAAGAAATGTTAGGAGCGTGCACAGTAAGTGCTTTCTTCCTGTTGTTAAACGCAGCACGACTTTACAGATTAATAAAGTTGCAAGTGCTGAGAGCTTATGGAAAGCACATTTCCGAACAAACTGAATCGCCAACAAACAACAACTTTTGTGGTCTCCAGGATTACACATCTCAGTGCTTTAACGCCTTTCAGTTGAGATGCATAAAGATGCATTAAAAATATACTTGACTTTCTAACCATGTGGCCAACATTTGAAATATTACAGGAAAACTGTATTGGAATAGAATTATTCTTCATTTAATATAATTCAAGGAAGTTTGTTAAGTGCCATCTTTTGTTTCTTGTATTTTCAGTAATGTAATATAGCCTCAGATGCTCATTGATATCCATCGCCAGAACCTATGTTGTGAACCTAAGTACTTCTTAAACACTATAATTAATAAAATTTAAAGTAATTTGTATTTATTTCTTTATTTATTTAGTGTCAGGTACATTAAATTTAATTTGTTCAGTTGATAAAGGATTTTCACCACTGTAACAGCATGACCAACAATAAAAATATGAAAGGCTATTTCAGAGATGTTATCTTTCTGAAGGTGACCATTCCATCCTCACCGTTAGTATTGTGACCTTGATTTTCAACAAAATTCCCCTTCATTGTTATTTCATTAAAAAAAAAAGAACACACACTTAAAAAGGAGATAGTTCCATGAAAATCTCTTTCAGCTTTTCATATCTGGTTTAATAAAGAAACCATTTGATGCAGCGCAGTGTGGGAAAAAAACAATATGTTTTCAGAACACGAGCCTGAAACAAATTGTTTAATGTATGAGAAGTTCAGCAGTATGTTCTCTGGGTTTAGTTCATAGTTTCTGGATATAAATGCAAAAGTAAATTGAATATGAACTCAAATGAATGTCTCATTCTTGGCATTATCAAAATAATGCTATGTAACGACATTATAGACTGAATAACGTACTAAAACATGAATGTCAGACACAGTGATGACATTCAGACTCGTGCAGTCCCTTGCATTGAGTGATCACACATTGAACTTTCACACCTCATTCTGTTCTAGACTGTTTTTATTCATCCCCTTAAAAAGGAGTACTGCTGGCTCTAATCACTTGCCTATTGTGTCATAATTGTGCTACCAAAATGAAGAGATGTAATTATTAAAATTCCATGATGTGCAAGAATCATAATCATTTCCTTCCACAACTGCAACACATTCTTAATTATATGAAAATGAAATTTTCCGAGTTATTGAATGAAAGGTGTACTTCAATATCAATTGTCATTATATATGTATGCAGACGTAGGTATCGAACTAGATGTTTTTAAATGCAGGATATATACATATACAGATACATAAATTAGTCTTTTTGATGTATATTTGCTTTTTTGAAAAATTTTATAATGATTTTTATGTTGAATTGAAGATACATTTTATTTAATTACATTAACGATCTTCCCATTCATAACAGCCGCATGAAAATACTTTTGAGAAAATATTAGCTGCCTCAGGTGTCCTGCTGTGCTTGATTGAAAATCTCTAATGCAGTCATTATGGAAGGCAAGGCAGCACACTCCATAATAGCCTTCATAATGGGAAAGTGACTGTGTGACTTTGAAGTGGAGGCTATTTTGAAACACAACAGGTGGCACTTTGGTTCAAAAATTACAGAGAAACTCAGTAAGGGATGAATGTGGGATTTGGCACCATGTCTCTGTTGGATTAAATGTAAAGATGGAAGAAGGGACACTGGTATAGTGTAACAAGATGAAACAGCCTTAACGCTGAACAATATTCATTCGGTATATTGTGACATGTACATACCTATATTTCAACTCTCTCTCACTTATACACACTCACAGTCACGCAGAGAAGTCTTTGTGGATCCAAAAAAGACTTCTATACCAAACACTTGTATATCTTTTTTAAATATAATATGCAAACATTTGGCTTTCTCTTATTTCCTTGTTGCTTTAAACAAATATTAGAACACAAATTGGGGGGGTGACACGGCAGGTTTGGCAGGGATTTGAGTCTTGCCTGGGGTGACTTACGATGGACTGGCAGGTCCTCATGGTCCTCAATCTGTCTGCAGTATTCGACACTGTCAACCACCGGATTCTACTCTCCTCTTTTAGTCAGCTTGAGATTAAAGGAGCGACACTATGATGGTTTGAGTCCTACCTATCTGACAGACCCTATCAAGTGGTCTGGCAGAGCTCCTGTTCTTCTCCTCTGCCTCTCTCAACCAGTGTCCCTCAGGGCTCAGTACTAGGTCCCCTTCTCTTCTCGATCTATACCTCCTCTCTCAGCCCGGTCATAGCCTCCCATGGATTTAAATACCATTGCTATGCCGATGAGACCCAGCTCTTCCTCTCCTTTCCACCTGGAGCATCAGATATTTCTGTACGCATTGCTGCCTGCCTGTCAGACATCTCTGCATGGATGTCTGATCACCACCTCCAACTCAACCTCTCCAAAACAGAGATTTTTCTCCTCCCAGCTGGCCTGTCCTCCTGTCCGTCGATCAAACTGGACAACTCACTCATTTCGCCTATCTCCTCAGCTAAGAGTCTGGGAGTGATGACTGACTCAAGTCTGTCTTTCTCTCAGCAAATTGAAGCCACAACTCAGTCCTGCAGATACATCTTACGTAATATTTGTAGGATCCGTCCCTTCCTCACAACTGACTCTACCAAACTACTTGTCCAGGCCATGGTGACATCCCGTCTGGACTACTGCAACTCTCTCCTGTGTGGCCTTCCCGCTACTGCCATCAAACCTCTGCAGTTGATACAGAATGCTGCTGCACGAGTTGTGTTTCGCTTGCCAAAGCATTCCTATGTATCTCTCCTACTCATTTCTTTGCACTGGCTTCCTATAGCTGCCCGAATCAAATTTAAGACCCTGGTAATGGCCTACAAAATGCATCAGTAGAACTGCTCCTAGCAATTTACAAGATTTGATCAACCGCTACACTCCAACCAGACCCCTTTGCTCGTCTACTTCTGCTCGCTTGCTGGTCCTGCGAAGGAAAAGTAAAGCACGAAGGTTCTCGGTTCTGGCTCTGTTGTGGTGGAATGACCTCCCCCCCTCACTCAGAACTGCTGAAACTCTGTCTACATTCAAGAAGGGTCTGAACATTCAACTTTTCCACTTCGCACAAGATCTCTCCAGCTCATGTATAGTGTAAATGTTGATGCACCGTAACTTTATGATCATCCCCAGATAAGCCTTTACACAGCCACTCCTCCTGTATTGTATGTAAATATTTGTGTACCTCAAAAAAAAAAAAATGTAAGAAGGTTATTAGGATTCGTTTTATGCACCCACTCAAGCAATGACATTGGTGCATCAAGTGTAAAGAAACAAACTAGGTTTACTTATGAATCACATGTCTGCAACTATGTCTCTTTCTTCTAATGCAATGAGATGTATGTCACTTTGGATAAAAGTGTCTGCTAAATGAATAATGTAAATGTAAATGTAAATCCATTCATAATTGCTAACTTGGTACATTTTAAGAAGCCAGAATTAATTATTTAGCAGCAAAACATTTTTCCTGTATGTACTGAAGTAGTATTCTGTTCCCAGATAACTGTACTGTTGACAATGTGTAAAATCTGAAATAGAACTTTGCACACAATATTTTAACATTTGCATTATAAAGTTGGCTAGAAATTAAATTGTATTAAAAGCAATATTTCATTTAGAGAAAACTGCATTTATTTCTCATTTTCTCTCACTAACCATCTTCATGAACATGTGGTCATGGGTGGGCAAAATTTAATTCTGTTAACAGCTCAATCAAGGCTAATTTAATATGCAATATTGTGGCCTAGTTTGTCACAGTTAGCAGCAGTCAGACTGGGGACTGTCCTAATGGTTATGTGCTGTACAGATGAGGTTCTAGCGCCATGCAGACCTTATCACCAGATTTGACTACCCCAGCTCAAACCATGTCCCACAGACACAGTAATTCTCACAGCTCCAAAACCAGTCTCGTATATATTATACTCAGTTTCCCTTATGCTCCATTGCTCTTAGGGTCATTGTGTTTCTTTGGACCCAATTCTCTCAATTTTGTGTTACTTGTTGTGCTTTGAGGAGAGTTCTCAGTAACTCTTGAACAAACACTAAATTCTAGGATTAGTTTCCCCTCAGTCTCAGCTAGCAGAAGGTGGCTGCCTCCCTGGAATGGTTTATATTATCAATACAAAAATTGACAGCTTCAATATATTTAGATTTATTTATTTATTTATTATTTATAAATAAAGAAATGTAAATGTACTGATGTATAGATTTCAATGTAATGAAATGTATAAAATATTAATTTAGATTATTTATAGATGAATAATCTAAATTAAAAAACAAAGAAATGGGGGATTTAGTACATATACCAACCAACATCAACAACCACTCTTTCTGAGCGGGCTTGCGGCCAGCGGGAGCCTATGCTGGTAACACAGGGTGCAGCCTGAAGGGGGAGGGGATACACTCTGGATGGGATGCCTGTACATTGGAAAGCACCCCAAGGAGGACTTGAAGCCCAGACCCGCCACACAGCGGGCACCAGACAAAAATACTGCACCACCACACCCCCTTACTGCGTATATTGTCTGCAAAATCTTCTGTATTTGTCACTTAACAAACTATTCTTTCTACTAAATAGAGATAACACTAGAATATTTCATGAAAATTTCTCATTTATTGATATTAATTCAGGATGTTAATATGCTGTTCATTCTTCTTCAGAGTCTGCAGTAAAAATAATGATTGGAAAAAGACTTCATTCTGTAATCCAGGGATGTGAAAAAAAAAAAAATTCTAAGACTAATACTTTTGCAAAGTACTATAAATATTACGGGGGGTGCGGTGATGTGGTGGCGCAGTGGCGCAGTGGGTTGGACCACAGTCCTGCTCTCCAGTGGGTCTGGGATTTGAGTCCTGCTTGGGGTGCCTTGCTATGGACTGGCATCCTGTCCTGGGTGTGTCCCCTCCGGCCTCTTGCCCTGTGTTGCCGGGTAGGCCCTGGTTCCCTGTGACCCTGTATGGGACAAGTGGTTCTGAAAATGTGTGTGTGTGTGTGTGTGTGTGTGTGTGTGTGTGTGTGTGTGTAAATATTATCAGCATTGGTGTAATATTGTGTGTACATTGTTACAGACTAGCATAACAAATGTGATCTCAGAGATAACTTACTCATGTGATTTCCATTCATCTGCCCATTTTCAAAATGTTAATCCTGTAAGAATGATAAGAGAGGACCAAGATATCTCATTTAAACTGAAACCGATTCCAAATTCTCCGGGCAGATTCCCTCGGACTTACAAACCAGTAAAGAGATGTGATTCCTCTAGTGGTTTCTAGGTTAGCCCTTTAGTCTCCTTCCAGAAAGCCATACACAGAAAGCCTCCAGTGAGGCTATGAGATGGGCATCCTTTTCAGTTGGCCATACCAACTCCCTTGGCTCTGCTTAACAAGGAGTAGCCAGATGGCTTCATGGTTCATTCAGATCACCAAGCTCATCACCCTATCACAGACAGAAAGCCCAGATTCTAATTTTGGCAACTTAAATTCATGAACCAATACTTTTGGTCTATACCTAATGCAAAATACTGTCAGTGAAGAGGAAAACTGGCCTGCAAATTATATCTCCTGAGTTCTGCTTCGCTACCATGAAATAATACACCTCTTTTTAAAGGGCTTCACAACATTACAATTTTCTTTAGTTTTTTTTTTTTAAAAAAACTTTGATTTTTGCTTTTTTTATGTGTCCTATATCATAATATTTTAATCATTCTTGTAATGTACATGGGAAAATGCAGCCATTGCACTATGTTAGGATAGAAACATTTGGCATACTATCCTTTCTTTGATTATTATTAGGATTTTGAAGTCCTACACATACTACACTTCATGGGATAACCAGTTAGTTTATGGCCCTTGATTTACTTCTGAATTTTCCACCACTAGAAAAAAACTTTTTTTTTTTTTTTTTTTAAATTTTATTTTCTTTTCAGTATAATTCCATAGTCACAGAATGGAACTCAAAGCTTTTCCTACACGAACTGTAAGCACAAATAACTGCTTGCTCTTAAACTGCTGCGCCAGGGAGAAGAGTTGGTCCACCTTTCTATGACTAGCATGTAATCCACACTATTCCGTTTGAATCTGAGGTGCAGTTTGCAAACCAAGAAGTACCGTACCTGCTTTCCATGAAGACTCTTGCAAGCCATCCTGGATCTGCTCTCAGGCTGAAGATCACTGTCTTCTGTGGCCCTATCAGTATGGAGGTCTCACACGACAGCAGCAACTTCAAAAACTTTGATCAATTCTAATTCACCAGAGACATCAAAAACTACCACCTGGTAGGAGGACATGTCCACAACACTTAGAGTTCTTCAAAATGCACCTTTAACTGCTTAACAGTCTACCCAGAAGTGGTGAGCACTTTTCCACACCTGCTTAGCAAAGCCAGGGCAAGGTCAAACCTTCTAGTCCTCAGGCACCAGATGGTTTACCAAAACAATTTTGGCCTTTCCAAATTCCTCCCACGCCAAGCTTATGCTTCAGAAATTGCCTTTCATTCAGCCCTTTTGGCCGGCCAGTACTGCCCAGCCAGATCAGGAGATTCCCCAAAAACTCTGATCCCCCAACGGCATTGAATATGTTAATCCAATTATATGTATTTTGTAGACTTGGGAAATACATATGACCGTGTCTTTTGGCATGTGGTATGGGAAGAGAAATATGGGTTGCTTGGACTACTGATGTGTGCAGTCTGATCCCAATACAAGCAGAGCATAAGTTGTGTCCATATCCTCAGTGTTAACTCAGATCTGTTTGATGTGGACATCAGATTCTTCTACTGTTGTGTTTTGTCTCATCTCTTTTCCCGTTTGTAATTTTAATGGACAGGACATGAAGGCGTATCTGAGGTTTGGAGGGTTTATAGGTTGGGGGGACTAATGGTGGCAACTCTGCTGTTTGAGGATGATGTTGAATTTTTGGCTTCATCTGAATATGACCTTCAGTGTGCGTTTGACCATTTCGCTGCTAAGTGTGAAGCATCTGGTATGAGAATCAACACCTCCAAGTCTGAAGTCATGATCCTCTCCCAGAAAATTGAGCCTCTCTGTCCAGGTGAGGAGGGAACAACTGCCCCTAGTGGAGGATTTCAAGTATCTTGGGGTGTAGTTTGTGAATGCTGGATGAAGGGAGTGGGAGATGTTCAGCTGGATTGGTACAGCATCTGCAGTCCTGTGGGTACTGTACCAATCTGTGGTGTTAAAGTGGAAGCTGAGTTTTTGGACAAAGCTCTGGGTTTACTGTTCAGTCTATATCCCTATCCTCACCTATGGCTATGAGGTTTAAGTAATGACAAAACCAACAAGACAGCAAATATAAAAATAACTAAAAAAGTTTACATGCAGTTTTGCTTACTTTCTGTGCCACAGTGTGAAGTTGAGTGATCTGGCAGGGCCTTGGAGTAGAGTCACTGCTGCTTGGGATATGTATAGTTTTTACAAATCAGATTACTATGTATTACTATTTCTGCTACATTTCTGAAATACATGCAGCTGCCAGGAGAGACCCTATGTTGTAGATCTGAATCACACTTCTAGCTGTCATACCCTTGAGCAAGGAACTAACCCTAAATTGCTCCAGTAAAATTACTCAGCTCCGTAAATAATTGTACATTGTAACGTTGTAAGTTGCTTTGGAGGAAGGTGTCACATAAATGTAGGAATATCAAAGCAACTACTCAATTTAATCGCAATTAAGATGTACACCTAAAAGCAAGCTTATCTCACTTACGTTACCTTTGAGCATATTAACATCCTGACCCATGCAGCCACTGTTTCGGTCATGAAATGAGAAGTACAAGAAGTTGCATCATTCATCCAATCATTATTGTAAGTATTTAATCATATCTGGTATAGCTAGATCAATGGTCAATCAACTCAATTCTTGTCAATTAAAGCAAAGGTGGACTTGACATTTCCTGATTCTTACAAAGTAATAGTATGGTATAATGACATACTCCGGTGTGATGCTTTTAGAAAAGCTTTTTTAGAAGATAAAACAGACATATAAACCTATACTAGTTTTGCATTTTACTTTCCAAGAACCATCCTATCTAGTAATTGTATTCTGGTGGCAATGAGGTAACTGTGGAAATTAGATTTGCGTCTGCCATATCACCTTATTTCTAGACCATGCTCACACTCCCTTAGAATTATAAAGCACAAAGCTGTTGTAAATTTGTCACCTCTCCACTCTTTATCTCAGTCTGCAGGCAGTCTCTTTCATAACACAGTGTGGATACAATGAACAGTGCTTTTTGAGCTTCTTTCTCTCTTTTCCATCCTAAACCAAAAGTCTCAATGTTATCAGAAAATTATAAGACAGGAAGTAAGCTTCCATATCTCCATACATTAAATGCTTTTTGTCTCAGAGTACACCCTTTTAACTGAGACAATACATAGAACAGCGCATTGTCGCTTTACAAATGGTAAGCTTTCCTGCTCAATTAGGCATTTTAACTTTGTTCAAACTCAGCACATAAAACGTATGTAAGTGCGTTGATAATATTTAAGTAACTACTTTAGCTGTAATTAGGTTACTGTTCTGGGACTAACCTCCTCACACATGAGCCAAGGTGACAATGAACGTTCATATGGGGTGACCGTAAGTCAGTGTTTAAACATCAGAGTGGTATTAAGAGATCAGAGGAGGCACCTGACAAAGTTTGGAGATTATAAAGCATGTGTCAGCAGGTACAGGAAAAAATGGAGCCATGCTGGATTTTGGCAATTAAGCTTGCTGTGATTTCAGCCCCATGTGATTTCACAGCATAATGATGCCAAGGTATCTTGGACTGAGATAATGAAAATTAGGCTTAAACAGCTTGCTTGGTTGATGAGATATAAAACAACTGAAGACAAGAAGGACAAAGTCTCCTCCATTAAAATTTAAGTTTTTATTTGTTGTTAAAGGTAAATTTTGCATTGCCTTAATTTAAATACAGTGTTTTCATGTTGTACTTTGCTTTCATTTTTAAATGGCCTGAGTAAAATGCATCATTATAGTTTGTGATTATGTAGTTTTTAGCATGTAATGTCACTTTTACAATGTTATGCCATGTCATTGTCAACACCCGCTTACCCTGAGGGGAGTCGGGGCCTACCTGGCAACACAGGAAGCAAGGCCAAAGGGGAGAGGGGAAACACCCAGGACAGGATGCTAGCCCATCGCAAGGCACCCCAAGCAGGGCTCAAACCCCAGACCTGCCATACAGGAGGCACCAGCCAAACCAGCCACACCACACCACAAACAGACTACCCACTTTTACAGTGTTTAAGTTACAAAATATGCTTATTAAATAAGATTTTTAGTGTTTGGGTAATTTGATTAACATAATGTAGACATACTGTATGGCTACATGTATAAATTCATGAATTGTACAGCCATTGACCATTCTGTATTATTACATAATATGAACTTTATTATTAAAAAAAAAAAAAACATTGAGTGCAAATTAGAACTGCAGTAGGAGCATGTTGAGCTGTTTGTTACAGTCCAGTGTCATTAATAGCTCATTTAGCTGTACCTATTAACAAACCTATGGCTTGTTAATTATGAGTCCCTGATCTGGCTAATATCTCCAAAGTTTCATTTCAGTCACATGAAGCTGTTAAGCATGAACTCAATAAAAATATATTATTATGCTCAACACTTGAAAGTTCAAGATCTTGGCTATTCAGAACTGAGTCTCCAAATGACAAGTTGTTGAGAAATTTAAAGTGAAGATTTTCTGTATCCTTATTTTAGAAAAAAAATTAAGAAATGCAAAAGACATTTTGTTCAGCATGTCTGTAAAATCATTTCATTATTTCTACATGGGAGACTGGCGTTGTGTCATACACAGGTAAACCAGGAAAAGGGGTCTGTTTAAAAATTGAACTATGTGAAATAAAGAGCCCCCCCCCCCCCCACACACACACACACAAAGTACAAAAGGTTTACAGGATTTGGGTAGTTAGAACTACTTTCGAGTCTGCAAAATGCATATTTTACACAGTATGTGTATCCATTGTTAGACCAGGTCAAGGTAGCAGTGAGTTAGTCAAAACTTAGCTGAGTCTAAACAGCTCAACCTATGAATTGGTGCTGTTCAGTATAAACTCCATACCTTTAGAATATCATCAAAATACAGTGCTTGGTCTGTGTTTGAATGAGTCATTGTGTTTCAGTGTTGCAGGAAAGTCTTCAGACAAACTGAATCGCTAGGGTTCCAGGTACAGTATCAACATGAAAATGACTTCATAATAATAAATATTTATTTTTGGTGCTCTTTAAATACTTGTATCTATAATCAAGCTGTTTATGGTGCACTTTATACCAGAGAATACTGGGGACCATTTCCATGTCAGTGGTGCCCAACCTAGTTAACCTGAGGTGACAAATCTCTGTCTTTAATAATGAAGTCACTCGGTAACCTTAATTCAGGAGCTGACTTCAAATAGTTGTTTAAAACCTGAAATATTGCATCATTACAATCAGAACACATATGTTCACAAAGTACCAGTGTAATAAATTCAAGAAAGAGATAAAGTTATAAAACTACATGAGAAACTTTTATCTATTCTTGTTGTCATTGATGCTGTTGTTGTTTACCAGAACTGTGCAAATGTTAATGGAATAAATGCCTTTCACTATTCATCACCAGGCAGGATGAGTCTCTTTTAATACTTAGTCACATTACTATCAGAAGAGTAAAACGTATTTCTATTCTTCTCCTTATTAATGCCACAAGATTTGGACATCTGATTTGCTGTTTTACACTGCTCAGAATTTAAATGTCATGCTCAGTGATATCACCTTCAGAGTGGTGTCACTGTATGGTATCATAGTGGGAACCATCTGGTTTGGCTGAGTGGGAGCTGACAACCCCGTCTGCAGCCAATTGATCTGATGGGGCCATCCTAACAGCTCCAGAGACAGCATTGACTCCATCCATCTACACGCTCTCTCAAGGGATGCAGTGGGTGGTGGATATTCAGGACACACATGCTGGTACAGTATTAAGCCTGAAGAACAGCTCAAGGTCCATTTGGTACACTGGCATATTTGTTGCTTAATTTATTTGTTTTGGTAGCTACATAATGTTACATTTTGGATTCACGTGGATCCATGGTACAGTACTTAATGCAATCATCTGAAATTTTGGCAGGAAATATGTTTATCAGTTAGCAGCCCACGGTGACAGGATCATTGTCACATGTAATGCTCAATGGCTATTATTTCTCTTTTCATAGACACAACTTAAGCATAGAATAACCATGCAGTACTATCAAATATGAAGATGAAAATCAAACATAGTGGAAAACAAACAGAAAAGATTTGCTGAGACAACAAGCCATTACGTTACATCAGAGATTTATAGAGAGAAATGGTATAACAGGTACATGCAAGTTATGTGTTTATTTATTTCTTTGGTGCTCGGAGCAGGTCAAATGGAAACTGTCAATGGGAAGTGTGAAGTTTTACATCTCATGAAGTGTTTTCGCAGGCCACCATCCTTTATTACTGGACTTAACTGTGCAGCCTCTGTTCTGGAAGGTGATCTTATCGCAGAAATGCGCACCAAAAAAACCTCTACAAGTGACTTTTTTCTTGATTTATGACTTTATTGGATATGCATTGAATATTACTCTTTTTGTCAAAAGGTTATTTGCAAATGAACTACCAAACTTTCTTTCTTCCACATATATTAGCTAGCCAAGGGTCACATACAGTATATGACCTTTCAGAAAGAGTTTGACAGGCAGCTGATTCATTTTGTTTTTTTGTTCCCCCCCCCCCCCCCCCCCCCCCCCCCATTTCTTTTATTTTTTATTTAACTGTTGATAAAATAATAATAATAATTATTATTTTGGTCATGTGAAAAACACAAGATTCCTCCATTAGTGTAATAGAAAGGTTTTGAATTTGAAAGTTTGAAATAAAATAATATCCAGCAGGAAAGTCTTGATGATTCTAAGAATTAACAGCTACAAAGTTTGCCATGAAGTTGGTTAGTGCTAAACTCAAAAAAAAAAAAGGTTAAACATTTTAACATAACACAGACAAACTGCAGCTGCAGATAGTTTTGTGAACAGCAAGACTATGAAGAGACCAGAGACGTGATTTACACATGCACGGATATAATACTTCAGTGAAAAGGCATAAAGACTGTCCTGGAGTACTATAAGCAGTCAGTTTCAGAAACAGAATCTTTATGGTTTCATTGGTTAAAGGAGTCCGCTTAGTCAGTTTCATCAGCATAAAGTCACTTTCATCCACTTATCCACATTCACCTCCTGACTCTTCTTACTGACACATGCCAACTGAGTACCCTGAGTAACTTTCAAAAGCTTAGTCTCTTTTGTCATATTTCACCTACTGTCACAGTCTAGTGTATGGTAATGTGCTGTCGACAGTTATTTAGACAGACTGAGGCAGATGTTCATGGAAGCTTTTCAGTTCTTTTAAATATTCACCACAAAGTTTATTTTCTACTGAAAACAATATTAAATTTTGACATGTGACATTTGAAATTGTAGCAAGATGATACATTGCTTGCACAGTTCTGTGGGCAATTTCATAGCTCATTACCTTGGTTATTTATTTATTTATTTGCCAAAATGAAGTGCCCCAGGTTTAAATGGAAAAAAAAAAGAAGAATAAAACAATAACAGCTAAACAGAAAAAAATGCTTATTTGCTGTACATTCTATATCTACCAGAGTCTCTTGATGCATTAATAGAGCTAATTTGATCATAAATTGCATTATATTGCTTGCTCTTTATATTCAAACAGTACACATGGTCTAATGACATACTTGGATCATTCTCCTTTCATTGTGTTTGCGTATTTAAAGACAACAGCTATTTAAGATTAAATCTAATGTATGACATTTTGCAGGCAGTCTGTCTAGGTCAATTTGCGACTTAATGCAATATTTTTTTTTTCATTTCAGATGCATGCATCTTCTAGTAATAATTACACAGTTGTTTTAATAGATATGTAGCAAACCAAAAATGTTTTCAAATTCAAACCCATGGTTCATCATAATCAGTAGCAACTAACGCAATTAAGACTATGATTCGAACCATTCAAAACAAAGCGTATGATATAAGGACTGGTAAAACCTCGATAATATCCAAGTTTTTTGCAAGTCATACATACATGGACTCAAGTACTCCCACTCAGTCTGACAGAAAATTATTTAATTACATACAGTATCACTACACTGGACGCTGTTGATGTATCATGTGATGACATCTGTGCCGGAGACCTAATTCTAAAATTTTCAGCTGCTGCATGTACTTCTGACAAAAAGCATATTTGACTACCAAAAAAGGAGAAGTGCTAAAAGACAATGTTTTTGCCTCTATTCAAGCAGGGCAACTGACTTGGTCAGGTTTCTATGGAGCCTTCTTCCAAACATGTTTGGGCCCAAAGAGACCAAGACTTAAACATTTAAACTGAGTAGTGGAACAGGGTGAAAATGCTTCATGTAACCTCATTGTATTCATGTAAGGGTAGAACAGCACTCCAGTCTTAACTGTTCCGAAACAGACAATACTGCATATGAGAACTGAGGGGAAAACGGCTAACAAGTGCCAAAGGATAAATAAAAAAATGATGAAGCTGGGGTTAACCTTGCTAGAGTAATAGAAGCTTTTTAAAGCACTGGAAAAGCAGTAATCTGCTTTAAACTGTCGGACTGCAACACCCTTGGGCTTGGCTAGTGGCCCAGTTGTTGGTATAGACTTTGTTTTCCACTTGTACTGGTACTTTTTTCACCTTATTATATTATTGTGACACTCTTTTCATGATGGATGAGTAATTACTGCACAGGTAGAAAACTGTCAGAGCTGCGTATTAGGAGGGAAATTATTTTTCACCAGTTTTGCCTCCAAGTCTCTGTTACACAAAATAATTAAAAGAACAAAGTAAATGTAATAAACCAACATAAGAAGCATTTTCTCCAAGGCTATCATCCTTGTCTTGCCTTTCATATCATCACATTATGTCTGTTTTTTTTTTTTCCCCCTTTTTCTTGCTCTTTCTCTCTCTCTCATGCTTTTCAGTGTTGACTTGTAGAAATGTCAGTCCTGTTAAGGTGCAGCTAAGTGCACTTTGTTTCCCATTTGTTGTAGGAGCTCATATCAGCTACTACCTAGGAATGCATCATCTTCATCTACGTATCCCGTGTAAGTGTGTAACAATCCTAGAAACATAATGAAAGCATGACATTGCTATGTAGGTATGTACACAGAAAGACATTTAGTTTATGTGCATGATTAAAACAGAATATCCATTTCATACATTAGTCAAGTAGCCCACATTAGAACTGGTTAGATCACTGATTTTCTGTTTCAAAAAAAAAAGAAAAAAAAAAAGAAATTTCTCTCACACAAACTGGATATGGATAAATAACTGTATATGGTATACATAACATTCCTATTATTACAATCATTACTAAGATGTCTGCATTTACAGTACATTAAAAATGAGTAATGTTGAGCATTTGAGAGATGCACATAAAAGATAGTGGTTCCCCCATCTGATGGCATTATTTTCAAGACATTTCAGGCAGCTGCAGTTGGATAACTCAGTGGATCGGGGTAGCAAATTTCAGTTAGCCTATAGCAAGAGGATAAGAACAAGCATTTCTCAACACTAATCATCAACCATGTGGATGCAGCTATTTAAATGAAAAGAATCAGAACAGTCCATAATTTGCATCTATCTGGCAATACCTGTAGCAAGAAGGAAAATCAGTACTCTCAGGTGGAATGATGTGCTTGTGCCAAATCATACTGGAGTGCTGTTTGTCCTGCCTCAGATAAACTTCCCTTACTCTTCTGAATGCACTATATCTCCTAAGAGGAAACTATTGGGGTTTGATTAGGCTTTTACGCTTTGAGTTTACACCTAGTTTCCCCTTTCTCTGCTTATGCCCAGTGGGACATAACCTCACTGGCAGGCAAGCTTCCCTCTGGCTGAGATGTGGTTAAGTCAATGAAGTGTGCAAAGAGAGAAGGCAGCTGTTCACGCTTCCACATGTTAACATTATCTGTTCACCCTCTGTGCCCCACACTCCTTAAATCTGTGCTCATGCTTCCAGAGTTACTTGTTTGTGTGAGAAAAAAGAAGCAAGATGGAATCTAGACAAACAAACAAACAATGGCACACCGTGGACATGATGCTAAGAAGGACACACAATGAGGTGTCTTTGCACACAGGCTGGCTAGCATTGGGGATATTCTCATGCTGGGTGATTGGATGAAATGGCCAGTTTCAGGCTTAAGACCCTTTCCATTGGCAGAAGCACTGTTAATAGTGCCTGTCCAGTTTTCCCAGCCAAAGGAAGTGGCCGGCTTTTGGCTGGACCTTATTGCCCTCTGGACAGCAAGGTAATGCTTGTTCCTGGTATAGTCCAGGTACCAGAAGCAGGGATGTCAGTACTGAGATGACTTCTAAATTTATCAGTAACATTCTAGCTTAATCCATAACCTTTGTGGTAGCGCATGTGGCAAACATAGAACCTCAGCTCTGAAGAAGGAACAGTGTATGTTCCTGATCTTGCACCCAGTGAAAAAATCACAGGGCAAATAGGAGTGAAGAATAGTGATTGGTCCAGAGCCCAAACTCTGCCTCCAGAAGTTGATACACAGGCACAGTTGAGTGGATTTATCTTAAAATTATTATGATAAAATATATAATTCATCAATTCAGTTTTTTTTTAAATTCTTTTTTACAAATGATCTCTTTTCTGTTTTCGAAATATTGTTAACTTCAGTACTGAGCTGCACCTCATTTTCATATAATGCAAAGGTCTATATCTGTGTATATTCTACACACATGCATTTTTCATTGGTGATATGATTGCATTTGTGCAGTATGATATCATAACTATCCCATAAAGCTTTTTATCAGCTAGATAATAACATGCAAGCCGAAGCTGCAATTGTCATTGTTATTCACTTGCTCACTCACTCCTATTCACCTTCTCAGTGGACTGAAACAACAATAATTAGATCACATTTATAGTGCACTTAAATTTTGTTTAGTGTATAGAACTCCTGTATATGGTCGCTTTCACAGTTTCCATAGAATGAAAATAGTTTTAGTATTGTGACGGAACACTATTTTTTTATTTGTGTTCTACGATTAAATGAGTTTCCCTTTGTTTTATTCATTTTAATTCAGTACTAACCTCAAACAACCTGTGCTGTGGAAGACAGAACACTAAGGTGACTTTCGGAAAAAAATTGCTGGACAGTCAAAGTACATTTGTATGCATTTTTTCCTCAATTCAAAAGTCATAAACACTTGTCCAGGCAGATGGTACCTGTTTTTATAAACAAGTACTTCCTCATATCACCCTCTTTTCTTCATGCATCTGTGTACTCAGTTTAGCTGACATGGAACTCAAGGTCAGGCAGTAACCCTCGCTACTATTCATCTGAGCTGTTTTTATTTGTTTATTTATTTATTTGAACAAGCTTTGAGACACTGTCATAGTATTATTTAACATGCTCCTTTTTTTTTAATTGATCTGTATCTTAAAAACATTATTTTTTTAGAAAATGTTACTAGCACAAAGTTCATTGCAAAACAGCAAGGAAAAAACATTCACTTGAAATCCTCTTCACCATATCTCACATTGCGCAATATTTCTGTGGAGGACTTTGGCAATCATATTTCAAATTTATGTATTTTATTAGTTCATAAAAGCATTTATGTATAGGACCAGAGGTTATTATTATTAGTTCATAAAAAGCATTTATGTACAGGGCCCGAGGTTATTATATCTCTGCTGGAAATGCCATAGGTAATTTAAATAACTTCTGGTTAAGTGTCATTGAGATGATGTTAACTTGTGGAAACCACATATATCGAATGTCTGCATAATTTTTTGTCCTTCACTTGTATTCTAATCTGGACTTTTGTGCTTCCATTGTAGTGACTAAGCCCATCCATCTTGTTTCTAGGCATCTTCTTCTCTGTCCTTCATCTTTTCCAAGCCTTCCCATTTTTCCAAGTGAATCTGCTTGATGTGTGCAGTATATGATAACCTCAGGCTCATCATTTATGAGTTCAGCTAGGGTTGTATTTTGATTTGATCCCAAATCAATCTGTTTGTTTTCTTTGACAGTCATGGTGTCCTTAAAGATCTTTTCAAGCCCTACAGTCCAAAACAGCCTATGTTTTTCCTATCCTCCTTCTACAATGTCCACAATTTACCAGCGTATTGTATTATCGAAAAACACCATTGTCTGCACAACTCTAATCCTCGATCTTGTTATGTTTGAGGATCTTTTCCAAATTTGTCATTTTCACTTGTCAGCTTCTTTTTCCTCTGCATTCATCATCAATGTGAAAAGATGAATAATATTCCTGTTAAAGACTCTGAAATAAACCTGATCAATATTAATTGGTCATTCTCTTCATTTTATCCAGTAATTTTGTTCCCAAAATACTTTTTTTATGATGAAGGCAACTCCATTCTATTTTTTCTCAGTTTGTCTTGTCCACTGTAATCAGCAGTCTGTTCCTCTGATTGAAAGTGTCTTATGCCAGTCTGTTGTAATTCATTGGTGCCAGATACTTTTGTCTTCAACACGTTCATTTCATTCTTGACTATATCCAGCCTTCCTTGGTTCATGCTTTATACATTCTGTGTTTCCAGTGAAATCTTGTCTTTCTAGCTCCAGATTTTCTTTTCTTGCATGTCAGCACCAGCCGTCCAAGAGGCTTTAATCCAGCCACACCATAAACACCTGTACGACTTGGAAGGATTCTTTGCTGTTTCACGGTTGAGTATGTTCAGTTCCTTCCAACCTAAAGGTCCCATTTTCCAGCACTCCATCTGTGCTCATTCTTGGTATAGTATGACTGATATACAGAATGCGGGGAAAAGAGGTTTAGTATAACATTTACGTTTTTGCCATCATTAGTCTGAATAGGAGTTTATTTTAGGACAGCAAAGTGTTACGTTTCATTAACATGCTCAAGCTTCCTTACCAATGTTAAAGCACTTTAACAATGGGACAATTTCAAATAACTAATCTAAGTAAGCAAGTGAGTAAGTAAGTGAAATAATATATATTAATGAAGAAATTCTTGCCCTCACCTCAGACTACATATTGTGCATTATGTAATAAGAGCTGAAAATCTAGAAAGTGGCATATGTCTGCTAGTGGCAAGCTTTTTACATCCTGCAAAGTGCAGGCTATGTTATAATTATCTCAGACAGATACAACATACTATGACTAGTGTGGCGTTTGAAACCAGGATGCTTAGATAATTAATATGTTTATGGTTCTACTACATAAAGCTTACAGCAAAGCTCTACAGCTGCATTAGGTGCTACAGCTTTGATAAAAGACATTAAATTGGACAATGTAACAACAGTGTGAGCATGCTTGAGGGCTTTGCTCAGGGAATATTATTAACAAATACTTTATTTTAGAGGTCACAAACCCAATTTACCATATTCATATTCTGACCTGTATTTTTAGTTCTCTATATGGATTAGGCAAAGTATAAATACTTTAATAGCTAATGTGTAAATCAGATGACTATAATGGGAAACATTTTGTGTTATAATCACTGTGTTCATTGTAATACATTTGCATTACTTTTGCAGCTTGATTTTAGGTGCTCTTGTTATTAGATCTGGCAGCAACCCCCATATAAAGTTATTTCAAGATCTTAAGTGGTGAAAATTGCTTCAGATAACACTATTCCAAAACATTTTCCTCTGTCAACCTCTCCTGTATTTTAGTGGATTAAAAATAATATATTTGTTTACAGGTTAGTGCATATTATTAAAATGGAAGTTTTTAACACAATGCTGTCTGTAAAAGTTCACGTACATTCCCCCCATATTCCTGTGCGTTTTTTTAGGGTTCTTCCCACATTCATAAAATGCACAGGGTCAACTGGAACCGGAGCCAGGATCTGTGTGTGTTTGTTACTGCACTGCACTCTCTTTGCCGAAATGGCTGGTGTTCTATCCGGTCTGTTGTTAGCCAGCCTGGTCTTCCTGGGATTCGCTGTAAATTGTCATGAATGTGAATTGGACTGAAAACTGATGGATAGCTAGATGGTTGTATATTGTACCAGGGTGTATTCACCTAGTCTCTGTTATTATTTGTCACCTTTTCCTTTAGGCACCTATCCAATACATTCTCTTAAGAGAACTCCACCAAGGCTGTTTATCTTTTGATGGCAATACTAGAACATATTTGAAACAGATCTAAGTCTACACATATATACACTCATTCCAAACGTGTAGCAGCTACCTAATGTATTTGGGGGCAGCATTCAAAACAGGAATATTTTCATTTGTAATTGATAAGGTGAGGGAGAGGGGACATTTATTTACCATTCCCAGCATTCTCACGTCACTAATTCGATGCACTCATTCAAATATTTAGAGCTGCAGTACACTGTTGGTGTTAATATTGTAACAACCGGCATTACTGTGTGTTTAGGCGGGAAGATTTGTTCATTGTAAATAGCTGAACTGTGTGTACAGTGTAAATAACGTGTGCAACCACTGGGGGGACTTACGGGTAAAATGAAGGTGTGACTATGTTTGCTAGTGGGGAGAAAAAAAGCCTGGGGACACTAAGCAGGCTGGGAAAGCTGGCTGGAGGTGTTGGTCCTGGAGGAAATGGGGTTCTTGGACCGAGAGTATTATTTCCCCATGTGCCAATGTTCCAATAAACATTCGAAATGAACGCTGCCCATGCATCCTTCTTCACCTCATTCAACCCTCGAGCACTACACGCCACAATATCTATAGTCGCCCTCCCCTTAGCTGGTAGCTAAAAAGGAAAAGCTGACTTCACTGAACTTCTTTCAAATAACACTTGAGAGTTTTATAACACAAGAAAGGTATTGATTGTACCTTTTTATACAAATCAAATGAAAACTAAAATACACACACACACACACACACATTATCAGAACCGCTTGTCCCATACGGGGTCACGGGGAACCGGAGCCTACCCGGCAACTCAGGGCGTAAGGCCGGAGGGGGAGGGGACACACCCAGGACGGGACGCCAGTCCGTCGCAAGGCACCCCAAGTGGGACTCGAACCCCAGACCCACCGGAGAGCAGGACTGTGGTCCAACCCACTGCGCCACCGCGCCCCCCCAACTAAAATACACTTTTTCCAAATTTAGAGACAAGTTGATTTATGCAAATTCAACTCTATTACTATTATCCATGTTACCAACTACATTTGCCTTAGGGAACTGTATAGAAAACAGGCAAGGTTTTGCAAGCTAAATGACTTTGGAGGCATATGTTTTCTTTTTTTCAGGACAAAGGGAAAGTAGAGTTTAATGGATATTAAACTTTAATATAGCTGTGAATGACCAAAGTCTTGCATAGCAACACACTGCCATTTTCAATTTTATGGTGCATGCATGTATTTAAAAAAATTGATAGGGCTCTCAAATGACTCAGAGTTATTTTACAACGATAGGACATGACTACCATTGTTGCATTCTTAGGCAGTGGGATAGGATGGAGCAGCCAGAATCTACTGACTGCCAACTGCCTTAGCTCCTCCCATAGAAAAACCTGTTTGCAGTGATTACACTGCCAGCAGTGAGGAATGATTTCTTCAGCTGGTACTGGACTTCCACATGGTGCACTATGACCTGTAGTGTTAACCATAAGCAATCAGCTGAGCAGAAAGTGCATTAGCGGATCCTGGTGTGACCATAAGGGATGAGTGTTCAGGTCATCTGGGTTTTTTCAGAATCAGATTTATCTCAACTAATGTTTTGCTTGGAATGACTGGTTTCTAAGTCTTTATGGTATGCTGCATATCTATATTTAGGTATATGTTAAAGGATATGTCAAATACTGAACTGTTAAAGATACACATTTAGCAAGATTGTTAAAGATCTATCTTTTTAAATGATGTCTTGACATAATGTATCGCATTACATGTATTACTGTGTATCATTTTAGCGTATCATATGGATTGTGGTAGTGCTATTATAATAGTCCTAGTGTACTACAGTGTGATGGAAATCACACACACACACACACACATTTTCAGAACCGCTTGTCCCTTACGGGGTCACGGGGAACCAGAGCCTACCCGGCAACACAGGGCGTAAGGCCGGAGGGGGAGGGGACACACCCATGGACGGGACGCCAGTCCGCCGCAAGGCACCCCAAGCGGGACTTGAACCCCAGACCCACCGGAGAGCAGGACTGCGGTCCAACCCACTGCGCCACCGCACCCCCGTGATGGAAATCATTATTTTAAATAAAAACTTGAAAAACTCAAAACCATTTTTTTAAAATCATTTGTGTAACAATTTGAATTTTAACAGACATTTAATTATATGCTTGAAAGAAACCTAACATTCCTTTATTTTAAAGTGTGACGTTTCTCATGATGGGTAAAATCAGACTGGAAATAAGTTTTTTAATGCTGTTAGCACACCTTGCAATTGTGTATCACTACCAGCTTATCTTCTGTCCAATACAATTTCATGGCTGATTCAGGACGAGGTTGCGATTTCAGACAGTTGTGTAAATTTGTAGAAGTTCAAACCATTTCACCTACTAAGATATCCTCTTCCTCGATCTCCTGATTCATCTTGAACTGCTTTAACTGAGGACTGGATTCCAATAAGGTTCCTATCACTGCTGTTTCACTTCAACTTCACACTAGTTTAGAAGAGAGCAGGGGGTGTTCACCCTCGGCATTGCGGCAAAATTACAATCACGCCAGCACAGCCTTTTTCATCTAAACCCTCCTCATTCCAATACACACCCTTTTCCATGCTCTGCAGGGGATTCTGGGAAAGAAACAAAGCCAGGCTTGTTTTTTTTTTCTTTTTTTTTTCTGTTTTTTTTTGAAAGTATGTGTTATACGTAAATGTTATACTAAACCTCTTTTCCCCGCATTCTGTATATCAGTCATACTATACCAAGAATGAGCACAGATGGAGTGCTGTTTTGCAGCTTTAGGAAATTTGACTGTAAGATGATCAATACCAGCTAATCCCCTTAATTAAGAACTGAATAAAAATTAAAAATATTCTCTGTTCGTCTTCCTATGAACAATGGGAAGAAATGTAACTAGTATGACATGGTTGAGAATTGGATACTTGTGAATTTTAGTATTTTTCTTTGTATTATATGCAAACTTTTTTTATATTAACAGAGTGAAAAGCCCCCTTAATAGAATAACTCCTACTTCTTGGTATATTGTCTGAAGATGAAGGATTAGATGTGGAAGCCAAGTTTTAATATTGTTTTCCAACACGTAAACATCTACTTACATCTGCAAAAAAAAAGAAAAAGAAAAAAAGTTTTAAAGAAAAAATAGATTTTGAACCATTTGATAAAAGTTTAGGTAATATTTTTTCGAATAAAATACAGGTTTGTATGCATGTATCTATTTATCTTAAAATCTCAGATTTTTAAAATTCCTGTCTGTTTTGAACTTTTTGAATTATAACTCCAGTTAAAAAAATTCAACTATGAATATAATGCAGGTTTCTGTTATCTGGCTTTTCTTGTATTAGCGGGCATTTTATTTATCTGCATTGCTATTTAGAATTTGCTTTTCTTTGCTTGTATAGTACCTTCAGATTGTACAGGACTGTGCAAAAAAGAAAAGCATTTGTATCAATAGAAAAATAAGTAGTAAACAGTTTTTATGGTGTTGACCTCATTAACAGTTGTGTTAAATAATGACAAATACCACATCACAGATGTGAAATAAGGTATTATTTTTTTTGTGTTTCCTTTTACTTGTTTGGGACTGACACACAATTACAATGGAGAGGACAGAGAAAATAGGAAATAAGAAAATTGTCTCTGGCTCAATAATGCATATCCTGTGGAGAAAGCAAACTAATCGCTGAATAATCACATAAAAGATGGTCTCCTGTGACTTATTTAGTCATCCATTGAAGAGAGGGAATTCAATATAATTGAAAAATAAGGCAGAAAGAACCCTGTTCTCAACAAGGGCCTTTTTTCACATTAACGTTATTCTCGATTGAATATTGAAGCAATTTTTATTTTTTACTTTCTAAAACACGAATCATAAGAGTAAATATACATTTCAATATTATACAAACACAATTCTATTTGCTTACATTTATAAGGAAAAAATGAACGTTTACTTGTCATAACAATGAACCATTAATAATGAATCTGCAAAATATGAGGGATTTAGTAAATTTTCATCTAAAGACCCCTACATGGCTGGGCTCCATGACTCTCAACCAAACACCATGACACCTCTTTTCTGCCTATCCCTGCTGTGAATCTGAAGATGGAATGAAAAGAGTGGCTTATTCTCAATCCGGCACATTCAGTCATTCTAGATCTGTGGTTACCTTAATAAGAAAAAAAAAAAATTTACTCATTTGTTTCGAACTTCTAACTTTGTTATAATGTAGAAATAGGCAAATAACTAACTGAACTGTTCAGTGCCAATACTCCAGCTACACATATTTGCATGCAGGGGCAACTTTTTGACATTGATATGAAAATATTTGCATAATCTAAAATGCAATCTGTAAAATATAATTTAAGACACAGCATACAATTTGACTTAAATTCAGATGTGCACATACTTCGTGGATTTATATAATGCATGACCTACAAGTTAAATTAACAGCAGTCTTACCAACTGTCTAGCTATGAACGTTGCTGACATGAAAACAGCACAAGCAGTGAGGCAACAATATATCAGGAATTTGGGACCCAAAGCTAATAACAGTTGAACTCACTGAGTCATACATAAATACTGGAGCTACACATTAGGCTTGCTTGAACATTTGTGTCACATTTCCCCCAACTCTGCCCTTCTTACACCTTTTAACAGAAACTTAGGGACTCTTCAAGTGAATTAGTAAATTTCTTATGCCGTTATCGTATTTGATGCAGCATGTATTGTACTGGGTAAGGACCTTCACTTGTAACCTGAAGGTTGCCAGTTCAAGTGTCATTCTCTGAAACAGTCATACCTCTCATTAAGGTACTTCCCTTGTATTGCTCCAGGGAAAACATGCAACTGTTTAAATGGGTCAAGTACCACATATCCCCGTGGAGAAAACTTAAAGAAACAAATTAGTAATAATTACACTACATATTTTCCAAAAATAGAGCACATGATGATAAAGCCAAAAATATCATTGCAGTTGCTCCATTTCACAGAAATGTACTTTGTTTGACAATTGTGTTTACACCCAGATCATAAGCTACCCCAATAATGTCACTTTAGTTCCTGGATAATTTTTCATAGAAACATCTTCAAAAGCAAAAAATTTTCAGTAGTTCTCTATCTTTCTTTTTACAAAAGTAACCTGAGTCCTGAGATCTGAGACTTGATGGTACTAGGCTGTCAGGTTATAGCTTTGAAAAATCAAATGCCTTGAGAAACTAAATTTGGAGAGTTAACTGAGAACTGACGGCAATGTCCTGTCAGATCTCATGTTACCCATGGAAAATGGAACTTACGGCTTTTTCACACATGGTTCGTTCTAAACGAAATGAACTCATTTTACTTGTAAATGAATTCAGGAGAACTCAGTCCCTTTTGCTTTGACATTAAAGAAGAACTCAGTCACCTTGAAAGAGGACAAACATACTGTTTGCTGGTGCACTGTATTTTTAACCTTGTTCTTTGAACGTTCACGTTAGTCTTATATAAAGAACACTGGGCCTAGACAATGAGTTTAGCTTTCATAAACTACAGAACAGTCTAGACAGTTTTACAGCTTTTTTTTGGACATATCCACATAGTTCCCTGCTATCACAACCACTGGTACTTGGAATCCAAGGAGTTTATTTTTTCTCCCTTTTTTTTTTTTTTGAGTTTTTTTGTTTTCCTCTCTTCAGCTTCCACCTGGCTAATCCTATTGTTAACTGTAAGTGTTGCTACTTTGTGTTGTATATTTATACTGAATTGAATTGAGAGGGGGGCACAGTGGTGCAGTGGGTTCAGCCAGTGCCCATTGCATAGTGGGTCTGGGCTTTGAGACCTACATCCCATCCAGGGTGTTATCAGCCCACACACCTTATTCACCAAGGTGACTTACACTGCTAGATACACTACTTACAATGGAACACTCATCCATACATTAGTGGAACACACTCTCTTTGTCACTCACACACTATAGGTAAACCTGAACAGTATGTCTTTGGACTGTGGGAGGAAACCAGAGCACCCAGAGAAAACTCACACAGAAACAGGGAGAACATGCAAACTCCACACAGACTGAGCAGGGATCAAACCCACATTCCCTCGCACCACCCAGGCACCATGAGACAGCAGCGCTACTCCCTGTGCCACCATGGATTGGTGACTTTAAAGTGCCTGTTGCATGTGAACATGTGAGGTGTGTGTTGCTACCCTGTGATGGACTGGCTTCTCATCCAGGTGTACCACTCCCCCACCAGCCTTGCGCTCAGTGATTCCAGAATAGGCTCTGGACCACTGTGACCCTACTCAGGACAAGAGGGTGATGAAACTGGATCGGTGAGTTGGATTGAATTGAACTGAATTGCTTGAACTTAAGGGAGTGATCAGGCCCAGATGATATCTGGGCATGGCTCCTTTGACCATCATGTTGGCCATAACCAGATTCTTAAAGGTGATATGACCATCCACAGGAAGCCAATAGAGAAAAATCAGGAGGCAAGGTCATTTTGAGCACTATGGCAGGTCAAATACAACTCATGTTGTGGCATTCTGGATCAACAACAGAGGCTTGATTGCAAAAGCTAGGAGACCACAGAGGAGTTGCAGTACTTCAGGCACGATATCACCATGGTCTGAGAGAGGAGCTGTGCAGAGTGTGTTGTGAGATATCAGCTGAGTCTCGTGGATGTTATATATTAGGTATCTGACCACCTGATGATACCAGTGTTTTTGGAATAGCAGAGATGAGTCGATGGTCACTCCATGGCTCTTGACCAATCAGGAGGAAGAAATGAACAAGTTGTTTAGCTTGGTAGAGAGTTCTAAATAGCTGAATGCTCAGAGTTGCAGGATCTTGGGCTTCAAAAAACTGACCATCTACATTATATTGCATTTTATATTAATTTTGCAGCAGGTATATGGAAAACACAATACATAAAATGTGAATGATAGACTGTAACTGATACTGTGTCTGAAAAAATCAGTCTGTGCTGGTACAAACACACACACACACACACATTTTCAGAACCGCTCGTCCCTTACGGGGTCACGGGGAACCGGAGCCTACCCGGCAACACAGGGCGTAAGGCCGGAGGGGGAAGGGGACACACCCAGGACGGGACGCCAGTCCGCCGCAAGGCACCCCAAGTGGGACTCGAACCCCAGACCCACCGAAGAGCAGGACTGCGGTCCAACCCACTGCGCCACCGCACCCCCTCTCCTGGTACAAACACTAATCACAAAAATCAAAACAAGCCAATTAAAGAAACCACTTTGAAGCAAATTAGATTTTTTAATTGCCAATGAACTAAAATGATGAAATCAATTATTGTTCTATAACTCCAGGACATATGAGCATAGTCCATATCCATCAAGAACCACTTGTCCCAAGCAGGGTCGCGGAGAGCCGGAGCCTAACCCGGTAAAACAGGACACAAGGGCAAAGGGGGAGGGGACACACACAGGACAGGACCCTAGTCCATCGCTGGGCACTCCAAGCAGGGCTCGAACCCCAGACCCGCCACACAGCATAGTGCACATTTGAAATGCAAATACCAGTGTCAGTCTATGTATTTTTTTTTTTTTAATTTAGTTTTGGTAAATCTCAAATACAGCTATATTAAAGAACAATATGTTCTGAGACTTTTAGTTTGATGTTTCATTAATTTTCACTTACATTAAACTTAGAACTAATTTAAATGTAAATGTAGCTTCTCAAACTCTTTGGAATGACAGCTGTTGTTTTTTTAGCGATGTGGTGAAAAGTCTGATTCATTTCAGAAACGTGAAATGTGGTTTGTGTTTTTATTATTGATCATCAATACACACACACCAGACGAGGGCAAACTCAGTGAAACCAAATTGAATTAAGGTGGTCACATAACCCAAATTCCATCAGAGTACACTTATTGCCAGCTGTAGCTTGGGCATGTAAACATCGGTTATGTTGAAAATCAAGTTTAAGATTAGAGCAAATAAAAATATTGGAGAACATTGATATGTTTGATAATTTGTAACTTGACAACTTGACAAGTTGACCATGTAAGATAAAATGTGAAAATGTTTGAATCTGTAATTTGTTTTTTACAGATTCTAATTCCTTTTTAATGCGTGTATGCATTTTTTAGTTTACATGAAACTAAAATATACAAATAAGTATTCTAGAGATCTGTGCATTTTACCATCAGGCAATTTGTGTTTATCCCATGAGGCAGATAATAAATAAAACCATATTAGACTTCAGAGTGGTGATGTAGTTTGCAAGTAGTTACTCATTCTCAACTGATCAGTTAATTTATGTGTGTATATGTCTTTCTATTTCTACTGTCAAAGGTTAATTGGGAGTAAGGGTTTCTATTATAGTATAAGGGTTTTAACTATTAATGCTTTTAGAAATAGAAATGTTTGTACAATTTGCTAAGGCCAACAAATATAATAGGGATCAGGTCTCAGAGGTTTTCTTGGGGGGTTGTGGTATACGACTCGGTATACAGATTTTATGGAGAAGGGATGATGGAATTGCTGTTGATGCAACAGCTATTATCCATGGCTGCCATAGAGGAGCAGAAAACAAGCTTTGAGTGCATAACCTCCATATCTCTTGCACTGGATTCACTTTCATAGCAACCTCGCTAATCCCATAGAAGGTGTTTTGGGTACTTATTCGAAAGGGTTTTCTAAACTTCCCAAATGGCTTAAACGAAAGTCTCGTCTTATACTGTGTGTGTTGACAAGGAGCTTGAAATACTGACATCTATTCAGTGAAATTGCAGCTGGGAAGATTATTATTATTATTATTATTATTATTATTATTATTAGAACAAATCTGACAAAAATTGCCATAAAGTTGACCACAAGCACTACCTATTTCAAACCACAGTGGAAGATGTGAACTCTTTCAAATCACTGGCACGCTGACACTGTTTCTTTCTGACTGGGAAAACATACAGGTCACAGGACAGGAATCCAACTCTCAGTAGGTGCAGTTTGTAACCAGCAACCCTTAAACAATTCTACGGGAGACACATATGTAGAGGTAAGTGGACTGATTTCACTGAACATGTTCCTCTAACTTGGAAAGAGATTCTTTGCTGGGAGCCCCCTTAAACAATAATTTCATTTAAATGAAATTGTCTGAACTGCTGAAACAAACTGAAAAGAAGAAATCCCCTCTTTTGTATTTGATATCAACTCTCTGTATAATCATCAGAGGAATAAAAGACAAAATATTACTTATTCATTTAAGATTACACTTTTAGAACTTGCTGAAGCAGTCACTATTGTATTTTGTATTTAATTAATTCTATTACCAATTCCAAGACAGAGCAGTCACTGAAAGAGAAAAAAATTAAAAAAAAAATAAAATAACCTACATAAATTTAAAAAAAAAAAAACTAAAACTTAGAATAAGAAACCTTCATCCTGTAATGTGTTTCATAGCTTAATGTTATATTGTCCCTTACTTATTTATTCATTCATTCAGAGTATGACGCATTGAGATAAGAACTGCAGCGATATGACTATCATGAGAACCTTAAAAGCATAACTGGAATCTATATCTAGGGGCAATAAAGAACGGAGACAATTAATGCTGTCTGTTATAGTGTTCTCAAAGTATAAACACCACATAGGGAGGAATAAATTGTTGTAGCTGGCTGCTGTTGAAAAGATAAAAAGTACTTCATTATGGAGGACAATTTTATTGTATGATATGATAAATGATCGAATGCAAATGGCAGTTATTGCTGCATATGTAGCTCCAGTAAAGCATGCCTGGAATAAAAATATCTTTAATGATAGCACAGCTCAGTACATTAGCAGTCACAGGGCTTGCCATTATGTGCAATTTATTGTAAAGGAAATTTGAAATTCAAAAGAACATAATTGCAGGTACATTCACACACTGCAGTTTGGATACCAGAAAATAAAAATGTATTACATTAGAATCCTTTATGATGACAAAATCACATCTGGCTGTGTTCTGGAACAAGTCCTTTCTATTAAGTCCAGGAAATGTACCAGGATGTACTGAGATTTTTGCACAACATATTAGGGGCAAGTTCCATGAGAGGAGTCTATTGGCCATCGTGCAAGTGCAGCCACTTTGTTGTATGCTCACCAGAGCTGGGAAATGAGTGGGAAAGTGCACATGCTTGACAGTGCTGCTGCACAAATTGAAAACAGTCCCCTTGTCAGACTTCAAGTCATTGTCACCGTACGTTAAAATGCTTCATGTTGAACTGTTCTCAGAAAACATGGTAGGAGAACACATTTATATATATATATATATTATATATACAGTATACACACACACACACACACACACACACGTATATATGCAACTGGTAAAATGTATGGCCAGTGAGCAGCATTTCTGACTCAATGTATACGAGTGATTTTCAAGGACATATCTGCAAGTATGCTTTATGAAGAAACTAAGCATGTATTCTAGAAAGCTGTCTCATTATACAGCAGACATGTGAAATAGGGACTACCGCTGCTCCCTTGGCTCAGCCTTACCAGCTTTGCCTGCAAGTGCCCTGATGGCCTGCTGCCCCTGCAGATGGCCCATGCTTCCCTGGCCCTCCCAGCGCTTGTCACAATTTACAGCTCCCTCCCCACCTTTACTTCACAGCTGCTGGCCTGCAGGCCCTCTAGCAGCTCCCACTTCTTCTTTTCCCCACTGCAATTGCTGGCGGCCTCCACTGCAGCCTCCTCAGTGCTGTTATGACCTCTCAGCTCCACTAAGAAGAGCTGACTCATTACCTTTCAGCGGTGACTGAAAATGCAGGGTCTACCAGCTCAAAAGTCAATTTGTGCAAGCCCTTAATATTTCAGTTATAATTTGTTACAAATTATACGCTGTTGCTCATCCTGTTATTGAGCATACAGGAGATTTTTTGGTTACACTGGTTTTTCCTCACTCAACTTTGTGACCATACAAAGAACACACACACACACACACACACACACAGGCTGAAACTGCTTGTCCTGAGGGGTAGCAGCGAACCGGAGCCTAACCTGGCGACACAGGGTGCAAGGCTGGAGGGGGAAGGGATACACCCAGGACAGGAAGCCAGTCCATTGCAAGGTATCCCAAGCAGGACTCGAACCCCACACCCACCAAAGAGCAGTACCCAGCCAAGCCCGCTGCGCCACCGCGCACCCCCATACAAAGAACTATAATGCATATTTTTACTTTACTGTCTTCATGCTAACAAATTTTCCATCGTTTGATCCCCTTATTACAAGTCACAGGAGAAGTTTTTTGCTAAACTTTTTTGAGAAGTTTATTATTATTATTATTATTATTATTATTATTACATTTACATTTATTTATTAAATTTATTTAGCAGACGTTTTTGTACAAAGAGACGTACATCTCAGCAAAAGTACAATTTGTGCATTACATTGAGAGAAGGAGACACAGTTGCAGACATGAAAGTCTCAAGCAAATCTAGCTTGTTCCCCACCACTTGCTGCACCAAGGTTCATCATTCAAGTAAGTGCATAAGACACAGGATGGAAAAATCCCGATACCCACACCAATTTTTAAAATTTCTTTATTTTTATATATATATATATATATATATAAAATATATATATAATAAAATATATATATATATATATATATATATATATATATATATATATATATATATAGGGAGCACGGTGGCGCAGTGGATTGGACAGGGTCCTGCTCTCCAGTGGGTCTGGGGTTCGAGTCCCGCTTGGGGTGCCTTGCGATGGACTGGCGTCCCCTCCTGGGTGTGTCCCCTCCCCCTCTGGCCTTATGCCCTGTGTTGCCGGGTAGGCTCCGGTTCCCTGTATGGGACAAGCGGTTTAGAAAGTGTGTGTGTGTGTGTGTGTGTGTGTGTGTGTGTATATATATATATCTTTTATTAAATATTATAAGATACACAAATGAGCAGTACAATACCAGAGTAATGGCTGAATAAAGGTTGTATCTGGGGATGCTTCTGGAGTTACGATGCGTGAACAGTTACACCAAAGATGAGCTGGAGAGATCTTGGGCGAAGTGGATCTGGAAAAGGTGGGTTTTCAGACCCTTTATGAAAACAGACAGAGTTTCTGCAATTCTGAGTGACAGGGGAAGGTCATTCCACCACAACGGACCCAGAACCGAGAACCTCCGAGCTTTGCCTTTCGTGCGCGGGACCACCAAGCGAGCAGGAGTAGATGAGCGAAGGGGCGTGGCTGGGGTGTACCGGTTGATCAAGCTCTGTAAATAGCCGAGAGCAGTTCTATTGATGCAATTGTACACATTAACCAGGCTTTTATTATTATGTGATTTGCCAAAATTACATGAAATTGGGGGGGTGCGGTGGCGCAGTGGGTTGGACCACAGTCCTGCTCTCCGGTGGGTCTGGGGTTCAAGTCCCGCTTGGGGTGCCCTGCGACGGACTGGCGTCCCGTCCTGGGTGTGTCCCCTCCCCCTCCGGCCTTACGCCCTGTGTTACCAGGTAGGCTCCGGTTCCCCGTGACCCCGTATGGGACAAGCGGTTCTGAAAATGTGTGTGTGTATACATGAAATTGCCCTTCCAAAACATACTATATGTGAACACCAAGGTTCACCTGCCTGGCCATATCCTTAAAGCTTGGCACAAAAAAAAAATCTTAATACAAATGAATTAATATAAAATATTGAAATCGTTTTTATTATGTTACGCTCATCCATATCTATTTTCTGAGCTCTAGACTTAGCTCTTCACATCAGTATTTCAATAAATAGTGTATATTGGTTGGCACAGTTGGGCAGCAGGTAACAATAATGCCTCATGGCACCCAGGATTTTTGTGCATCAGTTTGAATCCAGCTCAGTCTGTTTACAGTTTGCATGCTGTCCATGTCTCAGAATCAGAATCAGAATCAGAATCAGAACGAGCTTTATTGCCAAGTATGTTCACATATACAAGGAATTTGTCTTGGTGACAGAATGACAGTGACAGGACACAGATGAGAAGACAGAATATGTGAATAAAGGATAAAAAATATCGAAAAAATATAAAGTACACAATATACAAAATAGTCACTAGACATTATATGTATGTACAGGTATGTTCTATACAGATGCAAGGGAATGTGAGTAAGACATATGATGTGATAAATGGATATAAATATAAATAGCATTGTGTATTGCACTGGTTTACTCTCTAGGGGGGATTTAGCTGTTCATGAGGTAGATGGTCTGAGGAAAGAAACTTTTGTTGTGCCTGGCTGTCCTGGTGCTCAGTGCTCTGTAGCGCCGGCCAGATGGCAAAGGTTCAAAGAGGAAGTGGACTGGGTGTGAGGGGTCTAGAATGATTTTGCTAGCCCTTTTACTGATTCTGGACAAGTACAGTTCTTGGAGAGCCGGGGGGGGGGGGGTGTGTCGATGATTCTTCCAGCAGTGCGAACTATCTGCTGTAATCTTCTGATGTCTGATTTCGTAGCTGAGCCAAACCAGACAGCTATAGAAGTGCAGAGGACAGACTCGATGTCTCTGTGGGTTTCCTCCAACAAGTTGAAGACAGGCCCTTTGGGTGTATTGGGGACCCTAAATTTCCTTTAGTGTGTATTTGTTTGTGTGGCTACCCTATGATACACTGGCATCCTGTACAGGGTGTATCCCTTAAGGCCTCATGCCCTGTGCTTCTAGGATAGGCTCTTGACCACTGCAGCCCTGACAGTGAATGAGTATTTAAGATGGTACTGAATTTATCTGTCTTGAGTTGAACCAGATGCAAAATAACATCTGAAGTTTTGAAGTTTAATTGAATTGGACATGTGAAGCAGATTCTGAAAACTGCTATACATTTGGGTATTTTAACTGTACATATGTGTTGTCCTGATTCATGATATCTAATATACAGACAGTAAAGAAAAGATGGGGAGAGGAGTTGGAGTAGTTAACTCAAAGGACAAGTTTTAACTCCCTTATTCTCCACCCTGCATCTGTATTGGCTCCCTGCTGCAGCCAGAATCAATTTCAAGACCTTGGTTTTGCCATTATAGCAAAGGATGGTTTGGGAGCTCAGAAAGTGCAGAACACCATCAACACTTTAACTTCAGCAAGACCACTTTGTTCAGCCAGTAGTTTCACCCACACCCTGAGGCTATCTTCTCACTGTTTGTTCTTGCTCTGAATGCTCCTAACAGAATTCCATCACTGGTCACTCCTGCAACATCAAATTCCAAAAAGTTAACTTCTCTTATGTCCAACACTTTTCCACACTTGTGTGCAGTAAACACCAAAGGTTTAGCTAGTGAGCAGAGCCCTCTGTGTAGAAACCCACAGACTCATTGTCCACCTGACCAGGCCTACATTGTGCTTTCTGGCGAGATACTGCTCAGCTTGCCTGATGACATCTTCATGCTTCTGTGTCCATATGAAAATCTGAAAGAGCCAAGTAATTGATGACCCTGCTGTTAGAGAAGTATGTTGCTGTCTCAGATGCTGAACTCCACTTGTCTTTAGTGTTGAAGTAATGGAAGAGCTCAAAGTTTTGCTGTTTTGACTCAGATACCCTGCAATGGTCACATATCTACGAGCAGCACCAGAAGGCTTATATAATTCCATCTGGACAGTCTTCAACACCCAACTGGACAACTGAAAGTGAATAAAAATTCAAATAGGTTTGACGAGGGATGATTATTAACATCTGATATAAATAATATGCAATCAGTGATCCTGACTGACTGTTATATGTGATCCCAGCTATCTATTTATCTAGTGTTTCCAAGTTGTAGCATTAGCCAAGTTTGAAACAATTAATTACCTATGAATAACCTACAGCAATCTAACTGCAGCTTTGAGCAAAATTTACTAAGATTGAATTTCAATGCTTAATATCTCTTAATAGCTTCTTGTGACAAGGTATACTGAGAAACACCCATTTTACTTTAGCTGTACTCTTGGCTTCCACAAAATAACCATTGCTGTTTGATCTCTGTCTAATAATGAAATATCATTACAGTGCCACTTCTGGACTCAGATTAATAACTTTCATTAGCACCCCATGTCGGTATAAGCATACAATGCCTTCACCACTTCTTGCTTATGTCACTGGTTGCAAATGGACCAGCCAGAGGAATTTTCAACTGATGCAGTCTACTTTAGTACAGTTTTTTCATGGTATTTCATGACATATGCCCTGATTTTTTTTTTTTTTTTTTTTAATAAAGTGTGAAAGGTACTTTTTTGTTCATTTAAAGAATTTTTCTTTAAACTGTCTAATGTTGTAACATATGTGAAGACACCAATTTATACTTGAAGTGGCCATTGGATACCTGCTTTCATGTTTAGTAAAGCTGTCAGCCTACTTTCTGTCAGCATATCATCCAGTTGTACAAATTCCTAAATCCCCTTAAGTAAAGTTTTTGGATGACGAAATATATTTAAAGGGTACTGAATTAAAGCAATACATAAATGTGTATTTACAGACAAGCAGTTATTATTGCATAATTGTAAATTTACTCACAGGGATTATTAATGTATAACTATTTTATAATCTGGACAAATAAATGGTTGAATTCCCAAAATTTCCTCCATAGAATTATTTGTGGAGGTTGGGGGGTGGGGGTGTAACCTGCATGACACTAGTCACCCAAGGACATCCTAAGTGTCTTATATTTAATACCTCATAACTGAGAATGTAAACTAAATTGTACATTAGTCCTGTCATGTTTATATCTGCCTGAATATGTGTACTTGGAAAACAAAGATTCAGACAAATAAAGCTGTGCTTCAGGAATCATATCTGTCTGTTTAGGCCCTCTGTCTGTTGTGGGATGCACTTTTAGTTACTCTGAGTTGCACATCACTTTGGAGAAAAGCATCTGCCAAATGAATAAATATGAATAATAATAATTGAAAATAAAAATATAAACAAAATGTGTTGCTGAGCAAAGCAGCTTTGTCCGTGTCCACACCATTAAAAGTTTCTGCTGCTGCTATACCTGTTCCCTTTAATATGGTTCCTCTGTTGTGCTCTTTGCCATTTCCTCTTTTGCAATGGTTTTTTTTTTTTTTTTTTTAAATCTCCAGTGTTAAATCTCCTTTTTAACATTGTTATTCATTGTTTTATAGATGGGGTTCCACCTACACCGGTACAATCATAGCAGAGATAACAATTGTGTCATGTTTAAGTCACTTTACCCGTCCACCCAATAACAAAATATCAGCAATCAAGTCATATAATTTTATTAATTAATTTTTTATATTCATTTTCTCCAAAGTGAATTACAACATTTGCATAAAAAGCTAATTAAAATTACTCATTGATGCAGTTGGACAGTTTTACTAGAGTCAAGGTAAATACAATAGGAGTGGCAATTTGCTCATGGGTGCTTTGATTGTAAAGTGATCACTACTCCACCTGATGTAGTTTCCTGTATTTTAAAAGACAATAGCAGTAAAATTTGCAATTTTTGCAATTTATAAATTATTTTATAATTCAGAATTTGAGAAATATATTTGTACTTCTCTTGTCTTCCATTTGTGGCTTGACGGCATTTTACATCAACTAACAGCCAGAAGACACAGCATGCTAGTCATCAATGTGCTGAGTTTGTCCAAAGGTGAGAATACTTGTCTGAAGCTTCTTTTTGTCATGCTGTGCCAAAAAAATTTGAAATACACCTTGAAACCTATAGGCAGTAAAGAAATTCATTAACCATTTTATGTTATTTAACATTTTAGCTTGAGAAAATGGTACATATTGCTGGATTAATGTCCCAAACACACACACATTGTCTGAAACTGCTTGTCCCAAGCGGGGGGGTCGTGGTGAGCTGGAGCCAAACCCGGCAGCACAGGGCACAAGGGAGGGACACAAGTTCGTTACAGGGCACCACAAGCAAGACTTGAACCCCAGACCCACCAGAGAGCAGGCCCGGGCCAAACCTGCTCTGCCACTGCAGCCCTCTCTCCCAAACATTACATTTATTTTTTTTTATTACATTTATTTTTACAGAGTGCTCTTCCCACCAAGGTGACATGGCAGTGAAAAAAGTTCAAGACAGAACTCAAAATTCAATATAAAGATGCAATACAAAGTTGCATCAGTTATAGTTAACAATTAGAATAAATCAGCTGGGAGCTGAGGAGAGGAAAACAAAAAAAAAAAAAAAAACTTCCACTGCAAAGAAGGGAACAAAATAAAACCTCTTGAGGTCCAAGTACCAGTGGCTGCAAACCCCACCTTAGCATTCTAATGTGGTAACAAGCAATCTGTGTGGATGTGTCTACAACAAAAGACCAGTATCAGGCAGAGACGCAGTCTTTGGAAGGTAAAGTAGATATCCAGGGCCCTGATTGCGGACCCATAAGGTCAAAATAGGCAGTTGTCAGCTTCTGATAGCAGGTCACCTGTGCAGAGTGTGGGGACTATAATACAGAAACAGCAACAGTGTTCTAAGGCACTGAGCAAGACATTTTCCACTTTTTTATGTTTTAGTAAGGTAGTCGGGAGATTTTATTTTTGCAAAATGCATCTGGCAGTAAAACTTTACTGACCGTTTCTTCAGTGTAATTTAAATAGGTTATTTAAAACTGCACCTGACAGACTGAAATGATTTAACAATGGTAACCATATCTAAAAAATAGCTAGAGGAAAAAGTATGAAGAATTTAATATGGGTATGTATTTTTACATTTAAAGCTGAAGATGAGCACCGTTTCTGACTGCCCAACTACCATCACAAATATACTTTGAGTCTGTAGAAGAGCTATAAACCTGCACTAAATTCTGCATGTAAAACTGCCTATTTCAGAGCAAATATCAACAACAGAACACAAATAATTCCCATCAGTGTCAAAGAGCATGACACAGGGTTGGTATGTTTAAAATATATTTTTATGTTATGCTGAATATTTTAATCAAGGTGTCACCACCCTGATTTTGAAGTGTTGCATCTAATCAGCAAAACAATATCCTAATTAACACCCAATAAAACCACTGTATTGATCTATGACACTAGGCGTCATAACAAGGGAAGCTAATCATATAAGTGTGTATACAGTATTCGGTCATATAATACAAATAAAACATAGATGTTTATACTTGGTTTGAGTTCAGTTAGATGTGAAAAATCCTTTCTCATAACTTTCACAATTTCCAGTAACAATATTTTATGTCAATTTTCAGTTAAATAGTTATATTATTATTTCTTTTTTTATATTAGCCTGTCACCTCCCAAAAAAATGAAGAAAATTACAAGCATTAAAATTTAGTCATTATGATCACTAAAAGATGTAATTTAGGCCAAAAGCTAATATTGCCAAAGTATACAGTTAATGGCAAGGATTAATGCTAATTGTATTACTTTTATTGAGTTTCTGCTATAGTATCACTTTTTCATACATTCATATCATACATTTTTGTAAATTGCCAAATCAGGAATTAAGTGTGACTTTCCACTACAAACAAGGGGGTTTCACACGTTAGTTCATATTGGCTTAAGAGATTTTCAAGCTTATGGATGGTGTTAGATGTCTCCCTCTCTAAATAATACAAGTATTACTAGTAGTCCATTACAGTGAAAATAAACAGCATGCAGCCAGGCTCAGAAAACTGAACAGCTGTGCACTGACATGATGCTAAACAGTTGTGACTGATCAATGGCACAGCATTGCACGGTCTAATTTACTCTGATAGGCTCTGAAACATGTATTGTCAGGCTATCACAAATGATGCTTGAGGTATCCAATCATAAGCGCTGAGCACTAACGAACGTCACCCGCGATTACTCGAGACCGATCTCTGTGACTGAGGTTCAAGTAAATTTCACAGCATTGCTTTGTTACATTTTTCAGCACTGACAAAGCAAACCAACAGAAAGGAAAGGGATAAAAAAGCTTTCCCCTTAGGAATCAGGGTGGGTGGCAAAGTTGGGAAACTTGCTCATAGAAGAAAGTGCTTTGACTGCATATATAGACACAGATTTGATTGCATATAATCAAAGTCCCTCCCGTGAATCATCCCTGGCATGTATGCATGAAGCATAATGGTATGTGTATTAACAAAATGATATTTAAGGCTCAGTAATATATTTTGTAAAAATAATAAGTGAACGTGGAAGTTGATTCATTTAATTGTCTTATTGTATGAACAGGTATATGGTACTGAAAGGGGAATCGTCTTAAATTCTAGTACTTATCTGAGAGTATTGGAATGTGTTAATTTTCCGTGTAAGTGGGTCCTTTAAGTTTCATATACTATCCTTGATTCTTTTTGATTTTGTGCTTTTCATGGACAAATCCCAGATTAAATCCCAAATAAAGATTGCATCACCAGCTGAACAGGCAGTTTATGTAGACTTCATCTTCCTCATCATCTGACTAGCATCAGTTCTCTCCTTCTGTATTACAAACTCTATTTTTTCCTCTTAACCCCAAGTGAAAATGGCTCCGAACAGAGAGAAGAGACATAACACATCACCATATTGTTCATACTTTACAAACACAGCCATGTTTCCACGGTGTTCAATTTGCTCAGCTTACTCACTGAGGCGTTATCACACAATGGGGGCAATCCCTCTGCTCCCTTCAGGCAACTGCATATGAGTTGGCTAATAGGCTCAGCTATCTAGAAATGATTTCATTGAATTTATTTCATCTAGTATTTATATGGTACTACTGGACCTTATGTTCCCATTATTATTATTATTATTATTATTATTATTATTATTATTACTATTATTATTATTATTATTATTATTATTATTGTTGTTGTTGTTGTTGTTGCTGTTTACCACTGGGATGACACTTGATTGTTCCTCCAATTAATTATTAAAAACACACATGCACAAGTAAAGAAGACAACAAGTTGCCCCTTATAGCACATAACAGCTTACTTTTTTGCCCATGAATTAGTTAAGCTGCAGAATAAACTCCTACCTTCCCGACACACTTGTGACAACTGAACCATTACTTTGGAAAAAAGTCAGGTAAAGTCAGGAAGGAGCAAAAAAAGATTCCGGGCTGCCTTTGTACAATTACACATTTCCTTTTTTTCTAAAACGTTTTAATAACTTTCTAATAGCTAGGCAATTTTCCTAATCAGTGCTAAAATTAGTAGCAATATAGATGTAGCTACTAACTACAAAGGGATAGCTGTTGTAGCTTAATTACTTGGAATGAGTTATAGATTGGACTGCTTTGCTTTCTCTGACTTTCTAATCGCCTTATCTTCTAATTCGCATGACCATTTCCCACAGCTGCTGTAAGCAGAAACCGGTAAGGGAACACCTAATTCTGTAATGTTGCACACTGGCACGAAAAGTATACTGAAGTTCTGTTAAAAGAAGTTTTTTCCCTGAGATTTGAAGGTTTTATTGGGTCTCGAAATTTCTTTCAATCTGGATAATTAAATTCATGATTTAGAAAAGTGTTAATTTCCTGTAAGAACTTTTGAGGAAGTCGAACTTCCCTTTACTGTTGTCCAAATTCTCTGCCCTCTGAAAGGAACAGTGCATCACGCTGGTCATATTATCCACTAACCCTTTTATCCCTTAAGACAGACATCTGGGGTGTCGGCGTGAGACTGCAGTAGGTTGTAGGAACTCCAGCAAACACTGAACTTAGATTTGTTATTATAGAAGCACAGTTCACCGCAAGCAAATTTTCTGGAACTCTAAAATTGCAGGGTTTGACAATGTAGGACACCTAAGAGTGGACATTAAAATAACCGTTGCATTTCAGCTATAATAACTGTGATGTAATTATAATGGAAAATGCAAAATGATGCAGCACTGTCATTATAAGGTCAAATATGATTTAAAACCTAAGGCATAAACACTGACAAGATAATGCATCTTGTGGTGTCTTTGGCCATGTGCATGCAGTGTAAATAAACCACTACTATAGATTTGTAAACGTGAAAAAGTACAATGAATGCAAGAAAGCTAACTGCACATTTGTCCGTAGTTTAAATGTTTTGAAACCCTACACCGCAAAGGTTAATTTCTGATAAAATAATCCATCAGTCTCTTAATTTCTCCATATGCTATCTACTGAACAATATAGCAGCTGATATGTATTATTTTATGCTCCAGCAACAACAGCTTTGTTGGCATGTGACAAAACAGTCAGCATCATATGATGGATAATCGCTGCAGTTTAGAACAATATTTATCCTAATGTCATGCCTCAGACCAGCTCTTTGTAGAGAGCTGTGATCCTTCAAGTGCAGAATTCATTTGTCTTTGAATTTGCACAATGAATAGTTCTTAATACTTATAGGGTGAGGACATTTCACTCATGTACTGCTTGGTGCTGTGTTTATTAAGTTTTTGATAACATGTATTTAATTGCATTGGCACAATGATGTTCAGGTCTGATGTGTAGTAAAAAGCTTGCCTTGAGGGAAGACCTGACATGAATGGTTTCTAGGATATTAATTGAATTACAATGTTCTAATACGTTAGTTAACAAGGATAATGTGGCAGACCTTGAAAAAGTAGAAAATGGCCTGCCAGCTCCAAGACTAACATGGACAAGAAAATGAATAATGATTTTTACAGAACTTTTTACAGTACTGAAAATTATAAATTATGAATTTATGGCATGAGGTGCTCACTACACTGAACTTCTGAATGACTGCTGCTTTAAAATTGTAATATTTTCTTTCACATGTTCTTCAAAGAATGAATACAGTAAAGTGTATTTTGAATTTTAAATGTAAGGGTGGCATGATGGTACAGTGGGTAGCACTGGCGCCTCACAGCCCTTGGCTGTTCGGATGTAGGTTTGAACCCAGCTCAGCCTTGTGTCTATGGGTTTTCACATATTCAGTGTGTGTGTGTGTGGCTACCCCTGTGGTGGACTGGTGACCAATCTAGAGTGTACCCACCAAACCTTGGATACAGTGATTCTGGGATTGGCTCTGGACGTCCGTGATGCTGACCAGGACACGTACAAATGGTGAATGAAAATGAGTGTGAGTATTGTATTGGGTCTGGGTCTGAGTCCAGACTCAGTGGAAGCAGAGTACAGGATGAGGAGGACTCATTATGAACACAGGCCCACATTCTCTCCATGAAGCGATCACCACAAGCTCCTTTAGCCACTGGATTGTGTACAAAGAGCTGCTTCTTGAGGTTATTCTTACTAACAATCATCTGCCTCCATAATACCCATCAAAGACCTGTTAGCTCCTCAACACTGTGAAGCATGGAAGTGGCTTGCAACCACAAAGTCTTTGAACTCATCTAATGTTTATCCAGCATAACAGTATCTCTGTCTATTTGCTAATTCTTTTTCGTTATTTATTTACTTCTTTTGTTAGGGTATAAGTGTGTATTTTAGTGTTACCTCTCATATGTCAAGCTGCTGTGCATGTGAATTTCCCTGATTAATAAACAACCTATTCAATCATATATTACATTCTTAAAGGAAGTCAGGTGATATTTTTTTTCTGTACAAACTATCCAGAAACCTGTAGGGCGGAAATAAAATGAATAAATAACACATTTTCATGATTTAACAATTGCACTAATATAAATAGCAAGAATTGTTTACTTTCAAGTTCACAAATGTCCATTGTGTGGTGCAATGTCAGCTACACACTCCAGTTCAATTCACAAACAACCGAAACACTGAACCAATGTTGTTTTCACTTTTTCACTTCATGAGTAGTTTGTGCCAGCCAGTTCTTTAATTGTCCTCTAATGTTTCTTTCATGAAGTTCATTCTGCCTGAAGTTCTAATAAAAAGAAACTGGCATTGAACTACATCCTTATCACTATAAACCAGCACATGCCCAGCTCAGGAACTGACCAAACACCAAAAACTGGAGCATTAGCATTCTTGTTGAATATTGGGCATAAACCATAAAAAGTAAAGGTAAATATAAAAGGTAAATATAACACATGCTTACACAGATACGGTTGAGAAGTGTAAAAAAAAAATGTGTACACAAAATTGTTTTGTATAAGGAGTTTTTAGGTTTCTACACAACCATGATCTCCAGGTGTTCCTCACCAAGTCTCCCTTTGAGATGTAGCCTGGAGTATCTCTGGAAATACTGTGGTACTGCTTGTTTGCAGTTTGCTGCATTGCAATACCTAGGGGAAAGGAACAAGTCGAGGCAGCGGTATGCCTGATTATTGATTTTAAGGACACATGCTGTGAAAGCTTTGTTGCATTGAGGGCAGTTAAAGACACAGCTCTCTCCTGGCTCGCAGATCGAAATGCCACGAAGACAGCTGAGGGTGGGGTGCACTACCAGCACTCAGATCCTACATTGATCCAACACTTCTAACAAATGCCCTTCCTCACCAACTGAAGATTAAATATCTTCCTAAGAAAAAAAAAAGAAGAATGGCCATCTTAGAAAGACACAAAATAAAAAAGCTTGTGAAATAAACCTTAAATAAAAGTTTTTTGTTTGTTTGTGTTTTTTTTAAGTTAATTTTAGATTTAATACAATTTTCTGCTTAACTAAAATCATTTGTAATTCTACATATTGCAGTCAGCCAAAGAACAATAAATGTAAAGTTCTACATCTGTCTTAAAATTGGTAATTATGTTTAAAAATAAGAATAAAAACTAAATAGAAATAAACAAAAAATCTGATTTTGCTGATTCTCCAAGAATGTGTGATTCTTCCATTATCTGGTATACAAAGGGCAAAAGCATGTCTTGTCACCTGAGACAATGAAATCAAGATACCGATTTGAGGGGAGTTAATTAGTGTGCTCAGGCTAAATCAGGTTTCCATTTGTTGGTGGAGAATGGGACTTCGGTGGAGGTCAGAGGAGATTCAACCTCTGTCTGCTCACTTGCTATCCAATCTGCGGGAGTGGCACTCAGGGCCAGGGAGCCCAAGGTTGCAGGCACCTCCCTCTATCGTGTGTCATCAGGTGTCATCGCTGCCAGCATCTCAAGGTGCGCAAGGTCACAGGCGACAATTTGTTAATGTCCCGCTGGGGTCTTACGGTGAGAGGGCACCATCAGGTTATTGAATGCTTGAATATCTTCCAGTTGTTAAACAACTAAAACTGCTTCATTTGCAGGGTTTCTAAAAACAACAAATTAGGTGTATAAATGTTAATGACATGATTAAAATGCAAACAATGATTGATACAATTAAACCGATTGACTGAAAAGTAAGAAAAAAGATAGTAAAAGTTCTCTTGCATAATTGCTTTAATCATTTAAGTAGTGCTAAAAGCTGTAGTGTTGGCTATTAAAATGCTGAATAAATGTGCTTACTAATATAAGTTAAAAAGATGTTTAGGTCCCCCCGTTCTCTGAGGTTTGTGTTATTCCAACATGCCTATTGGTGGCACTGTTGCTTTGCGCTACTGCATGATTTCATTGGCAAAATGTAATTTCTGCTGTTCAACAGGTATACACTTCTGGTTTTAAACTATTTCTTCAGCATTTAGAATCATTCTGTCACACACCTATTACCAGTCCACTAAAAGGTAAAGTTAATAACAATACAGGAAGTGTCAATGCTGTCCTTTGGATATATACCTCTTTTAATAGCAAGATATTTCTTAACTGGATGTATTTTGGGCTTGCCCTTTCATTCCCTCCAAAATGAAAACAATGGCATACAATAATAACCAACTGTAATGAGATGAACGCACAGTAGGTGGCAAACATGTTCTTCTGAAGACTTCAGCTACAATAGCAATACTTGAGGTGCACAGTAGCTATTTCAGAGTGGATTCCCTTTTTTTGCTCCATAACAGCATAAGATGTGTCCTCCAGACAAAGATTCGTCTTCGGTATTAAGTATTGACTATCAGTGTGAGAGTATTCCTTGGGTCATCATCAGTCATTGTGATGACGAGGCATTTCCTGTCACATGCTAGTAGATATGGATTGAATGTGACATTGCAATGTGTACAACACAGCAGTTCTATCATCTTGTGTGCCCTGGGAATACTGCTGCAATAATAATTAGTAAATCTTATCAAAATTTCATAACTGCCACCTCTGCTTCATTTATCTTTGCTAAGGCTCCTCAGAGATGTGGACATGAATAAATCTTGTAATAAGGCAATGACAAAGCACATTTACACATAATTTAATTTAAACCCCTCTCGGTTCTTTTTTTCATAACACATTAGATATTGTGGAGAACAGAACACCAAAACTAAAATAGCTTTAGGTTTGCCTACTGGCTTGCATTTTGCAAGGTGAATTTCAGCACAGTTAAAAATTTACCCGGGGTCTATTTTCAAGTCTATAAAAACAGATAGCGTGGGGATCTTGAGACAACTGATGGCCTCAGAAAGTTTTTAACTCCTGCGACACATGAATCAGCAGGCATCCTCTCAGGCCAGTGAGCGATGTCTGTGCCTTGGCCAGCGGACCGGTCAACTTAAAACCAACCCACTTGTAGTGTAACAACGCCACTTATGCTCTGCTTCTACAGAAGTTCGGGTCACAGTCAGCAGATGGCAGAGCTCACACTCAGACCATTTCCTCAATGGTCGCACTCAGCACATGCTTAAAAAGAGTACTTCTACCGGCCTGGCCTTTTGGGAGTCCCTGAAATTGCTGTGACAAGCTAGGGTACATCAGGTTTAGAAGTAATCAGGTCTGGGAAAGGAGACAAGTTCTTTTTTAAGGATGTTTTCAGTTGTTGGAGGAAGGGACCTAGGCAGGCAAAAAAGGAGTATCCATCTAAAGCGCCCCTTTCAAATATAATGAAGGAGCAGATATTTGAAAAGTAATTGATACCTCAGTAAAAATTCTGCTGTGCTCTCTTTTCTATCCTGCTGGAAGAAAGAAGCCTGACAGTCTACTGTTAGATGCTGCTTGGCAAGTGAGCAGGTATGCTTTGGCTGCCTACCGATATGGCCTGGCTTGCATATATCTCCAAAACGAAAATTTTTGTGTTTCCGTGCACATGTCAGGTTCTGTGATGTAGTATTCTATACTACTGCTATCCTTAGGAATGATCACTGGCAATATCTCTACAGGTTACAATTGTGGGGATTTTTAAAAATGTCATAATGTAGTGTGGGTGGCTGGTTTGGCCTGTGCCGGCTGAGTGATGGGTCTGGGGTTCGAGCTCTGCCTGGGGTGCCTTGCAGCGGGCTGGCGTCCCGTCAAGGGTGTGTCCCCTCCCCCTTCGGCCCTGCGCTGTGTTGCCGGGTAGGCTCCGGCTCGCCGCGACCCCGCTTGGGACAAGTGGTTGTTGAAATTGCAAAAAATAATGTAATGGAACACAGGTAACAAAACTAAAGTTTTTAAATCTCCTGAAATGCTGCGATTTATAGCACAAAAATATTTTTTAATGTTTAAAGAAATGCATTTTGAACACACTGTAGTACTGTGGCTACATATAAAGCTTTCCCTTGTTAGCATCATGATACAAATTCACACAGACTTTTATCTTCCCGCTCAATGAGTGGTAATTCAGGTATTAATGATAAGATGAGCATGTACTGCAAAGACAAAGGGATTGAGACCTGTTTTGAAATGAAAATGGTCAGCTAGTGGTCATCTCTGCTGGTGGTGCATTTAAGCAGGCTCACACTACTTTCTACCCCTGGGGATGGCCTTATCTCAGGATTTTTGATTCGCTAAATTCATATGGGGCAAATGGCTAAGGAGACCCATGCTGAGGATTCACAAAATCCAGAAGTACAGGAAAAATTCCTGAGGATGAGGTAAATGTCTGGCATTAAGTGGTGCTCCATACAATGGATATAGAAATGGATTCTTACAGTTACAGTTTGTAGCCATACTTTGTCCAAGAGTACAATAAGTTGAAGAGATATTATGACTCATATTAAAAACAAGCTATATGTAGGTTGTACTGTCTTGGATATCTAGGTAAAGGTAAGAATTATAGCAGTGAAAAGGGTAGTCATTGTAAATGAAAAATACTACCCCTCTACAGTAATGAGATCCTGGATGTACCTGTAAATGCATTTCAGCATTTACTGGGAAGGGCTTGCGTTGCAGGGCTGTAGAACCTTCTTAACTTTGCAATCTCAAGACTCTCTAGTAATACATAGGAAGAGGCATTTTATGGCAGACTCCTGGCTATGGTGTTTCAGAAAAGTATTGGGAATCAATTAAGCTGCTCAACCATGATAGCAGAGCATTCAGGCAAATGCAGTTTAGTCTATAGCAATTGTGGTGTAATGGTTGTGCAAAATTCTTTGTGCAAAATCTGGTTGTACTGAGCATTTTACTGCATGTTGTGTGATGCCTTTCCTTATGTTTACAATATTTTCATTTGGAAAAGCACAGTGCATTATTTATTTTTCTATTTTTTCATGTATTTATTTATTCTTTTTGGTAACATCCTTGCATATTTGCCCTTGTTCTCTAATATGTCACTGCCTAGAGCATAGAGCTGCCGGGATATAAAACAAATTTCAGAGAAATCTGACAATAAAGTTCATACTGTAGAATGAAGCACTTCCACACAGAATAGCTAATAAGGATAATATGATAATATCATATTCTGAGGTCCTGGTATGCTCTGCGTGGAGCCAACTAGGCAATTTAGTGTAAATTGGTGGAGCACTTTTGGATGGGGACAGAAGCAGTGATATAAGGTCTAGAGGACAAAACAGATGCGAGGGAAATTGTTCCTGCTTCTACTGTATTTGTAACCATCATCTATACTCTAAAAATTCGCTCCCATGAAGCTTCTTGTCCAGAGGGAGTTGGCTATATCATTAAGATGTCTTTCATCACAAGTAACTGGAATTCATGAGAACAAGAAATTATGTGGCGCAAATAGATTTCTGGTCATTGAGTTATGCCCCTCATAGTAGTCTGCTTACTCTCAGGTTTTAGTGTCATAAAAGTACAGCTACACAGTGAATGTTATCCTTACATTTAAGAAATGCCTGATTTGTTTTCAAAATATCCTGTAACAGTGCATACATGTGACCAGACAACTTAAACAACCAGGGTATTGTGAGTGCATCTGCCATGCCCACAACCACACCTGAGACACAAGCCCCTGGCTGTGTTCAGCAGGGTAGGGTACAAAGGATGCCACTTCACCACTCCCTGGTGGCAGAATCTCCTAGAGATAACCATTCCCCTATGCTCTCAACTACCCACTTCGCCTTGCGTCTCTCTTCCTTGTTCTCCTGTCCAACTCCTCTGGACCCATGCTTGTCCCCGACTACCAGACTTGCTTCTCCCCTTCATTCTTATAATAAACGATACCAAGTTTGGGTCCTACTTCCTGTGTCACAGCAACTCTAAGAAATCTATTTTCTGAGCTCATTGGACAGTTATGGTTGATATATGGAAGTCATAAGATGTAGACATTGCATCTTCCACAGAATAACAGGCTCCAAAAAGATAAATATGTTTCTGTTTCTGCTTTTGAACACATTAGGGAAAAGAATGTAGGCATGGTGCAATGAATTATTGACTTCTCTGGTACATATGTATAGCAACACTTCTTAGATTAGCTTTTGGTTGGTCTTCTTTTACATCTAATATATAGAATACATTAAGATTTTCCTTATGACAGTGAATTAGGGAATAATAGATTCAGGATTACTACAGGTAGCAAAAATTGTTCTAAAGGCTTCAAGAATACTACCTGCCTGAACAAAAGAATCTGTAGTTTTGACAAAGACTGCTATGATCAATGAACTCTGTGATTCCCACAGAGGTGTGTACAAGTGTGTACAGTACATTTAAAACTTATGCGTGAGCTAGAGGGAAGTTGAGTCCCAACTGAAAATGTCAAGCCTGTTTACTGTTGAATCAGATGACTCCAAGATCACTGTACAGCATGAAGCCAGAGGGAAGGGAAGAACTAATCCCTATCATTTCACAGAATTATCTGTAGCCACGCCTACATGCAAGTGGTCAGTTCCTGTCATAGTGATCAAAAACCCATTAGTTTGTGCCAACAGTAAGGTCAGTAGATTAAATAAGGAGATCCTATAAGCAATACTGGGCTGTAGGTTTTCAGATATGGGCTACAACAGTAACAGAAGTCAAAGCCCTTGCATGAGATGAGCGAGCTGAGTTTAGAGGCAATAGAACATGTGTTTTATTCTTGATGATCAACAAATCCTATACCAAGGTGTAGAAAAGGAGTCTGGTTATTAGCCAAGCCACAGATTTGGGAGGAAGAATGTAGATTCCATCTTATGTGGAAAGAGAGAACCAGCTCTGTGCTTGTAAAAATATTGGAGAGGTCATAGAAATTTTATCTACAAGAGTTTTGTTCACCCACATAAGGCCTTTGATTGGTTTATGGTATTCTGATATAGGCATTGTAGAAGTACACTGTCGCCAGGACACTAATTCACCGGTGCTAATCCCTTTCATGTGAAGGAAAAGTAATGTCTACATTCTCAGTGTTTAGTCAAGCCTAAGCTCAAACTAGAGTTAGTTTGTCTCTTCTGCTGTTTCTGATATTTGTGAATACCAAGACAGATTCAGGAACTGGTGAAAATACTGTTCAAACCTGACACTAGAATACCTTGGACAAAGGAATCTCCTGAAAAAATACTCTGATCAAGAACATTTGGGTAGCTCTCCTTTTCTTTACAGATAATGTGGCTGTGTTGCCCTTATAGGACCATGACTTTGTGTCCTAGAACAGTTCACAGCTGAATGTCACTGAGAGTAAGGAGAAGTCAAACAGTCAGTTCCCGGACGGCTAGATGCTGTGTTCATAAAATCTGAAAAATTGTTTAATGTGTCAAGGGGAACATTCTCAAAAATAATGACAGCATACGCCAAACTAGACTGGTAAAGTGAAATAGTGATCACCATTTAAAGCAGAACAACGGATATAGACAAACACTTCACAGAATGGTTACAAACTGATACAAAAGTTCAACCTCAAAAATTACAAGTCTCAACAAAAACTGTTCATCATGAGCTTCACAAAGCTGGACCCCTGAGGAATGGAAAAAAGTGCATGACATTGTAATTTAAGAGACTTTAATAAAATCTGTGTTCCTGTGCAAATATCTTTCCTAATATTTACAAAGATTTATTTTGTACATGGGGGTGCGGTGGCGCAGTGGGTTGGACCACAGTCCTGCTGTCCGGTGGGTCTGGGGTTCAAGTCCCGCTTGGGGTGCCTTGCGACGGACTGGTGTCCCGTCCTGGGTGTGTTCCCTCCCCCTCTGGCCTTACGCCCCTGTGTTCCCGGGTAGGCTCCGGTTCCCCGTGACCCCGTATGGGACAAGCGGTTCTGAAAGTGTGTGTGTGTGTATTTTGTACATTTCTCCAAAGCAGCTTACAATGATTATCAACTAATGCTTAGGTAACATCTTTATCCAATGTAACTTACAGTGTTAAATGCACTTCCTTCAATAATTCACCAATCTGAGTTATCTCAATCTCATTTAAGATGATAATTAAAATAAAAGCCACTTTAAGTGAATTGAGTTATTTGAAATGAAACAATAATGTTCTGGTAAAACATATACAGTAATTCCATAAACTTGAAAGCATCAACGTACATGTACTTACACACACACACACACACACACACATTTTCAGAACCGCTTGTCCCTTACGGGGTCACGGGGAACCGGAGCCTACCCGGCAACACAGGGCGTAAGGCCAGAGAGGGAAGGGGACACACCCAGGACGGGACGCCAGTCCACCACAAGGCACCCCAAGAGGGACTTGAACCCCAGACCCACCGGAGAGCAGGACTGCGGTCCAACCCACTGCGCCACCGCACCCCCTTTACATGTACTTAACAAGACCTTTTTTCTTTTTGAAAACCTGTAATTGAAGTATTCCTATTAGAGAAAAATAAGTGACACCACACTGTTTCCCCTCCAATAAGCAGCTACACATTGGTGCTAGATTGAACTTAATTGACCAGTATGCAAAAAACCCACACAAAAGAAGACTGCTGAAACATTTATAAAAATTGTCTAATGTTGATTATCTGTCAATAAAACAGTAGTATACACTCCTTCAAAAAATGTCAGTGTGTGGTACTGTACTACTGTGCTAGATGTTTTGACCAGACATCAAAGATTTTTCAGTGTTGGTCTGAATACCACACTTTCAAACTTACTACAGAAGAAATACACCTTATACTGCATTTCTCAGGTTTTCTTAACCTGTATAAAATGATGCAAATAATATTTAGATATTGCTTCCAGAATTCCTACCATGTATTCCATTGCATTTCGTATTGGTTTAATATGACTGCAGCATTAAAATGTGTTTGAGGCATATCAGTGTCACACCACAAAATAGGCAGAAAACACACATTTGAAATTCATTAAGTCAGTTTTCCACTTCTGAGACCACTTTTAATGCAGAAGATCATTTCCTTGCAACCATGGAGCTGATGGAAATCTAGTGTAATTTAAAGTTATAATTGCAATTCCAAGAGAACCCTCTCTGCTTGTAATTGCATGACAAAGGCCAACCATACTGCAGTTTCTCATACTGAAATCTCAAGAATTTTAATTGATTAGTGTTTTTCTTTTGGAGAAGTGATTAGATCCTCCTTTTTATTATGGGTATTTTTGAAGACCCAGCAAATACATAATATAAATTCTTTTCCCAATGCATTTTTGCTCTACAGTGCAAAAACATTTAAACAATAGTTTCATGCAGAGTTGCATTAAAATGCAGTAGAATTATGCCCCCAAATGTTTCCAATTTAAGATGTGAAATTCATTAAAGTATGGTATATAAAACTTCATGACAATGTTAAATATGCGCTCAGCATTGTATACATACTGTATGTTTGTGTAATCAGTTGGTTAAACTGTATCAGTAAAACCGCATGGGTTTTGAGGATGTCCTGTATCATGCACTTCATTTGTTCAGTTCAGTAGCATTTTTTATGACTCTCTGCTTTGAAAAAATGATTTATAACCCTGTATGCCCCATTGATAATCCCCTGACAGTCTCATTATAGCAGCGGTAATGGGTAATAATTGGTGGTGCCACCAATGCTTTACAAAACTAAGGAAAAATATTAAAGTAAGGCAAAAAAATTAAGAAAAATCCAAAGATGGCTTCTTCTGTCAACAGCTCAAGATCCTAGGAGTAACAATTGATATAAGTTTTTGCTTCTTCAGCCACACTTTTCCCAAACCTGATATTGCAGACACTGCTGAAACATTCTTAGAATCCACCTGAGAATGCCTGTATCTCACACCACACTCTACAAAGCTCCTGGTTCGGGCTGTGGTGATGTCATACTCAGAGAACCGCAACTCCATTCCAGTTAATCTTCAGGCCTGCTCAACTAATCCAGAATGTCACTGCACAAGTTATCGCCCCACTTCATGCCTTCTTACTAGGTTCCTGTGGCTGTCTAAATATTATTCAAGATACTGGTTAGTCTATAAAACAGTTAACAGCCTGATAAGTACATGATCAATCCTTAACCCCTAGAAAGAACACTGTGCTGCTCTACACGTCTGCCATTCACTCGTCCCAGTAACAACAGAAACAAATCTGTTCTTGGTGGAACAAACTCCTTTCCTCCCTTAGAACTGCAAAATCCAACCTAGTATAAAGAAGGGTCTCAAAACCACACCATCTCCAACCCTTGTATAAATAGGGTAAAACTAACCTGTCTCACACCAGTCTAATCCCAGCTCTTGTTCCCTGTTATTGGGTGAACAATCCACACTTTCAGAGTCAAAAGTGACACATTAAGGCATACCAGGGCCAGTGAGTGACTATTCTCCCCCCCTCCCCCCAACCATATCTAAACAAATAGTGTATGTATACAACACAAGGGAGCCAGCCACACAACAAACAAACTACAACACCACCTAAAGTCAGAAATTTGCATGACCAGGAACATCAAACCGCACCTTCTTTTCTCTCAGTCTTGGCTTATTGAGTCGATTGGATAGGCTGCACATGAGCTTGTTATCCCATTATCTGGCTGCTCCCAGGTTCAGCTGTCAGTCTTATTACCTGGGTGTGGCAAAAGGCTTTGACCTGCCACATTCACTTTTAAATCTATTTCTGTTCTAATCTCGACATCTGAATAAAATTGTTCAATATCATTTGCGCTGTACAATCCAAATACGATTATTTGGAATTTGAATCTTTTCTTGTACAGGCATCACCTGCATAATGCGTACCAGTAAAATGGTGGTATCAAACAAAAAAACCTGCAATTTGATAGTTGTATGTCTTCAAAAGTCTTTGCTGTTGAATGCACTTTATTGCTCACTTTTTCAGTACTGTACTCACTCACTTTGTATGCTATTCATTGCAATGTGTTCCACAACTAAATAGTAATGTTATCCATTATATTTGATGGATCAACAGTGATGAAAATAAAAAATTTGATGCAAAAAAGAAAACATATACTGTAGGTCCTATGTTGTTTAGATTTTTTTGTTATTATTACATTTTAGGGGGTGCGGTGGCGCAGTGGGTTGGACCACAGTCCTGCTGTCCGGTGGGTCTGGGGTTCGAGTCCTGCTTGGGGTACCTTGTGATGGACTGGCGTCCCATCCTGGGTGTGTCCCCTCCCCTTACGCCCTGTGTTGCCGGGTTAGGCTCCGGTTCCCCGTGACCCCATATGGGACAAGCGGCTCTGAAAATGTGTGTGTGTGTGTGTGTGTGTGTGTGTGTGTGTGTATTACATTTTACTTTTGATAGGGAAAACAGGCCGCTGTAGAAACTTAATTTTTCTAAACTTGTTTACAAGTAAACCTTTCAACTAAAGGATATGTGTGTTATGCTGCAACTCATGTCATGCTTTACAAAGTAGACTAGTTATAACAAAGCAATTAAAGGCCTCAGAACAGTTTCTTTTCTTGAATAATATAGCCCACATAGAACTCACAAGGAAAGTGGAATAACTCTTTGTTTATGTGGATATTTTTATTAATTTGTCTGTTGATTTGTTTATGTTCAAATACACTTAAATGAGCTGCAGCAATGACGCAAGAGTTCCCTTATGGTGTTTTTCTTTTTTTTTTTAATTTTAACATTTACATAAAAACCTCTATAAGTCAAAAAGATGTACTTCATGAAAAACGTTGATGCTAAGCTATCATCATTAGAAGTTATTATTGAAAAAAGTAATTGATGCATTTAAAATACTGAATGGTTAATGAGTTTTCAGTCTAAAGCATCAGTGAAGTCATATAGAGCCCTAGAAAATGAATACTAAAACAAAACTGAAAATTCTTCCTAACAGTCTAATTTCATCTTTATTTTCTTCTTCTTACATTCCATAATGAAATATGTATACGGTTACTGTAGGAACAAATATATGTTTACAATAAATGTATTATTACATGGCAAAATTATCAGAGCTACCCCATTGTGCTTTGTTACTTGCGGCTTTATGTCAGTGAAATAAACATATTTTCTGTTTTTGTTTGCATTATTAAACATGGATATACAGTGATTTTCTAAAACCATTTAACTACCTGGCTTTGCTATTTAAGGCTATGTACCATGAGATCACAATGATACAGTACCAAGTAGAATAAAAGTTAATTTAAGTAACTTTTTTTTTTAATTTGTCTTGCATGCGTAAAGTAGACTAGCATAAAGAACAAGTATTGCATTAATTTTATCTCAAAATTGCTGACCATAAGGAGAGCAGTGAAATGGGAACTACTGAGCCTGAGATTTTGAAATACTGATTAATTTGGTATTTTTATTAGATCTTCTTTAAGGAAAAAAAGAAAAAAGAAAAAATCTATTAATTATGAAGGTCAAAAGATGACACTATATTGCAGGTGCCTCAAAGCACCTGGGCTGTATGACCAAACATTGGTTAATGTCCTGTTTAGAATATATGGGGTCTGTGTGTTTTCTTTATGTTCGTGTGGGTTCCTTTGGGTGTTCCAGTCTGAGGACATGCATTTCAAGTTAACTGGTAACTTTAAACAGCAGGTTGGGTTTGTATCTGAAATTTTGATGCTGTGGCTACTCTGCCACAGACTAGTCTACCACCTAGGGTGTACCCTGTCTAGCCTAGCATCCTTTCATTCCAGGATAGGCCCTGCACTACCATGACACCTCAGTCGTACAAGTGGTTATTGCTAGTCAGTTATGTAGGTGAAAAATAAATCACTATTGCAGGTATTGAAAATCAGAAAACAGCAAATCCTTTTTCAGACAGTTCAAGTCGGCAAATAGAAGGTGCACAGTGTCTTTTCCACTCTTAATAATATGCACATGATTACAAATTTTCTCTAGTGTACAATTACTGTAATGTGTTTTAAAGACGTTTAACTTATGAATTGGTGTATGAAACTAAGTGCACATTAAATACACATTGAATAGTATTTGCGTGTTTAAAATATAACAAATGAAGACATTCATAATATCTATCCCAAAGAAAATTAAAACAAAAACATCCACAAATGACCTCTTACACCCTCCCTCTGGAGAACGGTGCAGTTTACCCAACCAAATCAATACAACATATAATGAATTTCAAACGCAATACAAACTGTAATATAAATAGACCATGAGACGAGTTGAGTCTGAAATCTGAAAGAAATTTCTGGACATTTTCTAAAAGGAAAACAAGTATTGACTTGTTTACTCAAAAGCAACATGTACTCCACTTGGATTCATGCTAAGCAACAGGGGTTCACGAGAAATGCGTTTTATTCAGTTTGTTTTATTTGCTACATTTTTATTTTACTTGTAAATAACTGTTCAAGAACTGTGCAAGGTGCATGTGTTGGCAGACTCAGTTGACTCTACATGTTATGCCAAGTGTATACTGAACAAAAAGAATTAATGATTACATATTACTGTGTGAAACTGCATAACTACAAGAATCAGTTTTGCTTTTCTCATAAGTTATAATGACTTTAAATTTTGTTTTAGAATATCCTTTCATGCAAATGTGACTAACCTGAAAATTAAAAATATTAAACAGAGATATACAGTAGACATTTCAGTTTTGTGTAATATGTAAGTGAATGTAAGAATAGTATTTTATTACTGGTAGAAATGCCATTAGTAATGTAACATTTGTACTTTTTCCTGTATTACTTGCTGATAATAAATTGTTAAGTATGCTGAAGAAAGGATGGAGAGCCAGATATGTACTGTACCTGTGAATGTTGGCTTTTCTCTGAAATATCTGAGGAGAAGAAAATGTCTGCAGGCTGAAAATGAAAGCCAGAAGATGTAAATTAAAAGGAATGAACAGAGTTAGTAAGAACTGCTCGAAGCTTTTGAGAAGGTTAAGAGAAGCAGTCCTGAGCAGAATGGGGGACGTGGCTGGTGATCGGCAGTAGTGCAGAGATTCTAGGATATTGTGGGTTGGAGCGTTGCGGTCTGTTTGCCCAAGAGTTTGTCGTGCCAGTGAGCCTGGGAGTCCACTAGGGCCAACCACCAGACAGCTTGACAAGCTGTTGTGTGTGCTGGAGGATGACGAGACATTGAAAATAAACAAAGATGAATCTGGATTTTAGTGGTCCACACAGACTCAACTGACATACGATGTCACTACACCATGTAAAAAACTTATTGCTGCTGTATTTTAGGCTTTTTGTCTTTTCACTAGAAGTGGTCTCCAAAACATTCAGAAGGTAAACTTTCAATAGCTGAACCAAGACCAAGTCAAGGTACTGTAACTGAATAATAACTTTTGTATAAGCAGTGACTTATTAAATCACAGTCACATAAAGATAAGCAAAATACCCTGAAAATGTTCATGTTTCCTTTTTCCTTTTTTAATGTAACCATTTATTATGTAATTTTCATGAAGGTTTGTTGAGATCACAGTTTGGCAAATCTGTCTTTTCATGGCAGAACCGTGCATGGCTTGTGAAGTCTGTCTCCAGCAAAATTCTGGTGGCCTTAGTGTGCTGATAAGCCAGAGAGTAAGTTGAAGTGTGAGCAGGGAATGTCCACAAGCCACAGCATATGAATGATGAAGTAAACCAGTAAGAAAATAACATGTCTGAAATGAATGAACTATGAGGAGTGAGTGATGCAAGAATGACCAGCTTGTAGCTGATTAAATCCAAAGACAACACACTCAAAACAAATGAAAAATATATGAAAATTGTACCTAACATGTCTCTAGGAAGTCAAAATGATCACAGACATGTTAGTATTCCAGATTAATGTAACTATGTACAAATTTAACCATACACTTTATTGATAAACAGAAGGGATGGGCCTTCAGGGGTGCAATCCTGCTGTGGTTCTCAACATTTAAGATAAATGCAAGTTGTCATATAACATGCTTTGAAAAAAATACCCAGATTTAAAGAAAAAACCTCCTTTGGGTCTGTTAGACTACAAGGCTTTTTGATAATGTTCCCCCCCATTTTTCATTGAGGAGGTGGTACAAGGTTTTGCCTGTCAGATGATAAAAAACAAATCCCCAAGCCATACTTTACTATATATCTTAAAAGAATATTTCCATTTCAAAAGAAATAAGTTTCTAAATAAATGTTTCTTTTCCTGTAGACACAAAATTCTGAATGTAATATCTTTACATTGCATATTTAATGCTTCCAAAAGAAATTGTTATTCAGTTTTCAGGTAACTTGTCTACCGAAGTTGTATTCTGTACATAATTCTTTAATTTCTTGAGAACACAGTACCATCGACATGGTGTTTTGTGCGAGGCAACTTCAAGAGAAAAGTCAGGAGCAGAATACTGACCTATATTCCACTTACGTTGACTTAACGAAAGTGTTTGATACGGTTAGTAGAGAAGAATTGTGGAAAATCATGGCAAAGTATGGTTGTTCAAAAAAATTCATCTCATTAGTGAGACAGTTTCATGATGGTATGCAGGCCAGAGTCCAAAGCAATAGTGTAATATCTGAGCCCTTTCCTGTGACGAATGGAGTCAAACAAGGATGTGTTCTTGCACCAACCTTGTTCAGTATTATGTTCTCTGCAATGTTGACTGATGCCTTCATCGAGGAAGATGTTGGAATCCATATTAACCATCATACTGACAGTAAACTTTTGAACTTTAAAAGGTTGAAATCCAAAAGCAAAGTTGCAACAAATACCGTCAGGGATTTTCTGTTTGCTGATGACTGCGCTCTCAATGCTACCACGGAGCCTGACATGCAGTATTGCATCAACAAATTCACCATGGCCTGTAATGATTTCAGCCTCACCATAAATACAAAGAAGACTGAAGTTCTATACCAGCCTGTTCCAGGTAAACCTTACGGTGAGCCTAATATCACAATAAACGGAAAAAAGTTCAGTGCAGTGAATAAGATACCTTGGAAGCACATTGTCTCGAAACGTTCTAATTGATGACGAGGTGAACGCAAGAATCACCAAGAAAAGGTTCTGGATACAGAAGTTCTCGCCCGTGCAGTTCTACCAGGTGTTCATACTATCCTAATGCACTTCCAACTTAGATGGGCCGGTCACTTGGTACGCATGTCAGACTAACGGCATCGCAAATGACTTTTCTATGGCAAGCTATCCCGAGGCAACCGATCAAGAGGTGGTCAGAGGATACGCTTAAATCGTCCATGAAGGCATTTGACATTGACAACAACAGGAATGGAAATCTCAAGGTGTTCGTTCCCAACAAAAGGGCACAATCACATGTCCACAGTGTCAGAGAACATATCGTGTGCAAATTGGTCTAATCAGCCATCTGCGCATGCACAACGCACCCCCGCCCCAACCCCAGTTTGACTAGATGGTCCTCGTTGACAACGACATACAAACAACAATTTCTTGAAAAGGGTGTTCTTTTTTGTATTTTTTTAAACTTCAAGGAACATATATAGAAATATATGTTATATATGGAAAATATAAAGAACATGGTCTTATGTCTGTAAATGTTCAATTTATGTCACTGTTAAACTTTTTGAAACTCATACCTGTAAATAACTCCATAAGGGGAGGTAGTGTTAAGAATTTAACAACTTTTGAAACATACTGACAGTGAGCAGTATCCATCCTAGTGGATCCACAGGAAAATCCTCTGCACAGTTACAGAAATTAAAAAAGGTTGCACCCTTTCAGCAGAAGATTCACAATCGAATTAATAATTTTCTGAATCCAAATGAAGTGCTTTTTATTTTGTTTACTGTTTTTCTTTCTTTTTTTAAACAACTGTTTTTTTTTTTTTTTAAATGTTAACAAAATCTGCATGCTCCCGTTTCCTCCCACAGTCCAAAGACATGCTGTTCAAGTGTAGTAGCAACAGGAAATTGCTGCAGTGTTTGAAAATGTAAGTGAGTACAGGTGCCTATCATCTGATGGACTGTCATCTTGTCCAAGGTGTACCTCTCCTAGCCTTGTGTCCAGTGAATCTAGCATAGGTTCTGTATCACTGGAATCCTAACAAATATAAGCTGTTAATGAAAGCAAAAGAGAGTGAAAGTGTTTTAAACATCTCTGAAAGGTAAGTTGTATTTATTTGTTCTAATTAAATCAGAAATGGGGCATAATAATGAGACATTTACATTACATCTCAAAAAGGAAATAATAATATGTTATTATTTTATTAACAATGTTCATGAAAATAAATAGCCACAGGTTACAATATTTGGCAGCTGTGCTGCATTACTATCTGAAAAGTACCAGAGGTGACCAACATTTTCCAAAATTCATTTGAATCAAGTTCAGGTTCTAGTAGAAGTAAATTACTAACTTCAGTCAACCACACATTTCTGGAGGGTGCTTCTGCTGCAGACCATAGTAATAGGATTTTAAGATTTGCATATCAAAGATGTAAAAATAAACAGCATACATTCAATGTCTTCATTAAAAGTAAAATTGGAGTTTGAATATGTAGAGTATAACCCTGTGATGGACTGGTGTCCCATTAAGGGCATCTCCTGCTTTATCTATGCCCTGTGTTTTTGGAAAAGGCTCCAGACCACAGTAACTGTGCAATGAACAAGCAGTTATCCATAGTAATTGTGACTGCGTATTAAATCGTATGTAAGCTATTAGAAAATCACCAACAGCGCAAAACTTACTTTAACATAATTGGATGATATAGAGCATACGTATAATGATAATTAAAAGCACACTCCAGACTTGCCTCTTTAAGGTTTACTTTAAGAGCAACAGTAATACTTCTACTGGCTAATGTTGTCAAAACATTTTTTTTTTTTTTTTACTAAATAAACATAGTACTTTTTAAATTACATATCTAAACTTCGTGAGATTGTTAAGCAGTCTTTATGAGATCAAACAGTTGCATAATGCTATTCTGTAAGCTTCCTAGTGAATTGACAAAGTGGTCCTTTCTGCCAGAAGATATATTTGAAAAAAGAGAAGCTGTCTCTGAGTGTCGCAATGTCAAGTCATGCCTCCCTCCCTATCGTACAAAGAGAAACTGCACATTCTAGATGGCTGTATCTGCAATCTGAAAACACTTTAGTGAGCACATCAGTAAAAGTGTAGCTAAATGACAGCTAACAAGATAAAAGAAACAATAGAGCAGTGGCAAAACAAGATACAGTTATTTACCTTTATGAAAATGTCAGCATTAATGCTAAACAATTGTAATTTATTCAAGTATTCAGCATAATCCGGTTTCTGGGCTGACATCCAACATTTTCGTAATATGCATGGCTGTTATAACTTTCTGTGAATATTACTGTAATTAGAATTTAAAGCCTCTTTGTTAAATTAATTCATTGAAAAATAACATTTAGGAATCAGTCACAGTTAACAGAACACAGGCATTAATTGTGCGTGTCTTATAGGTAACTCCTTATGCCTGAGTATAATTGCATCAAGTTCAAGTGTTATGAGACAAATACATACATGTATTTCAGTGCTGATATGCTGACATAAAATGCATTAAAAAATGTGGAAATGCTGACAACACTTAATTTTAACAATTTCTCAAAGTGTTTTGAATTTGGTCATTTATTTATGTTAATGTTTGACGCCAATACCTTAATTATGGGTAATATTTTAGTTTTTTTTGGTTGGTCCTTTCCTCTGTTGTGTGTAAGAGATCATCTATAGAAAGCAACACTGCTAATCAAGGACACACAGGTATCTATTTTCAAGAAATGGTGCTATTGGTACTAATGGTACTACTGAACATTTAGTAATAGTAGTTTGGTTTTTGTTAATACAGCACACTAAGGACAGAATATAGCTATGATGGTTCCTTTTTATATCATTTACATTTTATATCACTGTTTGAACTGTATGATATTCACTTGAAAAAAATTTGCCTAGGTTAAACTGATCTTGCTTTCTGGTTGGATCTACATAGGATTGATTATATGTCTTTACATTATATCTGTATCCAGTTTGCATCACGGTTAGAGCTGTAGCTCTACTGTCAACCAAGTACCTTCTGCTTACAGCACACACACACATTTTCAGAACCGCTTGTCCCATACGGGGTCACGGGGAACCGGAGCCTACCCGGTAACACAGGGCGTAAGGCCAGAAGGGGAGGGGACACACCCAGGACGGGACGCCAGTCCATCACAAGGCACCCCAAGCGGGACTCGAACCCCAGACCCACCAGAGAGCAGGACTGTGGTCCAACCCACTGCGCCACCGCACTCCCCATCTGCTTACAGCATCCTTCAGCAAAGTACTAACCCTATATAGTTAAAATAATATTTCCCCACCTGAATAAATGGTTAACTAATTATGAGTAGCTTAACATGGGAAGTTGCTTTAGAAAAAAGTGTCAACTAAATAAATGAACGTAAAATGTAACTTTTGGCAGAAAACTGCCATGTGATATCAGGATTTAAAACGACACAATGGAATCATTTCCTCGTCATAATGCCAGTACACTCAATGAGCTACCAGCCGTATTCTTCACCAAGCTTCTTTAATAATTTGCTTGGTTTACAAGTTAAAAATCAAGGAGAAACTATGCAAGTTTTGTTTCAACTACAGCCTCTTCTCAATTGTATGGTTATTCACTGCATGTCTCTTGTTCCACGTATTTTTTCTGAGTCCAGATTGCACATAAGAAAATTGTCTTTTTGTGTATGGCTGCAGTCCACCTTGAACCGCCATGAGCATAACCCTACTGGTGTGTGAAATTAGGTACTCTGTGTCAGAGTTTTCACGCATTGTCACTTTTCCTTTTTTTTTTTCTTGCTCTGGAACAATTCAGAATATGACTTTATACTTTAATTATACCACTCAATTATTATAATCTGCATTGCAGCCATCTTTAAAAGAGCTGTCATGTATATTTTCTCTTACTAACAAATAGTGCCAAATGTGTCTGATGAAACATTGCAAAGCAAAAAAGAGGACTCTGTCTAATGGAATGATTGCTCATACTTAAGCAAAATATTGATATATCGATACAAATATCAATGAAAATTAATACAAATACTGACCACTACACAGTGTACTGCGGTATTTGTGGTATGGGGTATTGAGTGTAGATTGATGAGGGAAAAGAAGAATTTAAACAATTTTAGCATAAGGTAGCAACATAAAAAAAAAAAAAAAACGTGAAAAAGTGAAGGAGTCTAAATACTTTCTGAATGTGCTGTGTTTTGATACAAAGTTGTGAATGTATTCATTCTTGTTTCCTTTTATACTGAGTAAAATAGAGATTATCATTGTTCTGATTACAGTTTTGACTAGTGGCAATGTTTTAGTCTTGCTTTTCTCTTGATTGTTATTATTTATTTGCTTCATAAAATGACAAAGACAGAGAAAGACAATGAGAGAAAATCAAAACTGATACAAAACAGTATTGTGAGGTACGGTGTGTGCAGGAGCGCTTAAAGAACCTTAACTCTAATCCTTCTCTGCTGTTAACATGGCTACAGAGTACTTCTCTTTAACCACTATAAAAAAAAAATAAAAATCTTTATCCAGGTCTTTTTTCAACCTAAAAGGCATTCAAATAATTACAGTGCTTGTAATTTTTATATTACTCAATTTCTATCTTAGTCACATAAAATACACATAAAAACTGTTTAGAAATAAAATTTATTCATGCTGTACTTCACTATCTATGATCTACTTTTTCCTTTGCACTAGTTGGGTAAACTTTGTGAAACTTAAGAAATTTTCTTACCTAATATTGTAATATGTCTAATATAATTGTCAAGAACCACTTGAAGGCAGTGTTGGAATTACAATAAATACACACACACACACACACACACACACACACACATTTTCAGAACCGCTTGTCCCATACGGGGTCACGGGGAACCGGAGCCTAACCCGGCAACACAGGGCGTAAGGCCGGAGGGGGAGGGGACACACCCAGGACGGGACGCCAGTCCGCCGCAAGGCACCCCAAGCGGGACTCGAACCCCAGACCCACTGGAGAGTAGGACTGTGGTCCAACCCACTGCACCACCGCACCCCCCCTACAATAAATACAAATAGAATGAAATTAAGTATTGCTTCACTTCTTCATAAACAGCATATTTCCAGTTTTATGCATCTATACTGACTTTTCCCTCTTGCTTAATGTATCTTGTACAGAAGCCTTTTGAAATACAGCATGGATTGATTCTTTGGGATTCTTTTTCAAACATATATTTTGTAACGCATACAATTTTCACATTCCCACACTTTCAAAAAGTGTTAAATTTATTAGATGTGAATTTATTTGCACATCAAATTTGACATTTTAATTAATCACTCTTATTGCAAAAAAATTGATATTTCCAAAATTACTGAAAAGACATTAAGGCATTGGGATATAGTGTTTTTTCAAAGTGTGCTTTTAGGTTCTTCCACATTATTTTGGCCACTTCACTGCACTTCAATTTCACTGTTACATGAAGCATTATATTATCAAAGCAACAAAGGAAATGTCTAATTAGCAAACAACCTTAATTAGTTGGTTGGGAACAAAGAAATTCTATTTGTCAATGAATACAACCATAAGCGTGGTCTATGTGAAATGCTACATTAAAACTTACTGGGTATAGCCTGTAATCTGTAACTGCATAACTTCTAAGTAAATGTTTATTCATTTTATTTTTATGTCTGGCTTTGACCTGTCTTTTTCACATTGAGACTCTTGTTGCTTGTTGTTGAATCTATTACGTGTGAGATTCAAGATAGTAGTGCTTAATAACTGTGATTAAAAATAAAAATAAAAAAAATCATAGTCTAACAATGATCATAAGTTCATTGACTTTCTGTTACGTTAAGGCAGTCACAATACAAAAGTGTTTGGAGTAAATAGATGAGTTTACAAGGACATCTAATAGTAAATGCTGTTGTGGTAGATTATATAATACAATTCGACACACCTGGGTCTAGTTCAAAGAGTGAACAACTCTAAGGTGGCAATGGGCAGACAGTTTTAATGTCCAAAAATGAACAAAACAAAAAATTACTAAACCTATTAATGCACTTATATGCTCTTTTATGCACTGTAAATTGTACAATGTCTGCATGTGTATGTATGTATATATATATATATATATATATATATATATATATATATATATATATATATATATATAACCACAGGCCTGAAAATTTGTCCTTCAATGAAGATGACTTTTCTTTTTCTAAACAGATTTAACCCTGATTATCATGATCTTTTTTTCTTTTTTTTACATCCATGCATGCCAGACCCCATCCATAAAACATTTACCCCATGCACATGTTCAAAGCAACTTACAATGTTAAGCTACCTACAATTATTTACCTTCACACAGCTGTGTACTACAGCAGGAAGTGGGATTCAACCCTATCACCAAAGGCAGCACTTCTGACCACTATGGTACCTGCTGCCTCGGAAATATGAAATTCAGTTCAATTTCTTTTTCATTCATGAATTATTACATTCTAAACAAAGAGTAAGCTTATGGACTTATGCATTGATAAAAGTGTTTTGATTTAGATTTTTCTGCAGTGGAGTGCTGGGGCAGTGGCATTACCTCAGGAGATAACAAAAGATTCAGCAAGTTAATAAGCAAGGCTGGCTCTGTCCTAGGAGGGAAGCTGGGCTTCCTTGTGGAGGTCACATGGAGAAAGACTGAATACACTCCAGTAAATCATGGACAATGACTCCCTCTGCACAATCCCATAGTAGAACAAAGGAGAAATTTCAGCAAGAGGCTGGTCCGATGGCTGTGCTCCTGTGTTAACAGAGGTCATTTCAACCAGCAGGCTATACAATGAGTCCCCACACTGCCAGGGAGTATGACCTCTTTATGAGGAAGTGGCACTGAGCTGCTCTATGTCCCACTACATTACCTTACTCCAATTCACAAGTCCCTTTCTGGCATATACTTTGGTGTTCAGTTACTTTCCATGGGGGGCATGGAGGCACAGTGGATTTGCCTGGGTCCTGCTCTCTGGGTGGTCTGGGGTTCAAGTCCTGCTTAGGGTGCCTTGCAACAGACTGACACCCTGTGTTGCCAGGTTAGGCTCCAGTTTGCCACAACCCCACTTAGGATGAACACTTTCAGACAATGTGTGTGTGTGACTTTACATTCATTCATTTAGCAAATGTTTTTCCTCCAAAGCAACTTACACTGCTGAGGTTACAATTATTTACCCATTTATACAGCTGAATAATTTTAGGAGAGCAATTTAGAGTAAGTACCTTGCTGAAGGGTACTACAGGGAGAGGTCAGATTCAAACCTGTGACCTTTGGGTCCAAAGGCAGCAGCACTAACCACTATGCTACCAGCTATTATTCATTCATTTTCTGAAATTGTAAAAATCTTAATCCAACATGAATGAATAGAGTCACCAAGCCTCAATTTACCCTACCTTCCTTCAAATCGTAGGTGAAATTGTAAAGTTTCTACACTTTGCCATTTCTTCTATACCAATTTAAATAAAAAGCAGCTCATTTCAAGTAAAATAAACCATCTTAAAAAACAATCTGAATTTAAAATGCAGACAAAAAAGATTCTAAATAATGTATAAGTTCTAAGAACTTTGACAAAGAAAAACTATATGTACTAGAGATGACCGGGGATGGTTGTCAAAGCATTTCCACTGACAAACCAAACAAAATAAATGTCATTAAGCAACAGCAATGGCAAGAAATACTTTTAAGTATCGTGCGAAGACGGGGTACTATCTGAATGCACATGGCACTGTTCTTTGACATGTATGTTTGGAGTGGCAGAGGGGACAAGGTTTCAGCATCAGTGCGGATGGATACAGGTGATGAGACATGAGAAAGTTTTGCTGAAGGCACAGCTCGAGGGCCAGTGGGGCCTTTCAAACCACATGGCAGGCGAATCGGAACGTGAGAAGTGCAGCTCTCCCCCAAAGCCTTCACGTTCTCTCATTCCTTCCTCAACCCCCGTCAGCCGTATTGACGAGCAAGCACCAGAGCATTCGCATTGTACCCACACCAACTGGCATGACACTTGTGGGGGAAGTGGGCATTGCTGCTTACTGTAATATACCTCATTGTAGACATGGCCTCCTGAAGGTTTCTCGATCTTGCTGAGATATGGAAAAATAAATATACACTGCCACAGCCATCTACCCATAACATTCCATACATTCCAAACTGCCTGTTTTTCATTTTTTGTTGACAATATATTTTTTTAAAGCCTAGTTGGATTTTCTTTTACATCACATTTACATTCTTAGATTTTATGTCAGCAGTATTGCACATTCAAAACTTAACAGCAGTCTTGTTTCCAAAGCCTTGTTCTATGGTGAGGAGTATACAAATATTTAAAATCTGATTACATAAACTAACAGCAAGCATTTTGCTGTTAAGTCGGCTAATCAATGTTGGGGATTATTAAAACGTAAACATGTCTTGCAAAGAGGACAGATGCTTTACATTAATGAAACCAGAACAGCAGTGTTTTTGAAATTGCTCTAGGTATTCCTATCGGTTAGGGCTGAAAAAGTGTATTTGTAAATCTGCTAAAATTCTGCAAAACTTCATATCCATATAAATACCCTGTTATTTCTAGTTAAAATTAACAAGATTATGAAAAAGGAATAGTTTCATTTTTCATATGGACACATTTGAGCTGGAGAGGTGCGGCGGTGCGGCACTTTTGGCCTGTGGCAGGTCTGGGGTTCGAGACCCGCTTCGGGTGCCTTGCAGCAGACTGGCATCCCGTCCTGGGTGTGTCCCCTCCCCTTCAGCTTTGTGCCCTGTGTTGCCGGGTAAGGCTCCATCTTACCGCGACCCTGCTCCGAACAAGCGACTGTAACAATTACTAAATTGCACATTTCAGCAGGATGCCTTCATCAGAGAGAGCATGCAGCAAGTACTTCCTGGACGAACACCAAAGGTAAAACAACAAACAGTCAGAATATACCATGTTCCCCTTTGTAACTGGCATGTATCCCTACCTCAACCAAAAAGTTTTACAAACACAGTATCTATAACAGATGGCACCAACATTCTGACCTACTGTGTAAATGTCTTCAAACAGGGGACTTCTCATGTCAGTTTATAATAGAGTATTTGTGCTTAGTTACCTGAACTTTTAGTTTTGCCAGCATAGCATAGATTGCACGGGCAGCATAAAAAGAAAATCACAAATGAGAGCTGGCAAGTGATTGAACCCTCACTTTTACAGTGAACTTTCATCAAATCTGTATGAAAAATAAAATTATTCTGATTATCCTGTGTGTGCCATGCCATTTTTTCCTAATCTTGTACATACCAGGGGGTTCTGAGCACTCATGTTCCGAACTTATGCTTTATACCCTGTTGAGCATCTCTTCTGTTTTTTTTTAAATACGTATTATATAATATTTTGTTAAAATTAACAAAAAAGGGATCCAAGTAATTTAACTAAACTTTTGTTTCTTCTTGCTCGTGTTTAGAGGATTGTAACACCTTTATCTTAATTGGCCAAAATATGATGAATCAACATTTTCTTATTAAATGGAGGGACAAATTAAACCTCCAGAGAAAATCCAAACATAGCTTGTTTTTCCAGCTGCATGCATATTCACCTAATTTTCTTCCCAGCTCTTTGAGTTAAAATTTCACTGAAGTGCTTTAGTGACTTTTTAAATGGTTCCACATTTGCCCCAGTACACTGTTCTTTTTAGTGAGTTTATAAACATTGTCATAACAAAGGTTAAAGGAAAGGAAGTCAGGGACAGAGTCAAAGAGGTATTCAGTTGTCGGAATTTAAAAGGCTGCAGGGCTAGGTACCAATGGGTGATCTGGACATTGATGTCTTTCATGGAATGTAGCCAGTCGAGGGGGGCCATATGGTCAGTCATAGGAAGGACACCCATTCTAGAAGGTAGTAGCAAAGGGTCAGTGCCATCCACTTGATAGCAAGGTGCTCTTTTTCTACGATACTATAGCAACATTCACTTGGGGACAGTTTTTGGCAAGTTTGCAAAACAGGGCATTCTGCCATTTCCACCTTCAGGGGAGAATAGTGCCAAAGCATCAGTCTGCAACACATAACTAGGGGTGAGAGGTCAGAACAGGTTAAGAAAAGTCCACCACAAAGGCAATCTTTGATAGCCTGGAAAGCAGTCTAGCACTGCTCTGTCTACTGGACCAGGTTGGTGGTTCCCTTGTAGCTCAGGTCAGAAATGGTAACTGTTTTATCTGTCTGAGGTCAAACCTGGCTCACACCCTCAAGAAAGCCCAGCTATCACACCTTGATCTTCCCAACCGAACACTTCTGTTGGATTTGCTGTGAGCCTGGCCCTCTCCGTGATTTCAGGATGGTCCTGAGATGTATTAGGTGTCTTTGCCAGTCATTGCTAAATACAATACGTGAATGAATACAACAGATTTTTACTACTCTGTCATAAAAGCCCCCACCAAACTTTAGCTCCCAATGTTCCACCAGGGTCCTATACAGCTTGGTGTTGCCCCCCTTGGATGGTTATTAGAATGTCTTATGTATTGACCTGATCCTGTACCTGGCATTGTCCTGTTATTGTTTCTGGGATGACTGCTCCCACTTCAGCGATGAGGGAATCATGACGAGATGACCTGCAGCTTTGCAGTGCTGGTACACTGGCCTCTGTTGCAGCACCGAAAGTGGGGGTCCGGGGAACTGGCAGACATACTAATCTGGCACCTTTCATCTGTTTTTTTTTTTTTTTCTTTTAAACTGGGGGTTGGGGATGGGTGAGAAAATGATCTCACCCATGTGGCTGTGACTAGGGGTGTCCCTTGGGGTTGGTTCCCAGGGTGCAAGGCCAGATAGTCTGGGGATGAATCTGTCATGACCACCAAGTGATTCTCTTCCAACTGGACCCCTTCTGTCATGGATGCTGGCTGGTAATAGCACAGCCAGTCAGCAGTCTTCTTCAGAAGGGCAGAGATCAACTGGTCTACCACAAGCTGAACAGTCTGGTGTCAGTCCAGCATTTCTGGCCGCACCCAGCAGGTGCAGAAGTTGGGCAGCTGGTGGGTGAAGAAAAAGGGTTTTCTGATTTTCTGGCAGCAGAGGCTCCTCAGCTTCTTTCTGTGGCCTGCAGCAGTCAAACTCACATTCCATGATTGCATACGGAGGGATTTTTAGTCATTTGCGGCTGCTGCAAGGAGTTGGTTGACAGTTGTCAGGGCTGAGCAGAGAGGTGAGCCGGAGGGCCCCTTCTTCCACAGGCCGGCAACATGTCAGGGCAGTGTGCTCAAAGACATGGAAGGTCTGTGGGTCATCAACAGGTGACATCTTGAAGAGCTGCACTAAGTCACCTGTACACATTTCATAATCTGTGAGTATGGCCAGGATTTCCCTGATGACCTGATGGTCTTTATCCTGCACTGCTTGCTACTGTTGCTGCATGAGAATAAGCTGGTTGGGAAAGTGGAACAGAAGCATGTCATCCATGGCAGTCAAATCACTCTTGTCCCAGATTTTGGCACCACTGTGACAAATGTACTGATTTGTGGAGCAAAAGGATATTGACTCCGGGCCTCTGGATGCAATTGTCTTTACGTTAAGTGTCGGGAAGAAGGGGAAGAGGACAGTGTTTGACATTCTCTTGCTCCAGGGAGTGTCTCACTGTTATGTGGAGCCTTAAATAGATGAAATTTGGGAACTGAATGTTTGTTAATGGTAACTAGAAGTATGTGTCAGGGAGGTATGATAACCAGGATGGTAAGAAGGAGTAGGTCTTTGTGTGTATATGGTAGGTGTACATAATCAAGTGTACTACCTGCATGCTATGCACACACCGCTGTCCATATTATGTCAGCTGTACACAGCCTTTCCCCATTTCTAAGCTACAGCTCATGAAACATATGGTGACAATATTGTCATTCCGAATGATTAAAATGCTTCTGGAGTAGAAATGACTAAGTAATTACAAAGGGTTAGTCATTTTATATATAAACATCCAACATGATTAATTGCCCTGATACTAGATCTTTGGTACAGTAATGCAGTTTATTTTATGTGACCACATTTACAGTGCTTCACCTATTACTCCTAGCAATTTCTAACCAATTATATCAAAATGTTTATTCTATACCATATTATTCTTAATTCGCTGACCACTTGTTGATTTTATTAATAAAACTCAAGAATTCTTCACCTATTTATACTGCTAGGTATTTTTTCTGGAGCAATTCAGAGCAAGTACCTTTCTCAAGGACATCAGTAGCATCAGTAGTAGGAAGTAGGGTTTGAACTAGCAAGTAATTAACCAGAAGGCTACTCTGCCTGTTAACCAAAATAAAATTAACACTGATCAAAAAGTAACGCATCTCAAACACAAACATTTCGCTTATAATGAAGCAAGAAATAATTTGTAATTAAAATCTTTATTAAAGTTCAAAGCATTTTTTGTTTTCCTCCTCTACTTAACTAAAATACGCTGTACATGAAAAACCTCTATAACTCTCTCACTGCCCCTGTGGAATGGCACATGAATGTTGTATATTGATAGCAGATAATTGGCAAATATTACAGATTGTCTGTTGCCAAGGTTACTGTAGTAGCAGATTTTATAAGACCGAAAATTGTAAGGGAAATAGTAAATGAAAAAATTGAGAAAGATGTTCCCTAATTCGGTAATTGGCTAGATTATTGGTCTTATATACATGCACCAGGGAGGTGTGTGTGTATGTATGTATATTCGTACGCACGGCACTTGGCATCACAGCAGATCGGTATAGCAGTTTTAGATACACCCTGACACTGTGAAGTTAATTATATTTAATAAAAACAATATCAGTCTGTGCTGCTGTCAGCAGTTTGACAGTAACAAGCAGTATTCACTGGTGTTTATATCCTGAAGGGAATCCTACTGCTGTGTGGACCATGTGAAATGCTTCTGACAGGCTAGCCTGCAGACACACCCTTTTCCTGAGAACACGTTATGCCATTGTTGACCTCAGTGGTGACCAGCTACAGAGACCCTTCGTCATCCTCAGGGACTCCACTGACCCTTACAATGAGATCAGGTAGATAATTCTCCCCTTCACTTTGAAGGAGCAGAAATTTACGAGCCAGCACCAGGCAGATTAGTCCTTTTTTTACAGTGCGCCTCATCAAAACAGTAACCTAATTATAGAATATTGGCCGTTACAAGGCACCTATGTGGCATTAAAGGCTTATGAAAAACATTATGTATGTTTGAGATGATGGTTCAAAATTGGCCAAAATTCTTTCTACCAAGACTATAATTATTGCATTGCTTTAAATTAATTCATAACTGGAATGTAAATACTTGGAAATACAGGCTTACCCCGTTATGTGCCCTTTGGGTATCAGCACTTTCACTTTAATGCCTTTTGAAATTTAAAATCTCCCTTTTTGTTATCCACTCCATTTTCAGGAACGGATTAAGGGCAGATAGCAGGGTACAGCTGTATTTAGAAATGGTTATTTCCTAATTAAGCACACTTCAGCAATACCCCAACAATGAATGTGAAATTGTATAAGTACAACTAAGAGAGTAGCAGCATTCATTCAAACTTAGCGAACAGTTTTCCCAGCATTACTATTATTATTAGTAGAGATGTTCTTAGCAGCTGACAGAAAGAGCAGGTGTGAGTGAGAAGGTTACCAAGGAAACTGCAGTAGGATGCGCACCTGAGGCTTGTTGAGTGCAATTAGGACCAGCACAGACTGATAGGTGGTCCCTACAAAATCAAAAGCAGAAAATGATAAATCAGGCAATGGAGGCCTGTTATATGGTTTCTGACTTTCTTTTTTTTTTTTGGGGAGGAGGTTGGCAGTGTTTTTTTTTTTTTTTTCTTCTTTTTTTTACCTCATCCTTTATGCTTGTCTAGAATAAAATACTACTTGTGACATACTCTTGCCAGGAGAATGAGGATGTTAGCGTTACCTTTGGGTGATGCCAATCCAACAGAGGTAGTTTGACTGTCATGACTGACAAGCATCTCAAATTAGTGTGCACTACCTTGTTATATGTCTTTCCTTTGAGCTGGGAGAGGGGCAGCAAAAAAGTAAAGTAGCCTTTTCATTTTATCTGTCATAAAAGTGTATAGAAAAACTTTTGCCTTCTCATTAAACTCTTATTGTGGTCTTGGTGAAATGACTAGAGGAAATTTATTTATGGGTTACCTTTCACATTTCTTAAATTAAAGCACCAGAAGGCAGACTTTAAGATTGAGAACCATCATTGTCTTCCCAGTGGTTTGAACTCAGATTTAATGAAGACACATTTTGCGCTGGATTCTTTAAAACTTCAGCTTTATATGGAACTATAATGAAAATTTTCAGGTGCAATATGTAGAATATGTGGGGATATTTTCTGGTTTTGTGACTTGTGCTACTTTCTACTTGTACTGAAAAATATAATACCCTCTACTTTAATATATAAAGGGGTTTAAGAATGTATGTGTTTCTTTGTGTATGTGTGAAAAAAGAAAAAAAATAAATATGTATATATATAGGGGGTGAGGTGGTGCAGTGGGTTGGATCACAGTCCCGCTCTCCAGTGGGTCTGGGGTTCGAGTCCCGCTTGGGGTGCCTTGCGATGGACTGGCGTCCCGTCCTGGGTGTGTCCCCTCCCCCTCTGGCCTTACGCCCTGTGTTACCAGGTAGGCTCCGGTTCCCCGCAACCCCGTATGGGGCAAGCGGTTCCGAAAATGTGTGTGTGTGTGTGTGTGTATATAATATTCTCCCAGATATACTATTATGGACTAGTTTTTTTTTTTTTTTTTTTTTTTTAAATGTCACAGTGAATGGTTATGCTGAGCATCAACACACACATACCGTCTGGAACCGCTTGTCCTGAGCAGGATTGCAGCACACCAGAGCCCAACCTGGCAACAAAGGGCACAAGGCTGGAGGGGACACACCCAGGATGGGATGCCAGTCTATCACAAGACACCACAAGCAGGACTCAAACCCCAGACCCGCCAGAGAACAGGACCCGGCCAAGCCCGCTGTGCCACCCCATCCCCCCCCCCGAGCGTCATCGACATTAGTCACAACACCATTGTTTCACAATATGATCTGTTTGATAGTATTTTGAAATTCTTCTACAGTCATATGAATAATTACCAAATATTTAAAATTCATATATTACAAAACAGTTTAACTGAGGGAAGTCCAAGAATCTGTAATTTTTTTGTAACACGAAACTTATTCTGACCTACATGGTGTTTAAGTGTGCAGACAAGATAATTGTAAAAAGATATTGAGTCTAACCAACTACAGAGCATTTAAGTTATTCAAGAACTAAAACAAAAGTCAAAGCTAGCTGTCATTTGACAAAACTGAAATGAATCATTTTGCATGTATCCCAGGATGCACAAAGGTAGCCAAGACAGTGAGTCCTACTGACCTCATCATTGTCAAATACAGACGCAACCGAGCCAACAACAAAGGTAATATGTAAAAATCTTGGATGCAAAAAATAGCACCTTTAATATTTCCCAAATGCTGATCAGCTGTGAGAAGTCACTGCTTTGGAAGCTGCATTTCTGTTGCCCAGACCTACAGCAATTTTTAACTCTGTTGTGATGCTTCGCAGGATGGATTGTGGAATGCTGGTCAGAGGCAAGCGCTCAGATTCATTGAAGCAGCACAATATTGACACTGCTTGCACTCAGGAAAGCTCAGGTGGTACCATACACCCTCATTGAAAGGACACACAGATAATATACGCACTTATAGTCTCATCATAGCAAAGTTAAATGCATCATGTCACTGCTGGATAGTACAGCTGGAAAACATTACTTTAATAACATAGTGTATCAAATGCCCATGGACAAAGACAGCTTTATGAATCATACCATTTAAGAGATACACACGGATGCAATCAGCACTTTCATGCAACAAACTGATGAATTCTGGGAGAAGCAAGAGCAGACCAGTGCAGTTAATGTGGAGGGTTCAGACTTTCAGCGTACCTGACAAACTGGACCAGACATAAAAACACACACAGTCTGAAGCTGCTTGTCTAAAGCAGGGTTGCAGCAAGCCAGAGCCTAACCTAGCAATACAGGGCCTAGGGCTGGGGGGGCCTACACCCAGGATGAGACATCAGTTTGCCCCAAGGTACCCCAAGCAGGACTTGAACCCCAGACCCAGCAGAGAGCAGTCCCCAGCTAAACCCACCATGCTACCACCCCCCCAGCCCTAAACATCTGAAAACATTTGAAAATCTAAAGGCAGGGTTCCTTAGTTGTGAAACCAAATGACCAAAGTGTCAGAAAAAGTATACAAAACAGAAAACACCAGAACTCACCAGCTTGTTAAACTCTAATACTATAGAGATGAACACTATAAATATACTAAGGTTAAGGTCTGGTGGGGGGCGGAATAGAAGAAAACTGGTCTTGCTGAAAGAATATTTCAGTATGATGGACAGTCATGCAGACTAGTGTCTTTAAGAGTATACTCTGAAGAAGGCTTTTCATTTTATTGATGTCATTATTTTGGATTCAATGCCCTTATTTAACAAAATGATCTTGTGCACGTTTACACAAATGTAAATGTACACATATTTTCAGAGTAACAAACAAAAGGGTTTCAAGAGCTGGAAAAATACAGCATATATTTTGTGTAAGGAAAGGGACAGGCAGTTCTGTATATGAAACAGAAATATTCTGCTTCCTTGTGACTTTATTGGAGGAGACTTCACATCCAAGGAAAACATGAATGTCAGTGGGAACAGCAAAAAGGACCATGACAGCAACCCATACTCTGTGTAGGAGGGTTGAGAATCAAAAAAAAAAGTGTGATTATGATTATAATGATTATTCCACCAAGTCTTAAATCTGATTTGTTCTGATCTGAGATGGCTCAATTAAAGATCTTCTTCAAATACAGAGAACATGTATATTATGCTGAAAATGTAAATAATTATAACTCTGTGCTTGAGAATTTGGGGGTGTGTCTATTCTACATGTGTTCTAAAACACTTGAGAATGTTGTTTCTACAAATCGGAAGATAGGAAAATTGTTGGTTTAATTTCCACTGTTTTCTTAAAATATGAACTGGAGAGTCACTTGAATGTTGTTTTCAGCTTTTTTTGGTCAAAATCATTTGAATCTACAAATCAAACATTGGTTCATGCGGTAACATAAAGCAACCCATTCTGTATGTTTCTGGAAACATGAAAACGTGAATTTCTACCCTTTATGTTGACCTGTCAGCACATCCACTGGAAGCCTTCCAATGGGTAACAGTGGGTGCGTTACATATAATTCACTGTAAACATATGGATGTTGCATACAGTATCTTCATAAATCTTGATTTATAGAGAATTTTTAAAAAAATACTCTTTTAAAAGGTTTTTTAAAGGGGCTTTTAACTGTTCTTTAAACAGGGGATTCTTTTTAAATACTTGGTTTATTCCTAACCACTCCAGCTGCTAAGAATGAGGACTGCTTCCATAGCATTAATCTCTATGGATTAGTGGCGATGGAACCTTGATAAATGGATTGAGCACCATTCAAGCATTACCTTCTGGAAACTGGGAGGATTTAATTCAGTTCATGTTCCTCCTTAACAAGGACTTAGACATTTCCAATGGATTGATCTCTGCCATAATTGTGTAATTTTCTTCTCACTGGGTTTTAGACATACTGACAATTGCAAAAGACCCCTTGGAGGGTTTGGGCTGCCATTTTAGAATAACTATAATTTTCACAGCACACTCAGACAAGACAGACAGACAGAAATTCACTTCCGCATGTCAGAACAGGAGGGAGCACGGCTATGGAACAGAACCACAAAATCGGAACTGTGGGGGTTTACTAACGTAAGCTCTTTACTGGCATCTTGAAGAAGGATAATGGAAGGTATGAGGGCAAATTACCTTTCACTTTTCACACGGGTAAAATTCTGAAAAAAAAAAAAAAGATTAAATATCCATGGGACAATGAAAAAATCACTTCAGAATCACCAGACAGAAGGGTTCAGACAACAAAGAGAAATCAATAAAGCACATCTGATGTGAACCAATTTACAGACAAAACATCAGTCATAACAGTATATTGGAAAACACATTACTAACCTTTTGCACAGTTATTTGCTTCCATTACAGTGGAAATGCAGTGTAATGTTTTATGGATTCAACAGAAAACTGAACTTTAAAATGCAGTCAGAACACATCAATAGTTAATTTCTGAAGTGTACTGATAGAGATACTATGTGAATTTTTTACATTTTCACATTTCTATTGCTATTGTACTAAGGATGTGTCAAGTGCTTTTGTCCATCTTTGGTTTTTCATCATGTTATCTGGTTGACTTCCTTTCACTTTGTCACCAAAGTCCTGCTTCAACCAGTCACAGCTGCTAATCTAATGAACATAAAACTGATTCACAGAATCCCATTTTATTGGCATTAAAAATCTGAATGCCATTTTTCATTTTTTTCTGGTTCTGTGGTGTAAAAATAGAATTAATATCTTGGTAAAATTATGCAGAGACTAAAGTACTTGGAAAAATTTTTAATTCATCAACATATGAACGGCTTCTGTTCTCTCACTTTCATTTTATATTATTTCGCTTTCATACTTTTGCCTACCAAAGCAATGAAACATTATTTTATTAAACTAAATGAAAAAGAGAAATGTCTTACAATTTTATAATAATACTGTAATGTGGAAGTTGAATGCATATTGTTGATTTAAATTTCAGATTTTTATGTAAATTTCATGAAAGACTTAATTTTGCTTCACAGTTTAGTTATACTACAAGTACCTAGCTGACATGTCAGATTTTATAGAACAGCTGCAAATTTTTAAATCAAGCACTTTATGAAATATAAAATGACAATGCAAATCTTCTGTTTTTTCTGTGATGCAAAAGATCGCTTATTTTTGTATTTTGGATCCTTAGATTAAATGGGGTTTCAGTGACCTAGCGGCAATGGGATAGTCATTAAGAAGGGTAGTGGGTTCAGCCTCCATAATTTAGGTTGCATAGTGGTTAGAACTGTTCCTTTTGCACTTATAGGTCACTCACATTAATTTGCTATGACCACTCCTGCTGCAGCACCTTTGACCAAGATGATCTACAAAAAATTAATCCAGCTCTGTAAATGGGGTAAATAGTTGTAGGTATCCTAACACTCATTTCCCCAAAATTACACAAGTCATTTTGGAGAAAAGCATCAACTATATGAATTAGTGTAATCAAAAGAGTTTGCATTTGTACATACATGTAAATGCCTGTAAAAAATATATCTGATCAAGGTTAATCTATGAAGGTCAGCAGATAGGACAGTTGTTCAAATTACAGACTTTGGAGTTAATGGTCCCAGGACTGAATCCCACTTTTTTCTGGAGTATCCTTCAGCAAGGTACAACAAGGTACTAAATTGCTCCACAAAAAAAAAAGAATTACCTAGCTGTTGACACAGGTAGATAATTGTGCATTGTTTTTGAGAAACATATTGAATAAATGTAAAACACACAGGTGTTTAACTATCATGGATCATTACCCAAAACAGAATTTCAGAGCCCAGAGCTGAATAACACAGCAGCAACATTACCTTTTGTTTGCTTTAACACTGTCTTTATCCGCTACAGTCATGGTCTCTGAGAAACCAGTTACAAGGTAGCAAATAAATTTTATTTACATAATTATTCATTACATTTTTTATGGCTCTTTGAAAGCATTACTAGTTGCACCGCACCCCCACTTACAATAAAAGCAACTGATATCTATTCCAAAAAAAAATTGTGGCATACAAATACTTCTGTTGGAAGTATCAAACTTAGTTCTGTAATCATTTTATGATAATCGAGTATAACAAAACAGATTTGTTACAATGGACTGCTTTTATACAGTATTTGCTGTTGTAACAAACACTTTTTATTACAACTGAGTGAAGGGGTGGGAATAAAATAATGAAAATTCATGATAATCTGTATAATGAATTATTTGTTGTTTCTGTTTTGCAGGTTTCAAAGAATGGTGGTTTGGGGAGTCTGAGATGTTTCTCAATGAGCATGTTAACAAATATGCTTGAATTCTGCCTGGATCTGAAACAGATTTCATTTAGAAGGCGGTCTGGTCCTGACAAGAATTGGAGAAAGAAAAGAAAACACAGCTAAACAAAAAAGTCTGCAAGACTACTACTGTGAGAGAAAACAATAATAAACCCCTCAGGCCATTTTACACTTGGCAAATGAAAAAGGAGGCTTAGGTCCAGCCAATTCCAGACAGAGTTTCCAGGAAACAAGCAACAAGAACCATTGACTGGAGTGCACCCATTGTGCTGTCATGTTGAGTTTAACTAAAGAACTACAACAGAAAACAAAATTGAAAATGTGACCTTTGTTTTTTCTTTAGTCTAGAATAAGCATCTCCACATGTTCCATTGTTTGCCCTCCACACATATTTACTTATTTTCTCCTTTAAACGAATGTTTATTATGCTTATTGTAGGACATGTTTATTTCTGAGTTAGCCTTCTGATTCTGTCAGGTAGGTCTGTTTATATTGTATTTATAAACAGTGTAAATAAAGACATTACTTCTTCCATGGGTTATACATATTTAAATGATGGAAATAGGTGTTTATAATCTCCTGCTCCATGAAAATAAGCTTTTAGGCTGCCTTATGATAACTGTAATGTAACTGAACTTCAAATTTTGTGATGAACATTGCATAAAGTGCAATGAAGATGCATAAAGTGGAAAGAAACAAATTAAGTTTACCCAGAATCACACGTATGCAACTGTCTCTCTTTCTCCTATGTGATGCACAAATTGTATTTCTCTGAGATGTACATCGCTTTGGAGAAAAGAGTCTGCTAAATGAATAAATGTGAAATGTAAATGATGCAAGTTAAGAAACCTAGTCCCTAAGAATTATGTCATTAAGTGTATTATGAAATTAAGAAGAAGACAAAAAAGAACAGGTTTACATCAATAACTGCATTCTTAATCAGGACCACCCATAATATCCTGTTAAATTAATATAATCAGAAAGGTAATGTACCAGTGAATTTGTCAAATAAAAACTATATTAAAAGCATATAATTATTTTCTTAATAGGAGGAAAAAACATCACAGCCCAATAGTAAGTTTTTTTTTCTATTAATAACTAGAAATAATTTATAAAACACAATTCTTTTAAAGAACTAACTTGAAACTGTACAACTATACAACCAATACAAGTATACACACACACACACACACATTTTCAGAACCGCTCGTCCCTTACGGGGTCACGGGGAACCGGAGCCTACCCAGCAACACAGGGCGTAAGGCCGGAGGGGGAAGGGGACACACCCAGGACGGGACGCCAGTCCGTCACAAGGCACCCCAAGCAGGATTCGAACCCCAGACCCACCGGAGAGCAGGACTGCGGTCCAACCCACTGCGCCACCGCACCCCCCTAATACAAGTATATATTTTTTTTAAAAAAAATCACTTTTATACAGGTGTTGATTTCTGCCAGTGATCTGTAAAAAAGAAAAAAAAAATCTGCATGGACAGTGTTACTGAAAACCAAAGATCATTAAATAGAATTTCAAATTTTTATCTCCATTTTCCATTCTGTTATAATTTTATTTACTTATATACAGCACCATGTAAGAATTTGAACTCACCTCGCTACCTCCAGTGGGACAAACTGGAAAGACTGAAAGCAAAGCAACCCACAAGCATTCTGTGTCTCTAGGAATTGTTCTGGGAAAACATGACAGCCAATTTCCGGTTCAAATTTGTTAACTCTATGCATCATCAAAAAATTTGTTTCCAACATGTCTGCTCTTCTCACTGGTGTTGTGTCTATGTACGGTATGAAATGATAAACCTACAACAGAAATATCATTCTAAAATAATTATCATACCAAAGTAGTTTATGCCCTCTGAAAACTTCCAGTGAAAGTTGGAACAATTTGTCAACAGTTTGCAGAAAAATGTCTATTGCTTGAATATGGACCATGACATTAGAAGGCCTCAGTAGTAAATAAAAAAAAGATATAATCCTACAAATAACCTATTTTAATAATTGCCAAATTATAAATTGTGAAATTTAAAATCATTTGTTGTGGATGCCACCATCTATTCATGTGTTACCAGGAAAACTAGAACCACTGGGTGATTACTGTAAATAAAAATCACTAGTTTAAAAAATAACCTGAAGCAACCCTAGAAGCATCAAAATTTGCTGCACTTCTTGAATGGCAGGGCACGTCTTCAAAAAGGGCATTGACAGCAGGGAGAGAACTGATGCCTTCTACATGTAGCAGGTTGAAAATGCTTTCCTTCTTTGCACTTGTACTGAAGGTTCTGAAACCCCCAAAAAAACTTTGAAAAAGGGTCGAGCTAGAAGTGCCAGGATATGTCTTTTATGGTATATAGTCTTCCCTCATCATATATAGGCAATGCCTTTCTCAGTACCCATTCATAACATGAGTTCTGACAACTTAGATAATTCATTTTTTCTTCAGTGGAAAAATGCATTCCTTAGTGCCAATATTGACACCTAAGTATGCTAAATATCACCCGTTACTTTAGGAGTTGATATTATCATAACAGAACATAACAGTTTCCCTCATTAATTACTGTATGATACCATATTGCCATATAGAAATTCTTATTCAACTTAATACAGTTAACAGTTAAAACATTCAGACATCAAGCATTGATGAGCATTGACAGGGAACATTAAAACACTATTTTGCATTACTCATAATCATAAATGCTCTAGACAACAGGAGACTACAGCCAAGAAGGGTAAATATTGGACCATAACTTAATAAAGGTACATAGTAGGTAACATAATGGATAGAGCAGCCAGCTCTGGATGCAAAGGTTAGAAAAACAAATCCTGTCTCCTACTATATTATTACCTCAGAACTTTTACATTTATTCAATTAACCAATATTTTCTTCCAGAGCAACTTACAATGTTGATCTACCTACAACTATTTACCCGATTATACAGCTGGGTTATTTTTACTGGTACAATTTTAGGGTAAGTGCCTTGCTTAAAGGTACTACAGCCAGAGGTAAAATTTGAACCTGCAAACTATAGATGCAAAGGCAGCAGTTCTAAGCACTATGCCACCAACTGTTCCCCCAAGGTGTTTACTTTGAACGGCTCCAGTAAAAGTTACCCACCTATATAAATGTATAAGAGGTTGCAGGTATCTTAACATCATTAGAGTTAGGGTGAGAGTCAGCTAAATAAGTAAACATAAGTAGTTCCCCAAAAGCTGCCCACACACAGCTGGTGTGCTAAAATCCCCTGCTATAAAAGTGCATGTAACAGATGAAAGTGTCTGTAAATGCTTATTTCCCAAATAATCAAGACAGATGCAAAGATTCTCTTGAATATACAAATTAAAGCCACCCAATTATTTACATTTTAGTTCCTAGAGAGCTTCTAGGAGGACCCCCAGAACTGCAGATGGTATAACATGATGTAGTTTATGTATTAATTCAACCCATTGCAGTCCTCGTAAATGCAAAGAAAAGCCTCATAGTCAAAGTAGAGGTATTACATGAAGCTCCTCATAATGTTAAATTCTCATGGGTGTATGAATGGGTGTATCTCAGGATATGACAGTTTTAATTTTATTTATGTTTTTACCTTATTTCAATTTACAGTGCATGTTTGCAAAATACTATAATAATCAATGTAAACAGACAATGGACACAAAAGAAACTTTTGTGTTCCTACTTTTTACAAAAGCATCATACATGAGTCTTATTTACCAAAAGTATATATACAGTCATGTGACAAAGAAAGGATACCCTCTTTCAGTTCAATAATTTTACATATCAGAACATAAATAACAATTGTTGGGTCCTCACCAATTCTCAGACAAATCCAGTGTCAGACAACAGAAAACATATTTCAGTATATCATTATTTGTTCAAGGGGGGCACAGTAGCACTCGCCAGTGGGTCTGGGGTTCAAGCCCTGCTTGGGGTACCTTGCAATGGACTGGCATTCTATCCTGGGTGTGTCCCCTCCCCCTCCAGCCCCACACCTTGTCTTGCCGGATTAGGCTCTGGTTTGCCAGACAAATGGTTTGGGACAAACTGTTTCAGCCAGTGTGTATGGTTATTTGTTCAATGTAAATTAAGCCAAAATGCCAAAAACACAGGGTAAACTATTATGCTGGTAGTGTAGTGGTTAAGATTGCTGCCTTCAAATCCAAAATTTACAGGTTTGACATCCTACCTACTGTTGCAATAACCTTAAACAAGGTACTAATACAATATTGTTCCACTAAAAGCTACTTGGCTGTAAAAAATGAGTAAATAACTGTAGATGTGTTAAGATTATAATTTTGCTTTGGACAAAAGCATCAGCTAAATGATTACATATAAGTACACCTTATTGCTTCTATAGGAATTAATAAGATAATTAGCAGTAAGGTGCTGCTAATAAAATGCACTTAGTTTATCATTAGGAAGTGTGAAAGTCTATATAAAAGCAGAACTTTTGGAGGTTGTTAAAAGTTTGTGAGAGAATGATCCGAAAAAGTCCGAACAACTATGCTTTCATGAAAGGGCAGTCAGGAGAGAGCCCATTTTCTCCAAAAAGAAGATGGGTGCACAGCTTACATTTACAAAGGTGCATCTGAACAAACCACAAGATTGCTGGAACAATGTCCTTTGGACAGACGACACCAAATGTTTGACAAGAACCAAACGCAACATATCACCACCAAAACTCCATACCAACTGTAAAGCACAGCGGTGGAGAAGTGATGATTTGCGCTTGTTTGCAGTCATAGGATCTGGGAACCTTGTAATAATTGAATTGACCACCTTCTTTTTATACCAAAATATTCTAGAGACAAATGTGAGGGCACCTGTCCCACAACCAAAGTTTGGCCAAAGTTGGCTCATGTAACAGGACAATATTTGAATCAATATTCAAAATTCAAACCTCAGCCCCACTGAAATACAGTGGTTGGAGAGATCTGTGCGTCAATGAACTCAAGCAATGTTGTCAGAAAGAATGGGCCAAAATTCCCAAAATTATATGAGAGTGATAAACTCATACACAAAAGAATTACTTCAAGTTATTGCTGCTGAAGATGGCTCTATTAGCTACTGAATTATGGGGTGTCTTTATTTTTCCTAAGCATGGCTTCTGCATGTCGGCTTATCTTTTGTTAAATAAATGATAACATAGTGGAACCTGTTGTGTGTTATCACGTGAGGAAAGATTTATCTCATTTTAGGACCTCGTAAAGACCAGATGATATTTTTTTTTTTTTTTTTTAAATATATCTTGCTAGAACAGTAAAACAGAAAGAGAGTATACTTTCTTTTTCACATGGCTGTATGTGAGAGAGTAGGAGGAACACTCGAAGGCTATGACACGAATTTAGTTCAGTTAGATGTAAAACCAGTTATAGCAAGCTATTGCCGCTGCAAGTGTAAACTTGGGACTGGGGTTTTTCAGACAAATCTGAGTCAATTTGCCCAGGCTAAGAAGCTGGGAATGATGACTGTGGTCCTGGACCATTTGTTGCTTAGTAGCCCACAGTCCAGGGTTTGGAAGTTTGAAACATCATCACCTGGCAAAAAGAGGAGAAGAATAGAGCCACACCATGTATTCCTAGTTCAGGCAAGGCACTACACTGAAAAGGGGTTAGGACAGATCTGATTATGGGAGGAAAGGGGCATGGTGGCTCCCTCCCCTTAATGGAAATCATATTGTACAGTTATATCAAAAATTGTTATTAGGGAAAGTGTTCGTTAAATTATTCATATTTTATACATATAAAAAATTTATATTTTAACTCACGTTCATTAAATTATTTATATTTCTAGTAATTTTACATAGAGTTTAGCTCATTTCATTATTTCAGTTTTTATCTCATTACACATTAAGTTGGGGCAAAATATGACATATCATAAATATTTATTTCCCGTACTTATTTTAAGGTATATTTTAAAGTAATCCCCTGAACGAGCTGGAAAGATTACCTTATAACTAAATCCTTATAAAAATATTGTCATTGTCATAAAATATATCTTTATGCTTTTGATCAAAAGATTTAGGCAACATTTTCACTGAAATCAAGGGTGAAATAAGCAACTAGTGCTGTATTTGTAAAAAGTGACAGAAACAGAATATTTAATTAATATTTAACCTTTTTTAACAAATTATCTTGAGATGAGCGCTGGTGACAAGGAAGATTTACACCTGCACTTCAGAGCTTTTTTGTTCATCTGTACCACCTGACAACTTGAAGATGACTAGACAGTTAAGTGCTAAATCTTCACATATTTGTCAGGGCACATGTGGGCTATTAAGGAAGCGTAGAATTTCCCACCAAGGCTTAGAATCACCGGGCTTTAATTTGCCTCTTTTAACCCAATACTGTGTGGGTTGATCTGGGCTTCTTTCTTTCTTCTTCCTTTTTAACTTTTATTTCATCCTAAGCAACATAGTTTCGGCAATAGAGTCAAGATTTTACAGTTTGTTTATAGGCGGGAGTGAAAATTTTGAATAATCGGACCCAAAACACAGATTCACCCCAGGTTGCAACACTACTGATGCTTCCAGATGCATTACAAGATTTGTGTTATAAATAACATATCTAAATGACTAAATCACTAAAACAGTAATGACAAACTAAACCTTTTATTTAAAAACAAATTTTCCTTTACTGTTTTTTTTTTTAATAAAATGAAACATGTCTATGTATGGATACCATTCTGTGTTGTACTCCAAATAATACTGTACAAATTGTAAATCCAGTAAGTCAAGAAAGGTAGTAAAAACTAAAGACAGAAAAAAAATAATATATATACCACACTGGACAGATCTCAGATCTAATATCTCACTAGCCATCCAGTCTCTCTTCTGTTAAATTACTGATTCACACCTGATTTTTCCTTTGCAATGCAAAAAAACATATTTTTGCATATTCATCCTCTTACATTTTTCCTATCTGTACCTTCACACATATAAACTTCTTTCCTCTTGTACACCTACGCTACTGCTACTTTTTTTCCTTGTTTTTACTGCATTTTAACAGCATTCTTTTCGTAGAAATTCACTGGCAGCCTTATATGTGTCATTGTACCATATGCATTTGTCAGTAACAATTACATTTTTCAGGTACAATTTAATCTCATCAGGTGAGATTTTAAGCATTCAGTATAACTTGAAATCTGGTTTTTGCCAATTCTATAGATGCATTTATTGATCGGGGAAGATATGCTTTCCATTTTCTTTTAGTCTAAAATGAATCTGAATAAAGCACATTTTTGAACAGGGCATTACTGTTGTTGAGTTTGCATTGAATTGTTCTGGAAATGCTGAAAACCTTTCAAAATTAATACCAGTGGAATATCAAGTAGAAAAATGTGATGGCAGAGGGTAGACCTTCAGTATAGGAATAGGGGAGTTATTTTAAAAATAACTCTGTAAGACCTCAAGAGTCAAGGAACTGCTCTCTAGAAGGGCCAATGCACAAACTAAAATCAGTCTGACTGCATACACAGTTAGTCATGTAATAGTTGTGATGGGCTGGGGCACTGGAGAAAAGAACAGCTGCATGGCAGGAATCTGCATAAAGCTAACTGGCATGTGGATTATACAAAAGGGACTGAAATTGCATCTGGCATTGGTGTTGATTCAGTGAAAGGCCTGATTAAACATTTAACCCTCCTGTCAGTCACATTTGGGGACTGGGACTGGGTTCACATCAATTGTTCAGTTGTGTCTGCTAACGCAACGATGTTTCCTCAGGGGTGTGGGGTTTATATATATCAAGATTATTAGGAATTAAAAAGGTTAAAATAAATTTTGCATTCCTTTGGTAACAAAAGCACAGGTACACGGGTACGAAATTTACAAACACAAAAGAATACAAGGAGGCAAAAACCTGAAGTTATTGTTTCAAGTCTTTGCCTTGAGGTTATTTTTTGGTATTGTTTACCCTTTGTGGTTCTCCCTGGTGGGCATCATAAGTGGGCTTCTTCTTAATGATAATGGTACCAGCATGGGCAATTTCCCATTTCACAAAACACCTACGGTTATGCATAAAATTCTGAGCAGAAAATCAAAAGCGACTTTTAATATGCACTTGTCAAGAAAATGAGGATCAGCAGTTATTTTAACGTACCACGATTATTCATTAGGATTCCTTGTTTGAAACTTTACACGACTTTGATGTGAACTTCAAAGCAGCAGGATTGCAGTGTGTTGACAATACGAAAACTCCATCCCAGAAATACTGCCCTGTTGTTCTTTTAGAGCAGTCCTCAAAGTATAAGTTTATCATTCAAACATCAACCCTATTCTCTTGTCATATACTGATGTATGTGTATATATACAATAGTCGCAATAACACATACACAGAGATATTTTTAAGCATTTTTATCCTCTTCTTCAGCATGCCTTAAAAAAATTATCGTTATATTCATTTACTAGGTGTCTATTAATTGCAAATGAATGTGCAGAAAGCTTGAGTTGCCTATAAAGTTTCGGAATTTAATAAAACTGAGAAGAATTAACAGTTTTACTGAGTCTGGCAAAACAGGATGTTAATATTATATTTTATAATTTCAGCTATGTACGTTTATATAAACAACTTGCATGTTTTCTGGTGATCACAAGAGACAAGAACCTGTACAGCTGAAATTGAGGCAGACAACTTGTTCATGCATGATAAAATTTTGTCTTTGGTTGTCATAACTGAGAAAATCATTTATGATTTTGTTACAGTGAGGTATGAGAATCACAGACGCAGAATTAAGAGGTATGCCAATTTTAAGTTTCTTATTTAAAATGATTAATACTGCCGCAGTGCTGAGGAGGTGCTGCGCAGTAATTCTTCCCAAGATACACCGAGGTAAGCGTTTCTGAATTTGTACAAATTTTGGGATGGGATTTTGCGTTACATCAGATTACTGTCGTTCTGACAGTTCAGAGTATAGTCGTGCTGTGTGACAAATCTTTGATAAGACAGAGCGAAACACATGTATTGCCCTAATAGAGCGAGCCCCTGCATTCCTTTCTTCAAACTGTACTGTACTCTTTCTCTAGTAGAACTGCAGGGGATTGCTGTAATATTTTATAGTAAGCAATTTGTGGCATTACAGCACCGGTGAGGTTGAAAATTAATGCTCATGTTTAACTGTTATTCTTTGTCCAGTAAATATATGAAAAATTTATGACTGATTTGATTTACAGAGAAAGGTTGTGATGACTTGGCGAAGCAACCAGACTACTGGAGATGTGTGAGACATTCTCTATTATGTTCTTTTCTACAAACCTAATGTGAATTATGTGTGGGTATTGTTGAATTACATTTACATTTACGTTTATTCGCTTAGCAGACGCTTTTGTCCAAAGCGACTTACAATGGATACTACGTAGTGTTACTAGCACACACACCTTATTCACCAAGGTGACTACATTGCTAGATACACTACTTACAAGTGGTTACTCATCCATGAGTCAGTGAAACACACTCACTCCGTGACACTCAAACACACAATTACAAAATATTTATTGTGAAAGCTGGAAGGATAGTTTTAGATGTATATAGTTTTTCAAAGCAGCCATTATGAAGCATTAATTTTGAAACAAAAAACTCATTACACTGACACTTTCAATATGTGGCGGGCTGCACAGATCCTGTAAATCATTTCAGAGCAGCATGATGCCTTCCCTACATCAAAAACCTTAGAATTGGTTCCCTCTAAATCTTCACAGCATGAAGACAGTCAGAGTCTGAAATGCATGTCAATCAAGACTGTTCTCTCTGCTCGGAAAAATCAATGTCTGGTAATCTGTCGAAGCAGCGAAACTGACAGTTTGAAATAATCTCAGCAGGAGCTGGGGGGTGGGGGGGATATGTTAAAACCCTGCTGCTATCACATTCTTTATCTCCTGTCTCACTCCATCTCTCACTTTCACTTTGTCCCTGCTATTGTCATTGTAACAAACTACTTTTGTGTTTCTTTTACCACATAGCCTACCATGGATGACTTGCTCAGAAGGACACCTGAAACAACACACTTAGATAGAGTCCATGGAAATAACAACTGCAGCTCCACTTGACGCAATTAAATAGTATTGTTTTACTCACAAATTAAATTGACCTCAGATGAATCAGATACACATCTGGAAAGTTGAGACCAGTGCTAATTATGACTGAGAATAACCAACTTCTCGGTTGGATTTTACATCAAATTTGTACCACATCGGTGGCAGTAGGGATTTTGTAAACTGCTGACTACGTCTCAACCACAGCAATTGAGAGCTGCCATAGTAGATAAGGATGAAAGAGTGTTTCTTCTCCAACCAGATCTAATATCTATGCAAACATAGTGACACTTCAAAGAAAAAAGAAAGTGCTTCCGTTAAAGTACAGTCCTTATGCGAGAATTCGTGCCCCTTAATTTGTATCTGCCATTAAGCAAGATACACATTTATAAAATAAAATGAGGTAGTTTTAGTTATTGATTAGCTGCCTATTATTAGCATTGATTGGACAGAATTGGCATGTTAAGATCCATGAGGTCAATGAATCAAACAACAATTAGCACAACAATATTGCCATAAACTCTACCAGCTATTTTTATACAAGGATATTATTATTATTTCAAATAATGTCTGTTTAATGCGTGTTATACTCTACATAACACTGCATATTTTTTATAGTTCAGTCAAATAGTGTTGCAATTAATAATGTTATTGTTAAAATAAACCTGAAAAAGTATTTTTAAAAAATGTGTCTGTCATATAGTATGATTTGTGTTTTTTTGATGCAGAATCTTAAGTTCCTTTTCTCAAACAAAAAATGTCACCTTTTTAAACAATTTCTAACAGTTGTGTAAGTATTGCAAAAGGTCTTTCCTTGTGCAGAATGCGGTTAGTTGCTTTCTGTGTGGGAGAGTGGGGTTTGATTTTCCCCACAGGTGGGCTCCCTTAGACAAAATATTGGAGTCAGAAGTATGCGTGTCAAGCCTCCTTCTAGATAAAGAGTGATGAATCGGCAGTGCATTTGCTGTAGTTACAGGGGTGAGGGTTGTGTAATGATCCTAGAAACCTTACTAAGAGGTCTTGGCCTATTGACTACCCAGTTAGGGATATTGCCTTTTGTGTGGAAGATCTAAGATGAGTTCTTGCCATGGGCTGTCCTCTGAAGACAGTAAGAACTGTTGCTGGTTATGAAGCTACAGTTGCATGTCAAACTGCCCACTACTTTCTTTGTATTTAGTCCTTTAATGTGTCCATCAGGAATGGGAATGAAACTTGGGAAGCAGTGAACTCAAAGGCCTTTAACAGACTGATTGCAGTGTTATAATAATAAAAGAATAATAGAACAAATTAATTATTCTTTTTTTAAGTAGTGTCAAGTCACTTTTAATGCAGCAAATGAGAGGGTCCATATGAATACAGAAACTTCTGTTAGAGAAGATGCATATCTGTGGCTGAGGGATGACAATCACAGTACATACAATGACCTATTGGAAATCATGCCTTCGTACATTCTGTTAAAATTTTATCGTAATTCAAGAGTTTCATTGGTATAGGACACGGAGTTAAGTTTTAGATAACACGGTTAGCTAAGTAACTTATTCGAGCTAAGAGATTATTCCACAGGGACAGTATTACATGCTGTGCCTATTCATTCTATCCTTTTCTTCAGGCAAAGGAATATTTTGGCAATATCCCTCACTCAGAAAACCCAGATTACTTAGAGTTCGTAATAGTTCTCTTCTGGCAATGTGAATTTGCTACATACCATATGAACTTTGGCCAAGTATAAATGCTCGTCTGTAAAATAACGCGAATAGTTCCACAAAATCACCCCGTTAGGTGAACTGCCGCTACAGGGGACTGTGAATATTTTTACCATCATAACAGGGACTATTACTATTACACACTTAATTCATGTTACAAACATTCACATTTTTTTCAAAGATACAAACACACACACACACACACATTTTCTGAACTGCTTGTCCCATACGGGGTCGCGGGGAACTGGAGCCTAACCCGGCAACTCAGGGCGTAAGGCTAGAGGGGGAGGGGACACACCCAGGACGGGACGCCAGTCCGTCGCAAGGCACCCCAAGCGGGACTCGAACCCCAGACCCAGCAGAGAGCAGGACCCAGTTCAACCGACTGCGCCACTGCGCCCCCCTAAGATACAAACATTTCTGTTCTTTTTTTTTTTTTTTTGTCCAGCAGAGGCAGCAAAATGCATTCAGAAAAGAAACTCTACCTGTGGAGGGAGCAGGATGTTTCTGGGACCATTACACCCCAGCAAATGTTTCTTTCCCTATCCCATTGGTTCATTCTTGTCTTGTACCGAGCCTATGAATAAATCAAACAACTAAGCTGCATTATTAAGCTTTTATTAGTTGTGCCAAATTGGATGAACTTTAAAAAAAAAAAAAAATCAAGTTACATACTGAACTCTGGTCCTAGTTGCATTCTTAATTTGAGGTACTAGTGTATTTTTAGATGGAAAAAGACTGATTTCTGGACACAAAAAGTGCCACCAAAAATTTAATAAAAAGACAAAATAAAAGATATTTTATAATAGTTATAACAGAATGATTATTTCTATTTTGTCTTTTAGTGTTTGCATGTTCTCCCTGTGTTCGTGTTAGTTCCTGGAGGCGTTTTCTGTTACTCTCGCAGTCCAAAGTTACATTTTAGGTGAATCTTTCACTCTAAGTTGCTCTTACCATGTGCATGTGTGAGTGAGTGAATGTGTGTCGCTACCATGAGATGGACTGGCATCCCAACCAGGGTGTACCCTATCCCCTGTACTTGTAGGATAAGATAGGGTCTACATGCCTAAAACCATGCTTCACAAGCAGGTATTGTGCTAATGACTGAATGCATGAATGAATGAATGAAGGAATAGTTATACAACTGAGCTGTCACAAAGTGCTTTGAATGAGAGACAGAAAAAAAAAAAACAAATTACACATCAGGGAACACTGAAAATTATTATTTTTCTTCTAAGTGGAAATGGACTAATAATCCTAGAAAACAGCGACTATTCACAGTTTTGTTTAGTTTAGTGAGTATATATCTGGGAGAACCACTCCTATGAAAGTGGAGAGAGGCAGAATGCAGAACACTGGGTGAGACTGGATCAGACCAGCGCTCTGGATACTGCCTTGAGCCTAATGTCTGGGTTTCAGAGGTGATCTATGAGCTTGGGACCAGATGGCCCCAAGCAGGAGGTAACAAAGAACAGGAAGAATGGTTACGTTCTTATTTATCATGAGTCTGGGTAAAACAGTAGCAGAGATGGCAGAATGCAGCACTGAATTGTGAGGCAAGGAATAGAACCAAAAAAAACCACGGGACAAGGAACAGCAAATTACGAAATTGCACAGCTAATACTGTTGTATAGATGCAAAGGTATGATAAAAGTCTGACTGCTTGGTCTAGAAAACAGCGATCACAATGAAGTCTCTCTGTCTAGCACGTTTGGCTATATGAAGAAAAAAGAGAGTTTTTTTTACTTTTAAAGATAGAGTGTGGGTGAGACACTCAAAATTGGCCAGGTAAGTTATTTGATAGTACAGAAAATGTGCAGTCCTTGGTAAAATAAAAAGCATCCTGTAAACAAAGCAACTGACAGAGTATGGCACAGGGTTCACAGAAATATGCAAGGTCAAGTCCAGTTAAAGGTTTAAAATGATTTTATACTCAATTCTTTATTTTACAAAATGCCAGTCTGTCAGGAACAGCACAGAATTAATATGCATTTTAATTCCAGTGAGATCTCTTTCAGCTCCAGACTCCAGTTTCTACCAGCTGTAGACACTTAAGGGCACATTTTACCAGCCATATTAAAAAATACAGTCTAGATGTAATTCTAATTTGAGCATCAAATATTACATTTAAATCAATTGTAATGTCAAGATCTTTGATTGCAGTGTCAACAGCAACATGCAAGCCTTCAAACCATCTAGTTTAAAACTACAGTCTAATTCATGATGTCTGTGGACTTAACCTACTGTTTTCCCCTCTGTTTTATCAAAATTTAGCAAAAGAAAATTTTGCTTATTCTATATTGTAGTTTTCTGGAGACAAATGTCATGCTGATCCTATTGAGCTGTCACAAAGATGGATTATCTGAATTGCAGAGTACTAGTAGGGACATGGGGGGCATGTGACATGGCATGGCTTGGCCGGGTCCCGCTCTCTGGTGGGTCTGGGGTTTGAGTCCCACTTGGGGTGCCTTGCGACAGACTGGCGTCCCATCCTGGCTGTGTCCTTGCCCTCTGTTGCCAGGTTACTCTGGTTTGCCGCAATCCTGCTTGGGACAAGTGGTTTCACACATGTGTATTAAGGAGATAAGCAAAAGCCCCAACAAAAACTTATGTGGACCTTCACATTTCATTGCTGAGTAACTGTTCCATTCACTATAATCTGGTAATATTGACAGGTATGACCTGAAACAAGAGAGCAGATGTTTGATAAGACCAAAAATATTTTCAATCTGTACAACAGAATACGGTGATGATCTGTCAGGATCAACAGCCACACGTGTCACTGTGAAACAGCTACATTTTTGATGATATATCAAAACTTTAATCCCAGATTCTGTCCAGCCAAATTATTGAGTCGATTTCTGCATCTGAATTATGCTTTAGGGAGTGGAATAGTCAAAGAAATAGTCAATGTTGATTTCTTATAACAGGGAGTATGGCAATAAGGGCCACATATAGTCTCAACTGCACAGAAATCATCTGGATAGCATAGTCAATCCATAAATAACAAATAACTTTTAAAATCTTATAGAATTTTGTCATAGAAAAGGTTCAAGTTTAAAATGATCAAAGCTGACCATTGTTGTAGGAATACATTCAAGAGTAAGCAACAGAATGGGTTTCAGGAAAACGAAACGTATTTCATAGATCTAACTCTAGAATTTTAGCCTTCATAATAATAACAGAACTAGGAACACAACTGTTTTTTTTCTCTTAACTTCAACACCAGTGCCATTAAAATAATTTGCCATAATAATTTCCATGCCAGGCCAAATTCTCTTCCCAAGATAGATGGCATTTTAGTTTTTAGCTGTAATGAAAAAACATGTGGAGTAATGACATCCTTTGGGGGTACTGTGTGTCACAAATCCTATAGTAAATTCAACCCACCAACTGGCACACTGCAGTATAATCAGAAATTAGAAGATGAACAGATCAGGTGTAAAGAAAGACAAGCCCTGATTTCTTATATTCACAGTAGCCACAGTATCATGCTTTCACAGTGGATATACTCAAAATTTTCTATCCTTGAAAAATGGGATTTTGACTTTCTACAAAAACAGGATATAAGCTAATTTTCTCATCGTAAAAGTTGTACTTAGTTTTTGTGAAGTCTTATAAGGTTTCCATTGTTGGAAATATAATTTGTGCCACAGAAGTAATCACGCAAGTCACATTATGTGTGTCTTTATATTGGAATTGATTAAATTCACAAATTTCAGCCTCCAATTATTCATGCACAGCACTCTGTGTAAATGTAAATTGTTCGACTCTGTAAATAAACAACAGGTTCAGCTGGGGCATTATTTGTGGAGAAACATCTTCTTGGTAATTGCTATGCACTTATTACCATTAATAAAGAAGTTCATAACACAAAGTATTTTCTGAGCTGTAAGAACAGAAATTCACTGCTTTTTTAGAACAAAATAACTTTTGCAGTATATGAAAACCCAACAGCTGTTCACAAAAGATTATTAATCATTATTCCCAGTGAAATATATTGTACTTTTCTTCTCTTGTGCGAGCATCTACAAAGTAAAAAATAATACTGACTTTTGTTATCTGTAAGAGTATCATTTTTTGACAGCACAATATATATGTCTCACACATACACACACACTTTCACTGAAAGTGTTTGTCCCAAGTGGGGTCGTAGGGAGCCGGAGCCTAACCTGGCAGCACAAAGGGATGGGACACACCCAGGATGGGACGCCAGTCCATCGCAGAGCACCCCAAGCAGGACTTGAACCCCAGACCTACAAGAGAGCAGGCACAGGCCAAACCCACTGCACCACCAGACTCTCTGCTACACAAAATAAATAAATATATACACACACAGGTGGCCCAGTAAGTAGCAGACTGTACCTGGGTGGTGTAAGAGAACATGGGTTTGAGCCCCATTTACTCTGTGTGGTGCTCACATGTCCCCCCCTTTTATATTTATTTATTTAGCTGATGCTTTTCTCCAAAGCAACTTACAGTGTTAAAATTACAATTATTTACCCCTGTAAACAGCACAGTAACTTTACTGGAGCAATTCAGGATAAGTACCTTGCTCAAGAGCACTACAGTAAGAGGTGGGGATCAAACCTGGGACCTTTAGATCCAAAGGCAGTAGCGCTCAAGACAACACTATGGGCTGTCTCATTGCATTGTGGGTTTCTTCCAGGTGCTCCAGTTTCCTCCCACAGTCCAAAAGACATGATGTTCAGGTTCACCCATAGTGCATGAGCAATAGAGTGTGTTCCACTGATGCATGGATAAGTGACCCATTGTAAGTAGTGTATCTAGCAGTGTAAGTCACCTTGGTGAATAAGGTGTGTGGGCTGATAACACTACACAGAGTTCATTGGAAGTCACTTTGAAGAAAAGTGACTGCTAAATGAATTAATGCAAATATATAGTTTTCCTCAGTAAATAAAATGTTTTTATCTAATTTGTTTAATTTGGTTTTCTTTAATTTTAGGTTGTGAAAATCTGATCATTTTTTAGGTCATATTTATGTAAAAATAGGGAAAATTCTAAAGGGTTCACAAACTTTCAAGCACCACTGTAGTGCTTGAAAGTATGTGAACCCTATAGAGATGGTCATTATTCTTTCAGAAAATACTGTATTTAAATAATCGTATAAAAACAAAATCTTAAATAAGTTTATAACACGAGTACATGATCTCAAAATACACACACACACACACATTTTCAGAACCGCTCGTCCCTTACGGGGTCACGGGGAACCGGAGCCTACCCGGCAACACAGGGCGTAAGGCCAGAGGGGGAAGGGGACGCACCCAGGACGGGACGCCAGTCCGCCACAAGGCACCCCAAGCGGGACTTGAACCCCAGACCCACTGAACAGCAGGACTGCGGTCCAACCCACTGCGCCACCGCACCCCCTCGATCTCAAAATAAAATAAAGTAAAAAAAATTAAAATAGCATCAGATATTATAGCACCATTATCCACCCTTACTCTGTCTAGATAAAATTGTCCACATAGCTCTGAACTGCTGAATATCTATTACTCCGCTAATTTTTCTTTGTTTCTGTGTTTTCATGAAATCAAGGAGCCAGGACACAAGCATTACTGAGGAGCAGTACTGAAATTCTAACACCTGTGGTTCTTTAAAATGCAGAAATCTAGTGTCTTATGCTCTATATACCCTCTATACAACTTTATGTCATCAAGGCTTTTTTCTACTTAGTACACCTCCTACACAATTTATAACTTAAACTTATGTCCTCATTCTTGTAGACACCTTCTTTAAACTTCAGGACTTTGCTTTCTCCACCAATTATAGTATGCCAACCTGACATTTATCTGTGGGATCCATTTGCAGCCAGTCTTCTTCCAAGTGCTAACCTAAAACAACCTTTCGTCATTTCCACCCGTTTTAAATCTGTGCCCCGTACTTCTCTTTTCCTGCTTGTGTAAGGTTTCAGAAATAAGCCATTTTCATTGTATTCTTCACTTTGAAAACCCAGTTTTTCCTCTAGATGTGTTTTGAGGTATTACTATTGTCTCCCCCCTGCCACTAAAAAGGATTTATAACTGGGGGTTGCATTCAGGAAATCAGATGGACACTGTCTTTAGAGCTTGATTTCTTCATTTCAGGAGTCTTAGACCACAGTTAAGTAAATAACTGTGGGATGATTTGTTCTTCTAATGCACAGGTCTCCTTTTGATGCCCATTTGCTGTGAACCCTGTCTAGATTAGTGCCCACTTCTACAGGATCAGACAGTAGCAGTCAAACATGTGTTCTTTTTTCTTTTCCCGCAAGAGGTCCAGCTATAGTGGAATGCACTATCCACTACTGTCAACACAGCAGAATCACACAATACCTCCCACTGAGGGAAGCTTTTCTTTTTATAGTCGAAGCTGTCACACCACCTTGTGCACATTAGTGATTATTTGCTAAAAGAGCTCTCTGAATTTTAGAGGAGCTTTAAAACTAACAGCAATGGAAGCAGCAATTGAAAATCTTCGGTTTTCTCTACCGAGCTGTAATACTTAGTCTTCCTACGAACTTTCATGAGTTCTGAGTATTTCTCTGAACGTTACAGTATAATCGTGTATTCATGAACCTTTAATTATGTTCTTGGCAAAACGTATTCTCTAGATGACACACAGGATAGCAACGGGATGAGGGATGAATTTTCCCATATATTTGTTATTTTAGTTGTGGTTAAGAAGTGTTGTAATATATTCTGTTAATTCTGAAGTGTTGCTCTGTTACTAATCTGGGTATTATGCGTGCTTTACCTGCACCATTTGATGGCCAACCATAAGTATTTTTAAGCCGTGTCTGAACCCTAACCCTATCTTGAACAAAATGAAAATATTTTTAAAAGGGTGACATAGTGACATTGTGGGTAACCCCTGTGCCTCCCTAATTCTGGGGTATCGGTTGAGATATGGGTTTGAATTCGGTCCTGTCTGTGCAAAGTTTGCATGTTCTTGTCATGTTCGTATAGGTTTCCTCCAGGTGTTCCAGTTTTCGTCCACAGACATGAGTTTTAGGTCTGCTGATGACTCTAAATAGTTCTTTCTTTTTGTGCAGGTTTAAATGAACGTGACTGGAATCCCATTGAGTGTACACCATGCCTCAGGACCTATGGAGGTTCTAGGATAGGTGCCAGACTCCCACTGCACCAGGCCAGCAGCTATTGGTTATGTTTTTATGTTCTCAGATTTTTTAGTTTTAATGTTGTTTTTTGTTTTAATGTTGCTAGCACAGTACATGCTAACAAACTGCAATTATTTAAATTTTATTAACTGGTTTTAAGATAAACATTTGAATTTCAGACGCTAAAAAAACAGTTGAGGTGCTGGTTGGCATACTGGCAATATATTCAACAAATGTTACAAATTTATCAGGGGATTTACTTATAAATAATATAATGAGTGCATGGTAATCTGTGTATTATGCAATAAATTATTTACTCTCATAATGCAGTTGTTCTCCTCTGTGCACATCTCATTCTGGGAGATCAACCAAAGTTTTTCTGGAAGTCACAAATCAAATATATGTTGGTCTTTGTCATATGAAAAATTAAACAACATTAAAAAAGGGAGAAAAATTATTTGTGAACTGCTGTATAGCCATAAAAAAATCTACTGGAGATTTGGTTTTCTCAAATTTACCATATCTTATATTATACTTGTTGCTACATGACCTGAATTTGCATACTGTGTCTAAAATATTCATCTTAGCAGCTTGTTCATTTTTAATAAAATACCTTGTTTATCATATATCTTTAATGCTCTTATGGAGTTGCTGCCTTTTACATTTTTTTATCTATGCGTTAGGCTATTAGATTTGACAGACTACCTCATAATACCCGAAAAAGCAATTCAGGTCCTAGGGTAATTACAAGTGTTTTTGGCATTGCTTATGGAAATGATTGTGTTTTTCATAGAAATATATGAAAATAAATTTAGATAACATAAAAATGCATAGACAAAGCACTTCACCAGGGTTTGGTTCATGGCTGCTAAAAAAATACTATGAACCTTACCTTGTTTATAGAAAAATGATGGATCACAAACATAAAAATGTGTATAAAGAAGTTCAGTAAAAACTTAATCTGCTTTTATTTTACAACTGGGCATTCCTGGAATTAAGAACAAAACACATAATATAGTTTACTGTGAAAAGTCAAACATACTACAATCTCTCTTATAAGAAAAGCTAGTGTCATTCAAAGTTGAGGTACTTTTCTTTTGAGTTTTTTATCTAAAAAATCTTTTGGTAACTAAACTCCAAATACAAAAACTAGTAAATAAAACAAACTAAAATCTCATTATCATTTTGTGTCTTTGTAATAAAATCCTAACAATGATTTATACGATATCTATGAAAATGGATGTATATTATATTCATAAAGCAGTCAACACATTCTACCAATAAAGATTAAGTTACTGTTAATATACTGTTACTATAAAGCAACACATCCACCACCCTCCATCTAAACTGTTTGTATACAGCATGAAATATATTATATGGCTACATTTATGCATATAAAGGCTACATAGGCCTTTGCTCAGTTCTTCATTTGTTAAAATAAGGGTTTATCTTCTGTTAAACTCTCTTTTGCTCATAAACACAAATTTGTGCAATCAGTGTAATAACTGCTGTAACTGTGGGGTACATGATATGAAAAACACTGTAAAATTTAAATCCTTTCACACTTCTGCATGCAATACTAAGAAGAATGAAGCAAAAATATTTCCACCTCCAATCTTTAATGTATTTCTTTAAGCAGCTCCCAATTGTTTTCAGGGTGATCAGTTTGGGCACCCAGTCTTAAAGCTTGTACTTAATGTTGACATCATTTTCACACCACATGTCAAGGCAAATAATGGAGGCCCAGTCTCAGCCAGTGCGCTCTGCCTCTGGCCCTGTATTGCTGTAGTTGCCACAGCAGGATTTCTAGCGACAGTATCAGCAAGTGTACTAAGCAGAGAATCTCAATCTTTAGACCTTATCCCAAATGCAACTAATAGGAAGCATGAAAATAATATGTTTTTTTTTTCATCTTATGCTTTTCTCCAAAGTGACGGTGCCAAATGCAAACCTTTGGGCTGAGGGAAGCACTGAAATACGCAAAGGAAGCTCAAACGAAAACATACAGAATTCACATAAACTGAGCAGGATTGAACTCACATCCTTATATGCACCATCCAGTTGTTGTGAGACACAAGTGCTTTCCGCTGTGTCAGCACGTTAAATTCCTGTGCTGTGGAAGCTCAGTTCCTGTGTTATCCTACTTTCAATTATCTACCCATTTTACAACTAGTTAATTTTTATCTGTGCAATTCAAGGCAAGGACACTGCTCAATGGTACTACAGTACGAAAAGAGATTTGAACCTGTGTCTTTCAGCGGGTCTTTCAATAGCAAGGTGGTTTATCTTACCACTCCGCTTTATCAGGCACCCCCCGAGGACTACTCAGGAGATGCTGGAGTGCCCTCACTCTTGAAATGAGCTTCTCCATATACTGGCAACTTGTCCTCCAATCAAGATGGTCATTAAAACGGAGCTCAGTGGAGACGGTCATCGCAGAATGTTGCTCTGCAGATACATACTCTAAGATCTGCAGCCTTCAGTGTGAGTTTCAGGATCTTTGCAGCTCCATCTTGTTGCCATCACATTAGTTGTTTGGTTTGTAGTTTGGTGCATGGACCCTTCACCACTGTCAGTAAACACCAAACGTGAGATTTCTCTGGACATTAGGTTTTTCAAAATGTTTCTCTTACAAAGCTAAGTCAAAGAACACAGTATGTGGTCATACAAATATTTCACAATGGAATTTATTTAATAACAAAAAAAATTAAAAGTTACTAATGAATGAGGGAACGCTGTGCTTAAAATACATATAAAGAGACATAAAGAACAAAGTGACGTACAAAAAAAGTGTCAAAAAGCTGATCTTCAATTTTAAGACACGCAGCAGCCTTCAGAAAAAATTACACCACTCAGTAATTATTCCAGTGTATTAATCATGAGAGAAAACATTTGTTTTGTTTGGCTTATTATGTAAATACTGAGATACAGTTTTAGAATAAAAAAGATGAACTACAGGAACAAAATAGTGTTAATGTTTACTTTGTAACTGTTAAATATAATTCAAAAATGTGCAGTTTCCGGTCAAATGATTTTCTCTATCTTTTTGCCTTTAAAGGCCTTGGGCCTAGATTACTTCCAGCTTTGCAGTTTCCTCACAGTTTCCTTTATTTTTTTGTTTGTGACATGGCATTCCCCTCTGGCACATAAGTACCTTCACTGTTTTCAGGTCAAAACCTTTCAGTCTTCGGCAGTGAATGGAACACAAGCATCTCTTTTCGAGAATTTCAGGTTAATATTTGCACCTGTTCAGACTCTAAGTAGAGACTGCAGCAGTTTCCATTTCCCCTTTTAACTTTTTTTAGAAATGAATTCTCTTTGGTGATTCTGGTAATGTAACATGCTGACTGTAAAGAAATAATTTATACATAAGTTTTGTTCTCTGCAGATTAAATGTGCATTACATTTATTAGATATGTTTGTTTTCGCTTCTTGAATAAACATTAAAAATTATTTTGAATAATATTTGAATTGCAACCCTGTAATAAACTGGCATTCCATCCGGGATCATTAATTTTGATCAGGCAGAGTGCAAGTGATTCAAGGAACAATCCAGCGACTTGGATTGAGTTCTTTCAACTGTCTTTCCTTGGATAAAGGATAGAAGCTCCAGTGCAGTCAGAAGGCAGGCTTCATTGGTTATTGATCTCATACACCAATTCTTTTTAATAAAGCCAAGTGTAACACAGAAGAAGTGAAAATTTGCTTAAAAATAGTTTTCTCCAGATCTGCAATAGCTAGCTGGCTAAAGTAGTATAGTAGTGAGTCCAGTAGAATCCAGTATTTAGAATGAATAGCTAAAAGTTTCAGCCATTTTTAGAACAATGAACGGACAATAAATTACAGTTTAATCATCAGAGGACAGATTTTAAGAATCAGGACAGGATTAGAGAGAAAAAAAAAAAAACATTAACTTCTTAACAGTATTTTGGGCCCATTTTTTTCCTTTCTCTCTTTTTTATGCTCCGGACAGATACGTGCACTTGATTATCACTTTTACTATTGCACATCTGACATCTGTAACTTAGCTATCTTTGAGTGTCAATCTTACTTCTTGTCATACCACAAGAGGTCCTCCTGTCACTGCCTGAACCGCACTTTGAACTGAGCTTTTTGTGAAAATAGGGAAAGTTATCGGGAGGGAAAAAAAAACACTCATGTGGCGAACTGTAACTGCTATGACAACCCACTGTGAATGTATGAAAACACAACATCATTAGTTAAGTCAGACATACACATTTGTTTTCTTTGGAAAGTTTTTGAGAAAGGCTGAATTTGCAGTCTGGGAGAAAAAGATTATTAAATCTGGCAAATTTACAGTTATTCCTTTAGCAGGAATATTTCTCCAAAGAGACCTGCAATGAATACTACATTGTATTTCGCTGATGCCTTTTCATGCAAGGTGACTTACAATGCTACATAGACTACTGTATATCACACTACCAGCAGTCAATCACTCATCTATACATCACAGCGACACACACATACAAACACAAAATGAGGCATTTAATGTTGCCAGTTCAACTGAAAACCTTTCTTTGCAATGGAAAAATGCAAACACACGGAGAACCATACAGACTGTGCAGGGATCAAACCCCTGTGATTTCATACAATTCAGGCACTGTGAAACAACAGTGCTACTTCCCACACAGTGCTAGTTTGTTTGCTTTTTTCAAAACATTCATATAAGTTAGAAAAAGGTGACAGCAACTGATATATTGTATATCAAAATTTGCAATGAAAATGCAGTGCATTCTGTTTTTTTTCCTTTACTGGCACTAAAAAGAGGTGAGGAGATGAATGAACTTGAAATGACTACCTGTTTAAAAGATAAACTGCTTCTTTCGTCAAATTTCTAGGATTTACAACCCAAGGAATAACTGAGTTAACTTTTACATTTGCACCTCAACTTATGAGCTCAACTGGGCCAGGAAGTCTGTTTGTAGCTCTAATTGTCAATCAACACATCACAGCTTATAAAAGCTAAATACTACAGCGTAATTCCTTGATTTATTCACGTTTCACACTCTACTAAAAACACCAGAAAATAGCATGATATATTTAAAATTTGCCATAAGGCTTTTATTTATTTATTCTGCTTTCATCAACAGCTCGTCTAATTCAGTGTTGCTCAATCCTGAAATCTAAGGGCGTGAAGTAGGGTCCACCTTGTGCAGGATGTCAGGCCATCAGGGAACTTTTATTATCTTTTATTAATGTGAAGGAACATTAAAGTTATCTCTACTTTAAAATCACTGAAAATAAAAAATAGATCTCAACAAACTCCTGTTCAGTGTGTTTGATTCTGCTTTATGCATACAAGACAATGCAGTGTCCCTCCACAAGCATGCAACTTTTGTCAGCATCAGACCGCTTTCAGTTTGCAATCTAGAAAGCATAACAACAGATACATAGCTTAATTTTTTCCCTGGGTAATTTCTACAAGAGTTTTACATATAGCTATAATAAATGAAATACCCTGTAAGACTTTTAACATTTTTGCATTAACCTCTGATAGATGGACACACTATAAAATGTGTTAGATATGCGTGGAATTTGGAATGAAATCAGTCCCACACAGTTCCGTGAAGCTGCATACTTATAAATAGAGTGATTAAGTTTTAATAAATTTTACTGAGGGAACAATCAGTACAGTCAGAGGACTGTTACTTCTACCACAGTCAGGTAAACAATGAAGCAATTTGACCCATGTCAAAAACTGGAGCCACCAAGTTACGCCTCCACTGTCACATTTACAGGCTCCAAAGAACCCCATTAGATTTCCATTGAACTGTAAAATTTTGTTGTATTGTTGAACTCATTTTATAATGGAAAGTCCATCTCAAAGTGAAATAAGCATATTTTGATGGCATCATAATGTGAGGGTTTGCTGTATAAGCAACAAGTTTCTATTCTGATTGTGTTTTGGCGTGGCAACTAGCAGCATGCAGACAATGTTTGCTCTGAAACAGAGTTTTTAGAAAACACAATCTTCAAAAAAAATGCTATTAAAAATAAATGATCGCAGTAATTTCAAAGTTTTAATTTTAAACTTTTTAGTTTTAACAATATTACCCATTCCAGGTTTATTCAAGAGGTACACAACAAGTCAGTCATGTGTTTGCATCAAATGTTGATCAACACAATGCTGAAATGGGACCGCTTACACAGAGCCGATAGCAGACGTAAAACATTTAAACATAAAGTATGTATTATATCAAAATTTTCTGAACACGAAACAAGAGTAAACCTTAATCCTAGTCCAACTCCACTCCCCTGAGGCCTAGCTCCAAAAAAAAAATTTGACGGGAAATCTTTCCCTAACATTTAGTCACCCTAACCCTGACACTAGCTATAACCTTAATACAAGACCAAGCTCAGCTCCACTGTTCTGATCCTTGACCTTAACAATTACTGTAGTGCTAAATCAAAGTGTTTGAATGATTCTCACCACATACTGTGTGCCCTGTCTGCTGTTTCAAAAAATTTGAGGTTTTGTAAGTGTTCTGTATCGATTCGGGCATAAAACCACCCAAATGTTGCAACCTCCCAAAGTCACACAGAACACATCACCCCTCATCACACTCCCTGTCCCCAGGCACAGAGATCATTGATTCAAAAACAGCTGCAAAAATATTATTGCTCTAGAATGCTAGGACAATGGTAACTATCTATCTATCTATCTATTTTTTTTTTCCAAACCACGGATGTCTGGTGAAAGAAAATTAGAAAATTTCAACCCTCAGCAGTGACTAGGCATCTTCAGTTTAGTCCCCAGACATGTAGTCGCCCAAAACGCTTTCTGCCCAATATTTCAAGAACTGCAATGTTTATTGGCACACTACCTTTTGCATTAGACATGAAGTGTCTCCCCGATTTCTTCCTGCAGCCTGAGAAAGCACCAGCTGGGACATCTTTTCTATTTTTATTAGACCTTGATTGAGACATCATAGAAATATTCCACAAACTCTCAGTGTCATTGAGACATGATGGAAGGCATCAATTTCCAAGTATATTCAATGAATACTGAAAAAAGTAAAGAGGCACATAGGGGAGCAGGAGAGTCAAGAGTCATGTTGTTTGGGGCCTTCATAACCAAACCTGTGTATGTTTGAGGACTGGAGCACCATCTGGAAATGGTAGAATCCACCCAAATTCATACTCACAATCATTGCTGTGAATCTAAGAATATGTAGAAAAATGGAATTTGTCTTTGTTTTCTGTTTCTGCACAACAGAGAGACTGTAGTGCTTTGTGATGACTCCAGAAAATTTAAGGATCCATTAAAACTACATAAAAATTTTCTATGAAATTGTGTAAAAATTACATATTTTCTATTCCACAGCCTTTCAGTTTTCTTAATCCAAAATTTAATCTTAACACTACTTTTAACAAGAACTTTAGTTTAAGGCAAAATATAAATTGTTGAGTGCAAATTTAGTACAAAACACAATGAGAATACTTATTTAATAATCATATAATTACGAAAGTGAACCATGATATTCTAATTTTCTATGACATGTCATACTGAACGAACCGCTTTCAGAGTAGTTTTAATCACACATTGTTTTAAAAGTTACACTAATAATTTTATCATTGTTTTTTAATCAGTCAGTGCCTTTTACTGTTTAACTTCATAGTGTGCATTGCTAGGGTAAGATCTTGTAGTTCACATCAGGTCACAGTCATTTCTTTTCAAACACTTATTATATCACTGTATTAATGTGCACCTCTTTGAGAGATGTTTTGGTATTTTATAGGATGTCGCTGCCTTGCTATTCCGATTTGTAATTTAACTAGTTATGAAGACTTATGTTATGGTGATAATTAAATTGTTCCCTAATAATAGGGCTCAAAGAAGAGAAAACTTTATGACAGTACAAACTTATTATACCATATATGGTAGCAAATTTGGACAACTCTTAATCCTCCACTTACTTTCAGGTACAGGTTATCTGAATCTTAAGCCACAGGGACTTGTCCTAGTTAGATACCTTGTTTAGAGTCTGCAATGAGACGCCTTCTCCAAACCATTAATATATGTACAGTAAAGTACTGAAGGTTGAATAAGACATTTTAATCGGCTGAAAGGCTTGCGTTCAAATAACCTGTGAATTGTAAACTCCAAAGCACCTAGAAATCAGTTGACAAGGTTACCGCTCTGGCTGTACCAGCATTAAAAGGGATTCTTTTTAATCAGAGAGAACAAACTAAGCACTCATGTCCAGTTGTCCTTGAAATGTAAACTGCATTTCATGTATATTTGTACTAATACTGACACTGTTTTTGCTCTGCTGTGCCTCTTTTTATTCTAACGATATATTCTGTCTAGAACTAGAGTACTAACAAGTAATGGTAAGTCGGGAAAAAGCAAGAAAAATATATGGAATGTAGAAAGTCTCAGACAGAGAGAATCAAAACCTTGATTCTGTGCAAAGTGTCCTCATTAGCGTGTAGAGTTTTTAAAGTAGACACTTTATCACTGCATTGGCTGCATTTAGGATTAGGTGATATATTTTTTGAGCCAGAGATAAATGACAAGTAGGGCAAAGCTAGCAACTTTCAGCAACGAATAATGATTTGCAGTGTAAGTTAACAGTGAATATATTGATGCCTATGCTCTAAAAATGACATTAAGATCGCAATATTTTCATCCAAAACTTTTAAAAGTTTTTTCCCCTGTTGGAAGCCTTGTCATAAATTGTATAGACTTATTATTTCTGTGCATTATAAAACTATTAAAGGGTAATTTTTGTTCCATACAATCTATTTTAAATCAACAGTGTTCACATATTTTCTTGGCAGAAGATGAAAAATAATATCTGTGGGAAAAATATTCAAAGTGCTGAGGAATTTGACAAGTTTAAGGCTAATTAAAATATTACCTTTTGTTCTCTCTGACAAAGACATGACTAAAGTGTCAGCACTGGACAGCCTGTGTCATGTGTGAATATTTATTTCTTATAAAGGCTGTCTGCTTCTTCATCAGTAAGTGCTCCTCCCTTGGTGTCAGCTAGCTCTGCTTCAACAGTCAACATCAACTGTAGAAACAGCGTAGGGAATTCATTTATAAAAACCTCTACCCTTCCTAACACAAAAATATATGTTATAGTTGTGTTAAGCACCTTGTTCTGCCACTTGTTTTGATTTTTTCTAAAGGTTATGCTAATCCTCGAAAATCTGTAGAGGCTGTAGTATTAGGGATCGTAACCTTAAAATTTCATTGTACTTGACATTTTAAGTAAAATATTTCATGTACAGTTCTCAGTGAAACTGGGAACAAAGTATTATTCCTGAAACAGAGATTTTAATCTGTAATTGATAACAGTTAGACATAAAACTTCCCAAAGAAGTTATGCCTTCTTACCTAGACAGGCAGGCAGGCAGGCAGACAGACATAGATAGATAGATAGATAGATAGATAGATAGATAGATAGATAGATAGATAGTGCAGTAACTGAAACATCGAATAACTTTTGTAAAATATCCACATGTTCTATATTTTTAACGTGTTTCAAACACTTGAACAATAAAAATAAAATGACAATGCTGAAATGAGGAGAGAAGTTGCACTGCAGCTACTTTAGCTAATTCATGGTTATGACTTTGTATCATTAAGCCACTAATAAAGGATTCTGTTTCTCTTTCACCCTTGACAGAGGTCTGTAAGCTCTATGGTTTCAGCAAACATCTAGCTGTATACATACATGGCTAAAAGTTTAGAACTTTACGCTATGCAAGTCACTTTGGATTAAAGTGTCCGAAAAGCATCTAGAGTAAATAAATCTACTGTATTTGTAAAAATACTGTAGTTTCCATTTGTTTCATGATCACTGCATTATTGCCATCATTTTTGTTTTCATTCCTGTTCAGATTATCGTTGCAATGTTTTTTTTCATGATAATAATTATGATGGTGATAATTATGACAATTGAAACGTTGACTGTCGTTGCTCTTGTTTTATGTTTGTGTTATTTCATTTAAAACTCATTAAAATCATTGAACACACTATATGTATATATATGTATGTATGTATGTATGTATGTATGTATGTATGTATGTACACACACATATATGCATGTGCATGTGTGTGTTGACTGTATACAGATGAAACATAATGGAGTGCAGCTGCCTAAGCAGCCCTTTTCAGGCGGAATCCCTCCCTCTGCCATCCAGCCAATAGGGATAAAAGCGCTTAGTGCTCCGCACTGATTTGGACATTTGACAGTGCCAAAGAGCAACCTTGCGAGACAGAGGGGGTACATGGCATGCCATTGCAAGACATGCAAGACGAGCGCTTGCGTTTTAAAGTGCAGTTAGGGCGTTTAAGCGGTGCTTTCAAATAAACATATCATTGATTATTATCCGAAGACAAATTGAGCAGATTAGTTAACAGACTTTAAATATATTCAATGTACCTCCAAGGTTAAATTTTCGCCTGGTCTGGCGCGTTTAGCTTGCGATGTTTTACAGTGCGGGCGGTGCTCGTGTGCGCTGGTGTGCGGCTCCCGTGTCTCAGGAGCGTCGCTGTTGGAATCTACAGTGAGAGACGCGCCGCTCGGACGGGAGGCGCGACCGGCGGCCGCGGCGGAACGCGGATGCCTTTCGCTTTCGCAGCTGCGGCGCGCGACTAGAGCGTGTGTGCGTCGTCGCGCTGCGCTCGCGGGCTCTTCCTGCTGCTGCTGAGAGCGCTCTGAGCCTGAGCAGCATGAGCGCGGGAGACTATTTGTCACAGCGTCTGTCTGACGTCCGCGGCAACTGAACGTTCCTCCGTGGTCGCTTGCAAAAACTTAAGTGATCCTGCCACTTTGTTCCAGACAGCTTCCAACGAAGGTAATTAATACTGTATCTGTGTGTGTGTGTGTCTGTGTGTGCGAAACAGCAGTGGTGTGTGATAAAACACGGGATATTGGGGTCAAAGAGAAGGCGTTTGACGTGTAGGTACCTGCACATTGCTGGACTCTGCTGCCACAGTCAGTGCCAGGGCGCATATATATATATATAGCCCAAGTTTTAGGCGCTAAGCATGATGAACCAGTGGACCAGGTGTGTCACGTCTTATATTATAAATAATTAATCTCATCGCTTGCCAGTAAATGTGCCGACACGTTAATAATAATAGTTATTTTTAAAGTAAAAAAGAGACTGGGAGAATTGGAGCGCGTGATGCTTGGAACCTGGCTGCATAATATAGATACAAAAAAAAACTGTTACAAAATAATTTATTCGGTCATCACACTGAAAACTGTGGTATGTATATTACAACGGTACTCAGTCGGTGTATCTGTGTTGTCTACATGCGTGCATTCGCTCACCAACCCCCCCCCGTCCGCGCGCGCACGCACACAGACACAGAGAGTCCTGCTCATCGCGGTAAAAATCGCAACAACATTTTTTTGCCGGGCGCGTGCAGTGCGCCGACGAGAATCAGCGGACGTTTTGTCGTTGCAGGGCACGAGGAAAGTTTTGGAGAATGAAGAGCTCGGGGGTGAAGCATGAGCTGCCCGCGTGTTCCTTCTAAACTCGCCTTTCTAATGCTTCTATGGAAGTGTGTAAGTGTGAGCCTGCACTGCTGGGGTTTCGCCGCCGCCACTTGGAGCGATGCCGCCGGTCCCTTCGGGTGGCTCCTGTCAGATAAAGGGCCTTTTCACCGCTCGCAGGAATTCGCCGAGTTCGTGGAGCGCTACCAGCAGGGATTTAGCACCAAGTACAAGATTTACAGGTGAGCGCTGTCTCTCAGTCTCTGAGTCTGTCTCTGGCACCCGATTGCACCCAAGAAATGATGGATCATCGTGTCTCTTACGTTGATCCCTGAGTGAGTGAGTCAGTGAGTGAGTCAGTGAGTGAGTGAGTGAGTGAGTGTATATAAACCAATGACACAACGGGGAAAATGAAGTAGTTTTATGTAACCTACATTTTATGTAATACTTGAATACTTCACCCAGATTCATTTCCAGACATGGAAAACGACCTCATATTATCCGCTGTAATACCAATAAAAGTTGATGTTGAAAGGATCAAACTCATCTGTCCCCAGTCTCTCTCTCCCCCCCACCACCCCCCAGCCCCGCTATGATGACACAGTGAGCACCAGGAGGGAATTTATAATAAAAAAAAAAAAAAAAGAGTGCCAACAGATTTGAGTCTGGCTGACCTGTGTTTTGGCAGCCAGTCTGCACAGTGTTGCCAGGCACAGATGGGATGTGCACCATTTGGGTTATGCAGTCCTCGTGTACATCCATGAATATTTTCAGAAGCTCCTCTGGCTTTTTTGTCACGAAAAAAAAAAAAAAAAAATCACTTTAAGAAGAGAATGATTATTACGCAATACCTGGCCTCCCCCTGCTGGTGAGATGGAGAATGAGCACATCCCATCTATGCATGAAACACGTCCAACTTCTCTCCAGTCTCATTGGATATACGAACCCTTTAATTGTTTTCAGGCTAAATTAGTTTAACTGCTTGGTGAGGCTTGGGAGTTAACATATAGAAGAAGAAAAAAAAACTCAGTCTATAAATGAACATTGTGTATGCAGTCCTTAGGTAATACACAATGCACTAACATGCTGTGGCGCACTTGCACATAAATTATTTAATTGCACAGATTTTGGAGTTGGTTAAACTTAAAGCCATGCTTGATTACCTTATGGAACCTGTATGTCACGGTGTATATGGTTTTTAAACTTTATCTCAGTCATGTGCCACCTGAAGACTTCTATTGTCAGTGTCAGAAATCTTTCATATTTTGGTTGGATTTGTTAAGCGTCACTCTGTGTCTGTATTTCATTCCAGTAATTTTTTTGGTAATTAAGTTCTTCAAAAATATACGGAATGTGTAAGATGCGTACATTTCATTTCCAAACCTGCGAGTCTTAGGAGCTGTTATACTTACTAATAACAATCATTTCTCATTTTACATCATTTGCAGGATGTATGCTGAACAGTGGGTTTTTTTTAGATGAAGCAATATAGACAGTGAGAGGTAGAAGATTATAATCAGACAGATCTTTAGTATGAAAAACCATGTGTTGAAGTAGCAAGGAAGAACCATTGATTAAAATTAACTAGAGAGATTTAATTCCATACTTTGGGCAAATGATCACACTTTTGTTCCATTATGAGGTATTGCTATCAGAGTCTGAACTGAACAAGGAGTTTACATTCCACCGTTCCCCATGTTTAATATACACTCTTCATCCATTTTAATTAAATATGTCTTCATGTTGTTCATGTTTATCCTTACAAATCAGACTTAACTCCCATATCCACCGAGATGCCTTAAAAACATGTTGTATTATGATCTTATATGCTTGGCCACATAATAGGTGTTAACCTTTTGTAGGACAGCCAACCATAAAAGGAACATTGCATAAACACAAACACACCCACACCCACACGCACGCACGCACACACACACGTTAGACAGTCTGAACCTCTCACAGTAAAGACAAAATTGTGTTGTTTACTGAATATTCTGCAAAGTCAGCTGGGAATAGAGGATTATGACCACACTTTCAAGGATTTAACTGCTCTCAGGAACACCTGATTTCCTAAAATGAGCATTGATAAAATACAGACGTAAATGTATAGCTAAAAGACAAACAGGTCATAAAACAGCTTCAGTTTGTTTATTTGCATTGATGTAATAGATAAATTTTCAGATTACCATGAACTGTATTTAACTGGATGAAGTTTATTAATTTGGAGCTTTAAGAACAAATAATATTCAAATCTGCTGTGGAAGTACAGTAGGTATTCACTTGTCCACAATTCTGTCACAGATTTTCCTTTCCATTCTTCCCATAAGCTTTTTAGAAGGTTTTTATTATTTTTTTTTTATTTTTTGAATAATTTTATAAATATGGCTCCTTTTTTCCTTGTTTACTTGGCATGTGTGCATAATTAATGTGGATTAAATCTCTGTAACTTCAGAGATTTCAGTTATAAATTGCACTGGCTTCCCAAATAATGTAAAATGAAAAAAAAAAACATGTATAATGTTCATTCACATGTGACAAGATTGCGCCTAGGAAAATACTTTTGTTTTGGAGAAGAAGGACAAATGTTAATTAATTAAGTCTAATATATTAGTGTTTTCATATACACACAGTAGTGTATATATATAGCCACTCAGATATAGTGCTTTGCACGAGATTGGAAATTTTATCTTTTCTGTCCCATCTACTGAAATATTTTTGTGTAAAATTTACTCTCAATTTTTTATTTTTTTTTTTTGTATTTAAGAGTTTTCTTCATACAGTTCTCAGTAACATTGACAATGACATAAGTTTCAGGATACTATATATATTATTAAATGTTTAATAGCATTTAATTAGAGAATAATGAACATTCTGAACATCTTAATGTCAGTGTGGTTAGTCCCTCTGCAACGTTTGATTAAGGGAAAAAGGAAAAAGCTTATTTTATAAGTGGAAACAGTTGGTATCCATTATTGCAGGAGGCATACCTATTCAAATACCTAAACCAATGTCATACCTATAATGGAAAGGAAAAAAGCCATTAAGTAATCAAAATCAATAACATAATACATAACTCTGGTAACATCCCTGGCATTCGTAACACTGTATATTGAGGATTAATTAGAAAAATATTTTTCTAATGTATAATTTTTCTTATTTCCATGGATCATGAAGAATCAGGGTCTGATGTATATTCCATTTATGTCCATTCGTGTTACATTCTGACAGCATGGCTGAGCTATTGTCCCATTATATCTTGTCTCCACTTCTGATGGAAGCAATGGTGTCAGTTGCCCCTTGGCAGAGTGATTCCGGTGGTACATATTCTCTCCTCTGATTGTGTGCTACCCCAGGTCTCAGTTGGAGGCCTGTCAGGTAGTTCTTCACGGAGAGCCTATTTCTCACTGCAAGGGGCCACAGGTGGATTAGGCCGTTCTAGCCCGCTGTGCAATCCATAAACGCCCATCAAGCCTCCTCCACTGAGACACAAAGTCAATCACGGTTAGGATCCCCTTCCACACCTCTTTTGAGCAAGTGTCTGTAATTGTCCCCCCATTATGCTGATGAGCCAACATAAAACAATCCACAATAAGATGATTGTTCAGTTATTTTCTTTCTCCAGATTCATTTTCATTGGGCTAATTTGATTGACAGCATGAGGCATGGGAGTTAGCAGCATTCCATAATTCAACAAATTTGTAAGAAGTTTGTTTGTGCAACATCAACATTACACAAGACAAAATTGCAGTACGTATGATATTCAATATGACAGTTTACGTTTTATCTTGTGCTGCACTGTAAATGAGATTTTAGCGCACAATGAGAAAACAGTTGCAAAGGTTCTAATAAAAATGTAGGGGAAAAAAAAGTAGGAAGTTTGGGACTTGGTAAGTTTTTAAAATAGGCATACAGTTTCAGGATATCTTGCACCCCAGAATTTGACTGAAATATTCAAAGGAATCAATGACTCAGGTAATGTATTTTATGCTCTTTGCAGGGAGTTTGGTCGCTGGAAGGTCAACAACCTGGCACTTGAGAGGCTGGAAAATAATGGCATCACCCTACCTCTTGACCCCGAGTTTATGCAAAGCATCAGACTCCTCGGTCGAAGGCCAAGCATTCAGAAAATTACTGAAACCATTATCAAAAAATATGGCACACATTTTCTCTTGTCAGCCACACTGGGAGGTAAAAAAAATAAATATATATATATATATATATATATATATGTTTTCTATGTTGTAGTAAAAACTGCTTTATCATTTGTATCCAGCACATTTATTATTTTAAAAAGAGATAATACTGTATATACAGAATTTTAGAATGTCTGCTTGTGTTCTGTTAAACATATGTTTCAATTATTCATTGTGTTACTAAAGCGGTTATCATTTATTAATGTGGGATTACTTTGTAATGTGTCTTCTGCACTCAAACCTCGATATTCGCAGAAAAAAATATTGCTAGGATTGACTTAGAGTGATGCAGTATTAACAGCGATGAAGCGTCACATTGAAATGCAAAGTGTGTGTGGCTGTGCAGGTGAGGAGTCTCTGACTATCTTTGTGGATAAGAGGAAGCTGAGTAGGACAGTGGATGTGGACGACTCAAATGGCACAGCAGTGACCCTGGAGACGTTGCACCAGCTGGCAGCCTCCTACTTTATCGACAGGGAAAGTACACTGAGGAAGCTACACCAGCTCCAGATAGCCTCCACTGCAATTAAGGTAAAAGGGTGTATGAAGCATGGGACACCAGGTGTGCTGTTTGATTGTCTGGATTTACAGTGCACAGAGCATTACATCTTGTTTACATTGAAAGCTTCACAGGTGGCAGCAAAATGCAGCATATTTGCAGACCGAATTCGTAATACACTGTGAGGGGGGGATGTGATTTTTGGCCAGAAGAGTTGCGAGTTTATTACAGGTAAAAAAAAACAACAAAAGATTACATTTGCTGCAGTTGAAAACCCTCTCAGTTTCTGATGAACACATTTACCCTTCAATGCATCCATAAACTTTTTAAAAGTAATTCTTTAAAGTTTTTTGTTGTGAGAATTATTTAATACATTTTGCTTTACTAGTTTTCGTGAAACACGAGACAATGTGTTTTCAACTAAATTTACATTTCATTTATCTCTGTAAACACCCACGAAGGCTTCCTACTGAGACGTGTTCGTAGTTAAATTTCACGTGTTTCAATTTCATATCGTAAGAAATAGTTACAACTGTGACTGCTGTCCTAAGTACGCTTTATTTGGCTATTTTCAGAAGACTCAGATCCCACTGTAGTAATAATTTCTTGATAGTTGCAGTGAGCACGTATTATTTGTCTAGTTACAAAAAATACAACAAACCCAGAAAAGCTGAGTATATATTAAAGGGGAAGGGGCTTTTGTTCCCCTTTCTTTGTGATTCCAGACAATCCACAACCTTGATCTGGTGTTGGGCATGTGTGTCCCCTCTAGGCAAAGAAAACACTGAAAAACACATACGGTACAGTGATCCCACACAGGAAGGGTGGGTACAATTCCCACAGAAAGGTATTACAGGCAGAACTTCCACTAAAATGGGACCCCACACTGTCAGAAGAAAACACAGCTGCCACGAGAAGCACAATGTTTCTGTATCTAAGTCCGAGTCTGAAACGAGTCACTAATGTATTTTCCTCGAAATCCCTCAACTCGGATCGCTTTTTGAGAGTACTTTGTCCAAAGCATTTCACATCCATCTCACTCAAATAGCTACATTTTATCCACACTAGAGCATTAGATCAGCTCAAAAATTGGCTGAGCCAAGTGGACATTCATTCCCAAAGTCAGATTGGCACAAGATCAGCTTTTAAATCAGTGTTAACAACTAATATGACTTGAATACTGACTTATAACATGTTTAAGTTAACACTTCTGAAAATGTGTGTCATTTGCAGCTCATCCCTGTAATAAAAAGGATCCTTTCATTCAAATGTTCTTTTACGAGAACATTCTGAATGTATCTTTTCTATTTCTGAAAGCACCTAAAGACATGCTTTCAGAAGGTACATAATTTTCCTGGCAAAAAAAAAAAAAATTTAAAAATAATTTGTATGTTTTATAGTCAGTAGAGCTACGAGAGAGAGTTCACTTTCAGCTCACCATTGTTGTGGTTCACTCCTTGATTGTGATGGCAAACTTGTCTATCTCAAGAATTAATTGAGTTGATGGTAGCAGAATTAAAAATTTAAAAACTAAAGTGTGAAATAAAACGTGCAAAAATTGTTTGCACCTCTCCCGTCTGCTTACTCTCACATGTTTTCAGAGTTATTTTTGTCAAGACAACTTTCTTGCATAAGGGGCATCATTAAGTCCTGTACCTGAGGAATTTGTTGCTGATGTGTTCTGTGATAGGCTCACTATGGTTTCTAGAAATAACATTAATTGATAAATGGATATTGTTTTGTTTTTGTGCAGTACTGTCTATTGTTTTTTTGTCCATAGTCTGTAGAGAAGCACTCTAACAACAATTTCATAGTACTTGTACACAGTATTTGTACTTATGACAATAAACCCTGAACTTGAACTTGGATAAGTAAATGATAAAGGATTTGTTAATGTTCTTTGAACAGACAACTGGCTAAACTTTAATACACTCATATTTTGCCATTGTTTCTGGCTGGATGCCTTTTCACTTCTGAAATTCTTCTAGTAATGGCGAAATATCTCTGTAGCAGTTATAGCTGTTGTCTTACAAGCGGAAGGTCATTGGTTCAAATATCCCCTCCCACTGTAGTACTCCTGGTCAAGGTACTTATCCTGAAGTGTCCAGTAAAATACCCTGCGGTATAAATGGATACATAACAGAAAGTAGCTTGCTGTATTGTATTTAGTTGTGTTCACTAGTTGTGGAATAGGTAACGATTGTCCTTCATATACCGGCGTTATCCACAAGACACCTAATTAAAGTTCTATTAAACAAATTAAAAATAAGTCTAACTAAAACAAGTCGTAACAATTAGGTGCAAACATTAGTAACTGACATACTGTAGCTTACTACCTTTCCGCCTTCTCCATTCTTGGAGCCAGCTGCAATGTGAAGCATACTGTGAGTCAGGCCTGTAGAGGACAGAGCAGTTTGCTAACAAGAAACATTTGCCAAAATCACAACCACATGTTAATTTTACCAAAAGGAGTCAATTATAATATTTTTTGGTTTAAATTTTAATCCGATTTTAATATTCTACTTTAAATCTTTTAATCTCTTAATCTTCAGATTTTACATTTGACCAAACACGTTTTAATGGCCGAAAGCATTGCATGTAATTTGTTTACTACTGCAAAGTTAAATGCAACATATGCCCGTATTTTTGTTATTGTTTCTAATAGTTTTTCAGAAACCACTGAAACATTAATTCATATATATAATCTAATTGCTACATATAGATCATATATATATAACAAATCTAATTGGTACACAATATTACAAAAGCTATGTTTTGCTTGCCAATAATGAAGGCAAAACACTTCATTAAAAGGCCACACTTGAAATATTGTAGTCAAAATAGAATCTATTTCTGACAAACATGTTAAATTAATAACATGCTTATAAATCCAAAATCTCTAAGTTACAGCATAGCACATTCTCTGCCCTTTGCATATCCACGAAATTATGGTTTTTACCATAGACTCTTATACTGATGTGAAATGAGATGAATACCCTGTTATCTCAGCATGTCATTTTATTGCCTTGCGTACATGTTCCTCTTTACAAATGTAAGACGGAAGGTAGTACTTTACAAAAAAAATAAAAAATCTTACATCCTCAGATGTGTCCTGAATTAAATCTCACCAGTTATGAATTGGGACAATCTTTATCATGAACATGGCAGAGGAATATAATCATAAACAGAGTTTTTTTTTCCAAATAATTATTTTTAAGTGGAAATTTTCCTTTAATATTAGGCTAAACTATTCATCAGTACATGCATTAATTTAGCTGACACTTTCCTCCAAAGTGACTTACAATGTTGAGCTATTTACACTTATTTACCCATTTGTACAGGTGGGTAATTTTACTGGAGCAACTTAGGGTAAGTGCCTTACTCAAGGGTACTACACCCAGAGGCAGGGGTTAAACCTGTAACCTTTGGTTTCCAAAGGCAGCAGCTGTAACCACTAAACTACCAGCTGTACTGCGTAAATCTTTTTTTTTTCACCTTTACATAGGAATATTTTCAAATTTACATATAAGGCACATAATCTCATTTAACTTTTTTTTTTTTTTTTTTTTTAATATGGCACATTTTAAAAAAAAAAAAAAAAAAACTAATTTCACAATTTTGAAACATAATTCAAGTAAGACTGGTACCAAAATGTTGTGAAACTGGCTTGGAAAAATACTCAGCTATATGAATGACCAAAAAATAAAATGATAAGTTGCTTTAAAGATAAGGTGCCATTTAGCTGCTGAAAGAATATAAATTTAATTCAATATTCCTGCAAAAAAAAAAAAAAGAAGTCAGTTGCTTTACTGTTATGACTACCTGAGCTGTGGTCAGAAGTTCGTAGAACTGGGTTCGACATTGACCTTTACAGTGAGTTGTTTCCTTTTTGTAAAAGCTTGAAGAGGGTCAGATATGGAACGGGAGCCAATGGCTTTGTAAATGATCTAAAGGAAACAATGGGCTAAAGGATTTGATTGTACTTTGCAACACTCCCATCTTTTTGCCGAGTAGTGAATCACCAAGGTGATACAATAACTCACCCAAGATAATTACATACCTTTTAAAAATGGACCGCTTAACATATTGACCCTATGCCAGCTTCATCTCACACTAAGTGCTGTTAAAACACTCAGATTGAGATGAATATATGGAAAGACCTCTAGAGTCCATTTATTTGTTCAGCAGTTTAGTTGAGGTATGTAAAATATTCTTGCCATCAGCAGGCCTTAATTCAAGTAATAGATTTTAGCCCTCTCTGATGAAGACTAATTTGAAAAGAAACATTGCTAAAAGAAATTAGTTCTTGAGAAAATAGAAAATAAAATAGACAATTTTTAAGGAAGAAGACCACTTAATTATATTGATGCATAATGTATCTGTCAAATGTTATAAAGAGGATGTGGCGGCACAGTGGGTGAAGCTCGTGCCTCACAGCTCCTGAGCTGCTTGGTGGGTATGGGGTTCAAATGCAGCTCAGAGTGTGTGGAGTTTGCATTTTCTCCCTTGTGTTTGCACCTCGCAGACATATACAAAAGAAAGCACTGCCAAATAACTTCCGTTCCCCACATTGCCTTAGAAATCATGCATGTGGTCACTTTGAGTCAGATTCGCACATCCAGCATAACAGTGATTCTGCATTCTGTCTGAGTAATTTCGAGTAATTTCGAGCATTTTCAAAT